>NC_086285.1:82139326-83339326 GCF_963924245.1 Chroicocephalus ridibundus | reverse complement strand
GACTGCTTCTGTTTTGCTAAATATGAAAAGTAGTCTACATATCTAGTGACTTGAAAGTAAGCAGGGTATGATAAAATCTGAAGATAGATTTAAAGAAAACATTTTTTTAATATTGGTTTTGAGAGCTTCTTTACTTATTTTGAAGTTTTATAATAGATACTATATCATGTTTTGAAGCTTTTGTCTGCTAATAGAAGGACTAGAAACTTATTTTAGTTTCAGATGAGACTGATGTAAACACTTTGTTTCAGTGAGCTGAGTTTTTAGGAAGAACACCAAATATTTTGAGACTTACAGTATAATTATTGGAATTGTTGATATTTTAATCAGGTTCAAACATAGCCTTCAGCTGCTGTCAAGTATGCAGCAAGTATACAACATACATTAAATCACTGATGACAATTTCCCAATGCACTTCAGTGTTGAAGAATCAGAGGTGTTTTCTGCAAGTGAAAGTAACATTATTTGAAAAGCTACACGTTACCACTTAGAAGAGTTTCTTCCCTAGTCCCTCTCCACTATCTCCACTTGAGACCTGTGAAATATTTAAGGAAGCACCATATATATCCTTCTTACTTGCAATTTAAAAGACAGTACAAGAATTTAGAAGGAGAAAAAAAAAGCTAGTGATGGTGTTAGAATCATACAATCATAGAATTGTTAGGGTTGGAAGAGACCTTAAAGATCATTTAGTTCCAACCCCCCTGCCACGGGCAGGGACACCTCCCACTAGATCAGGTTGCTCAGAGCCCCCTCCAGTCTGGCCTTAAAAACTTCCAGGGATGGGGCTTCCACCACCTCTCTGGGCAACCTGTTCCAGTGTCTCACCACCCTCATGGTCAAGAACTTCTTCCAAACGTCCAGTCTGAATCAACCCATCTCTAGTTTTAATCCATTCCCTCTAGTCTTACCATTACCTGACATCTTAAAAAGTCCCTCACCAGCTTTCTTGTAGGCCCCCTTAAGATACTGGTAGGCCACTATGAGGTCTCGGAGCCTTCTCTTCTCCAGACTGAGCAACCCCAACTGTCTCAGTCTGTCCTCGTAGGAGAGGTGCTCCAGCCCTCTGATCATCCTCGTGGCCCTTCTCTGGACATGTTCCAACACGTCCTTATCTTTCTTGTAGTAGGGGCTCCAGAATTGGACGCAGTACTCCAGGCAGGGTCTCACAAGAGTGGAGTAGAGGGGAAGAATCACCTCCCTCAACCTGCTGGCCACGCTTCTCCTGATGCAGCCCAGGACAGGATTGGCTTTCTGGGCTGCAAGTGCACACTGACGGCTCATGTTGAGCCTCTCGTCCACCAGCACCCTCAAGTCCTTTTCTTCAGGGCTGCTCTCAAGCCAGTCACTGCCCAGCCTATATCAGTGCTTGGGATTGCCCCGACCCAGATGGAGGACCTTGCACTTGGTCTTGTTGAACTTCATGAGGTTGGCATGGGCCCACCTCTCCAGCCTGTCAAGGTCCCTCTGGATGGCATCCCTTCCCTCCAGCGTGTCAGCCGCCCCACACAGCTTGGTGTCGTCGGCAACCTTGCTGAGGGTGCACTCTATGCCACTGTCCATGTCGCTGATGAAGATGTTAAACCAGACCGATCCCAGTACTGATCCTTGAGGGACTCCACTTGTCACTGGCCTCCACTTGGACATGGACCCATTGACAGCCACTCTTTGGGTGCGGCCGTCAAGCCAGTTCTTTCTCCACTGAATTGTCAAAGCCATCAAAGCCATATTTTATCAGCTTGGAGACCAGGATGTCATGTGGGACAGTGTCAGAGGCTTTGTTCAGGGCCAGGTAAATGATGTCAGTTGCTCTCCCCTTGTCTGATGATGTTGTGACCCTTCTCATAGAAGGCCACCGGGTTTGTCAGGCACAAACCTTGTTTGTGTTGTGAGACAGGGCAGAAGGTAGAAAAATAAATTGTGTTGTGGGAATCCAAGTCATTGCCTTAAGAGTAGTGTCTTAAGTATCTAAAGAGTCTAAGAGACACTACTTTCCTCTTTCTTTTTTTAATTCACTTTAGCACATTTCACATGCCCTGAAACTTCTGTTTGAGTTAACTTTTTGACTCTGTGCCAAACATTTGCCTTTTAACTCTAACGTTATCAGCTTTCAAGTTAAATATGATCATAAACAGAAATATCACCATCTGTGGCAATGTCATTCACGATAAAGATATTGTCAGAAAGGATGTGGAAAGACTTGCTCATTCTCTTGTAGTAATCCAATAGTATGGGGGCTAAGTCATGCACTAGGGTGGAAGAAAACAGTTCTGCCAGATTCAAAGTTTTTATCTTGGTTTGCCACTTCCATAATGTATTTCAGGATTTTGGGGGTGGAAATCAAATGTTTTCTCTCTCTCCTTTTTCTTTTCTTTTTCCTTTTCATCCTCCATTCGCTCTGATTCCCCACACCCCTTCTTCCCCCGAAAAAACCCAAGCGCATAAACCTACAACTCCAAAACACCCCTGAAAGTGTGTTTGGTGTGATTTTTTTTTTTTTGCAAGGAGAAAAAAAAAATAATGTGTCAAGTTGTGGATAATTTCTTCAGAATCAAATTTCTGTTTTCTAGTCAGTAGTATTCCCTTGTCCTTCATATAACATACAGGAATAAGTAGTTCTTGCAAGACGCTTTTCCTTTAACATGAGAATGGAACTGTTTTATTTATTTATGATCCTGTTCACCCACTTCAATCAGACATATATGCAGCCATCCTGTAGCTGAAACCACAGTTCATGCACCATTGACAATTGCTGTGAGTTCGTGGCCACTGATTTGTATAATTTGAAGTCACACTTGATGGTCCTTCAGTTTCCCCTCTGAACTGGCTCCTGGGGTTGGGTTGCCTGTGGCTCTCAGTGGGTACGGTGTGTCAGCCTGCAACACATCTGTTATTCCTCTTTCTGTGCACTGGATTCATATTCAGACCTTGTGAAACAAGATGAAGGATGACAGTTCATCGTCAAGGAGCAACTGCAAAAGTATTCAGTTCAAAGGATACTGTTAAACACAACTGCAATTCCTTTCCAGTCTTGTTAAAGCTGCTCTCTTTTTACTCTAGTTCAAGCTATGTCATACGAAGGATTACTAGCTGTGCAGTATTGATTTGAAGTGTAATAATGTGCTTGAAGATTCACTTCTAAAGCTAAGATGAAAGCTGAGTATTTTCCCCAGTGTCAATGGCAGCAGTTATTGTGGTTGTCCATAGGCTAAGGGTGAAAGGTTCAATTCTCTTTTTTCCATCCAAATCTCTATCAAAACTTTTATGTCAACTGTGCAGAATCATGTTGTCCTTCCTTCCCTTCAGAAATACTGTGCAATTCCTGGATGCTCTTGTGTGTGTGCAGTCTACGACATACCTCAGGAGAGCAGCTACCTTATAAATTAGGATTAAATGTAGCATTAATTTTAAAGTAAAGTCATTAGCTGTAGGTGAGTTACACCATGAGTTCTGTTTACATGGTGGAGCATCACTTGGAAAGGTCATTGCAATGCAGCGCATGTTTCTTTTGGCTCTGCCTTAATTCTCATTGTTTCAAATATCACCATTCCAGAAAGAGTGGCTAAGTATATTTTAGTTGGTAGTTTTCAAAAATATACTGTTATTGTACATAAGCAAGTTTGCTTAAAAATTGAATATTTCTATAATATCTCTGGGCTGGAAAGTCTCACTGTACTCCCAAGACGCAGCTCCAACTGTGAGTATTACTCTTGCAAGAAGTAATTTGGTTTATATTCCACTACCCTCCCATGGATTTTTATTTTTTTTTCCCCTTCTCCGTGTACCTTTCAGAAAGCTGTTTCTGGATTTCTACAAGACATAGATTATAAAGGCACTGATTATAAACTCTTAACCTTTTTACTTGTTTGTATTCAATGTATGCCAAGTTGATCACTTCAACTGCACTGTACAATTTAAAGTCTCTGTGCAAGATAACTGTTTTTGTTTTCTTCTCCAAAGGGGTTTAAGTTTGGTTTCCTAAGGCACTGTGGTTATCTGCTCATAGTTCCTCTGTCAGTAATTTTTGAACTCTTTAATTGTAACCAAATTTTAGATATGATTAGAAGACAGAGCTTCCCCTCACCTTATCAGTAACCTCTACTTGTGACAAAAAGGCAAGTAGCAGTAAAAAGCAGCTATTAATTTTGTCAATTAGCCGTTACCAAACACTCAGCTTCTTTGGCATCCTGAGGGACAACTCTATGCTTCCCACAAGCCATGGTATGCTTATAGCTGGCAGCAATGTAGTTCTTCAATCACAGAGACAAGGAATTAAAGCTAAAGCAATGGGAAGGAAAACTAAGGAAGGAGATACCTCTGGGTAAATGCGCTTCATCAGTTGAATGGCTTTTTTTTGGTGTCATTTCTGTCAGACGTTTCCACTCCCTATACCTATGTTTGCTATAGATTCTAGATCCTTTCTTTCCTTTAGAAATTTATTTTTTTATAGCATTTATTTCCAAAACCCCTCCATTCCCAGCCCCAATATTTGCCAACTTTGCATCAGTTTCCACAGTTCCACTTCCATCCAGTCTCTGGTTAATTTTTTTCTCTCATTTTATGAAAATCAAAATGGTGTTGATTGTACAGTCTGACCAATGATTTTACGTAAATTAATCATGTCCCTAACTATTCCTAAAATGCATCTTGCATTTTTAGACAAAAAGATCATGACAGCATACAGGCTTTATTGGGACCTTTTTTTTTATTTTACTGGAAATCTTGAATTCAATAAGTTCTGAACAAACCTGAATTCTTTTTTTTCAACTAACTATTGAGTCAGCTGAAGCCTTACTAACAATTTCTGCCAGGCTTGCGAAGTATTTGCATGGACTTTGAAAACAGATCAGAAGAGTATTCTGCATGATTCTCAAAGTATGCAAATGTTGCCTTTAAGGAATATACACATGAAGAAAATAATTTCCTTTCCATAAGAGAATATTTCCTGTGTTTCACTCTTTTCTACAAATCATTGACTGAAATTCTTCTTATTTTCTCCCACAGTAGGCTCAGAATTCATTTTCATTTGTTTCTCTTTATCCTTTTCTCCCTTATGTCCTTTTTTCCCCCTCTACACAGAACTCTTCTCTGCTCCCTTATTATATTCCACCTCTTCTGAAGCAGAGAGATATAAACAGTTTCAAATATATTCAGTTCTCATCGCAAATGGCCACAAGGGAATATAAATTAATGCAGGAGTCAAGCTAGAGAAATAATAAAATTAAATCAGTATAAAACCCCTTCTAAATTAATAAACAAATGTCCCCCCTGTTTTCCATCATTAGACCTAAAAACAAAATCTGGATTAATAATAGGTGAAATAATAGCTAAAATATGGACTTCTGGTATCAAGGAAGAAAAGACCTGTTATGTCACTGATTCCTTTTCATTTCCTATGCTGCATAGGTCCTTGTTGTATATTGTCCAGTCTCATTTAAGTACCTTCATAGGAGTTCTTTGAGGAAGAATGTCCCTAATCTAAACGGGGCAAGGTAATTCTTCCAGGGTTCAAACAAATTTATTTTTGCTTCATATCATGTTTTTTTTTTTTTTTTAATTTTAAAACCAAAAATTGTTGCTTGGTTTCTAAATACATGCTAGTCATCTTAACGCTGTTTAATAGAGACAACATTGACTTAAAAAATAGTAAGTAATGCTGTAGATAGTTACTCCTATAATTTTTAATATATTAGTCCACACAAATTAATTTGTAACTTCATTGTTTTGGATCAAGGTCAACCCAAATGCTTTATTTAGAATTTTTGTAAGTAATTAACACAAAGGAAACCACTTCTTCTGTGGGCCAGTTAAGAAATAGTTCTGGTTGTAGAATGAAGTCCTGGGGCTCTGCTTAAGCCTCATTGATTTTTAGTGGGAGTTTCTGGACCGTTTGAAAGGAAAATAGATACCTTTGAATGTTCAGCAACAAAGAAGCAGCTCCTGTCTCTGTGTTACTCTAGTGACAAATGCTGGCTGGCTTCTCAGCACAAAAGGAAAAAGCTCTTTTAATAGACAGAGCTCATACTTGCAATTCTGATGCTGCCAAGCTTGACAAGGAAAATCCTACCACCTCCACTTTCCCTATTGCTGGTGTCAGTATGGGTTGTAGGTAATGAAGCAGTGGATACATTGTGAATTTCTGCGTACAGAGGTGAAAAAATCAGGACTCTGCTTACAAAGACAGACAGCAATTCCCAAGAGCAAAGTAAAAGCAATCATTGTGGCATAAAACATTTCAGACAAATCCAGTGGAAGTAAGAAACGACTGTTACCTACCATTCCCTTGTGGTAACAGCATCAAGACTCTTATAACTTTGCTAGTTCAATATGGAGGAGTTTCTCAAACAAATGAGGAATGCGGGGATTTCTTATAAGTAGTAGAAAGTGCATTGAGTATTATAGAAATTGCTGAATTGAGGCAAAGTATTGATTTACACATTGTTACACATTAAATCAGCGTGGGCAGTGTACTAATAACAGCATCAGCAAAGTTAGGCAGCAGGACAAAGCAAAGATGTCTACCCTCATTGCTGACTGTTGGGACTATAGTCCTGCAGCACCATATTTGCATCCAGCCTCTCAAAGCTGCTGGTAGGATAAGAGTAGGAAGAAGCTGCCGGTAAAGGACCAGTTGGTACCTTCTGCTGAGCGTGGAGAGAAGATGGAGTAAAGTCATAAGCGGTCTCAGAGCAGATGATTAGGAGAACAAGGGGACATCTCTGACTTCGGTAGCAAAAGTGACGAGAGTTTACAAAATTAAAACTAACACAGTCTTGCAAACCACTCATGGCTTCTGTTTGGGTGGGGTTATTTATTCTTTTTAATAGCTGAAATGGGTTGTTGTGTAGATTTAGTGTCACATGTTGTATAATGGAAAGAAAGGAATGTTGGTCTCTAGTTAATCTGGTGTTAATCGTAACATGTAATGGGATGCTATTGACCCTAATAATCCGTAGATGACGCAAAGTGCAGTTTGGAGGAAGGAGCATTCCCTGATAATGGTGGCTTCAAACGATGGAGCGCTTTCTCACCCCTGGTCACTCCTCTACCAGCTATTCATGCTCAGGCTTGAAAGCTTATGTTCCATTTACAACTAGAAAGGCATATCCAAGCACTTTGTCCTGTGCTGCTTTTGAATATTAAATCGTATTTAAATCAGCAGATCTTTTTTATTTCTTTAAAATACATTCTTTTCTGCCTGAGTGTAAGTACATAAGAATCTCTGTTCAAGTCCCTTTACCTCTATGACACTTCAGTTTATGTATAGAAAAGACACTGTTCAAGAACAAGTTTCTTTCATGTTGAGTCTTTGTATACTTTTTATGTGCTTCTACAAAGAGAAATAGGAAATCAACTTGCTATACTGCTGTAATAGCTTTTAATTCCTTCATTACATAGTGTTTTTCTTTTTAATTAATTTTCTGTTAAGTATCATAGTAAAATCTCTTTACTGAACAATGAAATATAGAAACATAGCACACAATTCATGAAAGCCTCCATTTGTTCAGTCCCATACAGCTATACAAGTCCACTGAATTGCATTCCATTGTATCCATTTGACTACTTCTATCTAAATCAATTTACTGGAAAGACGTTACAGAAGAAAACATTGCTAAAAAAAAAAAAATAAAAATCACCTCTGTTGTGATCACTGCAACTCGTTTACTGGTTTGCTCAGCGACAAAGCAGAGGAGTAACATCATTGTGCTCTTGTCTGGGTTGCAAATGTCAGGCTGCAAACAATTGCTCTTACTGGATGTGTATCTGATATATTTTTTTATATATCATGTATGTATCAAGTATTATGACAAGTTTTTAGTTGGTGAATCTGCATGAATTCTAAAAGATATGTCATTTCAATGCACTAGTTCTCTAAGCTCAGTTCACCTGCTTTGCATATTACATCAAAAAAACACCACAGATTTTTTTACTTTTAAAGATTTTTCTTTTTAGTGGGACATCAGTAGCACTTGATGTTCTTAAAGGTCTTTTCCAACCTAAATGATTCTATGCATCTCTGTGAAGATATTGGTTTATGTAACTAAAAGCACTTCAATATATAATTCAAACTCAAATGGATAGCTAAACTAAGAGCAGGACTAGCACGACTACTCTTTGTAACATTTTCTCTAAGCTTTTAGTACTTCCAGGAATTTTCTCAATTTCAGCTACTCATTAACACCTTCATAAAAGTGATACAGGTTTTTTTTGTTAAGAAAGGGAAAAAAAAATCGTAAACCCATGTAATTTCTGTCATAAAAATAGAAACAACACACCCATTTCTTGCTGCTTCCTGAAATCAGAGTGATGATCCATTGCAGAGGCATAGTTCCTAGCCGCAAATATTCAAGGTGTTCCTTACAAACTAAATTTGTATGACCGTTCATGCAGGGAGCCATGAAATTCCAGGAGGGTAACACAAAGAACAAGGGCACTCAGCGTGGTTTTCACAGCATTCTTGAAGACAGACATGAGAGGACGAGCGTGTGAATATTAAATTTTAAAAGCCTCTTATAATTCAGGAAGCCTTTAAAACTATAAAAAATTTAAAAGGATTTATAAAAACTATATATATATATACAGTCTTCAAAAGAGCTTGAAATATGTTTGGAAAGATCAAAGAGGAATATCTTACATTATCATATGATGGGGGAAGGAAAAGGGAGGTAGAGGAGAGAACAAGTGTCTGGAGTTTGATGTTACAGGTGAAGAACAGAACTGAGGATAAAGGTCTGCTTTTCAGTCTTATCTGGCTCACACTGTTTGCCGTCTTCACTTTTTATATCTATCTTAGTGCTACTTTGAAAATTGTGGAAGGAGGTGGAGTGTGAAATGTCTGAATAACCCATGATATTCTGTGGAAAAGAAATGTGCCAGTTTTAGTGCTTGAATGGCTGTAATTACCATATTGTGGGCGAGAGTGCTGAAAGCTTAACATTTCAGTGAAGTATGGTGGGATTATACAATGCAAGATGTTGGTATGTACCTATATCTTGCACATGATATAGTGTGACATTACAAGCAACAACAGAACACCCGTTGCCTTTAGGCTAAAAAAGTATGTGAAATTTAGGTCTTTTCTAAAGGGCCCTTTATAAATGTTGCATGCAGTACATTGCGAGAGGCTTACACACTGGCACTTGACAGTTCAAAGAGTTCCCTAGTTTTTACTATGGTGAGTGTGCTCCCAAACTTGAGATTCCAGTGCCCTCCCTCCTAAGCTATTACAACATCTTTCAGGATATTCAAGGAGCTATCCATGAAGCCTGCACCTTTCCCCTTTTCTCTCGTCTTTCTCTTTTTTTTTTTTTTCCTCTTCTTTAAGAGATGGTGTTAGGTTAAATTTAGTTCAAGTTTTAAATTTATGAAGCTTATCTTAAAACAAACAAACAAACGAACAAACAAACAAAAACACTAAAGAAACCACACAAACCCCACCCCCGGTTAATGTGAAACAAAACAATAATCTTACAACTATAGTTAACGTTCTTGTGTGTTTGCAACTGAAATATTACACTGTTGGCTTAGTGCTGGAAAGAAATTAAAATTAACAATAGTTTAAAAAAAAATAAAAGAAATAATCTACGTTCATTGTCCAAGTAGGTGGTTGTAACTAACCCTACCCCAAAAATCACAGCGAATTTATCACTGTAACTCACTTCTGTGTACTGTTTCACTTTCATTTTGTTGTTTTTTCATGGATCTTTCCATAACTATTGGTGGTTTGTCCTCAGATAGGTCTCCAGATTTTCTGGAAAACAATTTTTTTCTCTCCAGATTATCTTCTCCAGAGAGAGAATGAATTTCTGTGGTTCAGAATTTAATTTATCTCAAACACTTGCAATCAGTGCCAATTCTTTGTACTCTATTCTGCTAAAATAATTGTCGCCTCAGAAACCATTGCAATTCCTGCTTCTTAGTTTTTTTCTACATTGCCACTTTAAACTCTTCTGTACCCACTTGTTGATTTTTTGTCTTTGAAGGTCTGGAGTCTTCCTGCAAAACATACAGAGGCCATCAGTGGGGTGCCTCTTCTCCCACTGCCTTTTGCACCTGAAGTCACATAATGGCTATTACCACGTACTGCACTATGAGGATGACAGATCTAATTTGGCTGTGGTGGCTGCTTTTGAGCCAGGCTCGTTTGGTGGCCTGCAGTGAGAAGCCAGGAACAGTCTAAAAAGCTTTTTGAGCTTTTTTAGAGACAATAATTGTGTGAGCTAAAGGGCTGCTTGACTGATTTATTTTATTTTTTTTATTTATATGAAATTGTAAGTAAACACATAAGGAACAGAATCCAATTGCTTCCACTCTCTGTTTGAAATTACTATATATCAAAATTAATTTACCTTTAAGAGCCATATTTTGAGATTTTAGCATTATCAGAGAATGGAAATGAGTAGCTTTGCACCCATAGATGCCTTATACACTTAACATGTCCGTGAGGCCTTTCCATGATCCACTGAACTTTTCCAAGAGAGGTACATTGCCTTAGGATGATAAACCATTTATTTCCTCTCTCTTTTATATTTCCTCTCTCTTTGTGTTTAAGGTTTTCTTACATAAAGCTACACTATTTTTCCCCAAGAATGATCCCAACTTATTTTACAAATTGAATATTTTTAATTTATTTGAACTATTAAGCTATTAAATAACCTCTGAGAATAGGTACGCGCACGTAGAGTTCTATATTTCTGTCTGCCCTGTGAAGCATGCAGAAGCGCTGCACATCATATTTGTTAGCTCTATCTTGAATTCTTTCTGCAACTAAGACTCCCACTGAAGCCATCAGGCAAGTTACTTTCACAAGGAATGCACACTCCTACTCAAAGTGAATATTTCTTGTTATAGACCAAGCCAGGGGATGCTGAGGGAATACTTAGTGTTGCCTTTAAAAGTTACTGTAAAGTTTTGAGTCTCTAAGCAATAGTGTTACAGGAGAAGAGTAAGGGTATGCAATGTACAATAAAGCAGTGTTTCTCTGCATAAGCAAGCCAATTCACTTCTCATCAAACTCCTCAAAACCAGAATATAGGATGATGATTTATGGCACAAAAAGGAGATTGTTTTTGTAAACAAATAGGCAGAACAAAGGAAGCAAAACAACACGCTCCCTGCATCAAGGTGTGGCTTCAGCCTTTAGTTTGACGAGTCTTACTTGTGAAGCTGACGCACTAGATTTGCTCGCTTATGTTTGTTTCAGTCAAATGCTTTTCCTTGCTGAACGTCCTAATTACCAACAAAGACTCCTATCAGTCTCTCGATCTTTTTGTCCCAAGTTACCATTTGCCCGTTTACTGTGTCCACATAGTGTTCTGTCCTAAATATTCATTCATTTTGAAACTTGTTAAGTCAAAGTGCATTACTGAAACAAAAACTATTGAAATATTTTGAAATCTGAAAGCCATTTTGGCCTTGCCAGATCAGAATTGGTAGTTGCCATAGTAACAACATCGTGCAAGGGGGAATTAAGCATCATTACAATCATTCGTAAGTATTGAATAGCTGCTCAAAGCCTTTCCTCTTGGCATATGGCAAATCAAATGGTTCATAACTTTGTTGTAGCAAGGAGACAACCCGAATGGCTTTTTTTTTTTCTCTCCCAGCTCACTCTGAGGGACAGCAGATTAGCAGCCTTTCCACCAGTAACAACCAGAACAACAAACTGTAGTTCAGTGAAAGGTGGTGTAGTGCTTAGGAAAGGTAAGGAGAACTTGGCTTTTGCTCGTGGAACTTCTGTTGAACCAAATTCCTGTAAGTAATATCCTTTAACTGCCTATGAAGAATGAAAGATAATGGAGAATGTCTTCACTCTATTAGCACAATAAACTGCATGACCTTTTGCAGAGTTATATAACAGTAGCTAGTGTTAATATGACACCAATTGATGTTAATCAGCTAAAAAAAAAAAAGCCCCCTCCCCCCCAAAAAAAACCCCAAACCGAACACATTAATCTCAGAAAACTTGTGAGGGAATGTTTTGCTACCACATATCTTTCTCTTTGTTTTAACAAAAGCCTAACTGTTCACTCTGTTAAATATATTGGATAATGTTGGCAAAACCCAACACTGAAATATTATGGAGGATGTAGCTTGGCAATCTTACAAAATGAGTAAGGAAATAGGGCAAATCCAACACTTCTATTCCTATAATCTTTTCAGTTTTGTTCTAAACTTTTCCTGTCCAACAAGCATGCTAAGAAATTTTAAATACTACTTTGATATAGTGTCATCCCGTAAAAATTCAAGAAAATCACTGTAGTTTTACAGACAGAATCCTATGTTGATGAATTCCATCATTCCAAATGAAAATTCTATTTTAATTATACAGGTTGGCTGTTATTTTCCACTTGTATTTACATATTTTACGCTTTTGGCCTTCTGACTTCATATCCACAGAGCGAAAGAAGTACCGAATGATTTGTCTTTGTTTGTTTTTGTTTTAGTGAACAATTAATTTCTTGCCTTATCTGAAACTGTCATCTAACCTTGGATATTTTTTCCCTTTCTTTTTTCCCCACCATTCGTAAGGAAAAGAATGAATCAGTAGTGACAGCTGCTACATTAGTATGTCCTCATGGGAAAAATTGAAAAGTAATATAGTGTGTTTTGAATAAAGATAGTCTCTACTTAATAGCTTTTAGAAAGAGTAAGGACTTTTTAATAGCTGCGACCATTGTCCTGTGTCACTGGTGTTTGAAACCTTTGTATTAGAATTAAACCATACGTATGGAGTACATCTGGCAAAGGACTTGGGCGCCTTCTAGTTAAATGTTGTAACTTTTAGGTGTCTGACATTCGTATTATTATCCGAGACCTCAAATGAGACATTGCCACCTTCTTTATTCTCCTTTGGGCACATCCCATTTTCTGTTCAGCATTTTTTTCTAGAGGTAGAGGGGAGAAGAAGAATGAGTGATTCTTACTAAATAGATATCGCATTGTAGCAGACAAGTTGAGCATTCCGACAGGTAAGCGTGAAGCCCACATTGCTTATTATCTACATGCCTATGATCTACGCGGTGCAGAGAATTTGACATGCATTGGAGGTGTGTGGCTTGGCGTGCATGTATTGATTAACTGTGCAGCACATATGTGGAGACTTTGGCTCACTCTGAACTTGATGAACACAGCGTGAAGGCCTTTCACAGCACTAGAATGCACAGCTCCATGAAATACAAATTTGGGAGGTCTTGGTGTCTTCCACATCTGCTGAGAAGGCAGGCTCCTGTTAAATGCTGTTTTATGGAACTGAACAGAGATCCCAGTTCTCTCCTAAAAGGTAGCTAATGGTGCTTTTTATGTGTGTGTGTGTGTGTATAAATAAAAGCTAACAAAGAATTTTCCAGGCTGCAAGGTCAGGCCATGCGTCCACTTTCGAGAATTGCCTGTAGTGAACCATATGTGTACCTTTTATCTCCTGCTCTAACCAAAAAACTATTGCAGGGGTGAGAAGAGGAGATGAGAGTAGTTGGAGACAGTAAGTTGAATGGGAACACTTCATTCTTATCTTTAAAACTCTATCAGTACTGGTCTAAAAAAACAAAGCAAAACGAAGTGTCTTGAGATGAAGAGAGCGCTTTGAAGTGAGTATAGTTGAACAACCTATTCTTTTAGAGCACCTATTTGAAACAAGGCAAGCTCATATTCCTATCCCTGCTCTCAGAACCATTTCTATATTGTTTTCAAATAGTGTTTCAAGTAATTCACAAAAACATCCTTGGATTAAGGAATGCACTTTATGATTGTAGCCTTTGCAGTCAGGATGCCTCACAAAAGAGGTGGCAATGCCTAATATCTACTTAAGATTTATTTTTATTTTTTTTTAAGGCTCTTGATATCATACCTCTGAATGACTAAAAGAGAATATCAGGTTAACTACCTGCCACCTCACATCAGTTCGCAGCACTGTCCTGCAGTAATGTCTTCTTTCCTGTATTTTCCACTGCTTATGCAAAGCTTCTTGGAAGGATCATTTCTACACCTGACGTATACTGAAATTAGTACTCTATAGATAGAGAAGTGTGTAATGTGCACAATATATCATTTACCTACTGTAGCCTAAAGAATTGGGATTTACTCTGGAAGAATTCTTGAACAAAGGTATCTAATGGATATGCCAGATCTATCTGATATAGTAAATAGACCTGTAGGGACAAAATTGATAATTCTGTGTTCAGTGCTGCTTTTTCCGCAGCATTCAGTAAATAATTTATGTGACAAACATTAAGTAATGTCAGTATAGGAAAATGTGAAGTAACTCTTCCTTTATGAAGCCAGCTGTGCCATATATGAAATGGGAGGATAGAGAGGGTCCTCTGGGGAGAGACTGTGTAAATAGCAAATAAGTACTGTATTGTAATGCATAAACACTAGGGGAAAAAAAATAGGTTCGGCAGGCATACTTCTTTGTAGCATTTCCTGGCTCTCCATGAGCCTGACTTTCTTACAAACTAATTAGCAATTTCTGTAATCTTCTAGTATGATTTGTGTTTCAGTTGCATATTATGATTATAAAGAAAGGGATCTTATATATATATCCATTAATATTACAGTTTTACTATTTTTAAACAAGATGAAATAAATACAAGGATGTGTGGTTTTGTGCATTCCATGATACCATTATAACCTGTTAACTAGAGCTAATAAAATACTGCAAGCTGAATATTCAGATGAATTCTGAGTGGTTCCAAGTTCAGGCACATTCATGAACCATTCTCCCTGTTTTTACCTGCACAAGCACGTACCGCACCTGTACTTCAGTAAAAGTCTTGCATAAATGCCTGCCTAAAACATCATTTTCTGTTGTGTGTTTATTATTTTTCTGCTTCAAAAAGCTGTAGTCAGTCAAAGACCAGGAACAGTACTAAATCATTCAATTTTATTTTTATTGCATGAATGTAAGACTTTGACTGTGACCTCAATGTCTTGTCTCTTCTTACAACACACTGTAGCAGTGATGATTAGTGTCCTGACTTAGATTTGTCACAAGGATCTGGAAATCAGCTTGTGACCCATGATGTGTGGTGGAACGCAGGGGAAATGTTCTGTGGGCCCTCCTTTGACTTGGACATAAATTGGTTGAGGTTGTTAATGTCTCATTGAAAGAGGGAAAATTAAATATAAATTTGGAAACAAAGCACACAATATAACTGATGGAAAACCAAAGCAAATGTATAATGATGACCTGCAGGCAGAAGCTGGTTTTTTAAGCCGCTGGTTATGAGATCTAATGTTCAGAGTCCTCGTTCTGCAAAGGGATAAATTTCATCCTTTCCTGAACACCTACAAATACTGCAAATATTTTCAGAAATTAGAATTTGCTGAAGAGTGCTCAGTAGAGTTAGATGTTGCAAAGTATTTTGTTAGCTATATGATTTTGTAAGGATTGGTGGGCAGCTTTTAAAACTTACCTTTGAATTGAATAATTAATGGAAGTAGAACATTGAAAGTTCCATATAACTAGTACTCAGTCAAGCTTAAGAGAACTGAATACTGAAATTGCGCTAAACCTGACTGGAAGAAAGTCCTAGACATAGAATGTCAAATCTCTTTACAATTACAACAAATTGTTTGGGTAGTCATTTTCTTTTTACATTCCACAGTTCACTATTTGGGAAACAGGGAAAATGTTCCATACCTAAAAAGTCAGAGGCAATGAAATAATGAAGAAATTGCTTTAAAAAACAAGCTCCGCAAAACTAAAAAAAAAAATCGAAACCCTAAGACACATGGAATGAATTACAGAAAGAATAAACTGTAGGTGATGGTACCAAAAGCAAAATCTACATAAATATTTAGACTATTGGCTATATACTGTTGTTATTTATTTAATGAGATTACAGGTACTACTGCCTACATGGTATTTATCAATTTACAGAGCTGTTTGTCACTGTATAAGTAAAGAATATTATATATATTGTAGAGCAGTCTGAAATAGTTTTCTTTTTCACATTGATAGATTTACCTACATCTTATTTAAGAAGGTAGAATAAACTGTTTCCAGTTGAACACGTGATCTCTGTTGTCTTTGTACTAACAGCAGTTGCCTTTAAAGTGAAAATAGTTCTGTTATTTTTTTTTTTCATTTAGTACAGATGTTTATATATTCATCTTTTTTTTTAGAATAGCTTGAGAATTGCCTTAATATGTCTTTTGCTAAAAGCCAAGAAAACCTTCCATATTTGCTAGTTTTATAGTATGTGTGTAATGGAAAAGAGAGCACTGCTTTCTCAGAAACATGTTATTGATTGGTGTTTATCAAAATCATTAATTTAGTTAAATGTCAGCAACAAATTTCTGCTAGATTAATGGTTTTATAAAAAACCTGAGAGGACTTAATATTCACAGGGACAATCAAAACTGCATATTGATTATGACAAAATTGCTTCTCAGATATTGATAGGTTTCTAAAAATATTTAGATTTAAAGTTGTTTGAAATCTGAACCTACTGAGTGTTCAGTATAACGGTGGAGTACATCTTAACACAAATACGAAAATTCAATAAAAACTGTGCTGCTATTTGCATTTTTTTCCTTTGTTTTTAAAGCACAACAACTTAATTCATTAAAAACACCGCAAGTAAAGTGTAACAGTAATGTCTTTATCTAGTTCTACAGCTGTCAGCAATACTGGTCATAATTTAATCAAAATATCAGTAAAGTTGCTGCCACTTAACTAAGTAGCCCAGAAACGGAGATCTTGTTTTGCAGTGTGTATTTATGTCGGTCATTTTTAATGTGTTACTTAACAGAGGAAGCAACAACATAGTTAGTCTGTTATCCATGGTTTCAGAAGTGTGGCAGGTTTTCTTTCAGCTTTTTACTGTTTTTTTTTCTTCTAGTTGATAATAATATTAATGATAATGAAACAAAAATATGTATTGTGATTGATCTCAGTAAAAACAGACTGTGCCCTTCAACTGTAAAAGGTGATTTAAGATTTCACAATATCTGAGAGTATTCTCACGGTGCTTTACCAATAAACAAGAATTTCCTATATGCTACTCCCTTGCTTAGTACACAGAAGAACTTGCTTGAGCATGAAACTAAAGGCATTTTTTGTCATACCAATTCTAAACTTCCTCAGTCTTTTAAAAAGTCAATATTAAGCTGTATGTAAAAATTGTGTAACTTCATTGTAATTATGCACTCAGGTGGTAGGTATTTTCCTTATGTTCTGTATGGTGCTTCACAAATGGATAATAAACATTTAATGTATTTAATGTGTATGGGTTTTGTGACCTTTAGTTTTTGATACTGCCATGAAATGACTGGCTTCAGAGAGTAATGTGAGATTTTTTTATCAGAATCTCCCACGGGTAAATCCTGTGAACTCCAAAACCTTCTTTACAAGTCTTTGAAAAAGACAAGGAAATGAAATAGCCCGCCTTCCTGTGACTGATTCTTTCTGTACCTTTCCTCCATAGCTTCATCTTCCAGAAAGATACGAAGAGCTTGCATCCTTTTACTCCTCACCCTCCTTCTTCTTCTTACCTCTTTTTCTCTTACTTGCTTTTTTTTTAATTTCTTTTTTAACTTAACAGTATCTCACATACACTCTTGATTCTGGACAAGACAAGAAAGGTCAAGAAGAAAACAATGTAACGCTGAAGCAAGCTCTCCGTTAGCCTCGGTCACTCTCGCGTCGTGGTGCTCTGGGTGCTGTGTGTGTTACAGTACCATGAATTTCTCTAATGTTGAACTCCTGATTTTTTTTTAGAGGGGTGTGAGATCTATTGTTGCTTTTTACACCTCTTAGAAGTGCTTTCTTACCCTGAAGCAATTTATTTGCCCAGATTCTGTAAGGGTTCTGCTGTGGCTTCTATAGAAACGATTGTCCCTGAAGTAGTTAGTGTCCTCTTATTCTCTGCTAATGAAGAGTCCTCAACCTCATTTCAGTACTCGGCATTGTTGATAATCTCATCTTCCTGAACTATCTCCATAGCAATCCTGGTTATCCTACCGATCTAACCCATTTTTGTCTTTTAAATTTGGGTGCCTTCTTTGTGTTGATAAACCTTCTGTTTATAACATAACAAGGTTAGATTTGTGATCTTCCATTTTGTGTGTTCAGCCGTACAGTCTTCCTCTGTTTCCTTGTCTGCATTTAATAGGTTGCCAATATTGTTTTAAAGTAATGAATTCTAAATGATTTGCTACGTATTTTATGGAGAGGAATACCAGGTTACAAATTTAATTACTGGCATTAGATTTTTACTGAGACATGATTTCCCAAAAGGTTTGACATCTTTGTGAAAGAATATGCATATAAAGTAACACAGTTATATAAAAGGCAATTACTTAATTTTTTAACAAATTGAAAGAAAAACAATTATTTTAGCATAGCTGTGTTTAAATGATTGTTGCAAACCAAGACACTGTGTTTTCTATTTTTATCTAGATGCATTGATTTGCTATGATAGAATAGACTTTGTGGTCATAGTGCTTTTTAGAATAAACTGTCTCACAGTGACATTTATGATAGCATAGGGTTAGTAACTTTAGTGGTTGAAAGAACAAATGCTAGCAGTGGTACAAAATCACCAGGGAGGCTGGAGGAATTATAGCTGAACCAATAAGTACTAACAAAATTATTAGCACATCCTTACATCTACAATCTTTTCCTGGTGTACAGGGAGACGTTATCCTTTTTAGTAGAGAAAAAAATTTAATTTTCTCTAATATTTAAGTTAATCCAAACCTATATTGAATAAAGATTTGGCGGGGGGGGGTGTTTGTCCACATGATGCATATACAGAAGGACATCATTCTTTTCTAGGGATGACTGCAGAAAGATTTCACAGGAAAACAAAACTTAGTATCAGCCTTCACTTAAGAAATGCAGATTTCATACCTTTTTTTTTTTAACTTCAGAAGAGTCAAAAAGTTATGTAGCACAATTAATTATGGATGAATTTTAACTAAATCTTAACTACAGTTTAGTAAAGATTCAGAGTACGTCTACGTTTAACATATGTATATTTGCATTTCAATATAATTTGACATTGTTTCTAAACTATTAGCTGTTCTGTGAGCATAACTGATTAATTAGATGGATTCTAATGACAAGACTAAGCATATTTTAATACAGAGATATGAAGTAAAAGGTTTGATTAACAATTAAAATTGCAAAGTATCATCTTTCATTGGAAACATGGACACAGTTGATCTTTGAAATGAGGGGGAAAATGACATTAATTTCAGATTGCCAATGCTGACATAAACAAAACATGTTTTCTGATATATTGTTATTGGCCTGGAGGGAAATAAATCCACTCCAGGAAAGATGCTAAAACCTATAATTCGGATGAATTCAGAATAAACTACCATTTATTTTTAAATACATTTGCTGTAAGATAAATTATCATACATAGTGTATTTTGATATGTTCAGTTCTCTGCATCGAAGTAATTAATGAATATTTAGTTGTGATAACCATTTGTTATTTTGGAGTCAGAATAAACTCTGTCCTGTCTGTATACTGGAAAATTCTGGTGTCTTGAAGACCATGAGTACAAAGAGTTTGTATATCCCACTCATGCCAGGCTTCCTCTGGTTATTTAGCTTTAAAATCTTGTCTTGAACTGACCTGAGGATCACAGAGATAGGCAACAGCATTGAATTAGCACTCTGAAAATAATTCTGTGCTCGTTTCCAGTGGTGAAAAGCCATTGGCTCCACAGCATTTTTGCTTGGAAAATTCATATCCTGTCAATCATAGGTAAGGAAAAATTGACAATGGAGACTTCAGAAAATTTGCCACTTCAAGATGTAGTTTGAGTCAACGCTTGTTTTTAAACATTTTTTAAAAGCACCCACAAAAAATATGTTGCATTAGCACAGTGAAAACGTTCATTTTATTCAGCTAATACGCTTCTGACAGTGTCAGGTTCCCTCTCTAACCATTAAGTCCGCCTACCAGACAGAAGTCAACAGAATCTTTGCTGATAACCTGAAGCAGTCTGTGGAAGAGAGAAGTGGCATATAAAGCTTACATGGCAAATACAAACCAATACCCTTTTTCTAGGAAAAGAGATGCACCTAGGAAAGGCATAGACTATGAATGCCGAAGGACTGTTTGTGTTTTGAGAAGCGTAACTTCTGACCATGATGTAACCACACTGTAAATTGGACGTACTTGCCTAAGTTGCATGGTGTTATCTAGTAGCCTCCTTTGGCTTTTATCATAATTTTCATACAAGCTGCTCCAGGTGGGCTGAACAGCCCTACCAAGTGCAACTGCATCCTTCTTCAGCAAGCTGGGGAGCTGGCAGAGTGGAAAGTCGTATCCTGCCAAATGTCTCTGAGGAGCACAGCGGGCGCAGTGCATTCTGCAGTGTATTTCTGAGGTTGCCTGTTTATCTAAATATTCATTCAACTGGAGAGCTGTATTGGGATACAGTATCACAGATTCCAGTATGGATTCTGGTAAAAAGTGTGTGTTGAAAAAAAATTACAGAAATAATGCAGAAGGGTAGGGAAAGTAAAAGTCTTGACTTGAGACTAGGTTAAAACACAGTAACGTATTGAAATAATCTAAATATATTAAATATAGCTTGAAGTTGGTGTTTGAGATCTTGTTAGTGTTTTTCTGCGTGGCCGTTTCATTGATGTATTTGACAATGGCAAGTTTGCAAGCATGCAGTGCACAGTTCAACACTTGTTTTTCTTTAAACATAAGTGTCTGTAGTTATTCAGTGACGTCCTATGGAAGATAACTGCTCTAGAGTTTTCCTCATGACCATTTAACTACTAACAAAAATCCTATACTGGTACAGCTTCAGTTTAGAAATACATATTGCTGTTAAACTAATTTTGTTGCTTTTCTAAAAAGATTTCTGTAGGGCCACATTAACAAAGCATAGTATTAAGGAAACCTTATCTTCTTTGACATACTATAAAAATCATTGAAAAACAAGTAGGAGCTGACAATAAAAACTTAAAAACTTTTATCTATAGCTATATGTTTCCTGTTCTTTACTAAAAGAAACTTTTGAAGAAATATGTTTTAACACAGTTTTGTACTCTTTTTCTGTAGAGTAGGTTTCCAACTTGCTATACAAATAGAGCATAGTCATCAAGCAGTATGTTTGTGTTCCAGAAGAAATTCTAATATTTCTTTAGGTGAGAAAATTATAACAAAAAGTACATTTGAAAATGTCATAAGAAAAATTTAGGAATAATTAAAAATGTATATGTCATAGGTAAAACTTCATTTTAATAATTTATCTTAATTTTATGTTTGGCATGTTGGTTTCACTGAACATTATTCCAGGTAGAATAAAACTTAATGAAAATTAATGTGTTCCATGTGCTCAAGTGGTAAATTTCTTATTTGAAGCTAGAAAGTATTAAAAAAGACCCAGGAAATAGGCTTGAAAGTCAAGGATTTGGCTTCAAATATTCAGGTGTCAATATAAGACAACAGCAACAAAACTGTTGGTTTTTGGCTGTGTTTTGGCTGTGTGCTGAGACGATGCCTTGCACATCTTTTTGCCCAGCTTTCAATGTGGGAAGCTCAATAGTGAAGAAATAATCCATGTTCTTGAGTGCACCTTTTAGGTTCTGCTTTATTTTCACCTTCCTCCCCAGGGGCGCAGACTGTGATCCAGGGCATCTAGGGTGCCCTGGCTCTCTTTCTCTGCATGTAGGAGCTCATCCTTTCTTGTTGTGAGGGTTGGCAGTTTTGCCCGTGGGTGGTATTTTTGGGAACCTTCTGGGTGGCAGAGGAAGTGGGACAGAAACAGGAGCCAGTCAGAGAACCCTACACCTGCTAGTTTTCCTACAGGAAAAAATGAAGTGCTCTTCCTCTTCCTCTTCCTTTTTTTTTTTTTCTTACATTTTTCTATTCTATATGTATCCCAGTATGATAATGTCAGTACATCAAATATACTTCAGCATTGTATTATACAAAAAATGGGAAAGAATAAAGAAAATGTCCACATGGGAATGATAATATTTGTATATGAATGTAATGTACAAATGTGTATATACTACTGAGATTTAAATTTCCATATCTGACATATTGGTGATTTGTTTTTCTTTGATTACATCCCAGGAAGCAGCATGAGAAATGTATGCTGTTAACAGCTGATACATTGAATGTCATGTTTAATAATTTTCAAATATAATCAAAATATTTGATATTTTCTTGTGCTTTCTTCTGTATAATGTTGAAATTAAGGCCAATGAAACACCATCTTTTTTATATTCCTTAGGAATGCAAGAGAACATATAAATGACACATACTGGGCTGATTCAAGCATTTTGCTATATTAGCATAAACATTTCTATTTGAAAACACGCATATAAAAAGCACAGTAGGATTTAACATTACCATGCCCCAGAGGGCTTATGCTTATGTAGCAGTGCTAGGAAATGAGACCCTTCTTCCAAAACAATAGAGTTTTGCTCTATAAAGACAGTTTGGTAAGGGTATTTTGCAGGTATGCAAGGGTTTGCCAGTGAAGAAGCACTGCAGGACCAGGTTCTGCATCTCAATACTACGTAATAAAAAAAGGAATCTATGTACAATTATTTAATATTGTAGATGCCACTGCTGTAAAAGAGTAATACTGACTCGTAATAAGCTCTTCATTCTGTTTCCATCCCTTATACCTTAGCCAAATGGTTCTCTACTATATTATTATTTGTTCTTCTCTTGGTTAATTTAAACTGCAACAAGTAAACGAGCTTCTACATTTTTCCTGGGGAGATAATTCTCTGGTTTAACAAATATCAGTCCTCGGATATTGAATTTCCTTATAGTCACTCTGTACATCCCTATTCCTAATTTTAAATGGAGTACACTGTGTTTTTTAAGAGAAGTATCTTATAGACCACACCTGGTATCTAGACTTTTTTCCGTTGGTCTTCTCAGATTTGAATGGTACATTTCTACTGTGGAAAGCTGCTTGGTTTTAAAGGACACTTCTTGTTTCTCTTTATTTTATTTTTTTTAAACATTCTGTAGTTCACAAACAGACCATTGTCTGGTTTATTTCTTAACCTATGCAATATCACAAGAAACTTTACCTTTTGACTATTTTTTTATACCACAAAATCTTCTCCTTCCTGCCGCTTCCCTTTTCACTCCATAAGTTCTCATTGCAGAACTGTGGGTGATGCATGAGCAGAAAAGGGACACAGCCTGACTTCCTGCTTCCATGCTGTGCTTGAGGCACAACTAAGAATGAAAACAATATTTCTACTAGGAGACTGAGCAAATATGATCTTGAAGTCACTGGCAGTTAATAAATTTGGAATCCCCATTTTTGCTGAGCCATTTACTAGGCTGGGACTGTATTGTCTCTTAGCTATCACAATAGAGGTGTAAGTTCACATCTTAGAAGGAGAAACTGTACTTCAAATTATTTTGAAGATACTACACAAAGTTCTTAAAACAAGAACAAGCTAGTTTAAAAAATAAAAGTCAGGTTTGGGAGTTACTCAACAGAGAGCCTGTCGTTCATTTCAGTGGCCGGTCCGGCCCAAACCATGACAATAAATAAAATATTTCTAGGATCAGCAGCTGAAAGAAGTTTAAAAGTGATCACTGTTGATCCAATGATCGATAAAACCAATTTACAAATTTAACATTTTCTAGTTTTGTGATTTTCCCCGCTGCTAAAACCAATAGCATGATGCAAGCACATAACCAGACTTCTCGTTAGCCACTTTCTGTTCTTGGTCACTGGCCACATCTCTGACAGTCCACTGTCTGTCCCTTGATCTGTCTTCCTTAAGATGTGATCAAAATGTTATATTTTGATTTTTTGCTCATGAATTTCCGTTATCTTTCATCCTCCCACACATCTATCCTTTTTCATGTTATCATTCTGGTACCTGTGTATCTGTCTTTTATGATACATTTTGATGTTTCCCAAACTGTAGTATGAGATCTATGATCCACAGTAATTAGTAAAGAACTTGTGTATAAATATTCTTCTTTTGTCCTGCTTTTTCTCCAAAGGTCTGTTTATTGTATGAAAGTAAAACAAAAAATCTATTTTCTATGAATTTTTCATCCTTAAGCAATTAGTTGCCACAAGGATGCTTTATAGCCTCTAATGAGCATACTTAGTTTTTCAGGAAACTGAAACAACATTACATTAATCATCTGTGAATGAAATTATATGCTTCTAAACTTCAATAAGTTGCCAATGCCATTTAACCCCCAGCTTTGTTGCTTTTTTCCAAATTAACTATTCAAGACCTATTTATGCATGAGAAGATAGTCAAATGACTCTAAAAAACTAAATTAAAAAAAGTGTAAAACTTGATCTCATAGTTTTTTGAGAAAATCAGGTAGCAGGCTTAAAGCAAGTGCAAGCTCAGATCATAATTAAATAGAAGCTATTCAAAGTATAAATGGAATCAAAAGAAAATTTAAAAGCTTTATGGAAGATAGATCTATTAATGGCTATTAAAATGGTAGTCTAGAATAGGGCAGGATGAGTATTGAACCAAGCTCTCTTTTATTTATAGAGGCCACTTGTTAGAGCTTACTGGTGTTGCTGTTACACAGGGGAAAGAATACATGTCCTTCAGTAAAAACAAACAAACAAACAAACAAAAAAACCCACCAAAATAGCTCTTTTATATTCCTGAAATGAGAGTGAATCAATCTTTCATAAATGAATGTAGAGAAATGGAACATTTAAGATAAGCCAATTATTGTCCTACAATGCAACTCTTAGGAAAAATAATAGTGCCCCAATATCTAAACCAACCTGAAAGAGCTGAACTGCTGGAGGAATCTGTTTGTGTGTCAGGAGGAAGAGGGAAAGAACATCAGTTTTCTGTTTGTTCTGCTTAGAGTCTGCAGGTTTGGCTGCTAGTGTGAACAGAAGATTAGTAGCAAATCAGGTGCAGCAACAATATTCTGTAGTGCAGAGTCACATCCACAATTGCTTTTGCAGTTTTACTCAGAGAGAAAATTAATATTACAAAAATAGAAGGCAGCAGTACACTGATGTATGTGGATGCATATTATGTAACAGTGAATCATAGCCTCAGAGACTGCAAGTGAAAGTCCTAGGGTTAATTGCAA
This sequence comes from Chroicocephalus ridibundus, assembly GCF_963924245.1. Taxonomy (NCBI): domain Eukaryota; kingdom Metazoa; phylum Chordata; class Aves; order Charadriiformes; family Laridae; genus Chroicocephalus; species Chroicocephalus ridibundus. Next base: position 83,314,272 of record NC_086285.1, on the reverse strand, counting down.
AAGATAGGGAGAGGACAACGGAGGAAAACCATGAGGCATCAATGTGCCCTTGTGGCCAAAAAGGCCAATGGCATCCTGGGGTGCATCAAGAAGAGGGCGGCCAGCAGGTCGAGGGAGGTCATCCTCCCCCTCTACTCTGCCTTGGTGAGGCCACACCTGGAGTACTGTGTCCAGTTCTGGGCTCCCCGGTTCGAGAAGGACAGGGAACTGCTGGAGAGGGTGCAGCAAAGGGCTACCAAGATGATTAGGCGACTGGAACACCTCTCTTATGAAGAAAGGCTGAGGGATTTGGATCTTTTCAGTCTGGAAAAAAAGACGGCTGAGGGGGGACCTTATCAACACTTATAAATACTTAAAGGGTGGGTGTCAGGAGGATGGGGCAGGCTCTTTTCAGTGGTGCCCGGGGACAGGACAAGAGGTAATGGGCACAAACCTGAGCATAGGAAGTTCCACCTAAACCTGAGGAGGAACTTCTTTACTTTGAGGGTGGCAGAGCACTGGCACAGGCTGCCCAGAGAGGTGGTCGAATCTCCAACTCTGGAGACATTCAAAACCCGCCTGGACGCGTTCCTGTGCAACCTGCTCTAGGTGACCCTGCTCTGGCAGGGGGGTTGGACTAGATGATCTCCAGAGGTCCCTTCCAACCCCTACCATTGTGTCATTCTGTAAAAGAAACTCAGGGGAAAATTAATTTCTTCTTGAACGTGGTAGAACATGACAGTGTTGTTCAGACCTGCTGATAGGCGCTACATAGGTTCAATGATTTATATATTATGTAGATGTATGCTGCCTACATTTATTTTTTTAAGAAATGTATACTCTCTGTCAAAGGAACTTTGTGCAGGTTCATGATGACATCATTCACTCACGTCACACTCCATAAGGAAAGGATATGATGCTGTGGGGCAGACGGCTAAATACTCCATCCAAATCCAAAATAATTTGCTCTGGAGGGTACAGAAAATTAAATCTGAAGCTGCTAAGTATAACGTGATGATCACTTTACCATGTTCATCTCAAAGCTGGGTAATGGTAGGACTAGAGGGAATGGATTAAAACTAGAGATAGCACGATTCAGACTGGACGTTTGGAAAGAAATTCTTCACCATGAGGGTGGTGAGACACTGGAACAGGTTGCCCAGAGAGGTGGTGGAAGCCCCATCCCTGGAAGTTTTTAAGGCCAGGCTGGATGGGGCTTTGAGCAACCTGATCTAGTAGGAGATGTCCCTGCCCATGGCAGAGGGATTGGAACTAGGTGATCTTTAAGGTCCCTTCCAGCCCTAACAATTCTATGGTTCTATGATTCTAAATCACTGAAGTTCTATCAATGAACTTTAATTTTCATAGGTGTATTCACCCATGTCCACAGTGTCCTGGTTCACTAGGACACTTGGAACAATATCGTCACTAAACTAAACTGCAGGAATCCACAAAATCATTCAGGCCCGATTCCGTGATGTTGTTGCAATTTGAGAGAGTTGCCTGTAACAGTATGCTACATCTGAGCATTACTGAGAAGCAAGACTTGGATTTTGATGAGACCTTTATTGAATCAGAAATGTGACTGACTTTGGAAAAATGAAGGTTCAGAGCCAGGTTTTATGTTCTTGCTCTTGACTTTTGCCATCCAGGACTGCAACCTGACAGTTCAGAGTTCCCATCTTTGGCAGGATAAACATGACACGGCAGGAATTTTCTTACAGTTCAACATCTAGCTCCTGTAACCCACTGGCTTCATGTAAGTTGTGTGCAGTACTTTAAAGAGCTGCATATATTACAAAAGCCACAGGATAAATTTTTATTTAATTATATAGTAAAATTTATTTAGAATATGTATTTAGTATGCATATGAATTGCGTACTACTTTGTTGCAAACTGGTTTATCTAATAATTTCGAACTGGCTGCTTTCAAATTATGCTCTTCTGCCTCTCTGGGCTGACAGTCCTATCCTACAAAATTCAGGCAGTATGTTGCCCTACTGGCTGAAAAGTGAGATTAGAAGAATTTTTCTCATAAACTGATTTGCCATACTTATGCACATATGAAAAAAGTGAATTGAAAAAAGTATTAATTGGCAAATGTCCCTAAATGTAGCTATAGGACATGTCAGCACATCTACCTTGCACATGTGTCTCAACAAAATACTCAAGATTTGCAACTTATAAATGAGAACTTCTGTTAATAAACAATTTAAAAAATAATTTGGCATTGGCTTAAAAAGCTTATATTGCAGAGTGGTGTTGGAGATTTTTCTAGTCTTTGTCAGTCTTGATGAGAAGAGATTCATAAGCCTAAAAACTTGTCTGGTTTTAATAAAGCAGCTAATATAGTTGGATAAAATATACTACCTCTCTCCTCAGACTTTCTTTCTTTTACAAATATATAAATCTTTTTTATAGGAAAGTCCCTATTTGCTAGGTAGAAGGTATCACTTTTTTTTCCTCTCTACTTTATGTAAGACAGTATAGATACATAGTTTTTGTAAGACTATTTAAAAATATGTACAAAGAATCTTTCTGCAGATTATATACACAATATACAACACTATCTAACCCTTTAACATTTATTTAAACCTGCTTTATAGGATTGTTAGGATCAAGGTTTTAATTTACGTGCAACTGTCTGGTTTAAAACATCGAAAGAGATTTCCTTTATATCACTTGAATACATGTTTAAATTACGTCAGATTACATCACTTGTACAGGCATGTGTTTGTATTAATAACGTAATGCAAACCTCATTCTCATTTAATTTTTAAGGGCTTTTCATAAAATCAAGAGGAAGACCATTAACATGAGGGCTTTATTTCCTCTAAGAACTTGTAGCGTGTGATTTCTCGTAGTACTTTGCAATGGGTTTGGTGTTGTGAAATACAGCAGCACGTCACTGGCTTTGGAAGAAAAATGCAGTGGGTGAAATCTGGCCCTTCCTGGTAGTGCTGTGCAAAAGCTGGCTGTAGAACAGTGCAGGGCTGGCCGAACATCAGTGACAACAAATATTCTGGCACTGTCGCGCAGGACGGCTGAAAGCACTCAGCCATGGCACAGAGGAAAGTGCACTGACATTGCTTTGGAAAAGATCAAACTTCCCCCTTGGACAGTAAATTGCAGATGGCAGCATATGTGTTAGCAGGTGGGAAGGCTGTTTACTCCCTTTGGCTCTCACTCTGGGTCCTGTTGGATGGTGCCGTGCCGCTTGGTGTCTATTCTGTATCCTAATTTGAGCATTAGTTGAAAGAAAGCCCTTCACTTACACAGGGGATGGGGTTGAAGAGCCTCTTTATGTCTTGTTTTCTCACTGCATCTCTGCTGAGTGCTGGTCAGGCTTGTTCCTAAAGATTTGTCATTAAATTAGCAATCTGAAACTGCTGGGGAAAAAGCATTTTTTTTCAGCAATCAAAATCTAATGTCTCATCAAGAAATCTAATGGAAAGGCATGGAAGAAGTCCTTAGAACTAAAAAATAATTAATTCTGAAGGAGTGGAGACCAGCTGGTGTCAGGTGCTACAACCTGATATTCTTCCACTGTCTGCCCCTTCTGTCCCACTGTCATATGCTTTAAGTGAAAGATTAACTTTTAGCTTAAAACTACTTCTTTGCCAAATCTGGGTATGTTCCTGCAGTTTTTAGGGCTTACTGCACATTTCTTTGTCTCTCCTTTTCACTTTGTACCTGGAATTAAAAAAGCTGCTTTCGTTCTCTTTCCTGCATGAAGCAAGCCCGGGAAAGCACCTCAACTCTCCTCTTGCAACTACCTTGGACTTTTCTCAGAAACGCATACTTACTAAGCACAACCTTAATTAGGAAAGGATCTTTGACTCACGGTGTCCCATGGAAGGGCATCTTCCCTTAAGATGTCTGAAAATTTTGGGGCAGTAAAAGCTAGTTAAAAGCAAATTTTCTGATCAGTTTAAGGAGTGAAGGTACATAAATTAATGCCTCCTAGATGGTTAGCTGTCCTCAAGGCAGTGTGGCCTGTGCAGAGAAGAGCAGGCTTCTGCTCCCATCTCCACTACTGTCCTTCTGGGTGTCCTTGGGGAAACTGGTGCACGAGTAAGTGCTTTTCCTACCTGTAAAATGGTGATAATGATACTGACCTTCTTTGTAAAAAGCTTTAAAAACCAGACATGAAAAGCATTATATAAGAAGTAAGTATTATTATCGTTGCTCCTAGCAACTAGCAGCCTGCTTCCTGACAGCTGCAAGAGCAATTCTCAAGTAACAAAAATCCCAGCCCTAATTTCCTTCTCACCATTTTTACTTGTGAAACTCTAGCTTTCACCTCTTCTTCCAGCAGTAAGTGCCAGATGTGTACTTATGTGATGCAGTGCCTGGGAGGGTCATTCTGCCTCCTGCTGCTGGAGGGAAAGGAATACTGTAAGGATCCTGGACCGTGTTTTAAAAATAGGGTGGTTTTTGGATCCTGTGCTGCTCTGAAGATATACTTGCACTACTCTAACAGGTCGTAAACTGCTTCTAACGGGGTCTAAATGTCTACCAGTAACTCAAAAGGTAAATTGAAGGAGAGAACTATGAGCAGTGAACAACATTATTATCATTTTACTCCCACCAAAAATCAAAATCTGTGTTTGTGCAGGCTTACTTTGTACAGCCCGTCATTCCCCTGTGAGAAGTGATGGGAGAAATGCTTGGCACATTGACTCTAAAAGCAAATGCTTTTTAAAATTATGGAGTTCATTCCAAGCTCGATGAAGGTATATTAATATGTGTTATGACAGGAGCTGTGTCAAATTCCATGGTAAAATGAACAAAACCAGGAATATGCTCATATTTTAAGTAATAGGACTGCTATGAAAATGTATTTCCTGCTAAAATAGTGCACACCAGCAAGAGGAAAAAAGACATTGGAGTTGTGACAAGACACTGTCACTTCTTCGGCTTTTACTGGTGATCTGCAATTTGCTAAAAAGTATTCTAATGAATTTTGCTGGAGTGGGCGAAGGGTGTTGCAGATTTTTTTTGCTTTGAATGGGGATGGTGGGGGATGGGGAGTAAAATGAAAGAAGTAAACGTTCCTGGTTTTCCTATGTTGCATGGTGCCCTGTGACAGCCAGTGGGCTGATTCCGCACAGAGACACTCACTTCCCCTGCAGATATAACGTCAACATGATTTCTTTGGAACACAGGAACAGTGGTATTCACTACCCTCTTTTCTGCAATTCCCTTTCTGTGAGATTTTAACGAAGATGCAAAATCCCAAATTTGGAAGTGATTTTTAAGTACAGAGTTCAGGCCAGATCCCTCCTAGTTTGAATTATGATTCATGAACCGAAACTGAACTAAAGTGTAGAATATACCCTCTAACAGCAGGATGCTAGAAAAACATAAAACAATCTGTAAAATCAAACTGGTTTATGTCCTTTGGTTTGCACGTAGTTGAACGTATTTTGTGTTCTGCTATGCTTTTTTCCTCTCAGGTAGGCATCTGTGTTTAAATAGAAGTCATACCTAAGGGTTTCTGTTGGTTAACCTTATAGCTAATAAAATGAGGGTTTTGTATGTGCATATGTATATACACTCACCCATACATATAGACAGACAATCACATGCGTACAAAGTAATGTCCACGTTATGGTCCTAAAAAATGCTTCTAGAATTCAGCTCTCCCCCATTCATCTTCCCATAGCAGAGGCAAAAGCGTTTGATTTCCCTATTCTGCTTTTTTTCCTTTATTTTTCTTTCTGGAGCTGCTCAAGTTCATCTACAAATTCAATTGTAAAACATAAAACGTAACAATACTCCAATATGCAATGACCCGAACACTTGTGTGTTCTATCTGTCTGCTTACCACAAGTGAGGAGTGAAGTGTAAATTTAAAATACAACTTTCAGTGTAAATTAGACCGTTAGCAGCTGAAATGCCTTTGATAGAGCAGAAGATGTTAGTAATGCCTGTTGTACTAAGGGAAAGTTTTATATATGTTTTTTGTGTGACTATTCTATTCTGAAAACAGCCGTTTCATGAAATCGCTAAAAATTTTAGGCATGTAGATGTGTGGTGGTGGTTGCAGTCAGGTTGCTTGACCTGGTGTAATAAGGAGTCTGCTTTGTCATTTCACTGAAAGATGCAACCTTCAGTGGGAGACTGTCTCCAGCATTATTTTTTTCCTGATAAGGCTGTTTATCAGGATAAGCTTGAACTCTATGACGATGTTACACAATTCAGTTAAAGTGAAAAGAAATAGAAAATACATAAACATTAAAAAACAAGACCTTTGTCATATCTTCCTGGTCTTGGTTGGTTTTGTTGTTTTTTTTCTTCCTGAATTTCCTTTTTTTTTTTTTCTTGTAACATTCACTTGGAATTTTTCCGTGTTCATTTTTCTTCCTTTTCACTCCTTTTTATCAACTTATTTGCTCTTAATCCTGGGGAGACCCTATTCAAAATCGATTTAAGACTCTGTTCAGAATGATGACTAAATCAGAGTCATCTCCCACAGTATTTCCTCAGATGTGAGTAATTTTATCTTGTCTAGTAGTCACAAGTAGTTTTCCTGCAAGAGATCACTAATTAGTCTTGTACATCCTAAGTGTTTCCAGCTACTTCTTCTTTGGAGTGAAGCACGACAGATCTGAGTCACAGAAAAGTAGCTCCTTGGTGAGATTAGCATAATAAAAAATAACCTTTCTCCTTTCTCTTCAGGCTCTTCTAAGGTCTCAAGTGCTTGCACTTCCCAGTGAGATGTGTCTGAGGTCTGAGGCAATCCCATGGATCTGGAACTTTGCTAAGCACCGTTAATTTCACAGAGAATGAAGACGTGCATAAACATGAAATGCCCAGCAGTTCTGTGCCTCAGATCTCTCACAGAGGGAGGAATATCTGCAGAAGCATCTCTGGAAGAAGTTCTCACCTCTCATCCCTCTGTTTCTTTCCTGATGCTTAACTAGTATTGCGTATCCCACTGCATCAATCAGTACTTCTGCCCAGTATTGAACCAATATTGTTTGCCTATCCAACTGAAGCTTGGCCTTTTTTGTTAGACCTTTGTCAGTTATACCCATCAATGTCACTAATCTTAAAATACCAAAGGAAGCTAATAACTTCATCAGTAACAGTTTGTATTGGACAACTCAAAGACATTATCTATGTCAGCTCCTTCAGCCATGCTAGGGTAGTGGTATCCATGCTGGACCTCACCCAGTTCCTCTAAATGTGGACCTGTGAAACCGACAATAGCCATCAAACTGCAAGAGACCTCTCAGGATCTTCTTTTCCTTCCCTATATCTTTAGGAGTCCAAATACAATGTAATAGTGGGATCTAGGTGTGATGCTCCCTTTAGGGCTTACAGAAATCATATAGCCATTGTTTCACTGTTGGTTAAAAGGAGATGTCTTACCAGTAACTGGACTTCAAAATGAGTTGTCCACATACGTGTTTATTATCCAATCTCCTTTCCTTCTCCCCCAAAAATCCTGTTTATTCATTGAACAATGAGCTTTGCTAATATTTATTTCACAAAAATATTGTTTAAATTATCAAAAAATTGATGTACATAACTATTAGTCTGAACTTATTACTGGAAAATAGAACTTAATCAAAGAGTGACCTGAAGTTTTTCTGCCACTTCTGTAACTCAACAAGGTAGATTTCTGTATCTGCCAATGCTACGTAAGTTCCTGTTGGTTCCCATATCTGGCCCTCTGCCTGTTCAGAGGCATAGTAAATCTGACATTTAATAACTGCAGTAACCACGAGGGCATCCAGAGTGTCTGGCCAGCCAGCAGCCTCAGCCTCTGCCCTGTTCATCTCAGAACGTCTGCCCCTTTTCATCTCAGAATGTCCTCAGGTCTCGAAGGTGATACACCAGGCGTTTTGCAGGCATAACCCTCTAGCATTTGGGGTGGGCAGACTCAAAGGCAGTGCAGCTGCTCTGCTGAATACCCATCTCAGCAAAGGTGCATGCCTCTGTCACAGGTTAAGGTGGCAGTGGTACCCTTGAAGATATGGCTATTGCTGTGCAAAGGGACTCCTCCATGAGAAATACCCTGGGAATCAGTCTGGCTTATGACACCAGAAGAAGCGGCTCATCCTATCGCGTAACGGTTGTCACTCATTGGTTCTATTGTATAAAATGTAATTAAAAAGCCCCCCCAGAAATTCTCAATGGAGGTACACAGATAAAAAAGGTACAGAATGAAATGGACATACCACAGTAGTTTCCTCCATGAATATAAATTCTTCATCTGCAATGTCCTATTTACTGTGTTGTTTCAGAGGTAAAAGAAGATTAATTTTTTTAAAAACAATTGTAATAGAAAAAATAGTTTCTGCAATCCATTTGAATGAACAAGCCCACATGACTACCAGTTAGGCATGTCAAGTGATAAACTTGCCAGACAGTTGTAGTCATTTTAAGAATACTTGAATTTTCTAGTAATTTTGAGAAATTACTTGTTTTGCTATAACAACTGTGTGAATTTCTGTGAACTGTAAATCCATGTAGGTCATCTTTTAAACATATATTGCTGTAAGTGGTACAGGGTTCCTAGGATCACTACTGAAATAATAGGAAAGCATGGGAAAGTCTCATTCTCTTGCTGAAAAAAAAGGCTAAAGCTCCCTGTCTTTGCTTTAATGGCAGTGACTCATGGTATGAAAAAACCTAGAGTGAGAGAAGGGGGATGCCGTTTTTTGATGATCTTCTGGAGTTTTCGTTCTTCCCTAAGTACCATAGTGGTACCATGACATAATGATACTGAGGACATGCCTCTGTGAGGTGACTTCTACAATACCTCTTTTTCCTTTCTGTCACTCCTTTCTGCGAAAAGGGGAAAAAAAAAGATAAATGGCAATACACAAATAATATTATTTCTATGTGGAAACTATAATTTCTAAATGAAATACATATGTCTTCAAGGAAGAATAATTCCTCACACCCTGTTTCCTTCATCTTGCCTTCACCAGTAGCCTCTCCAAAATCAAACTGGTACCCTTTGATACCAACTCTTAACATCTTAAAAACTTACTCAACTCCACTGACATATACCTTGCCTGCATCTGTCCTTACTTGGGGACAGATGTATTTTCATTTTCCTCTCTCCTGCCATTCTACATCACTGTGTGGTATTCAGATTTCTGATGACAATTTACAAGACTGCAAAAAGCTCTCCTCTTAGTCCAACCTACTGTGTTTGTCACTGAAGGTGAAGTTTGGGTGTAAAACTTCGGTAAGACAAGCAAGTTTTTCCTATATTCTTGTTTTGGTTTGGCTTTTTCTTTTTTCCTTTTTCTTTTTTCTACCCCCAGTCCTTTATCTTCAGGGAAATAGTTCTTTTATCATTCTTTTTTTTTTCTGCTATCCCATCTTAAGGCAGTGCTTTAAAATTATGAAAATTGCATTGTAAGACTAATGCATTCCTGTGTACTTTCACTTTGCCAGCCACACTGTTGAGAACAAACATTACATACGTCTTTTGCTTTCACTTCCAAAAGACACAAGAAAGAAATACGCATTCTAATGCCATCAAGCTATGCGCTGATGTCTTGTTACTACATCACGTCCATGCACATGGCTGCCACATGGCTGCGGGTTATTTTGACTTTTTTGTGTCAATGAAGTTTTTTGCTTGCAACATAATGTTGCAGACCTGACATGCAGCTCACCATGAGCCGTTCAGGTGCTTGTTTTGAGCCCCAGGCCCCTGACACATACCCACCTCTCTCCCAAAACCAAGGAGTTCATTGTCAAAAAACTTGAGATGCATCCTTGGGCCTGGCAGAAGAATACAGCAGAGGGATAAAATAAATAATTGTAAAGAGATACTTTTGAGAAATAATCTGAAAGTCAACATAATAGAGAGGAAAATATTAGGCAGGAGTGTGCTCCTGTATTTAGGTGAAGTGACCTTGTGTATAACCTCTTTAATATCTTTTTGTTAAAAGATGAGTGAGCGCCTCAGTAGTCCACATTACATTGCCAAAGTGTATCTTAAGTTTCTGTCTGAAAAGATCTGAAAAATAACTAAGTAATCTAGAGAAAAGCTTAAAACATGATTATTTTGGACATCTACATGCACATGGTTTTCTTTGAAGTTGATATTAAAAATGGAAATGCTATGGACAGTGTACCTCCTTTATTGTTGACATCTTTGATTCTTTTTCATACATGTCAGGTTTTTTATTTTTATTTTTCTAAACAATGTAGATAAACCTTGAAACTCTCAGGTAGACCATATGTGATCCAGGGAAATTCCTCCTATCCTGTGTTGTGAAAAAGAAAAAAGTGCATTGCATGCATGGCATAAAAGCTGATCCAGCAAATAGATTTTAAACACAAATATATACTTGAAGATTGACACTAACGCTTTAGAAAATATGCAAATTTATGCACTTCTTTGAAGGAAGAGAACACTAACATCTTTAATAAAATATTAGTTGGACTTTGTTTTTATTGCTTGGCTAGCTTTGATTTAAGAAGAAGCTATTAGTAACATGTCTGATTTACCTAACTGCCTCAAAACCCCAAAATAAGATTAGAATACAAAAGCCTTCCTTTCATTATTGATGGTTGCTTAATTATTCCATTTTTTTTAAAGCCGTATTAAGAAAATTTTTTAATATCTACCAGAATAAACCTTCATGATTCCTTAAATCCCCAGACATGTATCTATAAAATCCTCTCGCAGGTCACCTGTTCATATAAGAAGGTAAGCGGGGGTGAGTTTCACAATGGAACTATATTATTATGCCATATAGTAATACACATTGCAAGTCAGACTGCATTTATTTATAATCACTTTTTCAAAATAATTTTTCTTTTTTCTACACTGCATTTGCGTTACATAGCACTCTCTCCATATTGTTCTTGCACAGTACATTTCAGCCACTAATCCAATATAAGAAGATGCATTCAAAAATCAAGTATTGCACAATACGCAGTTCTCTTTGTTCAGAAAGATTGGACAGTTTCTTATGATTAACAAAGTACATGAGTAAGTAGTGTTTTTATAAATACTAATTTATTTAATAAAAATACAAAAATATAAATATACATATATAAAAATATCATGATGAGTCAACACACAGACATTCTTTAACTCAAGAAGTATGACAGTAATATTAATCTTTTTTAAAGTATATTTTTGAGATTATGTTACAATGCAGGTGCACGCTGTCCCAGCTAGTAGGAAAGGTGATGCAAAGCAATTAAAAAAATTAAGTTTCCATCTGATTAGTAAAGGCACAAAAAGCCTTTTATTGTCTTTTCATTGTCAATTAAAACCTTTCATCAGAGGTTTCTAGGCAGAGAGGGTGAATTATAGATTTTTTAAAATCTAAATCATTCATATTCATTCACGTTGACTTATTGATTAAGCAAACCCTTACTAAGACAACACCTATTTTTTGTAATTTTTTTATTCCCAAGAGAGAGTAGGCCACTTTATCTAGTAACATAGACATGAATTCCACTAACACTGACCAGGTCACAGATTACTGTCTCAGTCTCGATCACTGTCCTCTCCACCGTACATATCTGCCAGTTTTTTAAATCGAGGTCCCCAGTCACTGAGGTAATCGTAGTCTTGGTTGCCCTCCGTGGTAAGTGATTCCAGGGAGCTGAGTGAATTTGCTATGGAATCATTTCCTTCGTAGGCATATGTTGCTAATGAATCATAGGGAGGGGCAGCTGGGTCTGAATCATTTTCCTTTAACCTTCTATGGATAAAATCTTGGACATCAATGTTTTCCCAAAGAGGTGCAGTCTGTCTTATCTGAAATATAGTTTCTGGGATAACATCTCTTCTCATCTTACTTTCCTCCCTCGCTTCTGGATTTCTCAGCGCACCAATGTCAAAAGCCTGTGTGTCTTCTTCCCCACCTCCTTCATCGTTGTAGGTCACAATGTTGTCCCGAACATCATCTTTTGAGATGATCAAGGGTTCTTTCTTCCTCTGTCTCTTGAGAGCCGTAAACAAGACAACTAATACTGAAAGGAAACAAAAGGTAGATGAAGAAACGGGTAGTTAGAAGTTAAATAAATAAGCAAATATTTTGCATTATCTGTTGGACTGGAAAAGTTTTAAGGCTGAGATGGGATTTTTAGTAGGAAAATGGTGATAAAAGCTACGCCCAAGTTGAAGCTAATAAGGAAAAATATTAATGATTGTACAGCAGTCAAAAACTTATGCTTTTTTAAACCTATGGGAGAAACTATTGAAATATTATATATTTGAAATAGATATACAATTAAGCTGAAGTCGAGAAGCAGACAATGTCTTACAATATATCATCCTACTAGGGTATGACTTTGATTTTAGTTTTGTGAAGTACCGCCTTCCTGGCAGTCTCTAAGGGTCATTTTATCAAATGTAGTTCAATCTCCTTGGCAAAAGTAATTCACACTCTTGAAAGCTAGTGATTTAGGTATTCCTAAGTGCCTAATTCACTTTTGAAAATGGGATCTACAGGGCTTTCTGAAAATAAGAACTGAAGACCTTCAGCTATCAATATTATTGACAAAACTATTTTTGGCTTCAATGACTGCAAAAATTGAAATCCAAACTTTGCTATTAAATGTTTCTTCTTAAAAACATGATCCCCCTAGTTTAAGAAATGTTAGTTGAACAACCATTCCTTTTGGAGAGGTAAGGATTGACACCAAAATGAATCTCTAAAGAGGGAAATGAAAAACTGAAGTTAAGGTTTGTACATACATTCTGATGCCTAAATGTTATTGATTTCAGTAGGAATTCAATGCTTAAATGCATTTAAAAATCTGACCCTAGCTCCACTAGCTGGAGTTAATAGAGGAGGCCAGCGAGATCATCTGTCAATGAGACATAACAGTGTTTACCAAACCACACATTACAGCAATTCTGAGCATGTTTGTTGAGTCTTAGGAGCAAAGTTTTTACTCTAAATGACTTGAGTACTGGTGAATAAAAGGGAAGATAGGACATGCTGTGGGTAGAGAGAGGGAACAGAGATCTTCCACATGCCGGGGTACAATGCTGTGAATGTAAAAGCTGTTCTGTTTTGTTTGTGGGTTTAGTATCTGTACAGTAGCCATTCTTTTCAAGTTTTCTGAATGCTAGACAAATAATAATCCACTTAGATAAGTTTAAGAACTTCATATACAAGAGTAGGGCAGATCACTAAAAGATTATTTTGAAGAAGTATCTTTCACACCTGTGTACTTAATATGTCCCTCATATTTTGGGCATGATGACACCAGTTTACTATCCTAACACACTTCATAGAATCACAGAATCATAGAATGGTTCGGGTTAGAATGGACCTTAAAGATCATCTGGTTCCAACCCCCCTGCCATGGGCAGGGACATCTCCCACTAGACGAGGTTGCTCAAAGCCCCATCCAGCCTGGCTTTGAACACTTCCAGGGATGGGGCATCCACAGCTTCTCTGGGCAACCTGTTCCAGTGCCTCACCACCGTCACAGTAAAGAATTTCTTCCTGATATCTAATGTAAATCTACCCTCTTTCAGTTTAAAACCGTTACCCCTCGTCCTATCATTACACTCCCTGATAAAAGAGTCCCTCCCCGTCTTTCCTGTAGGCCCCCTTCAGGTACTGGAAGGCTGCTATAAGGTCTCCCCAGAGCCTTCTCTTCTCCAGGCTGAACAACCCCAACTCTCTCAGCCTGTTCTCATGGCAGAGGTGCTCCAGCTCTTGTTGAACAATTAAATAAGGTGCCAAGAACCACAGAAGCTGTAGGCTAACAATTCTGTTCAGATGCCCTTCAGCCTTATGCTACTCTGGCTTCAGCTATGTCTGTAGTGCTAAGCAGAGCAGGGTCTCTGCCCCTGGGGCCAAGAGACACAATGTGGTCACACTTGTTTTACACAGCACTGGTCCCTGAGCCTGTTCTGAGTCTCATGTGCTATCACTGTGTTCCTAAGGCACATTTTGATTTTTGTTTTAAGTCCAATGTTTCTGTACTAAAGCGTTGCAGCCAGTTGGAGTGATGTTTTCATAGTGAGCAAGTAAGAGTATGTGTTTCATGGTACACATTTCATGCTCTGTGTTGGGGCATGAAGGGTGTCTTTGATGGCACAGAGCTTGTTGACATGGTGTTAAGAACTATGCAAGGTGGAGAGCCAGATCTGGCAGAGTTTGAACCATAATTATCTGCTTAAAGTGGTGCCCTGCAAGTTCTGCTGCTCAGATTATGCCTGGGCAATGTCCTGGGGAATCCAAGGTGGCTCATGCTGAAACCAGGCCAGTAGCGATGCTTGAAACTAAGCAGCATGGACAATCAGTTTGTCAGAGCTCAAGTACCCTCTATGCCCGACAATACAAATATAGTTCCTACATATTACTCCTCTGCTAACAAACTCTGTGGCCTTCTGACTATTTACTGGAGGTAGCTTGAATCCAGTCTAAAAATGAAAAAAGTGATCTCCTTAGAATTACATAAATTGACACCTGTAAGCTTGTCACTGCTCCCTTGGCAAGCTGAGTTTGCTAAGACAGGTAGAAAAGGAAAAAGGTTTTCCACGGAGTATGACTGGAAAGTAGAGATGATGGCACTTTTAAGGAGGCACTTCTCTGGTAAGCAAAACAGCTTTTCTGATTTTAACACCAGGTTGTGAGCTAGCATTTATTCTAGTTTCTTCATATATCACCTCATCTTTCTAATGCTTCTGCTCTCCAACCACCCTTTTAACTTCTGTGCTCGCACCTTGTTTAATCAGCTGCTCTCACTACCACTTGCAAGCAATTGAACATTTCTATTCTGTGCTTTTGAGATAAATATTTCCTGAGTATAAAAATTACAAATCATTCATGATTTAATAGCTAGTATAATTGATAATTTTTTAATCACTGAGAAACTTATCACTCAGCTTCAGGAGTATGATTTTAGAGTCCTGGATCTAAATGAAGAACTGTTTGTAACATAAAACCTTACTTAAATGAGCATGGTATCTACAACTGAACCTAGATTTTCAAATTTATTTCATCTAAATAACATTGATAGTCTCATTCTTTTTGCACGTTCTTCTGAATGGTAATGATGACAAACAGCCCATAGTAGCTCCCTCTCCCACTGTCCTAGCTCCTTTTCCATCTTAGAAAACAGTTGGTAGAAAAAAAAAAAACAAAAAAAAAGACAACCTCATTAGGTATGAAATATCATTCTGTAGGGTCATGTGAATACAGGGTTGAAGAATATTAGGGGTCTTGAAGAGATCAGACCTTTGCCTAGGCAATTAAACGTCTCATCACAGGTACTTGCCTAGCAGGATAATGATGCAGAGGAGAATGGCAACCAGCGCCCCGGTGCTGAGGCCAGCAGGGAGGAGCAAAGCCTCCGCGTTGCAGGACTGCATGTTCCCCCGGCTGTCGCAGGCACACACTCGAATGGTCAGCGTGCCAGTGCTGCTCTGGATTGGGTAGTCATTGTCAAATATTATGATTGGCAGGAGATAGGTACTCATCTTACTACGGCTGTATCCATTTCTTCTTGTCATGATTCCTGCTGTGTTATCTAGAATGGAAAAGCAGAAAAAATAAATGTTTCTGGATGACTTTTTATGTGATATTGGGTCTGGGGTGAGGGGCATTGTCCTGGTCAGCAGTTACCTTTGTTGTCTACAATGGAGAAGTTTGGATGAAGAGCAAATTCTGGCACCAACTCAAAGAAAAATTTGTGTCCTCGAGGAGGCTCATCTTTGTCAACTGCACTCACAGTCTGTATCAGCTATAAAGAAAACAGCATTTCATGCCATTTTAGAAATCTTGTGTTTGAAATAAGGTCTCTGCTTTTCAGATCCAGTAAAAATCCAGTGAATCTCTATCTAAAGACACAAACTGATGTCCCAAGCCAAATGTTCCCCACATAAACAGAGGAGAGGTTACAGTAAGGAAATTGTTGGGTTTTTTTTTTTATTTTTTAAACACATAACAGAGGATAAAAAAGGGGCCAGTCCTCACTGCAAGACAGCCGTGTGCTTTGATTTGTACGCAGTATCTTGCAGTGATACAGAAACAATTGCCCTTCTGAATAAGCCATAAACCTCCTGTGGCCTCATGTAGCAATGACACAGAGTAGTGTGTAAACCAGTTGTTAAGTGGGTCTAATTCCCAGTTCACCTCATCTGCTCCTGGCAATAAATTGGAGTACTGCACTGGCAGGATTCTCGCTTCTCCTGAGGTAATAAAAAGAGATGCTTTACTCCCTCCTAAATCTAAACCTCTGGCTGTGGAGCTTTATAGCTGCCCTAACAAGGCCACCCAAGCCCAGCTGGGAAGGAGTGGTAATAGTGCCAGCGTAGGGTCAGAGTAGAATGGACTAAAAAGGAGGCTTCAGCAGTACCTCTGGATTGCACAGGCTTTCCTGTTGCATCAAAAGATGTGCCAATATCTGTACTCATGTGTATGTAGACACACATATACACTAGCAATTTGACTCTTTTTCTATCTATCTGTTGCTAGACTGATATATAGACGGTAAGGAAAACAGCTGCAGAACTGAGGAAGGAAAAGCTACCTGGGAATAACTGTGGTTTGTGAAATGACTTGCAGCAGTGAACACCATGCCAGGTTGCGTGAGTCGTAGTAACTCTCCAGCGGGCAGTATGAATGACCGCTATGTCCTTTGCACTCCCTAGTGAGTATTGCTCTGGAGCAGGACCCATACTCCACCTTGGCTTGCAAGGACGTGTTCGAGCTCAATCACAAGATGACAAAGCTTGGTGGCATGAGAATGGGAGTAAGCTTCAACTGAGGATTCTGCAACTCAGTACAGGCGAGTTCCTACGGCACCTAAACTTAAAGGCAGAAATAGCTCAGCAGTCAGACTTGTTTCTTTCAAAGCCATGAGGGAGCCAATGCCTGTCTTGAGGTTTTCAAGTGTTTCTAGTGTGTAGGGTGTCCTGAAATCCCACAGACATCAAAGCCACTTGTTATCAAAGACTTACTTCGCAGCTTGTTTTTCTGATATTTCCAGTGAAAGTACAGCATGACTTCTTCAAGAAATACAGTAATTGAGAAGTAACACTGATACGATTTTTAAGCTTTGCAGCAATCAAGAGAGGAATGGCTTTTTCTTATGTACTTTATCTGAACATCGGCTTGAGTGCGACTTGAGGATACAATTAAATTTTGGAGGGTATTTAGCATCTCTCAGGATGCAACACTGTATTAGACAAAAATAATTATAGGGCTACCAAAAATACTGAATTGCTTTTCTTACTGTATCATTCAGAAACCTGCTGCTGCTAGTGCTTTACTGCACAATGAATATTTGGCCCACCTTTTCTAGTTAATTTTGGGATACTTTTATTACAGCTAATAATATTAAGTTATTTAAAAAAAAAGAAAACCCAAAACAGTAGAGAAGGTCTGGGTCTGGCTCATTCCTAGCAGCTCCTTCTGAAACAAGCAAAAGCTTTTTTTTTTATCATTTTCTTTATATTTTTAAGGCATTGAGGAATTTGAAAGGTAATTTGTGAGCATTCGCCTTGTACAAGAGGACATGACTATGCTGAAGGCAGGATTATACAGTTTTTCTAAGTGTGATTAGAATAATAATTACGTTTTAAGGTCTCTTCACTTTTAAAGCATTTGCTGATCATGGCTCTTTAGCTTTTTTTTTTTTTTAAAAAATATTAGCTGTTTCCCAAGATTAGCCTAAACCCTGCTTATGGCAAAGTAGGCTGTTCAGTATGTTGCTGAGTCTCTGATTATGACAGCATTTTCCCAATGTTCCACTGCTTTTCTCTTTGCCATAATCTGCCTCTGGGAGTGACAATACAGAAAGCAAGTCCAGGATGGTCCTTAATTTCAGTTTTTCATTGTTTAATGCAAAAATTTAATATTGCTACCAAAAATAACTCCTCTGATAGGACTAAAATACCAAATTGAAATGAAAAAAATTTCCTCTCACATTTTCACAAGTTTGAAAAGAGAGAAAAAGCATAAAAGTACCAAAGGGGAGAGAATTAGAATAAGTGATAATATTTGTGCACTTACTTGCTGAAAAACTCAAGAAAATATCCTGATATAATAGCTACCAGAAATTGCAGTTGAGTATCTTGGGGCTTTTTGAGATGTAATCAGTGGGATATTTGTAGGATCTGGATTTGATTCCCTTCATGTGCAAATCACATGGAAGAGGACAATTGTGCCAGGCATAGAGGAACCTAATTACATTGAAAACTTATTGTTGAGGGTAAGGCTGAAGAAGAAAAATAAGAAAACCAACTTATTACCTGCTCTAACTATTGGCTGCATAAATTGAGAACCAGCTGTTCTTCCACCAGGAAAGATGGGAGAATAAAAGAACAATGAGAAAGGATGATTGCAGGTGAATTTTTCTAAATGGTGAATAGGTGAAAGGAAATTAGAAATGTTATCTAATTAAGGGTGGGGTGTTTTTCAGTTATACAGCTGTAAATAAAAGAGAATGATGTTAAGGATAATCACTGCAGTAATGAAAGAGATGTGGCTATTTTTATTTTTAGTATCACAGTTATATGAAGAAATTTAGTACTGTTTCGTATTTCATGTTTTGTAATTTCATGTTGGAAATGTATTCTTCTGGTTTGAAGCAGTTATGGACATTGAGTTATGATCACTCTTCACCAGGAGTTCAGAGAAAGATCTCTGACACTGTAAGATTTAGGAGGGAAGAGTTATTTCAGAAAAATGACTTTTACTCAAATATGTTTCAAGCATATCAGGCTTAGAGAAGATAAAAAGCATTCCCATTTTTTTCTTTCTTCCATAGTTTCCTATGTCAATGAACACAATTTGGAAAATACAGCGTTATTGTCATTATTTTGAGAGTTGTGTGTGCACGTGCATGTGCACTTTTGTACATTTAAAGAAACAGTCTCATACACTTGGGTGGATCCTGTTGAGTAAATTCAAGTTTTTAGGGGCTTCTTGTCTTTGAGGGTACTGAAAATTTAAATTTAGGCATTGACATAATTTTTTGTCTTTGCACTCAGTAAAAGTGGTTGTAGCAGCTTGACAATGTATGATGAGTTGTGAATGAGAAAATATTCCCACTGGAAAAATTTCTTGAAGAATTTCTTTCATAATGAAGCCAGAGATTCTGTTAAAGAGTTTTGAACTATTTCCCATTGGCGTCATTTTTTCAAATGGGGAAATGGCGTGATTATAATACTGTTTTGTGGTGTTTTGGTTTTTTTTCCTCCTGGATACTGTGTTTTTAAGGCCATGACTTACCCTGCAGTCAAAATTGTGATCGTAGTTTATGTTCAGGCTACTTTATGGCTATTCACACTCATCTCTGAAAAAGTGATTAGGGATGAATAGACTGCCTAGTAATCTCTGGTACATCCCTAGACGTAGCCTGATCTCCAATTTTCTCCAAGCTGCTTTAAAGAGTAAAATCTAGGTGGGGGCATTCTTAAACAACAAAGGTCACTGTGCACTTCAGAGCATGCCCTTACTGTTCCTCAGGTTGCATTTGTGGACACAGAGAGCTGCACAAGGAGGAGACTTGGGTCGTGGGCTCAGCCTTGCGATTGCCTCTAAAAGGCATATAGGAACCGTTAAAGCAAACATTAAGCTGGCACTGCTTTTCAGCCTGTGATGGCTTGGCATGATATGCAGATAAACCTTAGCTGCACATGGGCTCCAGGATACACCTTTTAAAAATGCAGCAACATGCATCAGACATATTGAACAGGATGAGGTCTATGGGTGGACAAATGCAATATGTTTTCAGGTTAAAAATTTCTACTAATAAAACAAAATTTGAGACAAGTAGAATGTCTGCAATGTAATCTGCTGCTGCTTCTTTACAAAAAAGCAGCGTATCCATGGTTGCTATCATATTTTTAAACCTTTTTTTCCAAATTGCTTCTTTTAATATTCACTATAAATAAGACAGTGAAAAATAATGTCTCTTTCACAGGTATTTAAAGATGGTCTGCTGTTGTAGACAGTGCCTTTCTGAAGTTTTATAAGAATGTAATTGTCATATAGTATGAAAATTGTACTTCTAGTCTCAGAGAAGTAAGACCACTGGAGACAGCTATTGTTAAGCTAGAGATACGGTAACAGCTGCTGAATTTTGTTGTTTCTTGCATGCAATTATAGATATGCACAGGAGCAGACCTTCAATCCACTTGAATCATTTGCGCTTTCATTCTTGTTATATTATGCTCTTAGTTAAACCTGGATATGGTACAACAGAGAAATTTCTCAAACATCATTTATCTACTTTCAGCTGCTTCTGAGATAAGACTTAAAAAATATCACTAGGCACTTGAGAAAGGAATATTTGGGACATTTTGCTGTTTGTTTTTGTCTGACACTTTTTTCAGAAGTGGTATAAGAGAGAACAGAACAAATCATGGATCTTGGAGCACTGGCTTTGTCAGTCTTGAAATTTATTAAATTTGTTTTGTGCTGCAAATATTTCTCAAGGAATCTGGAAAAGTCTCACCACTTTGTCTGCAATAAACTGTGAGAAAAAGCATTTGATCTGGTAGGGCCAATCATTAACTAATCTTGAATGTACTAATGACAGCACAGTGTAAGTAGGTGGGATGAAGATTTTGTAGAAGGTTTCGAAGTGGCTACGTTCCTCTAGAAATAATAGAGTTCAAGTGTCCCCGCATAGAAGTGTGTCAAAATCAATAAAACTGTCAGTGGATGCCCATCTTGTCATTTTGTGGCTTGAGTGATCACACGTGTTCAGACACAATTATAGCCTATACATCTGTGTGGTGGTAGATGCAGAAAGCAGCCTCCATCACATGCGTGTAAGCTTGAATAGACCTTTGATCTTGACGTGTTATGTCTTAAGAAAAGTTCTAAAATGCCTGCCACTTAACAAAGCTTCATGTCTGGTAATGCAAAACAGTTTGATTTTCAAGTCTTGGCTCTGTTCCACAAATGTGTTGGCAGTTTTAAAGCAGGACTGAATGCTTATCAGAAGTTGCAAAATTATCCCTTGAACTCCAATTCTTACTTCAAAAGAGAGAGACAGACTGTTAGCGCAGGTCTCTCACTAAATCAAGCCAATAGGTGTCTACCTAGAGAAGTCAACTACAACGTGTAAGCAATTTGTGAGTGATAGTAAGCAGTGGCAACATGAAAAATGTGATCTTGGTCTGCTCCATCTAAAAAGGCGGGGGGGGGGAGGGTATGGAGACTAATGAAAAGAAAAATCTACCATCTTTCTGGGAGAGGAAACAAACTGTTTCTCTGTTCTGATGTTTGAGAGCCCCTGAATGGCAGGAAAGAATATAGCATCAGTGCCAAAAAGCCACGCAGGTTATTTTCTTAAATATTATTATTGATAGGTGTTGAAATTAGGTGTTGAAATTAGCTGAATTGTTACTAGCAAATTGTTCAGTTAAATCAGTCTCCTTTTCAAGTAAATCTTCATGGTTTCCATGGAGAGGACTCATCCTCTAATCCATCTAAAAAGACCCAATTAATTCCTGTGACAAGGGCATGAGAGAACTTGTACCAGAGCCTTGCCCACAACAGTCCCTGGGGCTCTCGCATGCCATCAAAGGATTAGGGATTTCTAAATTGTGTGAGAGGAAGGCCGCGTCATAATTTTCTTTAGCCTGTGTATTAGCCAGTGGAACAGAACTTGCACGGTGACAAATCTGTTCCAGCCTAATGAACGTAGTTGTTTATGCACCTCTAGTGATAATGTTTCTCCCCCATTATACCATTGTTATTTGGAGGCAGGAGAGGAGGAGAGGCTCTATAGGATTTTCTTTCCTCTGAGCCTCCTATGGCTATCTGAAAAACACAGTGAATGCAGCCTCTAATGTCTGCTCATGTTGAGAATGAGTAACGTCACCTGGCAGCCGAGAGCAATATTTGATCATTCTGACTGCTTCCTGATGCACCTGAGATTTAGAGAGTGGTGTGATTAATAGCTGGGCCTGATTTTAAAAAAAAATATTTAAAAATTAACTAAATGTATTTATCTTCTCAGTCTGGCTGTCCTTCTATGGGCACCAGGTGTAGAAGTACTGCTGTGATGTATCAAGAAGCAATAATGACTCTAATAAGACAGCTGCTTTAGGTGGTCTCTAAAATAAGGTGGAGTAGTACTAAATGAACACAACATGATTCTGTATCTTTATTGTATCATAACAGGACTGCTAAACACCAGCAGTTCTGGAAATACAAGTAATATCTGGAATTTAGCATCCTTGGCTAAAATATTCAAGTTTGTATCTCTATCTTCATTGTTATTTTTAGGCACCAAAATAAAAGTATTCTCAGGTACTGAAGGTAATCTAAGCCTTCTAATAAGCTATGCTAAGAAATACTAAGTCAACTATGTGTAAATGTCCAGATATGAACTCAGATGCCTATCTTGAGGAACTCAGTTGTTAACAAACAGAATAACAGTCTGGTTCTCTCATTCTTCTGCAGCTACACACTCAGTGCAGACTGTCTTTCTAGTGTTTTTGTGGATTTTTTTCTAATTAGGGAAAATAATTCCTGGAATTACGTCGGTACGCTAGGTGTAAGGGAGGTCTGAATAACAATATGCCTATCGAACGGACCTTTGTCATCTCTGTTGTTAGAAAAGAACAGAATTTATCAGAAACGTAAATGAAATTTTATACATTAATGGATATTTCATCAAGTATGCTAGACTAGATGGAAATTAGTTTAAGGAAACTGACAAGCAGTGTGCTTAGATTGAACTTGGTTCAAATATATGACAAAACTTGTGTTTGCTGGTTGATAAATTTGCACAAGATTAATTTAAATGAAATCTTAATTTGTGAGCTTGGAACCTTTCTTTGTATTATGCAATTAAAGTACATTAATCACTTTGCTATCAGTTATTATACTGAGATTTTAAGGTTTATTTGTCTCAATTTCATCTTGTGCAAAGAGATTTTGTTGCACAGACAGAATTTAGGTCATGTGCCAGCTGTTTGAAATTAATGGCTAGAATTATCTGAACGTATTCCACCTGGAAACACAGCTTACAAAAAAACTTACTTAAAACAAAACCATGAGGGTACAATAACCAGAAGTTTAGGGATTTTTTTTGCTCATTCTATAAGGCTTGAACTGTATGTATGTGACAGTTTATGTCACTGGTTAAGACACAGTGTTCTGATCATAAACCTCAGTTGTTTTGAAAGGTGCTCCTTGTTCATTTTTCTGATATTATAATTCCTTCCACTGTTTTAATTTAATTCATTACTGTCTTTGATATGCATATTCCTCTATTTATGTCATTTGCATCAAAAATAGTAAGACTTTCTTGAAAAAGAATTAAAAAAATGGTCAAGTACGTCTTCAAAGCCAAGTGATTTCACTCAAAGTATCCTCTGTCTTTCTAACCCTCTTACTTAAATTCTAGTATTATGTGTAATGAATGAAAAATAAGTAGAACTGAGTGCAAACTCCAGCAACCCACTGTGTCCTCTTTTTCTCCAATTTTTAGTGTTGTTTTTTTTTTGTTTTTCTTTGTGTTTTTTGTTTGTTTCTTGTTTTTTTTTTTCATCTGTTAAACAATTCATAAAACATCATTTGAATTTCAGCTGGTAAATTGCATGTTCTTCCTGTGTCTGGAGTTCTGTAGGACCTGAAATTTGAGACTCATCTCAGGTACTGCTACTTTTAGTGCAGCCCCCGTGACTATGTTAAATGCAACACTGGGCAGCGACCAAGGTAAAACATGAGCATGCTTCCTGATGTGTATCGTATCCTGTAAAGACTTCGAGTGGTCACTGTGCTCTAAGGACAAACAAAACATCCTACATTCTGATCCTTTCCATATACTTTCCATGAAGTTATCCAGTTTTGGTTGGATGATGTCAGCATAAAACTAGCAAGACAAAAGGACAGACCTAAGCTCTCTGCTAGAGTGGGAACCCACTCAGATTTGTGCTAGCAAAAATAAGGATCTCAAGCTTTTTCTTCCACGCAAAAATGCATCAGTCTAGAGAAGAGGCTCATGCACGGACTTTAGGCCCATGCTTGAAGGACAATCTAGAGGTACCTAATCTGCTATTAAATCCAATTCTTTGGTAAATACTTTCAGAATGAAAAATCAGCAAAATATGTGTCTTTCTTCTCAGGATTTAAAACTGAAAGTCTGACTGGCATTAGCATGAATAGATGTCGGTTGTAGCGGCAGTAATATTAAAAGATTTCTGTAATGTCCTGCCTCTGATTTCCGTTGGTCTGCCTCTTTTCTCAGTTCCCAGTTATCACTTTATTTTCTCTACAAATCTTGTTATTGTCTTTTTAGATTATTACAGAATTGCTGAGATGATAGATGGTTTAGAAAGGGATATACATGAGCTTTGACCAAATTCAACTCAATTCCAAATCGAAGTTTAACTTACAATGGAAACAGTTGCATTATCTTTTATTTTTGTAAAAGTTAATTTTTCACGTCTCCTTTAATGAAGTATAATAAAAGATTTTGCTGCTTTGTGTACTTGAAGGTGTGGCTACATTAAGTAAGGCTTTGAAAAAAATCCAGAAAGAAATGGAATTATCAAACAGCATGAAGGGTTTGGTAGCATTATGTGTAACTACTTCTGAAAAATATTGTCTGATATTAGGAATGAAAAACCACCTTAAAGTACGATTTTGTATTATATGCTATGTTATTATGGCAAAATCCTGCATCTTCTATGTCCTCAAACCCTTTTTGAGCCAACTGGTAGTTTCTGTAGAAGGTAGGGAATGAAGAGGCTGGGTCAGTTTGCAGTTGTTCAAATTAAGATATGTTGAAATCTTCATGATGGTATTCCAGGATAGTTTCATTACAAGTTCTTCAGTAACATAAGTATTTGTTTACCTGTCCTGCTTTTGCGTTTTCACAAACAAATGTTTCATAGTATTTCGCAAATTCTGGTGCATGATCATTTATGTCTAAAATCCGAATGAAGACAGGTATCTGGCTAGTTTGTTTTGGATTATCTGAAACAAGAAAATTATTTATATTTCAATGCAAAGATTTACAGTCTATGTTTATGAAAAGATCTGGAATTATCTAATATATTTTTTTCCAATAGACATTAGAAATGTTCATTATCTTGATTATATTAAAACAATTGTATTTCATTTTCTACTGACATATATTCCATATGCATAAAAGCCCCATTAATATTTGGAACAAATTGTTCTATTATAGCATATATATTTTGAAATAATACAACTTATACTTAAAATGATTTGCATTAAAAACAGGTCACTGAGTTATTATTGACTTGTATTTCATACATCAGTGCAGTAAATGATTCATTGCAAAACTGTTTTCTGAGGTCGAGCTGACAAGAACATTTACTTCTTCGAATCAGTATAGTGTTTAAACAGTGTCAGTCAACACCACCACACACAAAAAACCCAAACCAACCCAAAGTTGTCCTTTCTTCCCAAAACGTAAAAGCCAAAACTAAAAAAGGAGATATGTAGATGTTATCATAAATTGGTCTTCACAAACTTGACCTCCAAGCTCAAGTTATCACTGCAGATGAATCTTGCAGAACATCTATTGAAAACTGAGACCATATTTGACCAAAAAACGAAAAAGCATTTATGAGGAAAAAGTATCAGTCTTTCTGAAAATGCAGGTACAAGTCATCTCTCCATAATACCTGACTCACAGACGGTTAAGCACATAGACTCCTGGGGAATTTATAGGGAAAATGAAGGAAGGGAAAAAAATTGTTCCCTAGAATCAGTGTCTCTGTTTCTGATGATGACTTTCCAGCTGATGACTGTCAGCTGGAAAGAAAAAGCAGGCAAGAGACACCCAGATCTAAAAGGTCCAACAGAATAGTAAAGAATCCAGGTGAATGACTTAGGGCCCGGGTTTGTTTCAGACACGGAGGGGAAAGAATTTCCCCTAATCTTGGCTTCGAATGAAGCCATTTCCTGAGACAGTTAAAGCAGTTGAGGTAAAGCGTAATTTCTTCCCCTGTTTACAGTGGTCGTTCTGACAATTTTTCTGTCATGAACATCTTTTTTTTCCAAAGATTTTCCCAAAGACTTAGCTTAGGATAAAGCCAGTGCATCACACCTGCACAAAATTATTTGCTGGGAATTCTGAGGGAACCGGTTAACTTGTCTAATGTACACTGCACAGGGTTTTGTTGAGCTTGAGAATTCCAAATTATCTTTTCAAATATGGGAAAAGATAATCCTAAAGTAGTAAATTGAACTTTTAGAAGTGCATTTAAAGATACTCTGTCTATTGATCATATCTGAATAAGGGCAAAAATAATGAAACAAGATAAATCATAGATACTGTAGAATTTCAGTCTTTTCTCAGTTCTAATGTTCTTCAGAGATAAATGATCTCCAACTTACTGATTTCAGTTGCTATGACAGTGATGTTGTGCCAGGGAGTTTCTTCCCGGTCAAGTGGCTTTGAGATGAATAAGGATCCATTTCCTGAATAGATGTTGAATATTCTGTCAAGGTCAGTGTGTCGATCCACAGAATATCTGTCAAGATACAGTATAACTGAGCATAACTATCTCCTGTTACATTCTCTAGTTTAGCTCACAGACACTTCTAAAACTTTTCTAATTTTAACTGTAGTTAATCAAGAATGTTTTCTTTACAATTAACCTAAGCTTTCATGTAGCTGCCTGAGGAGTGCAGTATGTTACAAACACTGAGAAATATTTTTTTAAGACTAGTGAGTGGGATGAAGAGCGAACTATTTATGTAAGCAGTTTGTTAGATTGATATTTGAAGTTACATTTTAACTTGTAAAATGAATGCTTGAATAACAACTAAAAGTGGATATTCTTAGATAATAATTTGCAAATTAATTGTTTATTGGAAAACTCAGTCATCAAAGGACAGATATTGCAGATACAATTAAGTATCAATTTACAAAAAGATATTTTTGAGATAGAATCATAGAATTGTTTAGGTTGGAAGGGACCTCAAAGGGACCATCAAAGACCCCCCTGCCATGGGCAGGGACACCTCCCACTAGACCAGGCTGCTCAAAGCCCCATCCAACCTGGCCTTGAACACTTCCAGGGATGGGGCATCCACAGCTTCCCTGGGCAACCTGTTCCAGCGTCTCGCCACCCTCACAGTGAAAAATTTCTTCCTGATATCCAATCCAAATCTACCCTCTTTCAGTTTAAAACCGTTACCCCTCGTCCTATCACTACATGTCCCTCTCCAGCTTTCTGGTAGTTGCCCTTCAGGTACTAGAAAGCTGCTATAATGTCTCCCCAGAGCCTTGTCTTCTCCAGGCTGAACAACCCCAACTCTCTTAGTCTGTCTTCATGGCAGAGGTGCTCCAGCTCTCTGATCATCTTCATGACCCTCCTCTGTACCCTCTCCAACAGGCCTGTGTCCTTCTTGTGTTGGGCGTCTAATTTTTATGTTCGTGTGGTTCTGACTGTGCAGAATGGCTTAAAATGTAAAATGGCTCAAAACCAAACTCCTATAAAGGCTCCAGTCAGTCTTAAGAACTCCTTACTTAAGAACTGTTTAGGGAAACAAGACGTATTTAACTGGAGGCGGCCACACAGTGGGCAGTGGGCCTTTGGTGAAGAGAGGAGAGATGTCACAAGGACCATCAAAATCACCAGAAAAAGCTTTGGATTAGTTGTTGTTTAAGATGAAAGTTCTTAAAATCTTATTTTATGACACTTGCTTTTGTTGTGTTCTTTCGCAGCAATGAAAAACTTGGTTTACAGGTGTTTTTTAATTAGTCCAGTGGTTACCAGTCACTATCAGGTTAAACTGAGATTTTATACATAGCATACTTAAAAATATTTTATTTTCTTTCTCCTCACACACCTCCTACCCCAAACCGTACTGCTGCAGGACATAACAGGCTTGTTCAAAAATGCAGAAAACAGATTTCCTAATCAGTTGTATGGTAAATACACAAATTTCAGTGCTGTGTTTGTCACTGCAGATAATAATAGCAGACAGCTAAGAATTACAGCAATTTCACAGCACTGAACTTTTACCTCTAATTGTTCTAACTTTCTCACAATCATTTCTTATTTAATATCATTAAATAGTTAAGCTATGGAACATGGTAGACAGTGTTATGTCTAGGGAATTATGATGGTAGAGAAGGCTGGCTGCTATCAACAAGCAGGGAGCACAGAAATACAATATTTTGAGTATTTTACATAAATTTGCTATTGGAAACGTGGTATAAAAGCATAATCTTATGAACAGTTTGGTGAAAATACTATAACATAATGCTAGTTAAATGCTGACCTCTCCTTTCTTTTTACCTGGTACCTATAGGCTGTTCTTCAGAAGTATAGCATACACGGTTAACTGTGTTTGCCTTCACAAGCTCCCATAGATATTTCTCTCCTTGACACTTTTCAGTATCCCTTATGGGCTTAATTACTCAAGTGGCCCCCTATTACATTGCACTTTCATCAGACTTTGTGCATGAGGCTTAACCCACATCTAAAGCATTTTATATTGTGTAATAGCTTACTTTATTGCATTCTTTGTTATATCTGGATCTTGGGCTACAACCTGCCCAATAATGCTTCCTTCCTTGGCATCTTCATCTACCTCTATTAAATACCAGGGTCTGCTGAACACTGGAGGTTCGTCTATATCTTCCACGGAAATTTTGACCAAAGCCGTGTCTTTGAATGGCCCCAGCTGAAGAAAACGAGGATCAGGATGAGTGTTGGTTGCTTCCACTCTTAAGGTGTATAACATCTTGTTTTCAAAATCCAGATGCTGTGGAGCAAATAATAACAATAATAATAATAACAATAATAATAACAATAACAGCAGCAGCAGCAGCAACAACAACAACGACAATAATAATAATAACAGCAACAATAATAATAATAAAGAAAATGGTGTCACTTTACAAGAAATGCGAGTCAGTTTTATAAGGTTAAATTAGAAATACAGGTATTTTTAGGAGCCAAAGCTCTAAAATTTAATGCATCATAGAAAATATGAAGTATATTAGGGCTTGTTCTAGGTATATGAAAATAAGGAGCATTATAGATCAGCAAAGCAATTATGATCCCTCTGCCTACTACTTGTTGAGATTCCTGGAAAACCAGGAGGAGTCAATGTACAGAAAAACAGAAAGAAAGAAACAGGGAAGTTGGACTCAATCCACACGAAGGAGTTGCTAAAGGTCTTACTTGTCTCTTCTCATTGGTAGGAACAAGAACAATTATCCCAGCTCTTAAATGTTCTCTGTTCTATTTCCTTTTTGTTTATTCCTCCTCCATTACCATCTACCCTTGCCTATTTTTCATCAGGAGAAACCCAGACGTGTCCCTGGCCTCCATGTTCAAGAGTGAAAAGGAAAACTACGAAGTCTGATTTCCAATCTATGTGACTGGCATTTATATTATGCATATCCATATATGCATCTGTATATATACATACATATGTGCACACATATAAATGCATGCACATACATGAATATACATATGTTTCCAAATATATGTGTATAGATCTATATTTTATATATATATGTAGATAATAATTAATTGTTACTAGTATGTTCGGTAAGAATAGAACCAAAAATTGTATTCAGAGTCTGAACACTAAAAAGCAATGAATAAATCTGTCAAGGATGGTATTTTGAGTTAAATTTCTGACCACATCTTTGCTCTTCAGACTTCCATTGACATAATATGTGACAACTTAAGTTTCTCCAAGGTTGGACTTAAACCAAGACAGATTTTAGGTACAAGAAACCTGACTGTTGGACAGATGAGAAAGGGACAGTTTAGCCTTGGAGGTGTAAGTTCATCAAACTTCAGGTGAGCTTCCACCCCTTATGAGCCTTACTGCAGCATTCAGCTGACAAACCCCCCTGTCAACTGAACACCTCCAGGTTTTCACAGACGTAATTCAAAAGTACTGTGTGTGAGAGTGTATATATTGAACAGACAGCAGCCACCGAAATATTGCTTTATGTGAAGTGACATGCCAGTAAATTTCCCTCGAGACCTGAAAATAACAGATATCTGCTGGAGAAAGTGAAGAACAAAACTAATACAACAACTCCTTGGCAGCCTGACCCCTTGTGAGATCTACCCTCCCTTCCCCTTGAAAAAAGAAAAATAACCGTAACACCTGGAGAGCTAAGTACATATAAAAGAGAGGGAGAAAAAATAAACCTTTTTGACAGTTATAATCCCTTCCTGTGTGTCCTTGTCAGTGACGATATCAAACATGTCTGATCCATCCCCATTGGAGATGCTATACTCAATCTCTGCATTTTCACCCACATCGGGGTCATTGGCTTTAATTCTGCCAAGAGGAGTCCCAGGTGGTGCAGACTCAGGAGAGCTGAACTGGTAGGTGCCTGGAAGAGTGAAATCAAGCATTTATTATTTTGAGAAGCTTTGTTCTTCTTGAATAACAAACATCTTCAATTTCACCTGGATTTTTAAGTAACTTGAAGTTTGAAACACTCTTAGAAAAATGTTGTTAGTCATCACGCTAAACTTTAAAAAAGGGTTTGGAGTTGATTGACAAACTGTCACAAAAATTTCGAGTGATTCTTCAAAGCCACTTAGTACTGTGCTTTTAATGCCTTTTTTTTTTTTTTTTTGTTCTTTAGCTATAAGGAATAGAGAAGCTTAACAATAAGGCACCAGCTCTAACCTTGATTATTTAACAGAACAATAATTTTTTTCCTCAGCTTGCTATAAATGTTCCCAGATATATTTAGAAGTTGTAGGGGATTTTGGTTTGTTTTCTTAAGGCTCAAGAATTGTAGAAACCAGTGTGGATATTGGAAAGAGATTAAATTAGAATAGCGCTTTTTTTTTTATTTATTCTTTTGAAAAATATATTCAGGATTTGTAGGTGTTCTGTGTGAAAGTAATTCATTCATCCATTATTGGTAATACATACTAAAGAGTCATGGTAAAGCGCAGTTGGATGCATGTTCATGTTAATTGCTATATTTAAATGAAATGCAGATACATTATGACTTTCTTTAATTTACTCTGCACATACTTTTTGTGCTCTTTCAATGGTTGGTTTCATTTAATGTTTTTATAATCAGGGTTTAATAGAAATAATTCTGATTACAGACATTTTAATCTTGCCTATGTGTATGAAAAGTGAATTTATATGTGTTTTCTGACAATATTTGCAATAGAAATCTAATTATAAAGACATGCTGTTGCAGAAAAAGTATTAATCAGATGGCTTTTTTGACCAGTCAGAACTACACAATGAAGACCTTTCATCACTAGAAAGACACAAATGTTTCTAAATCAGTATTTTCAGTTATTTGCTATCAAGAAAGTGTAAAAAAAATAATCCGATATATTCAACATTTAACACATGACATTGCAGAATCTGATATTTCTTTTGATCTGTTTTCTCATGTAAATTAATATTAATTTACTGAGTGAAGTAGTAGCATTGGAAAAATACCTTAGGAGTCTGACAAAATTAGCACCTGATAAAATGCACGATCCTTATTTGAAGGGCCCAATAAGAACCTGTATAAATGTATTGACTTGTAGTGAAGTACAGTCAATTATCTTTCTTACAACTAGCCTATTTCCTATACTCACATGTCCTTTGCCTTCTTTTAAGACACTTAAAGGGTCCTGAAGGTTCCTCTTAAGTAAAGGAATATACCAAACATCTGAGTGCTGAGTTTCTATCCCCAGTTGTACAGACTAAGTACAAAAGAGTGTCACTGTAAATACCTTATATTTATATAGATGTGTAACAAAATGGAAGCTAATGCTTGATGCTAAATTATATTTACTGTTGCAAATTCAATGTTGTAAGTGAAAAATCAGCAGTAGACTGCTTGGCTGCAATCCACACAGACTAAAATGCATATTATTCCCTTAAACGAGGCTGAAAATGGGATGAAAGTTAGGATTCCTGGCAGCTAAACCACAAGTTTGAAGGCTTGTTCAAATTCAAGGGTTTGGAAGGTGAGCCAGAAATACTGTAAGACCAGATTTAATCATGCTACTTATGACTTCATCCAGAATAAATAACTCCCTTGAGTGCTTTTGCATCTGAAAGCATTCCTTTTTTTTTTGTGGTGCTGTGTGAGTGCTAAACATTTTCGGCATGCGAGATGACTAATTTGGTTTAGAGTACAGCTGAATTCAAAATGTGTAAGGTTTTCATTATGGTGCCCTTTAAATTCAGTTTAGGCCTATGTCTTTTAACTGTCCGTGATTCCTTTCAGAAAACAAAACAAAACATAAAATATTTTCCTTCTTAATGCAATTTGAACAACCAGTACTTCACAGTGCACTCTGCCATTTTCCTTTCTTCTGTCCCTCTGAGAAATCAGTCTTTAGTTCTTCAATACCTTGACATTAACTCCTGTTGGTTGCATTTGCAATTCACTCTCTGCCTTGGGCCACATTTTCATCTATTGTTGCCTCACATAAGAGAAAATGGAAAAAAATTGTTTTTGGAAGGAGCAGACTTCCAGAACCAGAGAGTTCTTTGAAGGTATTCCCCTCTTTATAACTACCTAAGAAGAAATCAAAACCTCCAGATGTCTCCCTATGTTTGATTTGCTAGGAAGTGTTGAAAACCAACCTGCTGAGGAGAAAGAAAATGAGAGGGAAGGGTCATCAGCAAAATGAAAATTGCACCATTGAATATATCCCACAGCAGGTCTTCTATAGCCCATCCAATGTGTTTCAGTGATGTTCAAAGTAGAAAGCTACAGAGAATATTGTTTGAGGCATCAGATTGTGTACATTTCTCTACAATTACCAAACACAAAGCTTATTGAAATATTCAGAACTTCTATAGACTTCAGGCATCAGCTAATTTTGAAAGAACATCCAAAGGAAAAAAGGCTAAAGAGACTGAAACCCCTAAGTTATTTTGCAGTCCTATGCATTCTTCGCTCTTTATTTTTTTGATTTAATTTAATTTAATTCACCAACAAAGTTTACAATGCAATGTGCTGCACTGCATGCTAATTTAGGTTCAAGAATTCCGATTTGCCGAAATATTATGGGCTATATCATTTTATACGTGTTTAAGCAGTATCCCCTCCTGAAGTCAAACAGGAAGGTTGGTTAAAAATTGCTGTTCAAGTTTGTTATGTGAAGGTGATTCTCAGCAGGTAAATTCTGAATGTGAATTCAAATTATATTTTATTTATGAGGACTGCAGCACTTCCCCTCCCCATTTTTAAAAAAAGCAATCTGTTACCATAGAATAGAAATAAAAAAAAAAATATATGCAATTTCAAGAATCCTTTCTCCCTCACTGTCAGAGTTTTATAATATTTTTTAAAGTATGTTCTAGGTTGACCTGTTTATACTATTCTGAGTGTACTTATTGCCATGGCACTGAAGTGCTTTTCAAGTTTCTTCAGGTCCAGGACAGTGTTTTCTAAATCAGCTCTGTTTGTTCAGTCCTTGGTGAATCTGTAAAAAGAGCCAGTCAGGTCCCTAATCAGTGCCAACAAGCAATTCAAATTTTATAATGTGGACATTTTTCCAATAGGCACTGAACTGAGGCTGTAAATTTCTTCTATTCACAGCCTATCAAACAGTTATCAGACACTGATTATAAAAATTCGGGACTGGATTTAAATCAGTGGCCTATGATGAAAGGATCTGTAGAATGCTGCTGTGAAGCCGTCTGTATTGTGCATCTTTGTTGTTTTCAATTTTTTATTCTACAGAGAAATTTTAAGAAACTTAATTGTGTCAAACTGGTCTAGATTATCAAAATCGTTCAACATTAAGAACCGAACACAGATTACAAGTACCTAAGCCAGATGCTTAGAGTTCCAGCAGAGTACACCACCTGACCAACTCTGCCTGTGCAAGGTGGTACACTGGAAAATTTGCTGATGTATTTGCTTGCCTAAACACATGGAATGAAAAGCGTCTCCAAAAACTGAACCCTAGATTTTATAATTAAATTCCTCTAAAAACTTTCAAGTCCCTGCAGTTACCCTACGTTATTGTTACAGCTCACATTCCTGTACGCAAAGTAAGGATGGAAAGTTTATCACTCCAAGAAATATTTTTCTATCAAAAAAACGGAGTCAGAGATTATTTGCCTTAGTAATGCTGCTATATAAACAGACACAGCAGTGGGCCAGTATTTATACCAAAAAAAAAAAAAAGAGAAAAAAAGAAGATCCCAGTTGGTGACACTGAAATGGCTGAATTTAGAAAAATTCTGTTCTTTGAAAAACAACAGAACTGTTAGATGCTCCATACTCTGAGGGAAGCGAGGTGGATTGTCATTGACATCAGTCAGCGTGATGTTCACAGTGGTGGTCCCTGATAGTCCTCCCATCTGGCCTCCCATGTCTTTGGCCTGGATGACCACTTGATACTGTTCCCTGTTTTCTCTACTCATGTCTGGTAAAGCAGTCTTGATTATGCCTTGGAGAAGAGAGGAAAAAAGAAAGACAGAGAGGTGAAGGAGAAGAAGCACCACCCACTTTAATCTCAGTTTTTAAATGGATTAATGTAAAATGTACTGTGTAGATGTTAATCCCTAGCAATCAAAACTAGATATACTGCAATAAAACTTTCAACCTATGGCTGATATCATATTAATTTAAGAAAAAAGATAAATAAACATAGCAGAGACATTATTCATTGTTTGTGATGTGCTAAACTAATTTAATTATTCTTTCAATGACAAAAATATAAATATATTTTTTGAATTAATGAAATTTTTTGGCTACTATCCCCAGTTATAATTTTAATGCATTTTATAGTCTCCAGCCCTGGTGAGGTTTTGGTATTATAGCACAAGGCCAAACTCTAACATGCCCTGGATTAATTCTTTTGGATTGTAGTAGATCACAGATTTTAATGCCCAGTGATGGCCAGTGTAAGTCAGCTAAGGTTATAGCTAATGAAAGAATTGGACAAGACTGTAAAATTAGTGTTGGAAGATTATTTTTAGGTGTCCGATTTCAAGAATTTCATAAATGTAATTTAAATATCTCAGACTCTCGTACAGCACACAAAAAGAGTAGGGACCTCAGGTGAGAAAACCAAAAATCCCATAGCCTGAGTGGAGAAGTGATCTAAATCCTCCTGGGATCTAGACCCCTAAAGACCTTTTCATTAAAGTGGACACACACAGGCAGAGCTTTTTTTTTTTTTTTCTTTTTTGTATTTACAAGGGTGGTGGCTTTGTAAGGTTAAAGTGATGAGAGCTTTCTCTTGTGAAGTTGGAGAATTTAAATACAGCATCCCTTTTTGCTTGGAGAATTCACACCCCTGCCTTTCCTATCTCAGAAGGCGGCTCTCATTACAAGCCCAGCTTGATACGGAAGCTATATTTTTATGCAAAAAAAATAAAGCAACCCTGGAAAACTCCTACTCCTAGAGACTCCTAGAGAGAGAGTGAAACAAAGAAAACAAAACCTCTGTAGTCTAGTGTTGGTGGCATTTACGTCTGATCCAGGATTACCAGGTTCTGATTACTGTACCTAGGCTTGTTAATATATGTAACATTGAAAACCAAATTGGATAAAAATGAAAGATAATACCAGAACCAAAGATGAGAGCACAGGTCTCCCCCAAACCGTGTGCCTGCCTGACCACCTGCTGTCATCAGTTAATGACCATGTGGTACTGGTCCTGTTTCCCTGCTCGTGCCTGGTAAAGATGTTTTGAGTATGAGATTGGAGAAAAGAGAAAAAGGAGAGAGATAGCAAAAGGTGGAAAAAACCTAGGCAAATCGTTGTGCTCCCTTTTAAAAATGTAGCCATGTGACTCTCACCATCCTTTTGATATAATGCCCTTGCTGTGTTTAAAAAGAAATTGTTTCAAAAGAAAATTAGCCATCATTTGAGTATGCTCAATGGACTAGGAACTTCGGTGATTCTGGGCATGTCTGTGCTTAAATTGGGGATTCTCAAAATAGTACAACTTTGATAACATGCAGGAACAAACTGACACAATGCCTGCTAAATTTTACATGTATTAGGATTAGGTATCTGAAGTGGGGAGGGAGGGTAGTGTTGTTTGGTTTTTGAACACCAATTTTGGATTACAGATATCCAAAGTTCACACAAGGTTTTCTTCTTTGTGTCTATCTCTTATCTAATTTCCTGCATAACAGTGAAAAGGTTCACCATTCATGCTTTACAACTTAAAAGCATTAGTGCTTTTTGCTTCAGTTCTAATAGCTGTTGGAATCAAAGTGCAGTTTCAAAAAGCATCTTGAGTTAAAAATTGTCAATGGTTAAAAATCTACCATGAACTTTTAGAAATAATTAATTCACCTTTGGGGATTTTTTTTTTTTTTACCTTATAGTCTGAAATTGTCTAGCTCCTTTTTTCTTTTCTTAAAGACAAACAGATTAATTTCCCAGAAATTGCTGTAAAATAAGCTTTAATACTTTCATGACTCTTTGAACCCTTTGCAAAATTCTACAACCTTTCCGAACTGTTGACGTCTACGGTTAACATTCATCTTCCAGAAGTCTTATTCATACTAAGCAGTTCTTCTTCTACAATAATAATATTTTAACAAAAAAGGCATACTTTTATTGTGATTCCAATTTCCATTAAGAAAAAGCGTATCAGCTTCTTGTCAAGTCATATGATGCCATATGCCTATTACAATATTTAAATTAAAGTGAAAAGCATCTTGATCCCTGCATTCTGTCTCTGTCATTGCAAAAAGTAAGACTGAATGAATTGCTAACCTGTTTCTGGATCCACGGAGAAATATGGCTGTCCCTGGAGGATGCTGTACACCACTTTGGCACTGTTTCCATAGTTGGCATCATCAGCATCTGTGGCTGTCACTTGAATAACAGATGTACCTAAATGGGTACCAAACAAGTAATCAGAAGATTTCAAAAAGGAACCTACTTCTTGTAAACCACATACAATGGTTTCAGTATTGAATTCAGTAAAAAATTGAGCAGTATCAGGTGGACAAATCTAGTGATATCCTACCCAAGCAAATAGTAAAGTCTCATCTTCCTCGTGACTAAAACTAAAATTATTATCACTTAAGATTCATGCTTCAGTTAAGCATGAATAAATGCATAGGGATTGTCACGTCTTTGAACAGAGCATTAAGTTTTTCTGGTGATCAAACCGGTTTGAATTTTGTTCTCTGATAATAACATGACCTCGGTTGAAACTGTTCACTTAAAAAGTAGGTAACTGCCATATGAAAAGTACCATTGTGATTCTTAAGTTTGGCTTAATCGATAAACTAACCTAAAGAAAATTCCTCATACTGATTTTCTGCTTATGTTCCAAATATTTGAACTCAGACTGAATACAAAATTTTGTCTCATCCTAACTAATTTTTAAGATGCTTTTAAAAAATTAGCTTGGTATTGCAGTAAAAAATTCTGTGGGATTTTTTTCTCTCTCAATCAAAGTTATCCGCCTATTTGGCAAAAAATTGTTTTTAAACAATAATTATGTTTTTTCAGCATTCACTTATTTTGCATGAAAATGGCTTACTCATGTCCTGTGATCAGAATGAGGAGAATATAGGCTCTATGGGATTAAGAGCTCTGTGGGCCAATACATTTGTTGTAGTTTATGGATTAGAAGTAAATGAAAGCTTCTGTAGAGCCTTCCTTATAAGATATATAAGAGGAAAAAACAGTTCTTCGCAGTCTTTTATTTCTAAGCAATTTTCAAGATGTCAGGATACATTTTGGTAACACAATCTAGAGCCTAGGTTGGAAGGGACCTTTCAGATCATCTAGTCCAACCATCAACCTGACCCTGACAAAAACCATCACTAAACCATATCTCTAAGCACTATGTCTACCCGTCTTTTAAATACCCCCAGGGATGGTGCCTCAACCACTTCCCTGGGCAGCCTGTTCCAGTGCTTAATAACCCTTTCAGTGTAAAGATTTTTTCTAATGTCCAGTCTAAATCTCCCCTGGTGCAGCTTGAGGCCGTTTCCTCTTGTCCTATCGCCTGTTACTTGGGAGAAGAGACCAACCCCCACCTCTCTACAACCTCCTTTCAGGTAGTTGCAGAGAGCAATAAGGTCTCCCCTCAGCCTCCTTTTCTCCAGGCTAAACAGTTAGAAGTGTTAGAAGGTCCTTAACAGTTAAAAGGTCCTTAACTCCTTGCCAAGGACAGAGGGCTGACTGAGAAGAAGATTTTTACCCTATTTTTGGCTGGGTGTTTTTTATGTATCTCACTTTCCTTATAAGAAAAGGGTCTAGTGAGCACTGTTCACCGAAGTGATATCATTTCCTGCTCCTCTTTTTCTTCACCCTCAGCCTCTCTAGATTGAAGTTCACCCGGATAACTTGCAGCCAAGTATCTGTCTTGACTATAAATTCAGAAGATGTTCATTTACCTGTGACTAATGGAACTGAAGTGAATAATCTCTACTGTCACTTTTCAGTGTATAGGAAGGATTGGGGAAAGTAGAAATTCAGAGTAATCAAAACAGATTTATGAAAGCACATGTTATTATTATGTCCTGTTAGATGCATCTTTTTCTCATAGTACATAGTACCACTTTACACATAACAGTTTTATCTACATAGTAGTAACAATTCCCACTATTTCAGGTTATCTGAATAGCATGGCAAGAAGGGAGGAATACTTCTTTCTCTGCAACAAACCAGTAGAACAAAGTTGCAAAAATGCTTTGTCACAATTCATCTAACTCTGGAGAGGATTTTTGCCATCAGCAATCTAGATTACTTTTTGCCTGGTTAAACAGTTAGAGGTCATCTGTGTGCCAAGCTAAGCTGTAAAGATAATACTTAAGAAGCGAATATTTAAGGGTTTAGTGAATATTTATTCACTGAAGAAGTGAGTATCTAAGGGTTAACCACACACACTAACGGTGTCCAGCAGAACTGCGTGTCTGGATAAAGAATGGACATTTTTTTGGGAAGTGTAAATTTCCATGAGTCCTATCTGCTTTCAGAAAAGCAAATAAATTAAATCCCATGCCTTCCCAAGACTAACAGGGAAAGGAGAATCAATATCACTTACTAGCCTATAAAAAAGTAAAGGTCACCAGTAGAATTATATGTTTATACTGTGTGCCACTGTAGCATCTAGGAGTTAAGAATAAAGGGAAATGTCCATCCCACCTTCCCATCAGAAAACCGCAAAGTATCTTCATCAGGAAAACATTTTGCTGTAGCCTCCTGATCTAGGCACTGTCTTAGGACTGACATGGAGTATGGTCATAACAGCTGAATACACATTAACTTCTTTTTCCTGGCTTACTGTTTTGATGAAAAAAAGAATGATGAAGCCTGTTTTGAGAATCGTTTTTTTGTTTGTTTTTGTTCGTTTGTTTGTTTGTTTGAAGAAAGACATTTCAGAGCTCAGGGCAGTCTTTGGGAAATTTTTGTCTTTGTCTCATTTGAATGTATATCTTTGTTTACTGAGGCTCAAGTGCCGTACAATTATGGTTGCTGAGGACAGTATAGAAGCTGTAACTCTACAGAAACTTTGGAGGTCACTATCAAGTAATTCAAGTGGATCTTATATAGAATTAAATCTCATTATAGCTTGCAAAATAATGATGTTGTCTTTTATTTGTTGAATTTTGTACAGTGGTGAAAAAAATAGTGTTGTAACACCTGCTGCTTCCTAGTAAAATGATAGTACAATTGTGAACAAAATTAACAAAAGTGTATCCTCAGAAAATATATTGCCAGCATGCAGTTCACTGTCTTCTCTGACAAGAATCTGCCGTGTCATAAAGGAGGATCCTCATGGATGATAAGCAATGCTTATGCAGCTTTTTTTTAATGAGGAAAAAGACTTCTCTTAGCTTTTGGGGTCCAAAATGAAACCAGGAAAGGCAGTGAAATAAAGGAACTCAGCACTAATTATGAAGTAATTGGTAATGAGGCAAAACCAGTTTGGACGTTTTTAATTAAAGACAACTATGCCCTATCCTCACCCCCACCTGGATGATTCCCACAGAATCTGGATGTATTTATTCACTTGTTTATTTATAGTCAAGGTTACCTCACAAGCAGCCTTTTGCTCACATTTGCCAGCAGAAGTCAGCATGATTTAAAATACTAATCAGGCTGCTAGGTTAGAAATTAGAAGCACCACACAAATACACCACACAAGCCAACTGGTGTGAAAGATGACAGAGAAAATGTGACTACAGTTGGAGACTAAGGAGTAATAACATCACTTTTCTGCAAAACAAAGTGAACTTCAATCCAATCCTACCCAGCAAGCCTATCTAAATCTCTAAATCTGAGCTAAATCTCAGAATGCTCAAGAAGTGTGCAATATTTTATTTTCCTTTCTTTTATCTTTTTTTTTCTTATTTGTTTTGTTTTGATGACTTCTCAATACTTCTTTCACACAGCTTGCAGATTGTTTTGTTGTCTTTGTGTCTCAAAGATTTTCTCTGTGTCTGCATACAATGAGCAAGGAATTTGCCAAGATTTTTGAGTGCTGTAGCATTAGAATTAATTTTTTCCCCTTTTTCTTCTTTTCTGAGATATGTTTGACTCAGTAAACTTAAGCTGTTTGACAACACATCTGTGATCGATGGGGTCTTAATGTAAGAGTAGAAAAACGCAGAGAGATAATTGTGAAGATAACCTGAGAGAAGACAAATCTAGACTTAATCTGTGTAAGTAGTGTCTGTGTGTGTGTGTGTGTTTGTGCATGCTTATGTATGCATGTATGTGCATGGGAGAATGTGAGTCCGAAAAGGAAAACGGAGTGAGAGAGAGCATCACCCCATATCTAGGACAGTATAATTCTGTGTCAGAACTGCGTCCCACTAGCACAGATTTCCAGAACTCATGAGAAGTGAGACGTAAATTTAAAAAAGCATTTGAAATGAGAATGCTTTTCTGAAATATGTTTAAAATGCTTTCTATTTTTTTGTGCTATTCAGTCTTTGAAAGGGTCCCTCTGGTATAATTCGGTCTCCTAGCATGATACCAGAGTGCATTGCAAAGTTGGAGTAAATAGGTTGCAGAGGACTGCTGTAGTGCAAAAGAGGTCTTCCGCTAGATGAGACAGGCACAGATTTTGCTACCTTTCATGTAAAGTTATACTCTTCAGCATGCAACTCTTGTTCCTACTTGGCTCCTTTAGTTGACATGAATTAAAACAGCTTCTGCCAGTCAGAAGAATATATCTGTGTCTATTTGAAAATGCTATTTTTACTGATAACTTTTTTCTGTAACCTTCATTCTGAACAGTAATCTCCAGCTTGGGTGAAGAAAATGAGCAGATTATGTTGTTAGCGTAGAATGTTTCAAGATTCCACCATGAACACCAGATCAAAAAATGACAGAGTGATTTAAATATCATTCAGAACCATGACATTTCTTTTCCAAAGGGAATTCTGTAACTTCAGCATGCATTTTGAGTTTGACTCTGACATTTTTTATGGAAGTGGAATTTCGGATAAATTTAAACTTTTGATTTTAAGAAAAAAATAAGCTGCTTGGTTTAGGCTTTGGCCTTCTAATATAAAGTTTTCAAAAAGTAATGTGGAAATTAAAACCTGAAAAAGCTGAAACGGTGTTTTTTGCATTAGTAGATGGCTTCCTTTCTATTTTTTCTCAAGCCAACTTCTGTCAAAATTAGCAATTATTGAAAAGTTCTAATTTTTACAGGGAACTTTTGCGTGTGTGTATCTAACTCAGTTTAAGAGAGAACTCCATTCAAAGCAGAAAGGCTGTTTCATTTTCAGAAATAGAAGACCAGCTGGGGTAAGTGGAGAGGCAGGAAGGACTTTATGTCCCTAAAGGAGAAGCTCTTGTGCTTGCTTCCTGTTTTCAAGCGCAATGACAATCTGCTGTTCATGAAGTTTATTCATGGAGGGAAGATTTTAGAAGTGGATTACTTTTAAAAGCTGAAAAAAATTTGAGAGCGCTCTGGAAAATCTCTGGAGACAAAATTAGGAATTTTGTTTGGTTAAAAGCCTAAAGGAGATATTAGACAGTTTGCTCAGACAGCATGGCTCCGAGGATTATTTTAATGCGGACATACTATGGAGATGCCCCTGCTGAAGACATGAGTGAAATTTTAAGTGAGCCACAGAAATGTTGAGAGGTATTTAACCACATTTGTTTTTGAGAGCAGGTTGTTCTCTCTGCACAGGAGTCTGTGCTTAGGCAATGAACTGGAGAAATTATGAACTAGGAGCAGTCATATGGCGCTATCGAAGCCTAAAAAGTTTAGGAACCCATAGAATTCACCACCAAGGATCTCATTACCACATCAGTTGGACATTACTACATCACTTCAGACTACTTTCTGTACAAGGGGCAGAGGTAAATGAGGTTGAGATATGGTTTGAGACGGTTGGTTTGAGATATGGTTTGATGGTTGAGATATGTTTTGACTGGAAGACAACTCTACCTAGAAAGCTGAGAGAATAGGGAACTGCAAAGTGAACTTTTCTCTTTTTAACATGAGCACAATTTAGTGGAGATTTCACTAGACTGCTTTTTCTTCAGTTGATAGCATGAAAGGTTGATAGCATGAAAGATTTGTGAGAGCAAAGGAAAGGAAGAGTAAAAGCAGAAAAGGAGCATCAACAGGTAAATAGATAAATGATGCAAGCTAGAAGATGAATAAATGGGCATGGGTGAGAAAAACAAATAAAGCTAACTTTGGACAAATAAGGAACCTGAGAAACCAGACTCAAAGAAGCAATAACATGACACAGGAAAATTAAGATGGAACTTAAAATGTAGTTCAGCCATATATATTAAGCAGAAATATATAAAAAAGAAAAAAGAGAGGAGGCAAAAAGGTGTCATAAAACAGAAGGTGCAATATTTCATAAAATACCTTTAACCAAGTTGGTGATTTTTAATAGTCCACTGTGTAGGTATGAAGTGAAACTTAATTTCACTTGAAAACATGCTGTCTCTGATTTTTGTTTATATAATCTCACATAATGGCTGATTGAGAAGTCAGTTGATGTGCTAGCTCCTGTAGATGGGTACTGTACCTTTGATTTTTATCTGCCCACTGATCTCCTCTCCAAGAATCACAAATTTTGCACCACTGTGGTGTAAATAAACAGTCACTGTAATCCCTGCTAATGCGACTGAAAGTAATTTATGAGACGTACAACAAAATCGAGCTATATTGCATGGTATAGCCTTACTTCTTCCCTCGGAACTACTTTTCCTCTCCATTTCACTTCATACCAGCAAAACCAGACGGACTTCACCACCCATTCTGCAAATATGAGATATTATTTTTGTGCAGCTTTACTCCGGAAACAGTCCCTTGTATTTCGTTAGCACAATGGGGAAATAATTCTCATCATTTCTTGTGTGTGTTGTGTTTTGATGTTTTGGAGTTTTGTTCAATGCTTCCTTTTCTGTGACAAAACGAAGTTACATTTTAGATTGTGTTATCACAACTTGCATTAAAGAAGGAAGTTCGTGCTAATGATTGTCTCACCACATTGAAAGATGCAGTGTGACTAAACGACTGTGTCTTTAATCTGCCTGAAATGCTGCATGGGGTAGAGGCTTTTGCCAGTGAATACAACACATACACCATTGTAACATAATGTCTGAAATTGAACTGGAAAAGAAAGGCTGAAGCTGAACAAAGCCTCCAGCCCTCACCCTCCCACTGTTCAATACCTTGATACAGTAACTTTAGTTTTCCTTTGGCGGTAATTGTAACTGTGAAGTGCATCGGATGCCCTGCATGAGAATTTGAAAAGCATTATGGATGCAATAACAAGTGGGAAACAGTAAAAAGAATTAGAAGCAGTTTGGAGTATTGGTGGGTGAACAACTCTGTGTGTGTTTATTCTTGTGGGAAGCTTCTTTTTCCCCTTCTCGCCCTAAAGAAAGTCACTTCTGAAAGAGCAACACTGGTGCCATCAAATGGCAGTGATAAATAGAGAAAAGAGTGGTCAGAATCTTTCAAGTGTTAATGTTGACTAGTTTTTAGATTGCTTTTTCTAGCAACTAAAGAGGTACAGTATAAAGTGATCTGCTATCCATAGTAAATGAACTGCAGCTTAGAAATCTTTTCATTTTGTTCAACATGCTGTACATACTTACAATTAAAAACCACACTTCTTTTAGGCAGAGAAAGTATCTGCAGTCTATGTTCAAAAAGAAATTAAAACCAAAAATGAAAACGATGAATCACAAAATCGTCCTCAAAATTTATATTGAAAATAATGATGAAACTCACCAGTAGCATGTTTCTGCATATGGAGCTGCTATGCATATGGTAAGGTTGTTCCAACTAGAATTAGTTGCTAATGAAACCAATATGTTGAAGGAGCAACAAGTAATGCCATAATATGGCAGTTAGTTACCCTTTCTCTGACCACAATGCTTTTACAAGAGCATGCGGAAATAGGCCAGCTTTAGGTACTGATGGCTGCCATCCATGGCAGTCACTCACAGGGACTCCACTACTTGTTTCCTTTTTAAAGATGAGCGCTAGTGATCTTGGCCCTTTGCCCCATCTTAACTTCTGGAATACTCCAATAGAGAGAAAGAGCTTTCAGCTGTTTTTATGATAAACTTAGGAAAAGCTTGTCCCTGTTGATCCTACTAGGAGAAATAGTAGTTTGTAAAGGCTGCAACATGGTTATCTACTGATTAAAAATCCCAATTCCTAGCCAACAGTTCCAACCAAGTTTTTAGTTCTACTTATAATTTTGAATTTACAAAATAATGAAGTAATCATAGGGTTGTTATTTCTTCATTACTCTCAGGGCCCTTGCTTCCTGTAGCACAGCTTTAAGAAGCTTTCTGTTTTGCCCTTTTATTTGCTCAAAAGAACTTACGTGGGGTCCTCAATAAAATCTCTAAAGGTTTCACTTAAGAGCAAAAA
The DNA here is from genome assembly GCF_963924245.1 of Chroicocephalus ridibundus. Lineage (NCBI taxonomy): Eukaryota > Metazoa > Chordata > Aves > Charadriiformes > Laridae > Chroicocephalus > Chroicocephalus ridibundus. The sequence continues at coordinate 83,269,550 of NC_086285.1, read as the reverse complement.
AAGCAAGCTTAAAATAAACAGTTTTCAATAATCTCCACTTTTTAGAACTAAACTTTGAGTTTCTTATGTACATGCCTGTACAGTTCTGTATTTTACAATGCAACACAGACAGGATTATGAATTTTTTGGTAAGGAACAAGTTAGGTTTCTGTACCTATTTTTCATTTGCTCTCTTTTCTTTTTTTAGCTTGGTTTTTGTATCTCTTTATTAGATTTTGAAGAGTCTCTTTAATATGGATTTCTGTCCATGTCAGGGAACTAGAACCTCACTCTCATTTGCATCTTCAAAATTCTTCTGTAATACAAGTAGATTAAAATCTTTACAGAGTTTCTACCTTTTGCCAGCTCTGCAAATAGGTGCCATTTGAAACCGTATGTGAATCTCTATTATGACCATGGGAATGTAGTAAATTATTATTAAGACAACAGGCTGGCCTTATATTTATTTTATATGGGGGCATTTTCATCATCTGTGGGAACTCCCATTTGGGTAGTGATAAAGTCTGTCTCAATAAAACTGTGGAAAATAGTAATTTTCTATGAAAATGCAGTAAATGAAGATATTATTGGTAAACTCAAATTTACATTAGTTCATAATATATGATTCATGAAAGCGTCTTGCTTCTGTTGTGTTTAGATACTGTCGATGTTGTCTCTGGAAATGACAATAAAGACCTGTAATTTGGAAGAGAAATGGAAAACGTCTGGTTGAAAGAGGTTAAAGGCATTGATTCCAAATTGCTTGTTTGGAAAAAACTCTAATTTCCAATGGTTTAGACACTGGGGTGTCTGGGTCTCAGTGAAATTTAATTGAACATATGCCCTTAAATAGTTTATCTTCCTCAGGTAGATCCATATATATGCGTAGCCAAGGTATCTTTTAAAATCTTATGCATTAAGTCAGTGAGTATTAGTCTTCCAGACCATGAAATATAAGACTCTTTTTTCCTGTTCACTGTCTTAACCACCTCAGTGTGCTAAAGAGGTGGCTATTACTTAGGTGTCTTTTTCACAACTGTCACATATTTTGACTTTATGAGGAAATAAACCTTTCGATTTTTTGTTTATGTCTCCAGTATACTGTGTACATAGCCTTATTTATCATCGGCTATTTATCATTTGCCTTGGAGCAGAGTGAAGTAAGTGTTATTGACTTGGCTTTCTGACAGGAAGCTTTGATGAGAATTTGCAGTTTATTGGCAGCAACTCTGTTAAATGCAGGATATTCACACATGTGTACATACTTCAGTGGACAGACAGTTGGGTTGTTTTGGTTTGGTTTGGTTGTTTTTTTTTAATTACCAATTAAGTGTGAGCAATATGTGTTTTAAAAACAAATAGATGAACAACTTTCATAAGGAATAAAATTGATACTTGCACAGATCTTAATTGTGCTTGATCTTAATTTCACAGTGTTACATATTTATGAGGTATAGGAAAACGCTATTCTGGAAAGTCTTTTGAGGCATCTGGTTAGACAGTAGAAAATGAAGTAAATGTTAGCATAAGGATTGCTGTCATTCTGAAAACTTGCAGATGTGCATTTTGCTAGATATTAAGAAAAATACAGTGATTTCCATAAGAAATGCTGTAAGATATCTTGTTCCATGTACATGTATTCAGTGGGAATAATATAGAGTCGTTTTCAAACAGGCAGGAGATAGACAAGACAGTCCAGGAGAAACTTTTTCTTACCTTCATTTTCTCTGTGAAGGCTGTGTATGACACAGAAAATTTCCAAAATAACTACATGATTGGCAAGAAATAAAAATGGTGACATATAATAGAATTCAAGATGAATTGTTAATTGAACAAAGAAGAACACATATGGAGTAACTGCCATTTCTAGAAATCATCTTCTATGTTTCTAGAAACTTATTATCAATTCTCATATCTATTTTCATGATTTAATTGAGAGAAATGTCATATTTTATCCCTGTAATATATAAAAACATACATATCTATTATGTATACACATACACATATATCATGTATAGGCACATTTTGAGCGAAAAATTTAATTAAACAATACTGTACCCATTACGGGCAGACATTCATAGTCCTTCCGTCTCAGTGGAGACCCATTTGATGGTGTCTTTTAAGGAGAATACTGCACTTCTTTTGTGGTAGTAATGTTCCTTTCCTGACCTTGCTACACTTAGACTGCTGGTGTGCTGCAGCTAAATCAGTTGTAATAGAAGTATTCCTAATCATTCAGATTCACATGAGATAAAACTTTCATTTCTCAGTAGCTCTACTAAAACTGAGGGTTAGGGGTGGAGGGGAATAGCTCATCAAATGAGCTACACAGGATAAATAAAGATGTAGGAGTCTGGACTTCTCTTTTGTGATAGATCTGTTTGATGAGACTCTTACCTCTTTGGAAAACTGAAAATTATGTCAAAACATCTTTATGTACATTCTACCATGGGTGATACATAGTTACTTTAATTTATATTAGAAAAAAAAAGTTGTTTTTTTTATCTTACACCCAAATATGATCCATTGTATCATATGTGCATATTTTGGAAATACTTAGAAGTTATAGAGAAATCTGGTGTGGAAAAAAACAAAACCAAAACCAAACAACAAAACAACCAAACCATCCTGCCTTTGGGTTTCGCTTTCAAAATAGATGCATGCATGTGTCAGCTTGATTTTAAAAAATAAACCTGACATTTTAGACTTAGATGTGTAACATCGGCAACTAAAATGTATATTCAAGCATTCAGAAGGCTGCCTTTTCTTTTGAAAACAACTGAAAAGCTTCTGAGTTCAGAAGATTAGACTAAGTAAGAGTCCCAGATATGGTTTGATTTAACAGAATAAAAAAAAATTATATAAATAAGAAGATATAAATTGAGAAGTAAATACTTCTCAATATAATTTGTAAATTTCTTTTATGGCTACACGTAACCAATTCTCAAACAGATTTGACTTACATCTAGTTAATTTCAATTCCTGACTTAGATCTGTGCGTTCAGCCTTCCCAGCCTACTACAGATCCAACATTTGAGAAATCCCATTCTCAAAAATCACTTAAGTGAAGAAAAGGGTTTCTTTTAGACACCTAAAACTACACGAGTATCTTGACTACATAGTGTCCGGAAAGAACTCTGCATTAGCATGATATAAATAGAGACAATAATATTAGCACTTTAAGAGCAGTTCTGCCCTTAGACAACAGATTACCTCCTCCCCACTACTAACTTGTTTATTTTAATGTCTGACATGTTTTAGTTTTAATAAAGGATATAACATGCGTATGCCTCTGTTTGACATGTTCCTTCTGATAAAGACACAGGTGTTCCTAATATTGGTAATGTTAATTAGTCCCAGCTATTTCAGTCCTTAGGACCATCAGTTCAATTGCCACAGGCTGCAACACGATCACATAAATGTGAGAAGGGGCTCACTGCACCTGTTATGCTGTAGTTTGTCTTAAAAGAAGCAAAATTATTTGGTGTCTGGTAGCTGCAAGAGCTCATAAGGGAATAAATTAGGTCCCTGTAAACTGGCAACATGTATTTACTGTGGCTCTGAAAAAAGGTTGCACATGGCTGTGAATTGTAGCACAGGTTTATATCAAAGGACATATAAAGAGTGTATGTTCATATCAAGAGGTGTATATACTAACTGAAGCATCATGGCGGTTCCTTGATATTTTCAGAATGTCAATGAAATTTTTACTTTTTAGTTGTGAAGCCATGAAAGATGAAAGCACCTTGGATAAATATCCTATTGGAAGGAGAGCATCTCTAACAATGCAGAACGGATCCCATTGTACTGCACTGCAGTGAGAGCAAAAGTGCTGATGTAAAGAATTCGGGCCCATTATGCTTTTGTTCAGAGATTATAGTGTTATAGCTGAAAATCTACTGAAATGAAAGGAAGGAAAATGGATACATCAAACAATCTTTAGTGAAAGTATGATACAGGAACTTTTAATGTAAATTTCAAGCTCTGATTTAGAGAGGTCCAGGCCTCCAGGTTTTTTTGTTTTGTTTTGTTTTCAATCTACACAGATAATGGGAAATAATACATTTGTTGCAATAAAGTAGCCAGGCAAACAGTATTGCATTGAATCATTTCAGAGAGATATAAAGGGGAGCCACGTTTAACATAGCCCAGGCCTGAAAATTCTACTTTGCAAGAAGACTGTCACTCCAAGGGTGCTGTGATGCCTGTTCCTGTAGTAGCTGAACACATTCTGACACATCTATGCTGTTCTAGTCTTCCACTAATTGGTGGGAAATTGAGACATACAGAGATTAAATGAGTTTGTGGTCACCTTAAAACTACATCTCCAATGTTTAGGCCAACCAGTTTACAAAGCCTAAAGTCTCATATAGTGCTTTAAAAGTCACCCATCCTGTTTACTAATTGCTGCATTTGAACTGCTGTCATCTTATTCCTTCCTACAAGAAATAGTTTAGACCAGCATGTCATGAAGGGCCAGCAGGTGGAGGTTTATGGGAGCTCAGAGGAGGTCACAAACTTCTAACAATGAGTAGACAGCATCTCAGTTCCCATGGGACAGAAATACGGAAATTATTTATACCTACCTGTGTTTACAGAAAGCACTAGCTATTTTTACTTGCTGACAGTACTTCTATAAACCCCCCATTTCTTCTATCACCAAAAGTGAGCGGTAACTCACAGGGGGTGCATAGATGGTTCTGATTTTCCGGTGTCTTAATAAGAAAGCAAACCTCCCCCGCCCCAAAAATAAAAGACAAGAAAGAGAGACTGAGGAGTCATGTTTAGAAGATATGAGGATTTTGCAGCTGAAGAAAAATGAATACATCAAGTTATTTTTTAGATGAGGTTAGATACAGCTGGACGAAAGTGTCTCTTCTGCTTTTACCTGCTATACTTTGCATGCTCCTGTCACCTCCCTAGCACCAGCTCTGACATGTAACCTCATGTGATCTGACCCAGGGAACAAAAGTAGCAGAAAAGGAATATTTACCTCGAACAATCCATTTTTCTGATGATTTAGCTCTTAAACTTTCTTCTTTTGGATTTAGAAGGACTGTGGGTAAGGCATAAGACAGTACAACTAGGAGCAGAGAGATCAAAAGAAGAAAAAAAGTGCCACTCCTTTTGGCTGTAGCTTGAGATCTGCTTATCTGCAATGTTAAAATGTTCTGTCAATCTTAAATTTGTGAAACATTCAAATTCTTCAGAAGTACTGTTTTGAATCTTGTTAAGGCTGATTTTTGTCCCTCAATTTTTCTGAATATGCAGTGTCTCTCAATGTTTTCAAGTGTGACTTTAATACATTCTGCATCAACTTTAAAGAAACTGTGATATTTCCGATGATTTATGAGGAATTTCCCAAATTTTATAAACATGATGTTTCCTCTTTACCGTCATATATATAACAGATATGTATTAGTTTTTATGTGATTGCTTATATTAGTTTTTTAAGTGTTTATGTTTTCTTCAGTCAGTAACAAAGAATAAAGCAGTATCACTAAAGGGTAAAAGTATTTATGTAAAAATAAAACTAACAAAGCTCTGAAGGAGAAAAAATAATTTATAAAAGCAGTGTTTACTTTTAATTCCATACAATAGGTTTGGTTGTTGAATAGACCTGTACAACAATAATCTTCCCAAAACGTTATTGTTCAAAATTAGTTACATTGCTTTTTTGGCTCCTAAAAGGAAACTACTGCTTTTCATTTGGATCAGAGTGTATGTTTGTTTTTTCTCTTGAGATCACACAATCATGTGGGAGTCTTGTAAACTCAGATTTTCCTCTGAGGATAGATTCCTTCTGTGTCTTGAAGAGCCGAAATGTCTACATTACACATGATTTTGTTTATCTAACTGAACACAGGAGAAACCTCAGTAAAAAAGTAGTAATTGTAAACGGACATTTAAATTTTACAGAAATTATAGACAGTAATCATGAAATAAGGTCCATGCAGGTAGATCCTAACACTTAAATAACGTCCAGGTTTAAGTCAATGGAGCTGTACAAATTCAAAATAACCTGATTGTAATATCAGAGCTCTACTAAGTTCCTTGCAGAGTAGGCCTCCTTTTTGCTAGGAAAATGCTGTCCATATTATATACATAACTATATAAATGATAGAATAATTTAAGGAAAAAAATAATCATGAGCTAAATAAGATTCTTTTGACATTCCAATGGTTTTCTTTTTTTAATTGGAAATAAAAAGTTTTAAAACACCCCCTCATAGTCTTCTGAAAAAGTTCTGCCTCATGACAAATACAAAATATTTATAAAACATTCTATAAACTTCCTTAATGAAAATGTATTGTAAGCCTATTGTAAATAAAAGTGCTATGCATGTATCTAACAGAATGCATGTCCAGAACTGACAAAATCCCCATAATACCCCAAATTTCTTGGGAAACTATATGTTTATATTTATATATTTATATTATTTATATTCATATATTTATATATTTATATTTTTAACTGTTTAACAAAAAGAGGATTTTGCATTTTTCACCTTGATGGTTTATTTTAAGAAAGTATTATGAGGCGTTGAACTCTCATTTTATATTTTCATCTTTATTTTGTAGAAATGTATTTTTTTTCATTATGAAGTCTTGTATAAAAATAATAAAGAAGATAAATAAAAAATTATTAAAATACAGCATTTAAAAAAGAGAATCTTATGCAGACTCTGACAGTCATAGAGGTTTTGAAATTCATTAGTTATAGTGGTAAATGCAAACAGAAATATAGGAAGTATTCTACCCACAGGATTTCTGCCATCCTGCTTAGTATGACTAAAAGGAATTCTAATACTATATTTTAACTGCCGAATCTAAAATATGAACTTGCAGATAAAATATTTATTTGAAATATATCTTTCTCTTAAAGCTAACTCAATAATTCATTTTAAAATAGATTATATGTTAACAATTAACATTCTGAATTTTTTCAAGTCAGCAAAGTATTTCATGAGATTTTGGCAAAGTCAAGACAGTCATTCATAGCTTTTTTTTTTTAAGCATCTGAAACCAGGGAAAATATGCAGAGGAGAAAATATAATTATTTCCTGCTGAAATATGAAAGATGAGAGCTGCCTCCATTTAGTCATTTACACACATCTGTAGATTAATGCTTACTGACATAAGCAAATTCAAAAATAGAAAATATGATGGTTACTGTATTTGGTTCTCTCTTTTTTTTTTTTTTTTACTGTAAGGCCTACTTGTTCTTGTAAGAGCTTCCTATACAAAATAACAGACTGTTCCTGAGAAATATGTTTGTGATTATGTGATGCTCAGAATAAGACATAACTAAAACTAATATGTATTTACCTTCTCTGAAATTTCCTCTTATACTATTTCTAAAATATAGTCAAATCAGAATAGATCATGCTTCAAACACACCTGCTTTTCATTGTGACCAAGATTGTATCTTACAGCTTTGGCATTCCATCAATTTAAAATTTTGAACATCTTTTGTTCCTTTACTTTCTAGATTATGTTTTGATTAAGCTTTATGCTAGATCTATCTAGCATCTTTTTCTTATTTTTTTGAATTATTTTTTATTGAATCAATTTACCTAGTCTGACATAAAACTCAGGATTCTTCACGTCAACTCTAGCACTCTTTAAAAATATAGCTACAGCAGTTATTATCCTACGGTTCTTCAGTATAGTGGCTGATTTTAATGAGAAATTCCATGTTATTGAGCTTTAGAATCTCTTAAACTAACTTTCTCATTTAATTTTTTGAGTTAATATCACTGTGAGCATTTAGCATGATCATTTCCATAAAAGCTATCTGAAATGACACTGCAGTCAGTTCACTTCAGTGGTTTTGATTGCTTCCAGTACTAACTTTGCTACACAGCATTTTAGGTATACCCATAATGCTGTTGGAGATATAACTGGATCCCATTTAGGCATAGCAAGGCTAATTTATGTATAGCTTGATGGCTGCAGTGTAGATATTACAACACAGGACTGGCGCAAACTAGTGCACAAACAAGCCTTCATATTTCCCCCCAGACTTGGATAGGTTGTGCTGAAAATCCACGACACGCTTTCACCGTTCTTGCTATCAAACTAGTTAAACAAGAGTGAGGTTTGCCTACTGGTACTGAAAATCACACATTCTGTCAGAGGTGTTGACTTATCATTTTCCTTTGTGTGCTCTAGACCTAGTTATTCCAAGAAACAGCCAGTAACACAGTGAGAAATAATGTAGTATGATGTATCATTTGAATAACAGATACACACGCAGCTGGAAGCATTGCTAGTGATGATTTCTCTTCAATTTCTCATTTTCTTGAGCTTTCAAAAATCTCTGCTGTCATATTTTTTCAACTTGGCAAAATAATAAATATAATAGTTAAGAAAAAAATATCTTTTAAGACATAAAACTGGGAGGAGGTGAAGGATGGGAAGAAACTGAGGTTTCCCTACAAATTTTTGACCTGCTCATCATGAGTATATCCACTTCTTAAAATGCGTATAGTGTAGTTGTATAGTTGTTTCTAGTCAGATAAGTTATTTGGTTAGGTATGCAAGAATCTGTGTATATATAGTTACAACAAATAACCTTCATCATCTTAAGTATTCATGCAGGTAATGCAGGACTACGCTGACTTTCTAATTTGATGCAGTCTTAGTAAAGATGATCACTCTATTCCAGGGATTCTTGCTTTTATTATTCTTATATCTTCCATTTGTTATAGAGGAACATACAGAATTAAGGGGCTCTTAATCTTTTATTCTGAAGTCTCCCATTTTTCTGGAATGCACTTTTGTGATCTCAATCTGCTTTCTTTCTTCCTTACCTTTTCAGTATATTTTCAGTCCTTTTCTTTCAGATGCACTTACTTTCACAGCAGCGATAACCCTAAATACGCATTGGTCACTCAATAACTTCTCAGTTTGTTCTTCCTTCATGACTTATTTTACGCAACCCTCCCACCTCAAATTCCATTTTAAGTTCTGAAGTCCAGAACCAACTAAAAGTTTTTGGCCCTACTTCCTTACTAAATTTAGCTTTTGGACTTCGATTTGACGCTTACCTAATCTGTGAACAGCAATACATCCCCAAACCACTGAAGAGATTAAGCGTTGAGGTGTAATGAACCTACTTGCATAATTGACAATTCTGTAAATTTGTTATGTTCTGCAATAAACACTATGTTCAGGAAAAAAGTTGCTTGGACTGCATGTCCAGACAAAAGAAAAGCTAGTAGTTGTTCACTAAATCAAACCTACTGAATGAGGAATAAATACAGCTGCCTAAATGCCATTTTCGTAATGCATTGGAGATTTTTAATGAATGTCTTAGACACTGTGGAAAGTATGAACCAGGAGCTACTTCCACAGCCCATTGCCAGGCTGTATCAGTTTTGAGTTTAATTTTTGTCACTCTTTTTTCTTCTTTTCCCTGCGTTTTGTCGTATGCGCTGCCTAGTGCATGTTTGCTGGCTTACATTCATATAGCTTTCTTTTGTGTGGATGTTTCAAGAGCTACGCTACCTTCATTCTGTATTTCATTTATACTTTTGTGTGTTTTATGGGGAGGTTTACAAGAGTACCACTTGCTCACCTGTAAGTTGTATTCCACTTATGGTAAGAATCTCACCTTTTCACTTCCAAGTTATTTTCTCCAGTTATGGCATCTGCTTACTGGAGGAGTGGGACAAAGGGATTCCAAGAAGGAACATATTTGTATATTCCTTATTTACCTATATGTACATCCTGACAATTGAATTAGCATTCCTATGACTGACTTCAGAAATAAAGCATTTCTGCTTCTTGAATGGAGTGATCTGGATTTGGGATCTTATTCTCTGCTACCTTAAGAAATTAAAAAACTACTTTTATTCATTGAAATTCAAATGCTAAAAAATTGCTGATCCAGTGTAGTTTTTATATCCGCAAATGCAAATGTCAACAAACCAAAGCACAGAATAACTCAGATACCTTTTTTGCCTTCATATGGCAAGCTAAGGGGCTTTTTTTTTACTGTTTAAATTCTTTTCCTCTAATTCTTTCTTCACAGTAAACTCACCTTTACTTGTGTCTTTTATGGACACCTTCTCAGCTTAATGGTACTTATACTATCATCATCCTCATCAAATATAGACATTTCATAGACTTAAAATTTCACAGGCAGTGCCAAAGCACTGGATCTTCTGTTCTCTTTTATTCATGCTTCTCCATTGACTCTAATGAAGTTGGACTAGGTGATAAGGTTAAACACGGACATCATACTTTTATCCTATCTGTTCCTATAGAGTTTATTCCTTACAAGTATATTTCAAATTAAATATGACAGGTGCACTGCCAACATTTTTCCTTCACAGATTATCAGCAAAGTAAATTCTGAATGGAAAGGATTTCTCTATTTTCCATTTATCTTTAAAAGAACCATTCTTGGACTCTTCACATTATACCTAGTAGTGTAGTTATTCCCTTCTCGTGATTATAAAAGAGACTTATAAAATAGAGTCTTGTTCCATTATACTTCTGCTACTGCTCTGAGAGATAATTATTAGCTTCTGGAAATTATTTTGCAGAGATATATATTAGTCACAAGTGTTGATTGGTATTTTATTGTCTCTTTTAGCAATGCCGTCATCCAGGGCTGATTTTGCAAACCGTTACAGTAATTCAAGATAAGTAAATAATTCTTGAGAATTTATCTGTCAGTTGTTTCCCATAGCCTATGTATTTTATGCTTACTCATCTTATGAGAGAGACCATCTCTGATGAAAAAGAATGGACCACCAAGGTAATCATGATAACTTCTGATGAATGCGTGCTAGTGAATATTATCTATCACTTTATATCATTTGAACAAAACTAAGAGAATCCTTTTCCTTTGATGCTATATTTCTCACCTGTCTTCTTACTGTCACTCCACATTTTTACTTTGCAGTGCAGCAGTTGTGAATAGCTGTAAGTTTTTATCCATGAAGAAAAATTATTTTTTAAAACAAAGAGTTATTTCTTTGGGGAAGGGCTTCATATGTTAGATATCTTGAAAAAACCCAAGCAGACAAATCCATATTAAAAAACCAAACCAAACCAAACCAAACCACCAAGAACAACTACTACTATTAATACCAAAGAGAAAAAAAACCAACACAATCCCCCCCCCCCCCCAAAAAAAAAGAAAACAAACCAAAACCAAACCACCAACCCATAACAAATTGTTAGGTATTTGTAGGAATATATTTTTCATCATTTTGATATGTTAATTGATTTACATACTTACGTGCTTAAAGTTTTTTGTGTCTAAAGGTACAGAAAGATTTGCTAAATCAGACTTCACAAATACAAAGAGGATACATTATATGCAAGTGATATTCTCAGCTGTGGCAAAACTATGTCCTAACTGATAAGACAACCATATATGCTACATTCCTTGGTGATTCTTGTGGGCTTAAAAGACTAAAGGGTAGCTTATAGGGTGGAAAAAAGATTAAAGAAACAAATAAATAAAAGCAGAAATGAGTCATTTATGATACATTACTGGCAACAAAAATCGTTCCATGGCTGTTCACAGAAGCTAGTATTAAGTGCCTCAAATCAGAAATTATTATTAAGTTCCCAATCTACTCAAACCCATTTGCATTTTACATAAGGATAAGTTTTTACCTACCAACTCCAGCCATCTCCGGAATACTGGCGGTGTACATGTCCTTGGTGAATTTTGGTTCATTGTCATTGATATCGTGGATTTTAATGATAAATTCAGACTCTGGCTCCACTTGTCTTCCAGTTTTTCTGTCTATAGCCTTGGCACGTAGCACATACAGGGACTTTTCTTCTCTGTCCAATTTCTTTGCAGCATGAATATCTCCTGTATTTTCATCTATAATGAACAGACTGCCAGCCCCATCTCCTGTTAATATGTATTTTAAATTTCCATCTCCTTTATCTTGGTCAGTGTGTAGCTTCAGGGAGGTAGAAAAGAAGAATTCTATAAATATATGTATTATTATTACAGCCCAAATCATTCAGCATATATGGATAAGTCTGTACAATCTTGACTATAATTGGGGTCAGTAGTGGTTATCTTGTGTTTCACTGTTGGAAAAATTGCAAATTTAAGAGTCACACACAAAAAATAGCTCTAAACAAACTTATAAGGACACATGTAGAATATATTGGAGTAGCATTGAAAAAGACCAACTTGAAACAAAAAATATTTATTTGAATAGTCTGTCCAGCAGCTAGCAGAAGTCTCCTTTTTGAATATGACAGGGGGTGTAAAACTCGTAAGTTTCTATTTGCAAAATAACACTTGCCTTCCCATTTATTGATTGCTAATAAGGCAACCATTTACCTTGCAATAACAGAAGAAGTAGGATTTAAGGATTACAGCTTCTGAACTTCCGCAAATCACTTCTAAATGTTCCGATTTAAGCAACTTGTGTTGCTAGTTGTATTTTTTTTTTCCGTTAGGAACATCTCACCTCTGTTAATTGCTTCCTTCCTTCTAGTCCTCTCCACACAGCAGAAATAATTTTCAAGAACACTAGGAGGTAAATTTTCAAAGCATCAAGTGGGATTTAACAGTCCTTTTCCTACTACACCTCTTCATAAGAGTTCAAAACTGTACCCTGTGAACTTACAGGCACTGATTAGTTTGCCATATAGCACCATTATGAAAAAGTGCCTAAAAGCAAAGCCGAAGCAAGACATTGAAGCTGACCCAGGCACTACAAATTCTCACATAATACTCTTTTTCAGAAGTCTGAATTTCCTCTAATTTAATTTGCAAGGACATGCAGTTCCTTTTAATGAGCATCTGTGGTATACTTTTCTCAGATATATGCTTACAGTCACATCTAGCTACAGATCAGTCACCTGAGTGCTTTTCAAATGTGGACAGAAAGAATCTTACCCCAGCATTTTTATATATTTTTTTTATTTCTCTGATTAGAAAAATATAGTATATCATCCACACGAGAAAATATTGTTCAGTATCAGTAAAGGTGTTAGTCCAGTCACTAGAGCCAGATAAGTTATTTTATGCCACTTCTTTCCTTGTTTCCTCGTTTATGTATTCCTGGCAGTGTTTACCTTCACGTTTCATAGCTGAGTCATTGCATTTTTTTATTACTCCACTGTATGAAGAAGGATTGTGGTGGATTTTCTTAAATTTCTTTACTTGGACTTTTTCCTCAAGTTTAACACTGCAGCCTAACACTAGTCGTCAAATGTGACCTCGTTATTGTTATGGTCTTCTAGAGGTAAGACTGGACGAGATGACTATCCAAACATTTTTAGCACTTAATATATTCAGTGTATATCTGTAACAAATATCTGAGAAAAATATTAAGGATTGCATACAGTGGCTTGAAAGCATGATATACAACATGCATAGAGAACTCCAAAAAAAAAGTCCCTGTCAACTTGCCACCTTTACAGATAATACAGAGGAAATAAATTTAAATATTGCATGGGTATCTTGACACAGAATGTGGAGCATTATGTAATCAATATACAAAGTTCATGAAAATATTTGATTCGTATTTTCATGTTTGAACTTATTTTCATATTTGATTCTTATTTTCAGGAAAAAAAGAGTAGACTTATTTGTATGTCTATGTATATGTAAGTACAAAATATAGAGTATTTCTTTTGGTCAGGTGATTCTGTCTTGCACCACGCAGGACAATTTATTGTCCCTCAGAAACAGTGCACATTCATTCTTATTGAGATATTCCTCACCTTGTGGCGTAAATATAGCTTTCTCCTTTTGTCTTGAGGTAGAACTTTTTGAAATATGCCAAATAAGAATCAGACCTCAGGAGTGATGACTAGCACCTGAAACTAGTTTTCTCATGAAGACAGGCCCTCCTGCTTCTTTTTGAGTCTTTAAAATGTCTCCTGTTTAAAACGTAACACCTGTTATGATGTCCTGTGTTGTTACAGGTCTCCTTAACATCCTCAGCCAGCTAGCTGGGGGAGCAGCCAGGTGAAGAGCTGTGTCTGGGAACTCAGTAAGGGGTCAATCCCATGGGTCAGAAGAAGGGAAATCACTTAACATAAGGCATTAGGGAGGCTAGAGTGTCTGTGAAGATAACATCCTTCCTCAACACTGAATATAAGGAAGCACTTCTTTAGTCTCGCACAATAGTCGTCACTGACTAATCAGTAATTTGTTAAACTGTTTATAGTTCTAATGTTAGTCATGTAAGTGCTTACATTAGACATGTAGGTTACCAAACTGAGTAGCTGCACATTCTGTCCTGTGTTTTTTGTCTTTACTTTTTGTATTTTTGAAATAATTTCCATCAGTCTCCCTGGGGCTTTTGTTTTTTTCCTGCACATGTATATACTCCAACACACGTTGCTATTGATAGGAATTTATTTAACTTGCTTATTGTTATATGAATTAAACCAGGCTCTGGTCCACAGGTATTATCTCCATAGCAGCCTGCCCGGCAGATGGCCAAGAAAGACACTTAATTTACAGGACCCCTGGTCTTTAATTGTCAAGACTGCTATGCACGGGAAGAATGGAATATGTACAGAGGCTGGAGAAGTTTCCCACATTAAAAACAAACAGCCATTACCGAAACAAAATATCACACAGTTCTGAACTGGAAAATAAAAGAAAGAAGGGGGTAAGGGGTAGAATGAGACTTTTATATTGCTTGTCTTGATTTAGAACAGAAAACAAAATTCTTAGTTTAAATGGGAATATATTCTATACATGGAATTGTGCCAGAAAAACTAAGTACATAATATGCATTTTATTGGAAATTATATCTGGAATTTTATTTTAATATAATTTTATTTGAAAGTGTGGTAATAATATAGTTCTGATTTGAAAACCTGCTAAATGCTTTTCCCAAGCAGTTCTGCTACCCAAAGAATCTTTCGGAGACTGTAAACTGACTTAAAGTTAGCACTTTACTTACTAAGATTGAAAATTTTCCTATTTGAAATTTTTTATTCCTACAAAATCCTCCTAGACTTGGAGAGCTGGTCACCTGCTGAAAAGAGGTCCTACATGCTAGAAGAAGACAGATGCAAATGAGTAGCAGAGATCCAGGCTGTGAATGTAAATAGTGTTAGCCTGCCAACCTGATTTTGATTGCTCATATGAGCAATTCTGCCGGTAATCCAGGGTCGACAACCTCTTAAAATGGGGTGACGATGAGCAAGTAGTGGGAGCAGTGATCTTTTCTGTGCTAACAAGTAGTTCCGGAAAAAAGTCACATCTGTCCATTGCCATTCCCTTACCCTGCTCCTCCACTATAGATAGATCCTCAGAGAACAGGTTAATTTATTTTATCTGTCTGCTCAAACTATCTACAAACATGTCAGGTAGCTCAACCTGTGATGGGTATTTTAAGCTTCCTGCTTATCTCATGCTTCTACCAAATGATAAACAGAATTTTCAAGCATTATAAGTTTGAGAATATAATGTGATTTCCTAGCAATGAAGAGTTCCACCTCCTGTTGCCAATTTACTATTAGCAAGATCACTTGAAGTACAGTTGCAAACTACCACTTATTCTACATGTAACAGTTTCTAATTCCTATGTATTCTTTGTTTTGCACTTCACATTTGAGTAACCTTCATTAATCTGTGAAGCAATTTTATGACTTCGTAGTTTGTGGAAAAAAATGGGACCATTTTCGTATTTAAGAATAAATAAAGCAAACCATTATCCAGCATCTTACGGAAAAAAAAAAATACTGACTGTATAAAATGGAACAATGAAACCATTCTCTCACTGTATTAGAGTTATATAATTACAAACCATGCTTTTAATTTAGGAGACAGAGTAACTGCATGAGATCGTAGATGGTTATGCAAAATAAGTATAGGGACTTAGACATTTGTAAAAAGATATTGCAATTTAACTTTAACCCATCTATAGTCTATGTTTCTTTATGACTGGTAATCTATAAACTGCTTAAATATTTTGAATTTATAATATAAAGTGTGATTTCAGCTTTTCAAATGTCAGTTGTTCTACAGAGACGCTCCAGAAAATCACATGCAAGATATTTTTACATACAAAAATATTTTTTACATGCAAAATATTTTGTGGATTCTTTTTTATTTAATTAGTAATCTCTTTATGCATGTGAAGGAGGCTCAGATGTTCAAACTGGAAAAATAGTATACATACAGTTGATCTGAAGTAATCTGACTGCTGTGATTTCCCTCTACATTTTACAGACTCAGCAGGTCTGGGGGGATCCACTGTTTACTGTCAGCAGAAAGTCATTCCTGTTGAAATATTTTATTTTGGTTTACTTTACGTGATCCTTTTTCTCTCTTTGAGGTGGAGTAGTTTAGCAAACAAAACCTCTATATGGGTGGGAAATGAACTTGTCAAATGTGTCCTTTTTCATACCATAAATTGTTCATTCTGCAATTTCTGTGAAGGGCTGGCAGGTCAGAGGAGAACCATGAAATACATTGATAAAGGAAAGCAAAAAAAAAACAAGCAAAGAAACAAACAAAACCCCAAACCAGATAATATAGTAGATTACTCGGTATATAGTGACCACACCAATAGAAAATGCCATTCCCATTCCATTCTGTATCCAGCATCAATTAATCTGAAACATGTTGGAATGACGACGTAACTTAGAAGATGCACTGATGAGTATCTTGATTTCTTAATAACCTTTTGCACACATTTTTTCTATAGTCATCCATGTGGCTGGCTAAACACGTTCTCAACACAACTTTTCCTGAGGATCATCAAAGACAAAGACATTGCTAATGGTTATGGGAGTGACAATTAGCTATTTCTGTAACAATGTATGTCATAAAATATGAGCATATTTATAAATGCGCTCTCAATCTTTTTTCTTTATTTACATAGGAAAAGTGTGCATCTCAAATTAGCCTGTCTATCTAGTTCTGTGAAAGTGAATTTTTATGTGATGTGATAATTGAGATCTTGATGTTCTCAAAAGAAATCTTGACATAAATTTTCATGGGTCCCTGTTACTGTAATTTCCAATAAGTAAATGAGTAGGCAAACAAGACATTATCTCAGAGTTCCGTAGCATAATTCTATTTCCCCTAAATTAAGTACCTTGCTCTTTTGGCTTACACTTCACCCTCATGTAGCACTCAATATTTATCAGCAAATGGTGGTTATAACATAACTGCCTGGTTTCATTTGACTATGCATTCTTAGTATGTCCAAGGTTAACCACAACTTCTCTCAAAACTGCTGTTGTTATACACAGTAGAAAAGACACCAGCATTCTTTGGAGGTAAAAGATATCTCATAGATTATCAAGTTCAGCGTTTGCTATGAAATGGCAAAAGAAAACATAGAGAAAAAAGAAAAAAAAGTTGCCTTAGAAAAGAGTTCCTTAAAGGTCCATGTTTAAAAGTGCTTGACTGTTTCTTGTTAATTCAATTTTAATTTACTAAATTTCCTGTAAACTGTGCAGCTGATCTGATTCTCTGCTCTTTGTAATAGGGAGTAACTGTTTTCAAGTTAGGCAGGCACGTAATCAGTGGAAGAGGGGAGAATCGATGGACACAGTTAACAAATTATATGGTAATATGAATGAATTTTCCCCATTTAGAAGGAAGAAAATGCCAGACTTCACTTAGATTTCATTTTATTTGCAATTTATTTCTGTACAACTATTGTTGCAGATTAAAAGGGGAAAAAATTTAGGACTAGCGAGATTGTTATCAATAAATACGGCAAAAACATTTATTTGGTTGCCTAAATTCAGAAAGGTATGATCACTCTTGTGGAGAGGGATGAGGGCAAAGGAAGGATGAAGACACATCAAGGAGAGGGTAGATCCATGTCTACATTGTGGTACCTACTGTACTAATGCTTACAAATTAGATGCTTTACAATGTGCCTCTGTGTCATGGTATAGAAAAAGGGCTATTACTACAGATTTCTTACCTTCACTGGCTCCACACACACAGTTATCTCCAGCAGGGGAATCCTAATATCCCACGGTCTTCTGTCTTAACCCTATTTGCCTGCAAATGCCTTCTAGAAAGTGTGAGCAATGTTCTTTCAACCATTCTTTCAACCATTCAGTACTTCAAGAGGACTCATAAGAAAGATGGGGACAAACTTTTTAGCAGGGCCTGTTGTGATAGGACAAGGGGTAATGGCTTTAAACTAAAAGAGGATAGGTTTAGACTAGGTATAAGGAAGCAATTTTTTATGATGAAGGTGCTGGAACACTGAACAGGTTTCCCAGAGAGGTGGCAGATGCCCCCATCCCTGGAAACATTCATGGTCAGGTTGGATGGGGCTCTGAGCAACCTGATCTAGTGGAAGGTGTCCCTGCTTATTACAGAGGGGTTGGACTAGATGACCTTTAAAGGTCCCTTGCGACCCAAACTAGTATATGATTCTATGATTCATTCCTTACTTTTTAAGTTAAGGTATGTTGGGGGCTTATTGTGGTCAAATGGACTCTTCTTAGTGTCACTAGATTGGTACATCTGCATATTTTAGTGGGAGATGAAGAACATGCTGATTTCCACATTGTTGTGGTGAAACTACTACCAGAACACAAGTGAACCTCCTCAAGGGTATATTGAAGATACAAGACTGCATGGAGCTGCAGTCGCAGCTAGAACGCAGATGTGCATGGGCGGAACAAAGGGTGCAAATACAGACTTTTGAAGTTAGGAAGCTTTTTTTTCAGATGTGTCATAAACTTACCACATAGATAGGAAGGTGATTGATATCTGGCCCAAAGGACATGGGCATGCCCAATCCAGGCCCAAATGCCTGAAACTCTGAACCCTTTAACATCCTGGTCACATGTAAGAGAGAGAGGAGGCTCCTATCTCTCTCAGCTATTTTTATTTGCTCTCCTCAAACCAGGACAGGGAGGAATGGGGGGAATATGAAAACTTGAGGCTTTTCTTGGCATGAGGAAGCAGCTCTAGGTCCCACAGGTTAGATATAGCTTTGGCGTGTTACCTTTCTTCCTGTGTTCACTGTCATCAGGGTTGCCTTGTATATTGTGCAATACTGCACTTGGGCGTTCATCCTTACTTGCTATTTACCATTGGGTATAAGTAGAAGTTCTTTGAGCAAAATTCCTACAAATTACATTAGAAAATTTTAATGTCCTTTACAGTATTTTTTAAATTCATCCTGTACAGTTGTGAATGTATTTTCATAACTTCTGTAAATTTGTTATGGGCTTAATTCGTCTTTCATATTATAGTTGCATGAAGCAATTTATAAGGAGTCTACTCTGCTGCCGTCTCCTCTGTTATTTCTTTCCACCAGTAAAGTTAGGTTGTATTAATATTTACACAAAACACTGAAAATGCTAATAGTAAGTTTGTGTATGCCTTTATGTGTATTTTAGATGTTTGGAGCAGCGGCCTATTGCATGCTCTCTGTTAATTTTGTCTGGCAGAGGGTTTTGTTTCAGTGAGTGTAATTCAAAGGTCTTTCCTAAAGGAGGACGTTAGGGTTTGCTTGCTGGGTTTTTTTGTTGTTTTTTTTTCTTCCAGTTGCTGGAAGCATAACAATAAAACATAAAGTGTAAATGGTGTTAGTTATTTTGGTTTGAGGCTATCACATGTCAGCAGGGGAAACTTGGAAGCTATAAACGACAAAGAATTTTTTCCCTCTGTGAAAATGAAAGCTGAACCAAGAATTACATTGGTATTGTCTTTTTATACCAAATGCATTTCTGTTTAAGGTTTTGCTAAACCATAATGCAGCTGTCCAAACACATCTCTGTTCTTTTTAGATTTCATGTGCAATTTATGCTCCAGATGGAAAACATTCCCCCTTCCCCCCAAAGTGCTGTATATTCAACCTCTTAGTTCCTGGTACAGTTAAGGTGTTTTCCATATGCCAGTCACAATTTTGACTTTGCTACAAAGTTTTTTCCTTGAGTTTACCTTTCATAACACTGCTTTCTTTATGGCTTAAGGCAAAAGACTCAAACCATGTATAACTTCAGATTGAAAAAATTTTCCGTAAAATTAACATGAAGAAGCATTATATTAATGGTTTGACACCTAGAAAATGGTGAGTTTGGGCTGTAATATACCCAGACCTACTGACTCTGGAAAATGTTTAGGGAAAATGTAATAGACTGTACATGGCACAAACAATCAACTTGGCAAAGTGTCATTAACTGTCAGATTTAGTATGATTCTTTCAAATAGGCTTCTATCTTCTTAAATGGGAAAGTGATAAGCATAAATAATAAGCAATGGGAAGGAACAGGGAAGCATAAACTATTCAGGTGTGTCCCAAGTGACCCTTTCAGAAATGAGAGGAAAAGAAAATTTCTGTATTTTTAAGATTCCTCAAACTTCTTTTAATCACAGTTTCTAGCTAAAGCTCCGGGGCTGAGGGAAGAAACATGCAAAATACTGGGAAACACAAGCTTATGTGTATGTTACTTTTACAAAGCCGTGTACTTCCTTACATGAAATTTCTATTCATATATGATAATTGTACTATACTATTTATTCTGAAGCTGTGGCACAGAAAAATATTGAGTTTTCCAAGTCTACCCACTATGTATTAAAGCACAAATTGATTTGACCCCAGGAAACTTGACGGTAATTATCACTCTAAGCTTACTCCAAGTAGAAAAGGTTATGCATATAGAGGTGGGAGAGAAGACAGTATTTGTGAAGGAGGATGGATGAGTGTTATATAAAACAAAATAAATTATTTCATGCCAAAAATGCAAGAAGTGTACTTGAAATAAGAGCTTGTAACATCCCCTAAAATCTCACAGAAGATATGTTGAGTGCTAGTGACAGGTAGGATATTAACCAGTACCCCAACTGTATGATTTCAGACCTCCAGGAGAATTACAGCTGCTAAGATACAGCACCACCAGCAGCTTAGCCAATATTCTTCTTCATTAGCATTTTAACTAATTAAAACTCTAAAGATATCTTAATAACCGCAGTAGTTCTTCAGTGTGGATTGCACTAGCAATATCTGCATTGCTTTAATTTATGTGTGTCTAATCAAAAGTTTTATATATGTGCTAAATGACTATGTATTTACCTGACTTGAATTTGTGACATTGGCACAAACTTCTTAATTAAACAACCAAACTCTGTGTGTGATGGTAACCTAAGTGACTGTATATTAAACAAGGCAAATGACATTTACTTTTCTTATCTTCTGTTTTCCAGCATCTGGCTCATGTGTTCAGCTGTCTATTGTTACAAATTCTCTAGAGAATTATATTGTGAAAAACACTGCTGACATCAGCTGCAGGTGCTGATTTTGACCTGGTAGGTAAGGATAAATCTACTTTTCATTCAGGAATGCTTCAGCAGAATTCTTGGTAGTCTTTTGGTTCTGCTGATACAAACACAGTATGGGGAAATTCATTCCCTCCACATATATCTCCCCATACCTAGTGGGCAGTCCTGGAAACCAGAGCTGTTTTCTCAAGTGCTTCTTTCCCCTGCATACCCTCTACATCTCCTGTGCCCTACATGCTAGGTTTTAGTCAAATCTGGGAAAGTGGTTGCGTTCTTCTGCACAAAGAATTGGACTTCAGAGCACGTAGAATTTGTTTTTTTTTTCTTCTCTCTGTATTCTCCCGATCAACAGTTGGTTTGCAGGTTTTCAGCCTGATGAAAAGAGTCAAACTGGTTTTTTATGGTTTGCCATACCATGATGTTTGGCTGTTCCATAACATGAGATACAGGTTTACAGAAAGCGACTATGGTCATCAGTTACGTCCACAGGTAAGAAATTTTCACATGACAACATCAAGCACTGTCACTTTAATCAGTCCCTGGAACAGGTGGTAAATCCATCATTATTTTAAAGGCTTCACAATAAGAAAGGATATTTTTCTCATAGATTTTTCTCTCACCAGAAACTTCTGAGTGAAATCTGTCTCTGTGTGTGGTATCTTTTTGCTGTTTCAGAGGCATTCAAAAGGGACTGTAGCTCCAAAAGTTGTGCACAGAGATAGGCAGGAATAAAAGCTCTGGCCCTGAAAGCAACATGAGTTCGTCGTATGGATGGATTATCCCTTACCCTACACAGGAATAATTGATCTGGGCTCAGCTCCATAATAATAAGCATATAAGAAACACTCTAGTAGGGGAGACCAATGTTTTGTCTAGCCGAGTACTTTATCTCAGAGGTAATAGGAGATGCTGGTTTGAGAGAGCATGCAAGTCTGGCCACTGTAATTTTTTCCTTTTACACCCCCCACCCTCCCGGCCCCAGCATCTACAACTGTCAGATTAGAATAGAGATCTTCTTTTTGTTTTGATTTGTTTGATGAATCTGATGTCCTTGAACTTGTCCAGTTACGCATTGCCCTAATTTTGGACAAGTACTGTATTGATTGATGTTATACCAAACTGACAAAAGTTACACTGTTTCAAGTTGTGGGTCATCCACAATATCCTGAAGAATACATCCATAGCAGGAGTATTTTATTACTCTTAGTCACAATTTTATGTGTGTGTATATATGTGTATACATGTAGGCAGATGCCTACAGATAAAGGTCAATGTTTATCAGAAAGTCCCACAGCATAATGCAAGAGTAATCGAGTAAGATGTTGAGATGCGAGGCAATATGATCAAAGAGTCTTTTTTGGCCTAAAATATGTAAACAGGCTTCCAGGTTTGCAGCATCAACCAAACAAAACCATACTGTCAGCCTGCTGACTCAAAGGAAGCAGATCCCAAAATGTGCATTTTTCCTAAGCTGTTCAACTATATGGCGTTTCCAGAAATATTCCAGAAGTTATTTACTATCCCTAAAACATATTTATTTTTACATGAATTCAAATCTAAGAAGTGGTGAGTTTGAGTTTCATGCTTGATTCACAATGATCTCTACCACGAAGTTTCAAATCACGATTTTAAAAGATGTATTTTTCCTAAGATACTGTTTTGCAAACTGATAAATATCTTGTGGACACTGTACACACCTCACAAGAAGAAATCTGTTCATTCCTCAATACGCTTTCAGAATGTGATTGTTAAATGGTTACTCTTTAAATACCTTAAATGTTTATGTAAAACTAAACTTTCAAATGAACAGTAGTGGAGGGTTAAAGCATCACTAAGGTCCTTTGCTACTGCTTATTTATTGGCACAGTTAACCAAACAAAAAAGAAAAACACAGGTTTGAATTAATTTAAAAGTATTGTGCTGTTTTTCTATTCTGCAGACTGTGCTGGAAACACAAACTGCCATACCAACCAAAGGGTACTCAGTGAAAGTATACCATCTCGTGCCTTCCTCAGTCTGACTGCAATTCCCCTGCCCCGTGACTGCTTCGAGACACACAGGTGCATGCCCAACTCTTGGTAAAATATGAGAAGTAAATTCTCAAAGGTGTGTATATTAAAGCATAAGGTTTGAAATCAGGATGCACCAAGCCTTGAGTCTTGTGTTGTGATAATGTAGCTTCCTAAGTGAAGCTATTGTTTCAAGAAGAGTATGGTGAAAACCAGTAGTTAGGAAAGAAATATTTAGGGTCTTTTTTTTTTTTGCTTTTTGTTATTTGTCACTGATTACATATTTATTGAAATTTGCATTACCTAATTGTCTGGTTCATTTAAACCTTGTTTCAAAATTAAACATCTTTGGAAGGTCATCACTACAATGATGGCAAAGACAAGGTGGTGGCTGGAAGAGTTATCAAAACAACTTAATCCTCCTCTTGGCACAATAGAACCTGGTAAGTGTAATGCCATTTAGAGGGGACCTGAGACAGGCTTCAAGTTCCACATAAAGCACAGACTGATTGTACCTGTCTGATTAAGCATGAAGCCAGGATAAGGCTGCCTGGGGCTTCAGATGAAAACTCCACGAAGGAGAAGTAGCGTCTGGAGAAGCCAAAGCATAAGGTCCAAACCAAGCATAAAGCCCTGCAGATCAACGGTGTTGCTCTATCGAGGGTATCTTTAATTTAATAGCTGAATCTGCAAGCTGATCAGATGAAGTGAGATTAACATGTAGACATTAGACAATGCAGGAGTTATTTAAGAGGGATTTTTTAAATTTTGGGGTTTTTAGATTCTCAGAGAAAATATTAATGAAAAAGAAACCCAGCAGGAGGTGCATAAAGAATGACTTAAATTAATGTTAGTTTAACAGCATGGATTGTCAAAGTGTTTGCATCTGGTCAAAGCAGATAAAAATCTGAAGGTATCAATGATAATTTTGTATTGACTTTATAAAAAAAAAAAAGATTGGAGGGGGAGGGTGGAACTGGAATCTTCAATGCTTACTGTGAACAACGCAACACACAAAACAAAACTGATTGTTTTGCTAATTATCCTATGACTTCATCTGGAATAAAATGTTGACCATGGTCTTGTTGACCATTTGGAGATAGGTTTTAAGATAGAATTTAAGGTAGAGATTTTGCTAATATTCAAAAAGAGGGATCAGGAGTGCTTTTTTTCCAAATGTTTTTCACTCTAGCTGTGTGCTGTTCTTTCTGCCTTGATCTCTTCAAATAGATACGTCTCATCTACCTGTTCTCATTGTCTGTCTCTGTGACCTCAAATCACTGTTTCAGCAACTCTGTTGCAGTTTGCTCCTCAGAAGAACAGATATTGTGTCATTGTCTGCCTCACCACAGGTACTGTTCTTTTATTTCATTGAATGGTACTTAGAGAAGTAGAATATATTATTAATAATCATAGCATCATCACTATGAGGGGTTTTTTTTATCCTTTTCTTTCTTTTCCTCATCAGAGATCAACATAAATCTTTTCTTTTTCCTGAAGAGAAAACAATGTTTGATACCTATATACACACACATATATATTTTTATAGCTTTTTAGACACATAAAATGATTTTAAACTTTGGGGTTTTTATGCTGTTTCTTTTTCTTTTACACGCTTTGAAGTTAGACAAGATTTAGCCACCTGAAGTACAAAGACAATTGCAGTACCAGTAACGGAGTGAAAACAGAATGGGTCATTCCTATTTCCCTCCGTTAACAGTATTTTTGAAGGACTACAGAATTTCTTCTGGGACAGATTCAAATTTTGCCCTTCACTTCATGCCTTTCTGCATGTGATTCTAAATCTTTCATATGGAATGGATGGGAATCAGACTGTGACCTCTTCCACTTCACTATTACTAACCTCTACAGAGATGAATGTATTTTCATGTTCTGTGAAACTTTGAGAGACAGTTAAAAAAAAACTTGAATGATTTATTTTGCTTTCTTGTAACAACCCCACTTCCATTTACTTCAGTGACAATAAATACAGAAATACTTGCTTTCATGCCAAATTCCTCTTTACATTTATTTCATTGTCCACACCATTTGTTTATATCTAATTAACATAGGCTTAAATTAGATATACATGCTTATTTCTTTCACTCGCCTGTGTTACGCAGAACATACAGTAACTTTTTCCATTTTTTTTTAAGTTATTGATTTAGAGGATCTCTAGTCTCAGCATTCTAAATGCAAATGCTGCAGTGGTGGAGAGAAAAGGTAAGAAAATACTTTCTGTATTTTATTTTTCATTTGTTAATTCTGTTCTATCAGTCAGCTACCTGACCCAGTTGTATTTGAACATTTAATGTTCTGTTACCTCCTGGTATTTGACAGTGTTTATTCATCACAAATGCTTATTAAAAAGAAAAATATGCTTACTTCCACAATCCCTGTAAGACTGAACTATCATAAAAGCAACATTTTTTAAAGCTTGTGTCAGTAGTTGCAACATTTTTAACAGTGTGATATAGTAGAGTTAATTCCACTTGAGCTGCATAGAACTTTCTTGTAAGAACCAAATTTTTTTTCAATATTTAGAAACCAAGACTTCATCAGAAATATGTAGCAATAGCTAAAAGCTGAAGGGGCAAAAATGGCTACAGGTGGCGACACCAGTCACAAAGTTTAAGTTAGGTAAACGCATTTTATGAATGCTTGAGTAGAAGTATAACAGTATCCCACTAAATACTTCCGTGGTTGTCATTGTTATGTGTTAGGAAAAGTTAGAGCAATCATTTGTGTCGCAAATTCACTGTTCACCAGGTAGGTGGCTATTAAATATTTAGTTCTGTTTCTTCCTCCTTTCCATAGAGTGCCTTGATATCTTATTCAATCCAATACTTCCAAGCCATGTTTCCAAGCAAATGGCTGATTCACAGCTGTTTTCATGATATTCCAGAGCTTTTTTCTAATACTGTGTGGGAACACCTCATACACAGACATGTTCTGAGGAAAAGCTTCGTTAGACGAGTGTTGGCAATTACATTTTACAGATGGAAAAAATAAAGCAAAATGTACATAAAGCAAGCATTTAATCAAATTTTATTAATCATTATTTCCAGCATTATCAATTATTTTTATGGCAGCGTTTGGGCTAAAAATTTATTCTTGTACTTGAATCGAATACTCCAAAGACCTCTTTGAGATTTAATTAAAGGTTCTACAACTTAAACAGAGGGGGATCTGATGTCATTTCTCCTGAAGTTCCTCTATGGAAATGGAGAACACATTAAAAAAAAATAATCTCTTCAGTTAAGGTTAAAACTCATTTAATATTGTCAGCTTGATTGTCATTTCCTCACACTCCCAATTTGACAAAGGTGTTATGATGGCTTCCATCTGAAATGGGCGTGCTTGTCTCTGAAATGTGGAGCAAGATAGGGAGGAATTTATAACTTCTGAAACGTTTGTGGAGGCTGGAATGCTTTCTTACCCTTTTTATTGCACACTGCTGTGTAAAAACAGAAAAGTGAGATTTCAGCAGAGTTTCTCAACTGTAGATTGACATAAGACAGAGCAGAAGTTAGCCCAGTGTGTTTGTGTTGCAACAGCAGTACATACAGCAAGGAATTGACCGTAGTTATGTATTTCTATAACTGATAAGAGATCACAGATTCCTCTTTTGATTGATATCCAGCATAGTGTTAAATTGACTGATTACATTGGCTAGACTAACGTATTTTTCAGGGTGAAATGTGTGATGATTTCTGCAATGGACAGGATTTGATGTATCAGACACGTACAGGAAGAAAAGACTTGCTGTTCTTGACAGTTGCTTGCTGACAGCTCCTCTGTTTGTCTTCAAGGTGACTATTCATAAACCTTTCTCCAACAGACAAGATGTTGCACAATACCACCCTCTGATGCAGTCAAATTGACCTTTCTAAGTAGTCACATATTGATTTGCTCTCATAGGTTTTGCATTCTTTTTATCACCAGGCTGGCAGGTATCAGTAAACCACAATATAGTCAAAACACTTCCCCTTTTCAGAATCACTCCTATGATGTAATCAATGCAATAAATGTACAATATCATGCTTCGTATCTTGTGAAATACACTTTCCTCACCTTCCAACGTTTTCATGCACAATAAATGATTGCCTGATAATAGCTTGTCTGCAGATTGCCACTGATCTAATCTTCTCTTCCCACAGGCTTAAAGTTGCAAGGCTGAGAAATACCAGCCTATGAAGTTGTAATAATAAAATAGTTCTATTCTACAAATAACAATTACCTATCGTGGAAGGTTCCTGAGCCAACCAGATCTTTGAGGCAGATCTGCTTAGGCCTTTTCGCATAAGGAGATTGCTAAGACCAAGAGGCTTTTAAGCTCAGAAAAGCCACTTTTTACTAAAATGGAAATGGTATTTTAAACGGCAACTGGAAGTTACCACTGGAGACCGAAGAGAACTCCATTCTCCATGCCCGCTTTGTCTTTAAATCAGGTATTTTGACTTCGAGCCTTTTTTTTTGTTAGCTTGTCAACACCCTCAATCCCAGCAAACTCCATATTGGGGGGGTCCTCCATTCTTTGGGCCCCAGACCCTCGTTACTATTGTCCTGGCCCACCCCACGGGTGCTCTGAGCACACTCAGGAGATCCTCGGGGAAGGGGAGCTGTCACTAAGCAACAGCAAGCATTGTAGTGAACAATAAATCAGACTCCACATCGTAGCTTTGGCTGATATGTTGGGTATCGGGTGAGTGTAATTTTTCCACACCTGAGAGGAGAAGCATGGAGGGAGAGAGGGAAAAGTGAAAATAATTTGGGAATTATTATTGGTTTGCCTTTATTGAATTGTCTCGTATTGGCTGTGGCTTTAAAAGTAACTGGGTAATTTTTCAGGTGCCTGTATTTATGCTATGGATGACGTTGTCACTTAGCCTTGCTAAATTCTCAAAAATTATCTTATAAATTAAGCACAAAGGGTCTATAAAGGCACATCGTTGTCAGCTTTCTGCTGCTTTTTTTTTTTTCAACTTGAAAATCATTGCATACTGGATGTTCTGTCTCGGGAGAGGAGAGGGGAGGGGAGGGGAGGAGAAGCAAAAAAGGAAGGGCAAAGGGAAGAAAAAGGGAAAGGGAAGAGTTTGCAATAAATAGTTTGAGGATTTCCTCATTTCTTATGTGTTTGTGTTTATTCTTGATGCAGGTTGTTGTTGTTTTTCACAAGCAGTTTAGCTGATTTAACATTTGAACTTGAAAAATACACACAGAATCCTTGAAAACACAACAGCCACGGACCTAAAGAGATAATCTGTGCCATCCTCCTGCCTCCAGATGGGATCAGGGTGGAGTTTCTGGCATGTGTTTTTTCAGTTTGTCATGAAAACCTCCAGTATTAAGTTAATCCTGTCTCTCCAAGTGATCTTCACCTAGTACATCATTGTATTGACTCTCTACCATCAAAAAGCTTTACCTGATGTTGAATGTAAATCAACCTGATGACAATATGAACCCAACTTCTTGCCCTGAACATGACAAGAATTTGAGATTATATTTTTTTTAGCAGTCTTTTATAGAATCATAGAACAGTTTGGGTTGGAAGGGACCTTAAAGATCATGTAGTTCCAAACCTCTTAGTTGAAGAAACAGAAGCTGTCAGGTCTCATGACATCTGCTCTATCTGTATCAAACAATACAAACTCACTCTTGTTATTCATGTATTTGAAGTCTCTGATCATTGCAGTTGCTTTCAGAAATGATTCTTTATTTTGTGAAATATGATGTCCAAATTTGATTGCAAAATTCTAGCTTAGGCCTATCAGTGCAATGTAACATTCAAGATATTTTGCAATTTAAACTGCTTATACTTGGGTTAAGCATGATATGATTAGATCTGTTCACTATTTTTGAACCTTCAATTAAAAATGAATTTAGGTTGTCAAAAATGAGAAGCTGTCTGTGCTCCAAAAGAAAACAGTCCTATTGTTTTTGAAAGATGTAGCATTTTCACTGTGTTCTTCCCTGGCCCTCCATCCTTCTTTTTAAAAGTAGCAATCAAATTTTATTAAAAACTTTTCTTTTTACTATTTGTGGCACAAGTGAATCAGTAAGTTATCTCAGATACTCTAAAGGCAGTATTAAGATCAAATTCAATACATAAAGAACACAAAATTAGGCAATTAATAAAAAAATATTTTTATGGCAGATGAGAACATTATGTTTCAGGATGGAGAAACTAAGGTTATTCCAGAGTTTGGTACTGTGGTGTTGTCAGAGCCAGCTCAGTGGGTCACCCATTTAGGCCATAAGCTTCTTCCACCCAATTTGCTCAGAGCAGAGGCTGAGAATGGCCAAGACCTCAGCAATGTGTTGAGAGGACGTGGATGAACTGGGATAAGACTAATGGAGTAATGGCTTCACTGATCCCATTTTCTGACTTCTTTGCTGCTTCACATATTAAGAGGGAGCCTACTCATGACTTCTGTGATGTACCAAAGGCAGCCAGCAAAGTAATGTGAAATAATATTTCCAGGCATCAGTACGTTTTCAGTCTATGTTTACAAAGAAATACTATCCAATTTCATTAAATAAGGGAAAAAAACCCATATAGTATAATGGGGCAATTGAGTGAAATTTTGTGTTAAATAACAGCAAGTCTGGTGAGGTTGGTAATTTGCTGACACTTCTTGAATAGTTACATGAAGTTCCTTTAGTCTTCTCTCTCTCTTTTCTTATAAGGCATACTGCTATAGTAGGCAACCTCACTTGTAGATGTCTGAATATTTGTAAGTGCAGACTACAAGAAATATAGTTCCATTTGAATATATGTTGTACCCCGCCCCCCGAAAAACAAAACAAATCCACCCTCTGAATATTTTTCTTTTCACTTTATACTTTTTAATAAGACACACAGGCAAATGTTATGAATCAAACTCACTGGTTAGCTGGAGGTAGAACAGAGATTTTTCTTCAGTTTGCATCCAATTTAAATGACGCTGATGACATGCAAAGCCTAGTTCATTTCTTTTTATGGAAGTTATTAAACAGGAGGTTATTCATGGAGCAGCTCATTTTGAGAAGTGACATTTCTTTTTTGTTTGATTTTGTATATCCACCCTTAATATGAAAAAGAAAGGTTGAAGGTGGTGTAAAAAGTGTTTTTATTGTTGTTGTTTGTTTATTGTTTTTAAGTTCTGTGATATGACAGGTGTTTTATTGTACAGTTGATGACTGGGTCTAAAACACATTGCATGGAACTTCACACATTATCTGCCCATCAAGATTAGCTCACTTTGATTAAAAAAGTGCCTGTATGGTATAGGGAGAGACTAGCTTTCATGAAAAAAATGTAATTGAGAGACTTAGAAGAAGAGAAAATCTCTTGTCTCTTGAAATCACTTAAGTGTATTGTTGCAAAGCGTAACGGACTACATTTTCCAAAATGGCTGATGATTTTGATTAGGACTATTTCTTCCCACCTAGGGATATTTCATAAGGACTGGAGTTAAAGAGGTGGGATATTTGGCATTTTGCACAACTGATGCCCATTCAGTGGGTATCAGGTAAGTTATTTAGAAATGGAAGCACATAAAATCAGTATTAGCTTTGGAAAATAAAACTAATTATCCCCAAAGGGCTACTTGGTTAGAGCCTTCTGTGCATTTTATTAGCTCTTTCTTTAATTAATGAACATCATCCCCATCAATACTTTAATACTTCCTAAACTGCATTCCTATATTTTAGATTATTATATCTGTGGATAGTTTGTTTAGGGAGTGAGTAAATTGAGTAGACTTTTCTCATAGAAGGTCAGTGTTTTAGGTTTCATTTCTTAGGTTCTACAGGGGGCTTAAAGTTAGTAGCAGCTGAGAAGTCGGATCTATGGCTATAGAAACAAAGGAATGCCACAGTATGACATACAGTCAGGTGTTTTACTTTCTCAACCCCTTCATATTTCACAAAAAAATGCCAGTTGTATATTTGCCTTTAAAAATAAACTTCTCTCATACATTTAACTCTGAATGATATATTGTAAAACACATTTTCTTTTTCTTTTTTGTGAATTCTTAGTATGCAGAATGAGTTCTATGGTTCCCCCCTCTACGTCCTCTGAAAATTCCTCGTGCTGATGATCCCATTCAGATATCCAACATTCCCCCAAGGCAACAGGCATCTTGAAAGAATTTGATCATTTTTGTGTCTTAGAAATTTTTTATTTTTTTTTCTTAGACAATTTTTTAAACAGGACTCTGTGATACTGTTTATCCTACCTGTGTCTAACTGAATGTTTCAGTTGCAAACTCCCCAGAGCAAAGTTTATCTCCCTGTGCATTTTTTATACAACACCTAGCATGATGGCGCCACTGGTTTCTCTAAGCATTTCCTGAATATAATTTAAAATGGTAAGAAATCAAAGGATGTCATAAGCAGTTCTTGCATTGTTGCAGGTACAAGTAATAGGACCTAACAAATTTAAATACTTCCTATGCACTTATTTTTTATGCGTGCACGAGTACATGAGATAGATGAGAAAGATGTGTGATGGATATAATGTAGGTTGTCTGGATGTAACTTGACTCCCATCACAATCACAGGGAAATTGTTGTTCGTATATGCCCGGTTCCTGAGGGGTGGTTGGTGATTTAGGTCTGTTCTTTGAGTAATATCTTTACTACAATTGTTCTAGCCATCAAGCCTTTTGGCAGCTGTTGAATGCTAGCTTCCTTTGCTCATCAAACAATATTTCCTATTTCTGATAAGTGCATTAGATGCACTTGCACTTACTGGTGTCCATTTTACATCACCTATCATCGCTACCACTGCCTTTGTCTAAAAGCTATCTAACTATAATTGGGAACATAAACGCTGTTCTAGCTGTTCAGAGTTGTTAACACTGTATTACCCCAGCTAACAGTCTGGGAGACATGCACCAGATTTGTGTGGAGCTGGGCATTTCACCTACCTTACAAGTACACCAAACCTCTTTTTTAGTTACTTCTTGTCAGAGGGTGAAGCCTACCTACAAGCACCACTTAGATGAATGAGACCGTGACTGCGTCTGCCATGTCTAACTGCTGAGACTAGGCTGGTACGTGCAGGAAAGAAACAAAAAAATCAGGGATAATGGAGCTGTTAACAACTTTCCATTCTTAGAAGGCATTTCTGAAGGAGACCAGGGGGTGAGAGTAACCCTGGTAACAACTGCTATTTGGACTTAGATATGGGGAAAGCGAGCATCCTGGGGCTACTTGGCTAGTGGGGCCATTGGCTTCTGACAATACAATTTTAAAAGCACTACAGCAGATGAAAACCCCTCAGATGTGGGGGAGAAACTCCTCCCTCCAGGGACCTCTGACACTGAGCAAAGCCTGTGCACAAGGCAGAAGTGCTCTCATGGGGGCCAGAGCACCAGACAGGAATTGGACAGTCCAGCGATCAAAGCAAGTGTCCAACTCTCATGGATCCCTGATGCTGGTGATCCTATCCCACTGCCAACAACAGAATGCACTCATAACAATATAAAGCATCAACAAAGTAGCATCACTAACAAAACACAAACAATGCCCTAACAGATAAAAATTGTTTGAAAACTGAACCAGGGAGGGAAAAGTAATTTTTTAGTATTATGGCTATGATCCCTTAGAATTTTATTTCCTGACAAAGTTTCCTAATTCAGTTTATTTAATATTTAGTACAACATTTGTTATTCTAGCCCAGTAATCCATCTGCCTGTGCATATCCATATTAAAGAGGGACTGGATAAGAATACTTGCTATGAACTAGTCCCCATGGGTTGGCATAAAAGTGCTCTCTCTTCACACGTACCAGTGTGCTAATTACCATCACTTTGAGCAGAAGAATACTAAACCTGAGATTTAAGCCTTTCTCAGAATAATATTGTTCAAAAAAGTTGTTGCTTTTTTTTTCAAAAATAAAAAAGAAATTCCTTAGCTGACTTCTTGTTGTAGCAGCTCCCACTTGGTACTGTATGTCACGTGTACCTAGGATAATTTGAACTAACTGAAATGGATTTACTGTGGTTTTACACCACTGAGGACAGAACAATGATCATTTTGTCATGTCATAAACTGTTCTAAAGTTAATGCAACCCTATAGAGTTTATCACTTCAATCCAACTCAATCTCTTTGGAGTATTGGGTAATATTTGGGGTGATTTCCATCTTTTTAGAGAATCAGTAATGCTGACTCCTCACTCAGGGCCTCCGTACAATATTTTGCAGTGAAATGTAAAAAATCTTAACATGGTATCTGAGTTATAAGAAATTAAGCATCTCGACTGCTGTACAGCCATTCGTTTTCCGTCCTGGACTTAGGTCTATGGTAATAAGGTCCAATGGCTTTTAGTTAGTTTGGAATAAGTGCAGAGTAAGTTCGCCCTATTGCAATATATCAGGTAGGCATTCCTCATGTGAAACAGATGGTGATGACAGTCTTGATGTAAGCTTAATTTATTTGAAGTTTTGAATGCCATAGATGGTTTGGAGTCCATTAATCGATAGCAGTGAGACTGAAACTGGAATCAACTCTTACTTTTGATACTTACTTCTCCTCTATGACAGCTTTCTATTTTTACAAAAAAAAATATTTCTGTGAGACTAGGTAGAACTTACAGCTATGGAGATCTGTCTTATTGTGTACCTTATTGTATACTTTCCTGGCAAATTCACTCAATACTAAAAGATACTTCCAACCATATTTTGTTTAGAAATCTCTCTGTGCAGTTAGTGCACTCTTTATTGAAGATCTCTCTGCCTACAACAAACCTTCCTATTTACGCACTGACAAACAGATCTAGCAATAGGATTATTTGGTCTCATATTGTTTCCGCTACTGCAAGTCAGAATTAATTTAATTGAAAACAGAATTGTATGGGTGTAGTGTTCATATACACGAGGATAGAATCAAGTTCATAGTCACCATGGTTGGCTTCTTTGATGTTTGTTTCTTAATAAAGAGAGATTATTTCCATATTTTCCAGAAGATCACGACTCCCATGACCAGAGATATTAGCAAATGTTCAAAACCATTTTGGGGTCTTTTATTTAAAAATGTCTCAATTCGTTTGGTAGTTAGGCACCAAAAACAGAGATATACCTGACAATCTGGGCTAATGACAGCATTGTGGGTCAATGACAGAAACTGGAATGGATATTTATTTAACTTAAGATATTAAGATAAACATTTCCTTGATTTGTAAGTCATTCTGGGTGGTTGCTGTGTGTATTCTAGACTTCTACCAAGATTGTTTACTTATACCAGACCACAAGGCAGATCTGCAAATGGCGAGACACCACAAAGGACTAAAAATATGGAAAACTTTGAGTTGTATGTTATCAGAAAAGGTAGGACTGCAGACAGCTGGAATTCAGAGGTGCTGTTGTCAGCATTAGCTCATGTAGGTAGGTCTCAAAGAATGGAAGGTCTTTTGAGCCATTAAGTAAAGACCTCAGTTTATTGCAGAAATTATGAAAACCAGATTTATTTTTTTTTTTCTTCTCAAACACTTTATCTGTACTTGGACTTGTGCATAAACAGCAATTTTATTATTAATAAATAGGATTTTATATTTCACTTGAGGAACCACACATCCTAGTGTACTGGCAAATGCCACAAGGTAGATGAATGAAGGCATAAATTCTCTATTCCCTTATCTAATATTTATGTTTAATAGTTGAAAACTGGAAATGATTCAATGATAAATCTTGCATGGGCATATGTAATAAGAAATTGGAACATTTTAGTCTGAACAGTTTCCTTTTTTTTTTTTTAACTAAACTACTTCATTTCTCCCACAATTTTGAACAGTCACAGAAGCCTCAGGTGGTCCATGACGTGCTTTGTTTGACTTATATGAGAAATTGGGACCATTGCTTTATAAAAAGCAAAACAACTGCGGTGAAGGAGGGATAATATCACGTGTGTCAGATGCATCACCTGTAAAGAATCCTTTAAACTCAAGGCTTACCTTGCCCACGTATTGAGTATCTGGACCTGTGTACTCCTCCAGTAAGAAAAATTGATTCCACATCCAACCACGCTTGGTGCGGTGCAGTGTTTTTCCATCATTCTCTGACAATCCTGTTATCCTTTCACTGCGTGAGTGCTTGTTAGTCCTTTTTTCAGATGGCATCATATGAATCGCATGAAACATACAGCTCCAAAGCAAAATTGTCAAGAAGGAGTAAGTCCTCATCATTTACAGAGATGCTGCTAGCCTCCACTCCTCTAATAATTCACCACAACAATTTTTTCAAATGTTATATTCCTCTTGTAAGTAGGACCTAGGGGATGGAGAAAAGTGTTTGAGTAAGTTGCAATAATTTTGTTTCCCTAAGGACATCGGAAGCAGGGAATACCAATAGCCTAGTGGTCACGACAATAACCCATGGAAATTACATATAACCATAAAAATAAAGTTGCGTGTTTGAAAATTTTCTTGAAACAATTACATGTAAGAATTACTCAGAGAGTTTTAAGTCAAGTTCTTTAACGTCTCATTCATCTTCTATTTCATGCTCTCACACTGTATATAGACATTAATTTAAAACACAATCTAGGTAAAATACTTCTTCATCTGCATATGTTAGCTACAAGCATCACGACACAGCAGAACAGCACAAATAGTAAGAAACCTTCCAACTTAATCTCTCCCAGCTCAGCCTGATGCTATCCTCTCTTACTATCTGTTCAGAATTCTCTGCAAATCTGAATTTTCTGTTACTTCATGATTAATACAAGCCCATCTTCCCCTTTGCTAACCCCTCATTGTTCAGAGGATCCGCTTCTGTTTCTGCATAAAGGAACTCACAATATAAGATAAAATTTAAAGTAGTCTTGATGCCTTCAAGAGATTCCTTATTCAAGAAAGAAAAAGTACTTGTCACGTAAGTTTTGGTTCATAGGAATCCTGCTGGTGTTAACAAAATTCTGCATTTAGGACAAAATTCTGCATTTGAAATGTATTTTATTTTTTCCCCTCCTGAATGAATGGGAATTTTTATGATACAGAATCTTATTGTTAATATTTTTTTTTCTGAAACTGGCACTGATATTTTGTGTAGAAGTTTGTAAACAACATTTAATCAAAACAAAGAGGTTTTTTTTAAACGGTACTCTTTATTTAGCAGTACAATTGAGGTCCTGATGTCCCAGTCTTTTCCATGACTTGGGTTTCCTGGTAAGCCTGCTTTTGATGAAAGATATCTTTAGCTGAGTTGTCATTGTATATTACAGAAAGCATAGAAATATAATTCAGCAGCAAAAGTATCGTTTACTTCGGGAATCCTAGTTCATGAGCGGTGACAGTAGCATGAAGACACAACACCCAGAAATTTTAGAGTAATGAAATTTTGAATTTAAAAAAACCAAAACACATACATACCTATCCTCCTTTCTCCCACAACCCAACATTACCAGCAGCTACTTTTGCTTTGTGGGGTTTTTTTTAGGGTAGGGAAAGGGAGTCGTCTTCTGTATAAAAAGATAGACATTTTGGGAAATAAGATGCTTTTTGTGAAAATTATTAGTCAGCTGAGAACGCAAACTGTTTAATTGAAAATATTCAATGAACTGTACTCTAAAGATCTTAATGATTAAATGATAGAATTGTGCCCATGTGTGAAGTTTTCCTTAAAACGATGATATTCTGTATGGTCTCAGGATCTTACCTAGCAATCCTGAAGGAGGATCAAAGTCTTAGCATTTTAGTAACTTCAAACAGAGTTTTAGCTGATCGAGAAGTGAAGGCTTGGAATATTTATCACTTTCTAACATCATGCTTAAAAAAAAAAAAAAGAGAACAATTTGATAGGTGTCAAATTTATGGAGATCATGGTTACAATGCAGGAAAACTTAATTTCTTTTACGTCTTTATTTTAACTGAAGAATCAAAGCACAAAGTAGATTCTATTTGCATAAAATCACGAATGTACATAGATCTTGGCATACATCAGTGGATGTATTTTCTTTGAATTCTGTAGGTATACTCAAAAACTTGTTTTCTCCCTTGTAATGCTCAGTTGCATGCAGAGGAGTAAGGGGAACTCTCCTGTGTTTTATTTAACACCATTAAATTTTGACAATAACTGGAAAACACATTGCATACGTGATGATCGTGTCTTGTGATTGAAACTGGGTGCATATCAAAAGAAAAAAAAAAACACCTCATCCAATCTTTTATCCATGTCTTAGTCTGATGATTCTATTTCCCTGTATAATATAGACTGAAGTAGTTTATATCACTGAATAAAGCTATTTATCAATAGAGAGCATAAAACATGATCATCCAGATCCTTAAATCCAGCCCACTGTACAATCTGAGGCAGATTTCAGAGCCTCTTCAGACTTTATGAATTAGATCCTGGTTAAGCTATTGCAAAATGAAAGTAAACAGCAACAGGAATTACTCTTGCAAATACCATACTCAAAAGGCAGATTATCAAGTTTGTCCAATGGTTCTGAAGTCTCTTGTCTGTTTTTGAGATATTCTTGCTTGATGTATCCTCAAATAGTGCTCTTCCACAGCTGCATTAAAACACTTTTTGTTGGACTCTATTTCAAGAATTCATCTTATATACATTCTGAATGATAACGTATTCAAATATTCATATTGGTCAAATGTTGGGTTTGATTGCTTTTGCTTTGTGTATGAGTGATATGTTGCTACTTAACTATTCCAATAAATTTTATTTTTTTTGTATATTTAAGGTCATGAATTATTTATTTCTCAAATTTCTTGAACATAACAGCTCTTCTTCATTAAAATAAAACAAACCAGAAGACAACAACCAAAGCTACACACATATTTGGCAAAATTTTAACACATAATGAATCTATGAAACTACTAAAAATCCTAAAAATATGTTTTGCAATACCTCCAAGCATTGGAAGACTGCTGTGAAAGATGTTATCCAACAATGTCAAAGAGTTTAAATTTTCTCTTGAAAATGTCATTATTTCAAGACTTAGACAAATTTAACACTCAGATGATTTACTTTGTTTTACTCTGGTTCACTTTTGCTTTTTCAAAACTACACATTTTTAATTTCCTAAAATTGCCTTCATTCATTTCTGTTCAAACACAATTTGCCATACTCATTCTTGCCGATGATACAAAACTGGGAAGAGTGGCTGACACAGCAGAAGGCTGTGCTGCCATTCGGTGAGACCTAGACAGGCTAGAGAGTTGGGCGGTGAGGAACCTAATGAAATTCAATAAGGGCAAGTGTAGGGTCCTGCACCTAGGGAGGAATAACTCCATACAGTGGTACTGGTTAGGGGTTGACCTGCTGGAGAGCAGCTCTGTAGAGAGAGACCTTGGAGTCCTGGTGGACAACAAGTTGACCAGAAGGCAGCAACGTGCCTTTGTGGCCAAGAAGGCCAATGGTCTCCCAGGGTGCATCAAAAAGAGTGTGGCCAGCAGGTCAAGGGAGGTCATCCTCCCCCTCTACTCTGCCCCGGTGAGGCCGCATCTGGAGTACTGTGTCCAGTTCTGGGCTCCACAGTTCAAGAACGACTGGGAACTGCTGGAGAGAGTCCAGTGGAGGGCTACGAACATGATCAAAGGAGACTGGAGCACCTCTTTTATGAGGAAAGGCTGAGACCTGGGTCTGTTTAGCCTAAAGAAGAGAAGACTGAGAGGGGATCTTACCAATGCTTATAAATATCTAAAGGGTGGGTGCCAAGAGGATGGAGTCAGGCTCTTCTCAGTGGTGCCTGGTGACAGGAAAAGGGGCAACAGACAGGAGCTGGAACACAGGAAGTTCCATCTCAACATGAGGAAAAACTTCTTTACTTTGAGGGTGCTAGATCACTGGAACAGGCTGCCCAGAGAGGCCGTGGAGTCTCCTTCTCTGGAAATATTCAAAACCTGCCTGGATGTGTTCCTGTCCAGCCTGCTCTAAGTGAACATGCTCTGGCAGGGGGGTTGGACTAGGTGATCTCCAGAGGTCCCTTTCAGCTCCTATAATTCTGTGATTATGTGGTTCAAATGCATAAGATATTTATACTAGTCTTTTCTTTGTACTCAAAGAAATACTTCAAGGTGGTCATTGGCTTATGCATCTTTTCTTGTAGTCAGCTGTTCAAGAGGGTCAGGGGTTGCATCTGGTAGACTCAGAAAGTGTATTTTTATATTGAAACAAAGGATTCTGGTGTAGTCTGGAAAAGTAAGAGCAGCTTCCAAGGGAGAACAACGCACGGTACACAGATGCTCTGAGCCTGCTATAAGAAATTATTTCTGTAAAAACACCAATTTTTGAACAGAGTTTTTTTCCTCAGAGGAATCTAAATTCCCACGTTCTGCCCCAGCCAGGGCAGAACATAACCTGAGATTGTTAAAATGTGTGTTTTTCTGTGTAGTGCTGCCCTCTACTGATTTTCTTGCTAATTAACAGAAAGACCTACAGCGAGGAAAGACAATATACTTCATGTCAAGGATATTTTTGTGAAATGAGGAAAGGGGAAGGGAAGGGAAGGGAAGGGAAGGGAAGGGAAGGGAAGGGAAGGGAAGGGAAGGGAAGGAAAAAGATATAGGGCATTATATCCCACTCTTGAGTTTTACAATAGTTGGACGTTTTGGATATAAAGAGAGAGTTATTACTCTGGATCAATCCAGATCTACTAAACATTATGGTAAAGATTTAATCTGATTTCTTCTAAGAGGAGCAAAAATCTTAAGCTTGAAACCAGAGAGAAGAATTGTCATGGGGTTTTTTCTAAGTAACTGATCAAAATTATATATGCAATCTCTCTCGCGTTACTTCCATTCCCACCATTTACTCTAGTACAATGGTCAACTTACTGTTCTTGTCAAATGATGGAAAGTAGTTTTCTTTCTAGTTGCATTGGAAACTGCTTTTAAGGTGAAGTGTTCATGTATTAAACATTTTAATGCCCAAATTGTGGAGAACCTGCATTCTTTCCCCACTTCGCAAATCAGAGGACCTGAGTGGAGGCAATAGGTGATTTCTATTTTTAAGGTTTGAGAGATCTGTGTTGGTAGCCTAGAAACATTAGTCTCTCCTTGCAGTACGGACTTTGATATCAGAATCCTACAACAGTTCCAGGTAAATGAATTATCTCTGTATGAAAGACATTATTCTCCTGAGCACATTAGTAACTGGAAAAATGTATCTTTTAAAGTCCTTTTGAATGTAAAATATTCTATTTAGATTCTTCAGGTGTAGTGTGAAATAAGCCCTGCTGGGATCAATAGCAGGGATTTGTTAGCAATGATGCCAATTTAAATATTTCTATAGCAATTGCCATGGCAATGTTTTTAATTAGTGTAGCACAGTCACTCGCAAGCATGACATGAAGAAAGGCTAACCTTCGGCAACTTGATAATGTATCCCACACTAGTTTGTTTAATTTGTTAATAGTGAAATAAAATTCTGTTCTAAAAGGAAAAGGCTGTACTGCTCATGTATAGCTAAAAATAGCAGAGTTTACTGCAGCAGCAGTGCTTCATATTGTGATCACCAATCTTTAAATAGGAAGGAGGCAACTGATTTTCAGGATGATCCAAACAATCTGTAAAACTAAAACATATATTTTAACAGGATATAGCAAGTATAAATCTCATGTAGTCTGCATGCGTGGTCTCATTGACTTTGTCTGCCTTTCTTTTGAAAACAAAATATCTGAATGTAGCCTTAATCTACCTAGCCTGAATACTAAGAACAGTGAAGCTGTAGCAACAAAAGGCTGTGCTACAAACTGCACACTGCCACCGATA
Organism: Chroicocephalus ridibundus; assembly: GCF_963924245.1. Taxonomy (NCBI): domain Eukaryota; kingdom Metazoa; phylum Chordata; class Aves; order Charadriiformes; family Laridae; genus Chroicocephalus; species Chroicocephalus ridibundus. The sequence goes on along the minus strand of NC_086285.1, from coordinate 83,228,627 downwards.
ATACCAAGACTTAGGTAGAGGCTGGGTCTGTGCCCCTGTAGGTTGACTTTTATTACTCCCCTAACTAATTGAAGGTAGCCCAGGTGTGCATACACAGGTTTCCCTCTGACTGCAGCACTCAAATATTCTCTGAGTGCAGTCATCCTACAAACATGAATATACACTGTGGATGTATCATTGATGGCTGATTTTCAAAAAGCAAGCTCCTTTTGTTTTCATCTTCCTAATTTTTTCCTTCCCTCTCCTCTCTTCATAGGTAAAAATGGGGTTGGGGGTAGTATTGAAAGGATTAAAAGAAAACAGCCAGTGTGCGTCTTGGCTGACCTCCTGTGCTGAACCTGGAAGAATCAAGAAAGGTGTTTTCATCTATTTCTATGAGACCTGAACTACCTTTTGAGGGATCCCCAAAACTCAAGGGACAGATTTTTGACTGATGAACACCCATTCTTTGAGTACAAGTACTCATATCCCATTCAGGCACAGAAATATGGGCCACACTAAAAAAGAAACACTTCCCCACTCAGCAGCTCATGCTGCAAACCTTTTGGAATAGATTTTCAGAATCACGTTTTTGGGGTTGCTGGTCTGTTCAGCAGTATATACAGTGGAGATAAGCTCAGCTGAAAATTTTGCCAGGAAACAGCTGAAGGCAGTTCTTTATGTTTGGGACACAAGTGCAGGTTACCTTAGCTACATGAGTCAAGGAGTCACAAAAAAATAAATTTAGTTTTAGAGAATGTGAACTAATAGCAATTTGTATTGGAATGCCTGCTGAATTAATGTCTTTAGGCAAACCAATCTATGGCTTGTAGGTGCATTATAAGAAACATTTATCTTGCTGTGACAAGAGACAGTTAACATTTATTTTAGAGTTTTGCCAGCCTCTTGGGCATGTACATTGGAGACACTGGTCCAAATTCAACTCAACATGGCTCTCTATAGCAATCACAGTGAGTAACGCCAGTCCCTCAGGTGGGTGGATCTGGCAAGGGAATGTGTTGATTCATGTTTGGACAATCCCCACTGGCAAAGACTTGTGCAGAGACACAGCTGTGATTTAAAGCAACTGTCCCTGGGCAATGAAAATACCATCTGCCCTTCTCTGGAGCAAGTCTCTTCCGAGGTGCAGATGAAACTGTTTCTGGACTCTTTCTCCCCCAGTCATTCTTCTGCCAGCTAGTGAATGAATCCTGCAGCAATTCCAACCAATCCTCTATAAAGGCCTCTCACTTGTTAGCAATGGTATTCAATGAAGCTAAAAAGAGACTTTTAAAATACCTCCTCCTGAGGCAGCAGGTCACTGGATTACAAAAGCAAAATGTGTATTTTCACATTAAAAAAAAAAGGAAGACCCTTTTTCTCCAATAATGAACCTTTTTACAGGATCTGCTTTTCATCAGCATGAGGGGAACTAGGAAATATAGCACTTGTAAACCCTTAATGCAGGGCCTTTTGAAGATATTCTTTTGATCTTTAGTATCGATTTTTCTCCACAGGGAACACATTTCACTCTTATCATGTAATGAAGGGGCATTATAAGTTTTTATACCACACCTTATTTACAAATGCAACACATTCATCACATTCATGTTTTTTAAAGAATAGCTTTCACAGACAGGAGGAAAAATAAATGCTGTCATTAAAGCAAAATTCTTCTTTTTTTCCCCTTTAAGATTGTCTCAAGTTCTGTCACTCATAAACTGGTTGGCTGTACTTTGCTATTGATATACTGTAATATTTAAGGCATTTTTTGTTTGGGTTTTTTTGGTGGTGTTGGTGGTCTTGTTGGGGCTTTGTGGTTTGTTTGGTTTTTTTTTTTTTTGTAAACAGTATTGCCCTCTATCTGCCCAATACAAAACAAAGCAGTATCTGGAGGTGTAGGCCCCTATTTTTCAGAGACTTCAATTCTCATCGATCTCTCTGCATGAAGCAGATAAGATTCACCTATGGCAGCACTGTTAATGACAGGACGTACTTACCAGTCCTCCTGACAACTGGGACTATGTAATTTCAGCAAATGCCACTTTTTTGCTGCTTCATTATGCAGCAGTCCACTCTGGTCACACAGACAGGTCCTAACAAAGCAGTCTGAGATTCCATGTCAGATGCCTCCTGCTTCTGCATCTCTCTAGAGCGCAGCATGGGCCAGGATGAGAGCTTGCTAAACTCTCTGAGTCTATAGCTTGTACAGTGGCCCAAGAGGTTGTTACAAGCCAGAATTTATTTGAATAATGGCATCTTCAAGCTAGTATTTCCCAGATTTTTAAAAACCATTAATCTTTCACATCCTCCTTTTTTTTGGCTTATGTATGTCTGAGTCGTTAGAAATCTTGTTCCTATAGAAAAGGATCACGAAAATCAGACTTAATTACTGCCTGCAAGGGAATATACATTCACTTCTCTGGACTGGAAAGACTCACTTGCTGACCAATTAAAGGCAGTTAGCAGATCCGGACTGGTAATTGCAGACCATTGTTGCTGCTTCCTTCCTGAAGGAACTGAGCAGGCACCGAATGCTGTCCTTTATCGGAACTCAACCCCCTTTATGCCCTTCTGCTGTCTCCAAGGGGATCACAACATCAAGTCTCATTCTCAGAGATGAGCAGACCCCTTACAAGCATATGAATTTTTGACCAGAAATAGTGCATAGGTTTAACATAATTTTTTGCTATTTGTTATCTCAGTTAATCTTAAAGGAATCTGATGCAGCTGAGGCTTCAGCCTTTATTTCCATAATAAACACCCTAAAACAACTACAAGTGGTAATTCTACCACTTACAGGAGTAATACAGATCTCAGAAATAAAAAGTGCAATGACTTTCCTTTTTGTTATTTCTAGGTCTGAATCTCTTCCTTAAAACCAAAAAACATCGCCGCCACCACCCCCAAACAACCAAAAAAGCCCTTCACTTGCGTCTCATTTGACTTCATTAATGCAAGACAAATGCAAAACATGGACAAATTTGAAATAAGTGTAATGAAGTATTGCTTATTCTGTTCGTATCCTGATAGTCCAAGATGAGGAGGTCTTCAACAAGCAGACATCCACAATAGTGTATAAGCATTGAGAAGCATATAATGATTTTTCTCCTGTATGTTATCTCAGTCTCCAAATATTAGGTATTTAGTAATCCCTAATAGATTCTCTTTGTCATGACTTTCTCCACTTTTGCTTTGAAACCATGTAAGTTTCTGGGAGCCACAACATTCTGCAAAGAGACTTACAGTTTAACAGTCTTGTGAAAAGAACAAACTCTTTTGTTTGTTTTTGAACATTGTAACTGACAGCTTCATTAGACAACCAGTACTGTCACTGGAAGCCACAATAAATAGCCATTTTCTCTACACTCTGCCACTGATGAATGTATAGACTTAAATCTCCTTCAGTTGTCTCTTCTCCAAGATGAAAAGTTCTAAGACTACCTGCTTAATCACTCCTTGTCTGGTAGCTGTGCCAGACTTTTGATTGCACCTGTAGCCCTCCTCTGAATCTCTATTTTTTGGTGTATCTTTTGAGATTGGTGACCATAATTTGTTGCAATATTCAAGCTGCAGGATCTTCATGCATATATAGACAGAAGCTTTATCACATTCTCTACTTAATTTTGTCATGATACATGGCATTGTTTGCTTTTTTTGACCACTGCAGACCTCTGGGCTAATGTTTCCCTGTTATTATCTATTGTTACGGTATGGTGTTCTTGCACAATGGCAGTAGTAAGACATTATTTTAAAGGTAAAATCTGGAGTTTACCATCTGTGTGGTTTTATGTAATTTCATAACACTTTCACCATCCATCATTTTGTTGTCCTCTCACTGCACAAATGTCTATATAGCAAACTACTATAGCTATTAAATCATTGTAAGGGAGAGACTGGATGGCATGTCAAGGCTCAAAGCCATGTGGCTAAACTCTCTTCTTCTCTCCCTTGCTTCCCTCCAAACCAGGGTTACCATGTCCGTATCATTTATGAGAAATCACCCAGGGCTTTGTCCTCAAACGCTGACAGGAATTTTGTGGAAGAGTGCCAGTTGGCGCAGGCTAAACTGATGTTAGGGACTGTAATAACGGTGAAATGGTATGGACAATTACATTGCAAAAGCCAGTTTCCTTGCCAGGTGAAGTATATTAGTATAATCATAGTCATAAGATCCTTTTGTAAGCTTTTGCAAAGGCCCCTCGGCTTTATTATGCTGAATGTCACTTGTGAAGTTTTTCACCTTGATATTCAAACCTGTTTTCAGTTTATTTATGAGTATGTTGAACAGTGCTGGCCCTAGTACAGAGCGCTGTGGAACACTACCACAGACCTTATTTCAATGTGGAATCTCATTATTTACTTCTTCCTGCTGGTTCCTGTCATTTAATCAATTACTGATATATGCAGGGACCTTCACTTCTAGCTCATGGCTACTTAAGAGCTTTCGGTGGGTGACCCTGTCAAAAGCCTTCTAGAAGCACAACTAGATCGTAACAAAGAGGTCAAAGATATCCATGTGCTTGGCTAACTCTTTCACATGACTCGAATAGATCTGTGAGGTAGGACTTCCCTTTCCAAAAGCGATACTGACTTTTCCCCAGTATGTCATGCGTCCAACAATTGTATTATTTTAAGATCTGCTAAGAGTTTGGGCCTCAGATTTTGTCCCTGTGACTTGTACAACTGAAACTGTTTTTTGTAAGTTGGCATCGCATTTGAAAACTTGAAACCCTCAGATATCAAGGAAGTTGAAGTGAAAGGTTAAAGAAAATAATGAGTATTTCACCAGTTCCATCACTGAGATTTTTAAGATTCCTGATAGTATATGTGAAGTCACTGTCATTTACTAAAACTTGAAATGACACTGTACTTAAATTAAATCTTCTGATGAATCCCTGGCTAAATCAATCAAAAAATTAATAAAACAATCTGGCATTTAATCCTTGAGACTTTATAACCCTTACCGTTTTCTCCTGAAAACTGTGACGAACCACAGAACTGCGTAGCCACAAGCATAGCATCAATAGTAAAATTTTTCGTTAAACTTCCCAAACAAGTTCTCAGTTTTTAATTATAGCAGTTTGTTAAAAGCAAAATGTTTCCCCAGCCTCTGATTAAATGACAGAAACGGTATCACACAGACACATGGCACTGGATGTTGGGTGTATATGCTCTTCTAGTAGACCCCCTTTCTGCTATTTGTTTCCTAAGGGTTTATACTGTCTCCCAAGAGACAGTAGCCCAGATGCTGTCAATCAAACTCCCTCTGGTGCTTGACTGTCCTTCAGAGAAGCCCACCAAGAACTCAGATCAGTAGCTCAGAGTTTGGCTTCAATGCTCAATTTCATATTGAAATTTTGATTACGTCAAATCTTAAATCCCTCTGGGGAAAGAAATCCTCTAAAAACTAATCTTTTTTTTTTCTTCCCCCTTTGAGGTTTCAGGATTTTCTATAGTATTTCTTGAATTTTCCCTCCTCAAATTTCTAACATTAGTGCAGATTTTATATATGGTTTATTGTTGCTACCATGATAGGCAACCAAAGAAGACTTCAGACCCATCTGGAACTGAGTCTAAAGATGGGGAAATATGTCATCTGCATATGTATTTAATCATTTAATCATGCTCTGATGAGACTGCAGTTGTTATTGCTGATACCAACTGTTTTATTATTTGGTTCCTTTGTTTCTAGCAACCAGAGACAGAAATAACTAATCTATTTCTCTTAAGATAGCAGTTAGCTTTCAAATGATATGTGATATGTTTCCTTTAGTAAAATCTGAACCAGACTTTACAGTTTAATAGTCTGTATCTCAGTATGAATCCCCAGAGCATGCAAATTTTTATGTGATTTATTTGGATTAGTTCAAAATGCACATAGTAACTTTTAGATAACATTCCAGAATTATTCCCTATATTTTCCTGCCCTTTTCATTAAAATTCAGTAAGAAACAAAAGATATAACTGCATGAAACCTTGTATATGGTTCCAGTTTCAGAGTAAAGAAAGAGTAGAAATATGCCTGAAAAAAATTGATATAACAAAGCATTTGTTTATGTTGTCTGCTCTAGTATTTTTTGTTTAGCTTTGCCTGAAATGGCAGGGCATAGTCAAGCTTTAAAACTTTCTCGCATGGGCTCAAATGTCCGTGACTGTCTCCCATCCTTCTCACATTTCTAAAAGAGGATGGAAAAGGGTGTATTAGGGACCATAGCTGTGTTTGGGCTCCATACTCTTAAGACAAGTCATAAAATACCTGACTTCACAGAAAACAAATTAACTCAATCACATAGCAGGAAAAAAGAAAATGCGTAGTTGATCTGTACATAGGGATGTGCATGTCAGTCGCTTTCTTTTTGATCTTTTCCTGGTTTATGTAGGAAGAGATATTTTACAAGAAACAAAGCTATACTTCCTACACGTGAATTTCCTCCCTCTTTTTATCTTTGTGACTCTGCAATCATTATTACAGCCAAATTTTAATTCACTTTTTAGTAGTATGGCTGGGTGCACACAGTATCAGTTAGTGAAACAGTTTAATTACTACTATCAATAAAGCATGCTAAAATGCCCTTTTTTCCCCTAACTCTGAAGGACTGTCTTTATATGAACAACACACAGGCAGTCCTTCATGTAAAGAATGTACCTTCATCTAAATTTTGTTACTACAGTGTTAATTTTAAAATAAGCATTTTATAATAACAGTTACTAATAAATAGAGTGAATAATAATGATCCAGAATATTCAAATGTAATTGTCCTATTGATGTTGTGGATGCTGTGAAGGGAAAACATACTCCAAAGATATAATTAAGATGGGAGTAATGATAAAATAATTTTAAGTTAGTTGATATAAATCCAACTAATTTTTAATTATATAGCCTGACATCTTCATGAATGTTGAAGAATGGCTATTTTTAGTAATAGAAAGTGCTAAACAAACCCTGTAGAACAATTCCTTTATAAACATCGATATTTTATATAAAGGTAATAAAACACAGAGGAAGGATTTTTGAGTGAAATAAAGTCTCTCTTCTAGCTGACACATTTGAAGCCATTAAACAGTGCTAGTGAATTTTTAATGAACAATTTTTGCCAAAATTTTATTTCTAGTTGTCTCACAGCAGCATACATGGAGACATGGAGAAAATCAAACCTGTCGTGTAATGTGGAATTATGCCTAGATAATTTCTGCTTAATGTAGAAGAATAGTGGTAAGACTCAAACACTTGTTAAAGCAAAATCCAAATTCAGAATTAAATGCATCTATAAAGTCAACACTGTTTGATTACTAGTTTTACATTGGGAAAAAATATTAAACCATAGGAGTTTAGGCTCTGTCAGGATTCACTTATTTTGTGTCGATTGATACCTTTTAACATTTTTACTCCTTCCTCAGCTTTCCCATCTATTAAAACAACTTTGATTTTACAGGATTGGTTTTTTATCTTCTAAAAATGTTATATGTCCTTTAATTCTTCAAGGGTATGTTCAAAAATTTCCTGAAGCCAATGCATGTAAGTCAGTGGACTTTCAACTAGGTCACAATTACTCTGAAGATTTTAAAAGAGAAACCCAAATGACCATTTATTTTGTTTTCCACTCGTGGTTCCTAATGAAGTAATAATAGCGTAAGAACAAAATTTGTTCCTTTCTGGTCCCTTGTACAGAGAGTAAGTTAGTTTAAGTGCTTTCCATCAACCTTCTGTTTATTTTTCTCCTACATTTTGTATTAACAGTACTGCTAAAATAAGGAGCAATCCACGAGAGAATTTTATGTTCCAGTTTTTATAGGTACTTGATAGACTAATGTTTAACGTATGTCAAAAATATTCTAGCTACAGACCTAGCTGGGAAATGCATGTCTATTTCTATAGAATGTAGAGATCTGCAATATAATTGCATTTTGCAAGAAACTCTAGAAAAAGCTTGTTTTTATTCACTGCATTTATTGCAGTTAAGCAGGATCTGGGGGAAAAACAGAGACACTTGTGTTATTTTTTTTTGTGTTCAGGACATGATGAGTTTTCTTATTATTGAATAGTAGATATGTGCTATCCAAAAGAGGGAGCCATAACATTATACTATATCTTTCCACTTTATGAGACAGTGAAACTGCATATATTCTTTTATTCCTTTTTCTTAATTGTACTTAAAGATGATGTTTGCTCTGAGATTTTTTTTGTTTTATATGAATAAACAATATGGTTCAGAATTAGATAATACATGATAATAATCTTATTGGAGCTGAGTGAAAAGGTTGTACTAAAATCAAATATGCTTAAACAAGAGAAAAACATCCTGTCATAAAAAAAAAGGTAAGATTAATTTCTCTTGCTTTTGATTCCACTACATCCTTTTTTACCAATTTTGAGCAAATAGTTTAGTCTCTCTGTACTCATTTCCCACCTTATGAAATGGAAATACATATATAACTATCAAGAGGAGCACTTAAGGTATTTGCTAAACATACCTCGATTGTTTGTCTCTGTAAAAAGTGAGTGTGACATAAAATACCACTCTTAATAACCAATGAGATGCCGAGTTCTACGAAACCTTTCCTTGGAGGAACACAGTACTCATAAATGCATTACCCGTATTTTGGAAAGCATGGACTGGATTGCCTTCGTTTCTGAAAGGTCAGTGGACTAGGAAGTATCTGAAGGAGTAGAATAGAAAAGCAGAGAGTGGTCAAAACTGCTTTACTTTTGTAATGTCTTCAGAGCATTCTCTTTGCCTCTTCCTGGTAGTTCTGTGTACCACGTGGGGAGTCCAGCACACACCAGTAATCCTATGCAAGGAGGGACTTTTGGTATTTTTGGCATCAGAGAAGCATTGATAGTTGTTCAATCTTTTTCTAATATTTTTGAACTGAAGTATAGGTTTGATTTGCAGGCTTTACAAAAAAGCTGTCTTGCTGGTTTGGCTATGACCATATCTCATTTTTTGGTAGCTATGTAATTGGAGGAAAGTAATATTAATGTTGATATTATAGACCTATTTGGTAAATGAGAAAAGAAAGGCCAAGTTAAAACCCTAGAGATGCAAGTTCACATACAAATTCTATGGTTGAAAGCACATACGTTCAAATATATATGAAATTATATCTGAAAAGTATGTGAAAATATGTTAATCCTTGTATAGAATGTGATTTTTTAAATTTACTTCTAGTATTTTTCTTTCTTATTCCTAAGTAAAATTAAACATGATAAAGTACAATTAAACATGATAGCCTACATACCCTATATCATCTAAACCATTACTTTTTTTTTTTTTTAGTGAAATGAACGCTGAGTAAATAAGAAAAGAGTAAGGTAAGTGTAGGGAAGGGAAAGACCAAGTGTACTGAGGAGCAGAGGAAAGAGAAGAGAGAAGACAGAAACATTTGAGAACAAAAAAGCTGCAGGAAATGCAGATAAATGTTCTTCAGAGAAGTGTATAAAGTTAAACGTGAGCATTCCATTCACAGCATATATGTGTTAGATAAAGTTTGGCTGTCCATTAGAATCACTGTTTTTAGTTATTCAGTTCAAGAAACATGGATCTGACTTTTTCAGAGCTGCTGAGTATCAGCAGGTCCAGGAATTTATAACTCATTTTATAAATGCTCAGCAACTCTGAAAACAGTCTATGTTACACTGGATCTATTGTTTCATCTATTTTGAGATCCACTAAACTTTTCTGTCCCTAGCTTTTTCTTCACTACAGATATATGTAATAGCAGTACTTTCTTCATGTGTTTTAATAGCCTCTGCTACTTTTTGCAGAACTTCAAAGATACACATATCTGGGAATAAGCATCATTCATATAAACCAGTATTTACCACACTCGTATCTGAACTCACCGAACAGTTTCTACTGCAATATAATATAAAGACAAATTTTAGGAAAACTTCTATGTTATTGAGGTTATGATAAATTTGAAGAGTGACTCCACTGTAAAATACACAAGTAGGACTGTAGAGAGTTGGGGGTCAATCTCTTCTCCCAAGTAACAAGCAACAGGACAAGAGGAAATGGCCTGAAGTTATGCCAGGGGAGGTTTAGAGTGGATATTAGGAAAAATTTCTTCACCAGAAGAGTTATCAAACATTGGAACAGGCTGCCCAGGGAAGTGGTGGAGTCACCATCCCTGGAGGTACTTAACAGATAAGTAGATGTGAAGTTTAGGGACATGGTTTAGTGGTGGTTTTGGCAGTGTTAAGTTAATGGTTAGACTCTATGATCTAAAAGGTCTTTTCCAACCTAGAAAATTCTACGATTCTATGGCTGCAGATTTTCTGAGAAAAGCAATCAACTGAATAAAGCACAACAGAATAAACGTTCCACCTTGAAATAGTTTAGCTGAACAAAGCATCTAGGCAGTTTCTTCACTCTGAAATTCTTTAGATGGTTTTTGCTTATCACGTATCTCTTTATCACATAAGGTCAACCCAGCCTATCATGCTCCTTGTTGGAACAGCCTGTGAATTTCCCTCACAATAATTTGCTCCAACAATACATTTGAACTCAAAACTTGAAAAAAAGAGAAGATTGCTTACAGTTATTTATGTTCAACAAGTTGTTACTATTATTTCTTAAGAGTTGTTCACCTTTCATAATTCACTCTCATTACCAGTATTTTTACAACTTTCCTGTAAAAGAGAACTTCTTTAGTTGGTATATTTTAAAATTTATGCTTTTCAGTTTTAGTGTCAATATTTCACAAGCTTTTATTATATTTCCTCCTAATATATAAACAGCTTTCAACTTCATCACTTCTGTTGTTACAGGGTATGCTTTAGTAGTTAATACGAAATAATAAAACCGCTTTAATTATTGAAGACCTTGTTATCTAATACAAAATTAAATACTTCATCTTAATTTCCAGATAGAACCCCCTTCTACTTGTGTTATAATGAAAGTGACTAATTTTGCACAGAAGTTAATTTCATAAAGTAATAACAAAAAAATGTTTTCAGTTGCCATTAAGTCATCATAAAAGAAATTATGAGCTTGAGGTTAAACCTGTTTCTTGATCTTTAGCTTTTCCTTTTGGTCTCGATGATTAAATAAGAAAATACTTTTGTTAACTCTACCTTGTGAGTGCTGAAATTATAACAGACAATGCACTGAAAAATACACTAGAGGTAAAACTTTCCTCCTATGGATGTGAACCTTATGAATGTAACTAAAAATAAAAGTGCTTACTCCAGCCATATTTTTACTTTCTGTTTACCCTGCTGGCATTTGAAAATATGTTCACATTTTCTCCAATTACATTCACTGAAGTTCTTTTATATGCCATAAGTCTAACTTTGAATACTCCATTATCAAGTCAAAAACATTCTTACTTTCAATGTATTTTTTTGTTTTAATGATGTAAGTCCTCTGTCATACAGTGAATTATGATTAACACTTAATTACTGTTTGTTTTTAACACAGCTTATATCTGTACCTGCACTGAAAAAGGTGGTCTTAATAAGAATTTAAATACTTCATAGTTGGAATTCCCAATTTTTGGTGATTTCTCTGTGACACATGAAATTATAATTTTGTTTTTTTCTTTCTGAAAGCCAATGTATTCTGGATTTTTTTCTGATGTCTTTATTTCAGTATAACTTTTATTTTGGCATGCATTCAAGGCTTAAGTGTGGTAAGGCACTCTTTATTTCATCACTTACACAGGATATTATTTCAATAAGCAATTAATCTTTGTAGGGGTGGTTAGTTTTTTTTTTCTCTTTCATACATGAACTGTGGTTGCTCTGCTCAGGTGTGCATAATATTGTTCGTATTTTTTTTCTGTTCTAGTCTTGCAGGAAATTTTAGAACTTTCTTCCAAGACATGTAAGTCACTAAAACCATTCTGCCAGCTTCAGTGGCTTAAAATTAGGATTTTGTCGCATTTCTGTAGTTCTTCTCCTTTTTTCTGACTTTAGTCACTTAGTGTCTCTGTCTTTTAATGAAATTTTCTTTAATGATATATACATCTTAAGGCCTTCTAAAGCAATGGCTTCTTCAAAATGTGTTACTGATATATACATCTGATTTTGATTTTTTAAACCAAAGATTTCCTAGCCCTGTGTAAAATTTCTAAATCTGTACTGCATGTTTATATATTGTTCCTATTACTCATTACTCTAGTATAACTGTTTATTTTATCTAATAAAATAATTTATTACTTTTATAAGCAGTATGTTCATAGTATTCTATTTATGCCATTTTAAAATATCCTGAAATTATATTTCAATCTCATTTTGATAGCTTAACAAGCTATAATTTCCCTTTCTCTCCCAGCCTGTGCAGAAAGAACCTTCTTTCCACTATCTGGATTTTCCTCTAACTTTATCCTCCGATGTATCAGAAATCAGTATTTGTTGGCATTTTTCAATACTTGTTTCCTCTGACATTTACCTTGCAAGGGACATGGAGTTATTCCACCTATTTGTTTGAATACTGATGACTTATGTGAAGAAGATAATGTATTTGTTAAAAATCATTATCTAAATATATTTTTTTTCACATATTGTACATAAATTGCTTTGTCATCTACTCCCATTCTATTTACATGCACATTACACGAATGTGGACTCTGCACACATAGCTCCCCTGTGGAGGAGGAAGGATGTGAAGAGATTGGAAAGAAAAAAATTCCTATAATTTAACATTAGTTCTGATTGCACAACAGTTGACCATTTCCCCCCTAGTTTGGTTGTGATTGCCCAGCCTGTGGGTCTGCTGTGGGGCAGGCACTTCAGGCATTCCTGAACGAGCTGGTGCTCAGCTGCATAGTGCATTCTGCCCTTTCTGTCCCTTTCAGCTCTCAGGTCCTCTGCTCTGCTTATTAATGGCCGTGACCGTGTTTCCTCCCTTTATAAAGATTGAATCTAAATGTTACCGATGTCCATGGGAATATTCAGCTAGGCCATGTTGAGGTTTCCATCAGGACTATGTGCACTTCTATTGTTTACCTGGAGCTTATACTTAAAGCTTTCATAGAACACTTTGAAGTACTTTGTTGTAATTACTAACTGGTAATTGGTAATTTCTGAGGGGCACCACATGAATACCAATTTAGTTGGTCTCTAATACAACACTGATCTTTCAGTTCAGTGATAGGGAGATAGAATGATATTGTTACAAAGACATTGCATATGATGCACTAATATTATTTGTATAATTTTCTCAGGTTCTTATATTTCTTCTTTAAGGTTTAATGTCTGTATTTTATTCTGTGCTCAATGAGAAAACCTGTTATTCAAGTTAGTGCATTTTTTTTTACTGAACGGTAAGCTATGACTCTGTTTATGCTCTCCTGTTGTACCAGAAATTTAACAGGACTTCAAATTCAGTAGTAAAATTATTTGGTTATTCTGATCTCAGCTGAAGTCAAAGACAACTTAAGCAATGCAGACTTATATCCATACAAGTTTTTTAACATGTTAATAGCTTCATTTTAAAACTGGAATGGTTAAGACTTCTCATTTTTAAAGCTGTGTTGTCTGTGCCTTCCTGCCTATTTGCCTGTCCTTCAGATTAATTAGTGATATTAAAACCACGACAAAGTATGAATAAAAAAGTTCTCCACTCTCAAACCCTTTCACAACCTCTCCCTTTGTGTGTCTACAGTATTTTCAGTATATGAACACAAGGTTACTTAGGCCACATATCTTTTTTTAGAAACCTTGAATCTGTTGAAAATACAGTAGACTAATATTGTTCTAAGTTGTTTCCTTTTTGATTACTATGGTTTACAGAAACTATAAATATTTTCCATCAGGAAAAGTGGGATTCTGTATGAAAAAATTAGACCTGCTTGTAATTGGCATATATATTTTTGTATGGGTCTCTTAGAAATAAGGCCCTTAAAAGTCTGCAGACTCACAGGGTAAAAAACCACTCACTTAAAACAGTGTATCCCAAGCAAGCTAGGTAGGGTTGTGTTCTTCTATGAGAACCAGGTTCAGGGTCTTTAACTTACAAATGGTAAACTGACTTTCACTTAAGTAATAGGCAATGTTTTCCATGTTGGGGGAATGCAGAAATATTATTAATATTTCTAATAGTTAATTATTACAATTTTTCATAGGCAGTCACTATCAGCGGACATAAATATGGTAGAAGAGTATATAACTCGCAGGTGGCCTGATCAATGACTGCCCTAATAGGATGACAGGCTACAGTTGTCCAGTGGTGTGGGTGCATGTACTTAGGCCAGGTTGGACCCTATGCTAACCCAGTCTCTGGCCTTTCATGGAGGTCTCCTAATGATGGAATACAGACATTAGTGATTGTTAAGACCTTCTGGGTCTTTCATTGTTTGAATATCAATAAAGTGTTAAGACAAACATGATGGTGACATTAATTCTTTTGGACAAGATGTCAGTGGGACTTGGAGTGAGGGGAAGGATCTTTTCCTCCACTTGTTAAACCAGTGGAGTAAAAAGAAAGGACTTTTTTGACTGACACACCACCCTATGGTGGAGGTTGCCACCCTCTTTTTCCTTGATTCCCTCAGAATGAGGACCACTCAGAAACCTCTGTCCCCTTCACTGTCCTCTCTTCAAATCAGCAAGTCTCTCTAACCCCACAAAAATCAGTTGTCCTCCAGCTCAAATCACAGCAAGGACACAGCAAGGCCAGTTGCTCCAGAAGGCAGTGAGGCCGGGCCCTAGTGAGGGGTAAAGAGTATGAGAAGAGATAAATGTTGGAAATTTTATGATACTGCTATCATTCTGGCAGATAATAATTTTGGTAATTGGCATCATGTAAATTAAGATTCTGATGGGATCTTGAGGTATTCCTGCTCACTAGCAGATGCACTCTATGAAATTATAATGCACCTGACTCTCACTAGTAAGTCAACTCCAACTTTTTAACTACGCTTATTTATGCCCATTGATACATATATATATACACATAAGGAAAGCATATGTATGTTCTTGTATTTAAATATTGATTTTTTTTACACTGATTATGTTTAAATTTCTTTCACATGTATTTCATAGAACTTAGGACAATAAACGAAATGAACACTTCTTATTAAATTCTAAGTGAGATAAACTGCAAATTTTGACATCTATTTGTAGCCCTAATGGATATGGCTGGCAAAGTATTAAGATATATCAATTCTCAGACACAACAGTTTAACATACCATATGGTAACATTCCATTTCTTGAGGAAAAAAAAAAAACAACCACATTACAATACATGCTGCCTCCAAAGATGAACATTATTGTATTTCAGGGTAAATAACAGTTCTTCATCTTTTGAATGGGATAGTGCTGTTGTCATCCACACTTGAGGAAAAAAACTGCTTGTAAATGAAGTGTAAATGAAGTAAATGATTTCAAATGCTTGAAAATGTAATTTTGCCATATGACTACCATTTTATTTATATCTTAACACCTACAATTGTCTTTTTTATAAGTAGGATAAGGAATTCTATATGCTCTGCAGCAATCCTGAAAACATTGTTCTTCATTCAACGTGCCTTAGAATTAAGCACTACAGAATACCCAGAAAGGAAGGAGAACATGTCTATATCTTCCTTGTCCTTCCTGTCCTTCAGATACCTGATAGTGGCCACTGGGAGGAAATCTCTGTTTAAAAGGAGCATGCTTACATCACTTGACCTGTCAATTATCAGGATAAAGCTAAACTTCAAAAGCAATT
Organism: Chroicocephalus ridibundus; assembly: GCF_963924245.1. Lineage (NCBI taxonomy): Eukaryota > Metazoa > Chordata > Aves > Charadriiformes > Laridae > Chroicocephalus > Chroicocephalus ridibundus. The sequence goes on along the minus strand of NC_086285.1, from coordinate 83,212,988 downwards.
AAGTAAAGTAGGAATAAGAAGTCAACTTTGTAGTTGCATTGTAAAGGGAAATTTAAACAAAAGTTATCACAGGTACTGCTTTGTCTACCTTGGGGCTGATCATTTAGATGACCATACAGTAAGGCTGAAGATATTCCGAAAACTGCATTGTAGCAACAAGACTCCAGGTTTCCTGAATCTTTGCCCCTTGAGGTGAGAAGCAACGAGACAAGCTGAAAACCCCATTTTGAAATAGTCACTTACATTTTCTGAATGTAGGAGTTTTGTCAATTCATGTAATCAGGTAGAGTAAATACAGATACTTCACTGAAAGTAATCAGTCATACCATATAATTGTATTACAGTGGTTTAGTCATCAGTTCCTCTTTCAGGGAATTCTTGACTCAATACAAAATTATTGAATGAAGTGGAAATTGTTTCCTGAAAATCTTGAAAGAATAAACTGAGGCTGACTGGTTGGTGGACCCTGAGAACTACTGGCCAGTCAGCTTCATCTCTGTGCCTGGTACGACCATGGAACAGAACCTCCTGAAAGACATGTCGAAACACATGGAAGACAGGCAGGTGATTAGGGACTGCCAACATGGCTTCATCAAGGGCAAATCCTGCCTGATTAATCCAGTGGTCTTCTACAATGGAATGACTATATCAGTGGACAAGGACCTGCAGATGTTATCTACCTGTACTTCTGTAAGGCCTTTGATATGATCCCTACAACATTCTTGCTACTAAATTGGAGAGATATGGATTTGATGGTTGGACTGTTAGGTTCATAAGGAATTGGCTGGATAGCTGTGTCCAAAGAGTTACAGTAAATCGCTCAATGTCCAAGTGGAAAACAGTAACGAGTGGTGTACCTCAAGGATTCATACAGGGACCAGCACTGTTTAACGTCTTCATTAGTGACATAGACAGGCGAATTGAATGCACCCTTGGCAAGTTTGCAGGTGACACCAAGCTGAATGATGCAGTTGATACACTTGAAGGAAGGGAAGCCTTCCAGGACAACTTTGATAGGCTTGAGGAGTGGGGTCATGTGAATCTCATGAGATTCAACAAGACCAAGTGCAAGGTCCTGGGCCTAGGCTGGGATAATTCCCAGTATCATTACAGACTGGGGGATGAAACAATTGAGAGCAGCCCTGCAGAGGACTTGGGGTTACCGGTGGATGAAAAATTGGATTCGAGCCAACAACTTTAAACTGAAAGAGGGCAGATTTAGATTGGATGTAGGGAAGAAATATTTTACAATGAAGGTGGTGAGGCACTGGACCAGGTTGCCCAGAGAAGCTGTAAACGCTCCGACATTGGAAGTGTTCAAGGTCAGGTTGGATGGGGCTTTGAGCAACCTGATCTAGTGGAAGATGTCCCTGCCCATGGCTGAGGGGTTGGACTAGATAATCTTTAATGGTCCCTTCTGATCCAAACCATTTCATGATTCTATCATTCTGGATTGTTGAGGTAAGCAGAGCAGCTCTTTTGTTGTATTTTCATCTGATTTTTACTGGACGAGGTCTGCTGTTAAAGAATAGAAACTTGAAATGCCCTGCAGAGTTGTCCTCAACTCTGACCACATATGCGTCTTACCTTACCTGATATTGGCTGCAACATATACCACTGGAGACCTTACAATGCGAGTACGTGCGTGGTTTTCATGACACTGATGCTGTGCACATAAAAACATATTTATTTGTATATTTATATTCATATTATTATAGAGATAGAGATATATTTACAGAGATATTTTGAGGTCTCTAGATGTCTTTGTCTCATTTCTATCTCTAAAATGATATCAATATTGATACAGATATAGATAGATGTATGCACATATACATGTGTGTGCATTTTCATCACAAGCAATGAGATTTCAGGATTTTTTTATTGCCTACTAAACTCACAGGCTGACTAGCATGAAATTTAATTAGTGCTAATCAACTTGAGGTGAAGGAAACAGAAAATTAATGTGACTAATTTATTTTGCATTCTACAGCAATGTCCCCCTATTTATGTTCCTTAACAGCATGGGGTTTTTTTGGATTTCAGCTTTCAGTCTGTACAAACTAATGATTCTGACGCTATTTGTACAGAAAAGATATAGACAAACTACAACATGCATTTTAGTTCCATTTGTATTGTAGCTGCCCACAGTAGTGTATTCAAAAAGAGCTCAAATCAAGTAATCCATAACCTTGTGCTGGTTTATACAAATCTTTGTTCTGTTTCAGTTTTGTGTGTCCAATTTTGAAGCTTTGGAGAGGAAACCAGCCTTCCTTCCTTCCTTCTCCAGAGAACTAGTGATTCTTTCTACTAGCTTGGCAGGGTTTCTTCAAGTGGCTCTAGGCATGTCCTTTATCAATTACATTGGGTTACTGAATGTGTGTTTCTGCCTGGCTTTGTATTTTTTGGGACTCGATGTGTAGGGAAGATCTCTGTGACATGCACAGCACATAGCTACTGTTTCAAACTACCTGCACTTTCAGAAAAATGTCACTTAAATAGTTATCCTGAGTTTATACAATTTTCTGCCCATTAAAAAGTAGTGAAATTCTTTCTGGATAGCAGGTGAGATCCTCTTTATATCATGAGATCAGAAACTTTAATCCTATGCTGCTTAATCCTCACAACTCATTTTAGTTCTGTTCAGCATTCAAGCTGCGAATTTATGCTACTCCTAGTGTGTTGCACACACAGATCTGTACACAAACTACACAGGAACTATCTGCTCATATACGCAATTGTTAGGAAATTTTCAGATGTATTTTTCTTTGAACTTGCCGTTACTGAGTATATCTCTTGAGTAATCAATGATAACTAGGGTCCTGTGTCTGTGTATGGCAGTGCAGTTCACTATTTAATCAAACAAATTCTTACTAAACATAGTACTTAAAATCATTTAAAAAATGTCCCTACTCTACCTATTCTGAATGTGCAACACTAGGTATGTTCCTAAACCATTATCTATTAGATTCAACCTTTTCAGATCTATGTCGGACAGTATGAACTGTTGGACGCATCTTCTACTTTACTTATTGTGTCTTCTTTTTGCCCAAAACATCAATCTATGGTGAAGTCTAGTCACTTCGTTATTTACTCCCCTTTTTTCCTTCCCTAGTGCTTTTTTCCCCTTTCCTGAATGAAAGCTTCTGGGAAAGGTTCTCAACCAGTAGTTTCTTTGGCCACTTGTAGCTGAGAGCAGCAGAGCAGCTGTACCAACTTTTTGGAGAGTTTCTTCTCTTTAATTGCTTTTAAAAGTAGTTAGAAGTACACTAAACATGACAGAGTTTTGTGTTTTGAAAGTCCTGTTTGCTGCAGGGATGGTTTGCCATCATGAGTAGTGAGGAGTTTTCGGTAGGACTGTGACTGGAAGATCAGGCAGCACCAGAAGCTTGGATTTTATTAAAATGTAACAAGTGGCATTAAAACATTACAATCCCCTGACTTGAAGTGATATGTGAGTTCTCAGCCTTGATACTACTACTACTACTACTAAGCAAAGAACAATATCTTCAGTGTCATAGATAAAGAAGTTCTAGCTCCATGAAGGAAAATGAAGAGATTAATTAATTTTCTTTAGAACACAAGCAGTTTACTTAATATCTTACTCCTAGAAAAGATATAAATGCAATCCAAAAATGTATCTTGATTAGGAAAGAAGGCATCTATCACACAAATTTAAAAATATTAGGAGCAAGATCTAGCTCAATTGCTGGTAATCTACGGGAAGCCGATAACAGCAAGGAATGAAGAGTCTACAACAATTTTTAAACATATTTCCATTTTTCAACAAGTCTGAATTCTCATTAGAGGTGAAATTTCCTTTTACATTTGTGAAGCAAATGTAAGGTTTATTGCAAATCTTGCAGGAAATGAGAAAATATTTCCTGTAACATAATGTTTTTATCTTTACTCTGAGGAAAATATATATTTTTATCAGATTGAATCATTATAAAAACACAGATTCAGCACTCATTTTTACTCTGGGTAAGGGAAATACGCAAAAGCAATTTCACTGGCTTCAGTGGGACTAGTCTTATTGCAAAATGTTAGTCATTCTGAATAAGGGTTCGAAAATGTGGCACAAGCACAAAGGGCTCTCCTGACAAATAGTTTAAACAACTGCAATAATTTCCTTTTGAAATAACTATGTTTTCCTGTGTTTTTTTCTGTTACTACAGAGGCAGAATCATTCCCATGAGATTTCCCACAACAAACACCTATGCCTTCAAAATCAGAACGTGTTTACAGTAGTTTCCCTCTACAAAACTTGATATTTGAGTCCATTATTATAAAATACTATGATAAAGAATAATGCAAATGAAATAAAAGTATTGTGATAAACAACAAAGTAAGCAGGCAAATTCAGCCAGAAAGTAGTACTGCAAACTTAAGCAAACCCATATTAATCTATTCCTTTGAGAAATATTTTGTCATTTTTCTTATAATTTACATGAATTATGCTCGGCTTTATGTCTGTATACATGTATACATACAATGTATGTATATGAAGATTTCTGCTCATGAACTTGGGCTATTTTGATTTGCTAAATTCAGGTGTGAGTAGTTTACTGGTACCTTCTAATCACATATAGCCTGCATCTGCTGGATTTTAAAATGTTATTTTTTGTTTGCACTATGTCTAGTTTTTCTTTCAAAACAGAAGTAATGGGATTAACTTCACCTTTATCCCCAGCTCACACCTTTTTTGCTTTACCTCTTCGTCATCTCCTCAGGAGCAAATATTGAATGATGGAATATGGAGGAAATAAGAACAATTATTTCAGTTAGATCTTGAGCTGAGGATGTTAGATCATTATACTTTCAAAATTTCCTTTATTGAACACTCTTATACAACCTGATGTTTTATTGAATTCTTTTTTAAGAGGTGACAAAGTATAAATGTCAAGTTCTGCACCACTGATCATGAATGTAGTTGATCATAATTTTCTGAAATTAATGGTTAAATCCAATAAGGTCTGTATATATTGCTAGATAGGTTTGTATACATTATTAATTGCCCTAAAATGAACTATTAAAAATATGCAAATTGAGATAATATCCTTAAGAGAGTTGTTGTGTATTTTATCTAAAATGATGGAAAGGCCTTCTGTTTCCTTACCCAAATATAAAAGCATTATCCACATTCTTCTCTATTTCACAGTATCTTTTTTTGGCATCATTTATAAAAAAGCATGTTTTGAATATGGACAAGTAATTTAGGAGCTCTTTCTCAACATACTTACATACAATGGAAAAATGCTTTCAGTATTTCTTTGAAAATTGGAGTCTCTAAGCAATGATATGCATGGCCCAACACTGTAATATTCTTCCAGGCAGAATTTCCATGAAGCTGGTGGTTATTTCCCTTGAATAGGGTTTGTGAGGGCAAAGCAACCTGAACACCATTTAGCACCTAGAAAATGTATACTTACATAAACCTCTCTGACATTTGCCTTGTCATATCAGGAGATTCTAATATGTTTGTATGAGACAGGGAAAACTGAATCTAACGTGATATTGTCTTGATGTTGCTATCACTCTTACTACTAAAAGGTGTGAAATTTAAATATAGAAATTTGCATTTAACTGGCACAGAAATACACTGGCCATTACTTGAGGCATTCCATTTTGCAGAAATATATTTCCAGAGAAACTTTCATGTCTGTTTATGGTATTGTTTAAGTATTCAAGGCATTTATTTTTATGAACATCGGTGCATTCATACAGAGAAATTTGAGGACTGGAAAAATGGAGGCCCTGTTCTACCCCAGGCTCTGACACTGAGTGAATATTGTGGAATGAAGATTATAAATACTGTACTTCACTCCCTATCTTTTCTTTAATTACATTACATACTACGCATTAAAAAACTATTTCTAAAACATCGTATTTTTGGAGATTTCTTGTAAGCTACTGGATATGTCCAGCATTTTGTTTTTTTCCCTGAAGTTAGTAACGTTTTCCTTGAAGTAACGAAAGCCCAGTTTCACTAGGATTTTGTACTGCAAACACGTAGTATGATCTGATCAAGATATGTCTTTCCTGTTCAGTCATGCTCAGCAAGCAGGCCTCAATGCCACTGGGTGTTTTTTTTTGTCACGTGCAGTCCCTGAAAATCAGGACCATAAGTTGTCTTTTGCTATTCAGCAATTTCCTATTTGTTTAAAAGGCAAAAGGAGGAAGTTATTAAAATTACGCTTGACTGCTTTTACAAAGACTCTGTTCATTTCCCTTTGTTTTATTTTCCTTCATCTCCCACCGGCTTTTAGCAAAATTTTTGATTTATTCCTACAAATGACTTTTTATAAACTCTCTCACTCAGATGCAGAATGCAGTTAGCTTTCACTCAGACATCCTATTCATGTTCAAATATTTGTGTTTCTGCAGATAGCATTTGCATGTAACACCTGCTGCAAGCCTTAGAAATTCAGAAGGCATTCTGACACGAGTGGGAGATGCATTTTTGTCTAGGCTTTTTCTCCAGTTGCGTTCTGCAGTAAAATAGCACTGCATGAAAGAAACACATAAAATTATGTATCTATATTGTCTTATATCCAGGTCTATAAAGCCCAGTTTTCTTATAAGCACAAGATTTGTGCAGGAATTGGGAGAATTTTTAAATGGTGGTCATTACTGAGTTTTGGTTTTCAGTAAGACCTTACTGTATCTCCAGAACAGTTTGCAAAATTGGGAAAAGAAGGGGAGGACGAAGAAAATTAGAACAGTTCTGTATTTCTGTTTGTCTCTGAAAATAAGTGCAAGATTCTGTGTGTGCGTGTTACACTATAATAGATGAAAATTCTGAGGCGGTAATTGTTCCTTCATGTGTCCTGTTATCATCAGGCTTTGAACAGCCAACAGGAGACATCAGTCTGCCTTGTTTTATCTCCTGAACAAACTCATCCTCAGAGGAAACTGTCAGTCTTGTTACTTTCTAGCTCTATTTCACAACGCTTCTGCCAGTAGATTCCCTGCAACCCATGTTGTGCAACTTCAGAAACCACGTCCTGATGCCAGGGCACAAGCGAATGTCAGAATTGAGTTGTACAGTTCTTTCTGCAGGCATTGTGGATTTAGGTTATTACATTTTGTTTGGCAGATAAGTTGAGGAATTAAATCATCCTCATTGGCTGATCCAAGGATGAGAGGGTGTCTCTGCCAACGCCATTGAGCTGCCGCTGAGATCAGCATCCTTGTAGAGCAGCAGGTGAGGGGAGAGCGCAGCTTCCTGCGAACCGGCTGCTGTCCGGAGGGGAGGACAGCCTTTTTGGAATGGTGACTTCTGCAGACAAGTGTGAAAATGCTGAAAGCCTGAAGCACTTTTACCATGGAGATATACAAAGCATATGGCAAAACTGTTTCTTTCCACATTTTCTCTCCAAACTGCATCTCCAAACTGCTTTTTTTGTGTTTAGGTGAGGCGTACTGGTTACTTATGCAACAAAATTTTTCACAATAACGGCTGCAAAACAGCCTCTGAAATGAAATACTATACTTTGTTCACATGTTTATTTAACACTATTTAGTATATGAAAAATTTGTATGGTTGAAATCACCCTGTCAAGTTTAAAAAGACTTGACAACAATTTTAGGTACAAGTTTAGTATGTAGTACTGATAAAGTTACATTTCCTCATCTAAAATTAATCTTGTTTATCTAAATTTAAAAAAAAAAACAACAAACAAACAAACACAAACCAAGAGTTATTTCTTTCACAGGCATTTGGTTCTATAACATGACATTGTAAAAATTTTATATTTTGCTAATAGAAAATCACATTAGCTGTAAGCATATTTAATTCTATCTTGAATTTATATTATTACATAGCAAAGAACAAATGACAGGAAGATGTATTTTACCTGTCAAACTGACATATAAATAACGGTACACCCTTTTTAAAACTAACATAGTTCTTCTATAGAGTTCTTAATAATCGTAGAAAAAATATAACTAAAAACTTCTAAATATTTAATTAGTCCATTCTCAACTTTTAGAATATAAATTAACATCTTAGAAGTGGAAAATGACTTGGAAACAATGATTTTTAAAGATCTGTCATTAGCAATTTCTATCATTACTACCAATATTATTTATTAAACAAATCTTTTGATCCCATTAGTGAAACTATTGCAAGTATTACGTGTGCCTTTTTATACATATTTGTCTTTACCATGAGAAACTAGTGTAATACTCAGCAATCATACATAATAGTGCTCTGATTTAAGTAAAATATAAGTTTCGTCAGTGACTTTAATCCGAGCAAGACTGATACATTTGTTGTAAATTTGTCTGCTGAAAATGGAACTTATCTGAAGAAAATGCCTCTCTATTTTCTGACCTACTACTTAAATCTGTGAGAAGATGAGTGGTTACTGTATGCATATTGCCATACAACTGCAAGGGATATCGATTTCTTTGTAGTTCGTATGCATCATTCTTTGTTTGAAGCTCATCCAGTGAAATTGAGTGGATGTGACTGCATGTTTCTTGCATGTGAAAAGAAAAAGCAAAATGTCATTCATTGGGCAATTGGTTTGTGCTGGTTACTTCAAAATCAAGTGGTCAGTTCAACCTTTTTTGGTCTCTGACCTGCTTTCTATGCTAGTCTCTGATTATACATATTAGACTGATAAGGTTGTTTTGTAGCACTTCTGGAAAACAGCCTTACACTTTCAGCCTGTTGACTTTGACTTACTGCTATGAATATCCAAAGGGACATCTCCCTCAGCTCTCAATCTTTCTGAAACCTGAGCTGACACTTCTCCTTGTAATACATACAAAAAAATACTGATTTTTCTACTTCCACTAAAGAAAAACAAAACAAATCATCGGTACTTCATTCTTATTAGTAGTAAAGACCTCCTCCTTTTTCATCCTTCTAACTCGGTTTGTTTGGATTAGATGGTTTTGGTAAAAACAAATGTGAAAGAAAGAAAAGGAACATAGTTTCTACCTGGACAGGTGAAAAAGCATCCTGCACAAAAGTTAGGCTGCAATGTTACTGCTATATTGCAGTAAAAACAGAATAATGTCAAATATTATTGCCAAATAGCGTACACATTGCTAGCTTTCTAATATGCACAAGCAGTTGTCATATACACAGCAACAGAAGTTTAGATATCAGCAATTCAGTACAATTATTTTATTTCTGAACTGTGTAAAAGAAATCTCCCCAAAGTGCTCTGCTGACCCTGCCCCCCAACCCCCTCCCTAAAAAAGTATCTGTAAGGCACCTTTAACGTTTTAGACACTTTTTAAGCAAGCGTCTGCTCTTTCGCTGTCGGCAGTCGCAGTGCTAAAGAAAGCGGAGCTACTCACCGTGCCCGGCAGCGTGAGCCCGGCTCTGCCCGCCCGGTGCTGCTTCTCTACCTGCGTCCTCCCTTCTGCCCGTTACCGTGGCTCCAGCGCTGCGCGTACTTGCATCTAACTAGGGCTCCCTCCCTCCCAGCATCACTTTTAAGTCAGGCAGGCAGGCAGCTGAAGCCAAAGGGACTCTCTGCCTGATTGGTTTCCATTCAGTGCCCCCGATTAGTAAGAAACGTCCCTCACTGAGGGAGATGTTGCTGCTGATGGAGCCGCAGCGCTCCACATGAGGAGGTTTGGGGCTGGTGCGGGGACAGAAGGACGGCTTTGCCAGCCATACAGTGATTTGCAAGTGAATGCAGTGGGAGGGTTCAGAGAGGAGGGCTTTGTTAAGGACCCTCTTATTAACTGAGGCTTAAATACAGAGACTCATGCTACAAACTCAGTTTAATCTGTTTTCAGTTTTAACAATACGGGGAAAGGCATCCCCATAACCTGTGAATTATCTGGAGAAAAAATTTACTCCCTTTATCTCCACTAGCGATACGGTGTCATTTGTGTGCACATACTCATTGAGGAATGCAAAATTATCCTATACGTACAAATGATTTTAAGTTGAAAGAAGGCAAGATGTGGGAGATTTCCCCCTGTACGCAATAGGTTTACAGCGCTAGTGTTGCTTGCAGCTATTGATAATGGTTGGCTTGTCACTGTACCTGAAAGTGGCCATAATACAAAGTTGCAAAGTTTCAGGAGTTGTGGCTATTAGTGTTCATGTCATTCACAGAAATATATGGGTTTGCCAGTAATGAATTTCCTGTTTCTTGGTGCAGCCTGCTTGGGTACAAGTACTTACTGCTCCCTACTATGTCACCAGATGTTCAATATTACAGAATATTGTGGTTTGCTTGAACTAGTGTCTTCAACTGAAGCATAAGATGTAGCCTATTAAAATGGGAGAACTGGAGTATCATAAGATCTGATTTTGGATCTGCTTTTTGTGCATTTTTGTGGGTTTCTGGGTACTAATGACTAATGCAGCCACTGATGTAAGATAAACAATTGTAACTGGAGTTCTAGGAACTGGTACTTTGCAATCACTTTTTGTACCAACAAACACTGAAGACGGATTTCATCTAAGGTCTGTTGTGGGCACCAATAGAATAACATGAAATGCTGCAAAGTGTAGTTCTCTGGGCTTGTAGCATAATTAACTTAGTACCGAAATTTCCTCTTAGAAAGACGGATCATGAGGCAAGTTTCTAATTATGAAATATCATTAGGGCTATGGGTTCAGTAATAGGGGCAAAAAGAGAAATCTGTTTATTCTGGCAGAGAAATCTTACTATAACAAAAGGAATGTTTACATCAAATAGCCAATTGAGAATCCTAAGTAAATTACTCCTTTTTCTTCATGCTCTTATTATTGCTTTAATACTACCATTGATGAGCTCAGCAGGCTCATATTCACAGTACACTGTTTCTAATGAGAAGCATTTCACCATTAGATTCCATTTAAAATGATTAAGGGATTGATGCAATTCGTATAGACATCAGTCAGAGCCTTTCCATTGATTTCAGTGGCAGTTAAATTGGGCCCTGAATGAACTAAGTCTTCTCTGAGAATGCTACACATCCATTAAAACAATATTTGCATATGTGTAACGGAGTGCAGAATTTGGTCTAATATTTTGAAACTCAAAAAGCAAAATCTGAACCCAGAACAAAATCAATTACTGTACCTCAGCCAAAATGTATAAAGCAAAATTTTAATCAGTATTTTCATCCCACAGTCAGTCCACTTTAGCAGTGGAGCAAATATTTAGTATAATTTTTGTCTCAGTAATTACATGGGAGAGTAAAAAGAAAAGCTACAGACAGGTGCATGTCTCCGATGCCCTGCGGTCCCAGTGCAGCCTTGTATCTTGGGGATCCTAAAAGATATGTTCTTAATAGGAAGATGTCCGGATCATAAAAAGGCACGAGTAATGGCTCTATTTTTTAGACCGTATTGGCTTTTTTTTCCACTCGTTTGGCTTCTCTTTGGGAACATTATGGCTACTCTAATCAATGTTAGGAGACCATCCAGGTGCAGAGGAATCTCTGAAACTGAAGAGATGTACAAAACATCTTTGCACAATACTTCCTCAAGCTTTAGAAATCATTATTCAGTGGCAGCTAGAGGACTGGCCTCTGCTTTAAAGGCAGGCATAGATCTGTTCAATACCAGGCAGAGGACGCTCAGATAAACAGGAATGGCTCTGTTTCTGTTGATGCCATCTACAAGTTCGTAGTAAAACAAGCCATGTTATTTATATTAGACAGCATAATGCTTGCGTAATGCACATATATTTTTCATGGTGTGGTAAATATGTCCCAGTAACTATCACAGGGGAAAAAATTGAAATTATGTGCTATACATTCACAAACAAGAGGCACTTCTAATGCAAGCAGTGTTGCATGATGGGGGCAAAAAGTTTTGCGATATATAAGGCAAATGGAATATATATCAAAAGTAGGCCAAAAAGGAACAAGCGTAGGTGTGACAGCAAATGGGGAGAGATGGGTGGAAATCTGAGGCTGTGCTCTGACACACAGAAGGCTACTCCATTTAGGGGAGGAAAACAAAATGCTCCTTCTGAAAAAGAGTGGGCAGTGGAAAGAGATATGGAAAAGCAGAAAGCGCACCAAAAGGGTAAGGCAGGATTGTTTTTATTGCAAGACAGGCCATACTTCAGTTTTACCTTTTATGAAGTCTTTTTCAGAATCAGGTCTTTTCTTTTTTGACCCCTATTCATCTTCCTTTCTTTATGTTCCTAAAGATTTGTCTGCTCGCATCCATGGGAAGCAGTGATTACACACCCAATCTTCGTTGAAATTCTGAACATTTCCTTATTTCACAGAGGCTAAGATCACTTGGCAGTGCATGGCTGGTTGCCATGTTAAATCATTCTGAGTTCAATCACTTTCCCATCATTTTTTTTTCCTGACATGTTTACACTTAACTTGTTTAGGCAAAACTAAATGGAAACAAAACTTAAGAAGAGGAAAGGAATAATCTATTTTTATCCCTAGTTTTTTCCACCTATATCCAGTCAGCAGATGATGTCTAGAAATCTGCCAGCAGGACTTTGATATTTTATGCAATCTCTTCCCATACTTCTGATAAGCCAAGGCAGGCTGGAATTCTCACAAATCTGTGTTCCCACAGATGTCCTAGGGTCTGTAAGGAAAAACTGATCTGGAGTTTGGTAGCAACAACTTCCCTTCAATATGCCACTTATATGAGTTTTTTCCATTGTCAGAAATGTTAAATATTTATTTAATCTTTTTCAAATGAGAAACTCTATGTGATGCCAAAAAAGAACAGAGCTGAACAGAATGGAACAATCAAGAAGCACATAAATAAGAAAAGCTCCCCGACATTCACAAGAACAAAGCTAACAGTTGTGCAACTTCAGCTCTGTTCAATTTCACTGGAGCCTTTAAGACCTTGAAACATAAAGAAACTGGATCAAATAATTACCACTAGTTGAAAAACTAGTTCTAAACACATCTGTATTTTCACTTAGTCAATCGTTTCAAAAGAAGGCTATTAGCTTCTTTTCCAGCTTTTCTCCAAGCTTTCTTCTCTCTTTCTGTGAAAGACTTTAAATGATTCATTTGTTAAAGAATATGATGAAGTGTGTGACTTTGAAACATTGTGAGAACATTACTAAATCAGACCTGAACAAGCACTAGATTTTGGCTGCCCCCCTTTGATATACATAGGATAGGGCATAAGAGAGAGAATAAGAAATCTTCTGCTCCTTTACCACTTTTGAACCTCTTCCTTTGGTACAATTATGCAAGGAACAGCCACTCTGTCTTGTCTGAAGGCGAATTACATTTCTGTATATGGCTCCAGGTTCCCAAAAAAGACATGAGAGGAGGGAAGATGTGTGCGTGGGAGCAGAGAAAAACATGTAACAAGACCAAAACATGGTAAGAACAATTAGACATTGCTAAACTTTGCGCTGTTAGAAATAAAGCAAGTTTAAAACACATATATAAGGCAACTCCGTGCCACACAGATCATTGGATTAGGCTAACATGTCTCCAGACTCATTTGTGTTTCTGTTTTGAGAAATACAGTAGTAAAAGCTTTAGTTAAGAATATATGCAATAATCAGTTTCATAGCTTAATCTGTATACACTGTTTACGGCATTTTTAAGTAAATTAAATTAAGTAAAGTAAATTTGAAGTTTTCCAAGCTTGGTAAAAACCCAGTGATTTTTTTTTTTCTTAGGTAGTTGGCACAAAATGATTGGAGTTATTTACATACACAAACACACGAGTATGCATATTTACATGCATGCACCCCTTCTCCATTTATTTCTATGAGAAAGTTTGTTTATCTCAATAAGTCAAGATTCAAATATAATATTAAATTAACTTGATTTCATGGGTTAAATAGGTAGAAAAGCATTTTTAGAAATCCCTGGCATTTTCAAATTTATTAATTTGTTTTGAATTAATTATTTTTGTCATCCCTAAATCAGTGCTATTGATCACTTCTATCTTGGTCTACAGGCACACTGTTTTGAAATATTAAAATAAGATAAACCTGAGTTAGATTTTGCTGAACTGAGATTTTAAAACATCAGGCAAGGTTTTCCAGCAGCAAGGCTTTAAAGTTTTCTCAGCATTTAATCAGTCCAAAGCTGGTGAAGATTTTGAAAGTACATAGTAACCAATGTAACTATGTATAAAAATTAAAATGTTCTAATTTTCAATCAGTTTACCAAATTGGTCATAGAAGCATCATTTATTGCATACGCAAAAAATAAAGTGCAGTATACTTAAGTAGAAACAATAAATATTGGATGGACAATACTAATACATGAAGAGAAAGTGAAGATAAAGTCATGTACGTGAAACCAGGCTCAGTATCAAGTCATAACTCTTTTATAAGCTGATTTATTTAGCACTTTATTTTTCAGTCATATATAAAAAATTTTTACATGGATAATTAGACCTGGTCACATTCTTTAACACAGATTTTTGTCATGGAAATATTAGTTTACTGAAACTATTGACAAGTATATGTTGCTTCTTGTTTATTTCCTTTATCAGTTCTTTGGGGAGAAAAGTGTGAGCATATGATTCCTGCATGAGATGAAATCTTTCAAAATTATTTAAATGCATTGTTTTGATAGATCCAATCCACATAGATTTTCTGGAGGGTGTTTTTTTTTTTTGTTTGTGAGGTTTTGTTTGGATCTCAGTCTGCAAAATATTTTGGAGCTGTTTTACTTGAGGACAGGAGTTCTTATTTCTCAGAAATGTGAAAAATCACATTGAACAGGAAATTTCTTGACCTCCCTGCAGTAATTATGCAATTAATTGCAATAGCAATACACTTTTATGAGTGTACTTGTGAAAAAATTAGCTTCAGCTGCAGGGGTGAAATAATCAAGTTAAATATTTTTTTGGTACAGGAAATAAAGTTAAGGAAATAATTTGATGTGGATATCCCGAATCCACGTTCTACTCAAAACAGTATAATCCTTAACTCTAAACGTTAATAAAATAGGTCTTCTTAAATATTAATAAAAATATGCGAGAGTCCTGACCAGCCCAAGAGAACATATATTCTAGCACAAGGTGGAACTCCACATATGCTACTTACAGAACAGTAGACCATATCTACAATGGTAAAGTACCTTCTAAAGAAAATAAGCATATACATAAAACCCCCCCATGTCATTCTTTTAGAAACTGTTCTACTCCCATGGGCAGACATAACCCACACTCACTTTTGTGTTATAGAAACATCACTCTGATGGGCCACAGCAAAGCCTTCATCTTAGATCAGACGCATCGATCGGAAACTGCTCCCACCCTCATTCATGTGTACAACACACACAAAGAAACTAACTGATCAACTAACTACCTAACTGTTTCAGGGCAACAATGGTAGTCCACTCGTTTGTTCAAAAGAGACACAAGCAAAGTGCTCTGCAGTGTGAATGTCACCTGCTTGCTACAGAAACAATGAACCCCAGGCAGGGCAGGTGCACAAGCCTATGGTATTTGGACTGGTACTTCTATGTAGATGTATAACTTAAATTATTAAAATTTATTTGCAAATATGACCCATAAAAATTATAATATTAAAAAAAATTAAAAAAGAATGAACTTGAGTGGAATTTTTGAATATCAGTAAAATCAGTGATTTTTAAAATAAAATCAGATATTTTTCAAAATAAAAATAAATAATGTGGTATATCTGACTTGCTAAGGAACAGCTAGAAAGTACTTTAGCTTCAGACAAAATTTTCATCCTTAATTCCATAGCTAGAGTCCGTACGAGCTTTGTATGTGTATTGAAAAATTTATCAAGACGAACTGCTAACCCTTCAGTTGCCATTGCTTCATAAGCTTGACGCCTAAATTGTTAGCTTTCGGTGTGTGATATATGACAGTTGTGAAGAGTTACGGAAAAAAAAAATCATGGGAGGAGATTTGTTTTCCTCTAACATTGAAGAATAAGCTGACTTCGAATAAAGAAAATATCAGAAGCAGCAGCTTTTTTAAAAAAGAAATAGAGCTCTGTCAGATGATGTTTTGTCCCTTGATATGACAAGGTAAAGAACAATCCCAAAACTGAATAAATTGACTTTCATTCTTTCTACATTGGGATAAATATACATCCATAAATAAGACTATTAACAGGGATCTTATTCTGTCCATGTAGAATATTTCCAGACCTCTCCAATGTTACTTTCTGCTTATGGATGTAAAGCAACGCATAAATGCATAAACTTCACAGCCATTGCTGTCCTTGACCAGTTTGGCACATTCCTATTCTGTTTACACCAGGTTATTTCGATGAGCTTCTTCACCTTCTGTGTGGTAATACTCAAGTTCCCTTCCACTACAGTCCTTGGAACTCAACCAAAATCTGTAATTGTGCTGTAATTGGATCTTGAAATGGAATTAATTTCACCTATTTTACTGGTCCAGAAGTTAGGCAGCCACTTTAAGCTGTTTCGTCTATAATCACTGGAAGGAGAAAGACGTCTCCAGAGGAAGAATCATCCCATTTTAAGATAGCTGTCTAAGATATGTGAAGAAAATTGGAGTTGCTAAGCAACGTCATCTGGATTTTTTTTCCCTTCTCTCAGCTGACAATGGAGGGAACCCTGATGAGAAGCTCAACTATTTGCCTAACTTTCAACTGCTGATGATAGGTGAGATGAATCCTGTCCTCAAATTCCAGCACTTGGAGTTCTGAAGTGTATATGATTCATCATGCCAGTTATTCAAGATTCATATTTTCCCCTAAGTTGTTGTTAAAGTATGTTTCTAGACATCATGATGAGGAGGAAAGAATGCAAGTACAACTGAAAAAGAAGGCAAGAAAGAAGATTTTAGCATGCTATTATTTGTTCAAAAGTATGATGGCCTCTCACTGTTTTCTCAGAGCTTGGCTTTGTAATCATACAATAGAACCACTTAGGTTGGAAAAGACCCTTGGGATCATTGAGTCCAACCATCAACCCCACTCTACAAAGTTCTCCTCTACACCGTATCCCCTAACACCACATCTAAACGACTCTAAAACACATTCAGGGATGGTGACTCCACCACCTCCATGGGCAGCCTATTCCAGTGTCTGACCACTCTTTCTGTGAAGAATTTTTTCCTAATGTCCAGCCTAAACCTACCCTGCTGCAGCTTGAAGCCATTCCCTCTTGTTCTATCGCTAATTACCTGTGAGAAGAGACCAGCACCAACCTCTCTACAGTGTCTTTCAAGTAGTTGTAGAGAGTGATGAGGTCTCCCCTCAGCCTCCTCTTCCTCAAACTAAACAGTCCCAGCTCCTCCAGTTGCTCCTCATAAGATTTATTCTGCAGGCCCTTCACCAGCTTTGTTGCCCTCCTCTGCACTCGCTCCAGCACCTCGATATCTCTCTCGTATTGAGGTGCCCAAAACTGGACACAATACTCAAGGTGTGGCCTCACCAGTGCTGAGTACAGGGAGACAATCACCTCCCTCCTTCTGCTGGTCACGCTATTTCTAACACAAGCCAGGATGCCACTGGCTTTCTTGGCCACCTGGGCACACTGCTGGCTCATATTCAGCCGTTTGTCAATTAGAACCCCCAGGTCCTTTTCTGCCAGGCAGCTCTCCAGCAACACTTCCCCAAGCCTGTAGCAATGCATGGGGTTGTTGTGGCCCAAGTGCAGGACCTGGCACTTGGCCTTGTTGAAGCTCATACCGTTAGAGTTGGCCCATCGATCCAATCTGTCCGAGTCTCTCTGTAGAGCCTCCCTATCCTCATGAAGATCAACACTCCCGCTTAACTTGGTGTCACCTGCAGACTTGCTGATGATACACTCTATGTCCTTATCAAGGTCCTCAATAAAGATGTTAAACAGAAATGGTCCCAACACTGAGCCCTGAGGGACACCACTTGTGACCGGCTGCCAGCTGGATTTAACTCCATTGACCACCACTCTTTGGGACTGCCCATCCAGCCAGTGCTTGATCCAGCAGATTGTATGCTCATCCAGGCCATGAGCCGCCAGTTTTTCCATGAGAATTTTATGGGGAACAGTGTCAAATGCTTTTCGAAAGTCTAGGTAGACAATATCCACAGCCTTTCCCTCGTCCAATAATCAGGTCATCTTGTCATAGAAGGAGATCAGGTTCGTCAGGCAGGACCTGCCTTTCATAAACCCATGCTGACTAGGCCTGATCCCCTGGTTGTCCATTATATGACTTGTAATGGCACTCAAGATGATCTGCTCCATGACCTTCCATGTTACCAAGGTCAGACTGACAGGTCTATAGTTTCCCGGATCCTCCTTTCTGCCTTTCTTGTAGATGGGTGCTACATTTGCTACCCTCCAGTCCATTGGGACCTCCCCAGTTAAGCCATGACTTCAGGTAAATAATGGAAAGTGGCTTGGAAAGCACGTCTGCCAACTCTTTCAGCACTCTTGGATGTAACGCATCCGGTCCCATAGACTTGTGCGCATCCAAGCACTGTAGCAGGTCACTGATCACTTCCTCTTTAATTGTGATGGCCTCGTTCAGCTTCCCCTCCCTGTCTCCTAGCTCATGAGGCTGGGTGCCCAGGGAACAGCTAGTTCCACTGCTAAAGACTGAGGCAAAGTAGGCATTGAGCACCTCAGCCTTTTCCTCATCCTTTGTGACTATGTTTCCCTCTGCATCCAATAAGGGAGGGAGATTTTCCCTAATCCTCCTTTTGTTGTTAATGAATTTATAGAAACATTTTTTGTTATCCTTAACGTCTGTAGTTAGGTTGAGCTCTAGCTGCGCTTTGACTCTCCTAATTTTCTCCCTGCATAGCTTCACTACATCTTTATAGTCTTCATGAGGGACCCGCCCCCTCTTCCAAAGGTCATAGACTCTCTTTTTGTTCTTGAGGTCCAGTCAAAGGTCCCTATTGAGCCAGGCCGGTCTCCTTCCCCGCCTACGTGGTTTTTGGCACACAGGGACAGCCTGCTCCTGTGCCTTTAAGACATCTCTCCTGAAGTATGTCCAGCCTTCCTGGGCTCCTATATCCTTCAGGGCAGCCTCCCAAGGGATTTTGTCCAGCAGTCTTCTGAACAGGTCAAAGTTTGCCCTCCGGAAGTCTAAGGTGTCAGTTTTACTAACCCCTCTCTTTGTTTCTCCAAGAATCAAAAACTCAATCATCTCATGATCACTGTGCCCTAGATGGCCACCAACCTTTACTTCCCCCACAAGTTCTTCCCTGTTCACAAGCAGCAGGTCCAGGAGGGCACCTTCCCTCGTCTGCTCACTTACCAGCTGTGTGAGGAAGTTATCCTCCACACATTCCAGGAACCTCCTGGATTGTTCCCTCTCTGCTGTGTTGTATTCCCAGCAGATATCCGGGAGGTTAAAGTCCCCCACAGGAACAACGGCAAGTGACTGCGAGATTTCTCCCAGCTGCTTATAGAAAGCTTCATCCACCTCACTGCTTTGGTTGGGAGGTCTATAACAGACTCCCACAGCGATATCAGCTTTATTGTCCCTTAACCTAATCCAAACACTCTCAGCCCCATCATCACTATACTTGATTTCCAAGCTCTCCTAGCATTCTCTAACGCACAGGGCTACTCCACCGCCTCTCCTTTCCTGTCTGTCCCTCCTGAAGAGCTTGTAGCCATCGGTTGTGGCACTCCAGTCGTGTGAGGCATCCCACCACGTTTCTGTGATAGCCACTATGTCATAGTTTTCCTGGTGCATCATGGCTTCAAGCTCCCCCTGTTTGTTGCTCATACTGCGTGCATTGGTATAGATGCACTTCAGATGAGCTAACTTTTTTATGAGTGTGGGCCTCATTTCCTACCAGACCCTTCTCAGGTGCTTCCATGATTTCTAAACTTCTATCCCGTCTCTCAAATGAAATGCCAGAGCGAGAGCCCTCATTAGTCCACCATCCTTCAAGCCCTGGCATGCCTCCCTTGGGTTTATTCCTGATGGGCCCAGTTATCTCCCCTTCCCCCCTAATATCTACTTTAAAGCCCCGTCAATGAGCCTTGCTAACTCCTGCCCCAAAATTCTTTTCCCCTTCTGGGACAGGTGCATCCCACCTGCCACCAGCAGGTCAAGTGACTCATATAGCAGCCTGTGGTCAAAAAACCCAAAGCCCTGACAATAAGACCAGTTCCAGAGCCATGGGTTGACCTGTTGCCTCTTCCAGTTAATTTCCTCATTCATGATTGCCACTGAAGGGGTAGAGGAGAACACAACTTGCATTCCTGATCCCTTAAGCAGCCATCCCAAGGCTCTAAAATATCTTTTAATTGATTTTGGGCTCCTTCTACCCACTTCATCATTACCCACCTGAAATACTAAGAGGAGGTAATAGTCAGAGGAGTTTACTAGGGCAGGAAGTTTGTCCAACACATCCCTGACCCGTGCCCCAGGGAGGCAGCAGACTTCCCTGTGAAGTGGGTCAGGATGGCATATTGGCCCCTTCGCCCCCCTCAGTAGAGAGTCACCCACAACAACGACCCATCTGCTTTTCCTTTTGGAGCCAGTGGTGATGCTGGGTCCATGGAGACTTGGTATTTCTGACATTTCTGGCCTGAGTGTATCATCCTCCTTTCCAACAGCCAGTTCCTCCTGGAGGACTCCATACCTGTTCTGCAGGGGTAACTGGGAAGGTGGGAGGGGGAAGGAGGGGATTCTCCTGCTTCCCCGAGCAGGGACCTGTTTCCATTCCCCCCCTTCTCTGAGATCCCCTCCTACTGCCTGGTGACAAGAGTGGAGGGGGGCCTCTGATTTGTGTGGGGCCTCAAACTGTTCCCTTTCTGTCAGGGAGGGGGTCCACCAGTCAATCTCTCTCGCATTCCCTGCTACTCCTCAACCTTTCCACTTCTGCCTTCAGCTCAGCCACCAGAATGAGCAGATCATTTACCTGTTCACATCTGACACAGGTGTTGTCTCCGCTGCCCTCCATCGCAAGTGCCAGGCTCTGGCACTCTCTGCAGCCAGAGGCCTGGACGCCCACATGTTTGCATGGGGGCTCTGTCTGGGTGCTCACAGCTTTTCTAACAACAGCCTTCGACCGGGTAGCAACCATGGCTGGATCTCTACAAGCAAGTGACACCTTGCAACTCAAGGGTCAGTTGGGGTGAGCGCCCTGGTCCTCTGACTACTTAGAGGGATTGAACTTACCTCGTGCACTGGCAGAGGCTCAGCGCCCTGCCATACAAGCTGCAGCCAGCTGAGGCACCTGCCGGGGCACACGCACACACAAGCACTGGGTGCTCTGTGGCCAGGGGCTACTCCCTGCCCTCCCTGAGGCTTCTTATAACCTGGTGGCTTGATCAACCAGGGGTGGCGCTGTCTCCACCCAGGCTTACTCAGCAGCCCGCCCACCTACTGACTGCCCCCAGCACAAGCCGAGGGCTTTTCCTGGCTTCGAAAAATCCCAAAGAGAGCTTTCCGTTGGCCCTTTTTGCTGCAGATCCCTTCCCCAGCAGAGTCTTACCTGCCCTGAAACTGGTCTCCATGGCAAATGGAGAGGCAAATGGAGCAGCAACTGATGCTGCTCAGTTACAAAAAGGTATCTGTATAGACCATACTCTATAGACCATACAAATGTAGCAATACTGAGAGAATAAGCAGTGCTATTGACCAGTTTGATCTGGTCAAACCAATCAGGTTTAATGTATCCGTAGATAGATTCTACTAGTCATTTGTGCATAGGAGTCCACAGATGATTAAGACTTTTCTAATTAAAAGTATTTTAGACTAGAAAAAACAAGCAAATGACAATAAAAACCAGTTTGGAAATGCCAGTAGTTTACAAGAAAACATTTTGAATTGTTCAGGGTTTCACCAAGGCACAGTCAGGAAGTTAATAAAACCTCATTTGGCCTTTGCATAGTTCTTGGGGAATCAGAGAGTTTCTGGGCTTTGGTAGTTGATACAGCTTTGAGGACTCAGCAATAATAGCCTTGGAGATAGCAAGGCCTAAGAGTCCCAGGCTGGAGCTGTGGTGCTGAGGGAAACCAGTGCCCATGCTTTGAGCTGGGATATGTGGCTTAAATGACAGGCAGTATTCTCTGCAGGCAACTCTTCCTGGTGCCTTGTGTAGGCTTCCCCAATGGGAAGATAGCTTAAAGTACATGAGGAAACCGCTTGACTCATGCCTTTTAAAAAAATCAGGCCATTATGATATTCTGAAGAGTCTGGGTTTGTTTCAGAATATTTCGCCCTCTCAATTTTTTTAATTATTAGAATTTCTGACTTTAATTTTGTTTTGAAAAAAAAACAACCCACCCTAAACTATTTAATAAATTCTGTTTCAGTCAACTTTAATAGTGTTGCTCTCTCTAATAGGAGAAGAGGAAGAGAGAGGATGAATGTTGTGCTCTCATGTTTATATGCCTCTTCTTTTATTATATGAAACCCTATGCCCTGTTTATGGGACTATGATCTGCACAGTGATTAATTTCCTGGCCTTTATTTTCATAAAGCCATGAATGATTTAATGTGAAATTATCTTAACTAGAAAAATTATGTGGCTTCAAGTCCCATGTAATCAGTTTTCTCTAATCAATATGCTTTTTTGGCATATCCTGCTAACCACAGCAGGATAATTTAAAAGGAGAGCCCCTTATGGAGAGCTCTGTGTAAGATCAACCACTCTTTATAAATACAAGAAGCAATACTGTCTAGATGATATTGAATTCCTGGATATTACCAGGATGTTAATGGAAAATCCATAACCATATTCTGTAAGTGGACACACAGCAACACCTGAACTTACAGAGGTTAGGATAAAAATGCTATACTTTTAATTTACTTATTGTTTTTACATGACCTGAAATCAGTGACTGTTTTCTATTGTTTTCTAAGCACCTTAAGTTAGGTACGGAGACAGGAAAAAGATAGCAGGAGGAAGCATATCTCACAAAAAGGATAAAAAGAAAGGAGACAGGTAAGAGAAAATATATTAGATAAATGCATCCAAATGTGAGGCTTGATCATCTAGTTACTTTTGTCTAGTACAGCATCCAAAATTTATTCAGAATCAGGATTTATTCCAAATCCAAAATATATTTGCATGTTAGTGAAAAACAATATGCAGTGCTCCAAAAACGTATTATCCTAAGAGGTACAGAACTGTTCAAGCTTCAAAATATTATCCTGGAGTGAACAGGTATCCTCTTAGGATGAAGGCCAGATGGAATAGTGGAATACTTTGTTATTGAGTCGCTGTAAACAGAAAATGGTCAGATTACTTCAGCAGATGGAGAGCACAGTGGTGTAGATGTAGCCAGCTATATACACTTGTGTTTGAATGAGTCTCCAACACTATATTGTGACAGTTGGTCTTTATTATTATCATTTATTTCTATTTTTGTCATGAATAGAGGGCTTTTGTAGAACTCGGGAACATATTATTCTAGATGCTTTGTAAGCATGCTATAAGACAGTGGTTTTACGTTATTGAATATACAGTTTAAATAGCCTAAAACCTCTTAATGTGAGTGGAAGGGATGTGAAGGAACAGTGCATATGAAACCATGCTGAAATGACTCCTCTCAGTCATATAGCAGCTTAGGGAAGGGATGGGCAGACTCAGCTCTCCACATTCCCCCTTGAGTGCTGTGTCTCCATACTGCTGATTTCAGACCACTTTACAGGAACTTGTTCAAAGCTTAATTGTGGCCACATTGCCCTGGTTAATGGGAATGGAATATGCACCTTCTGCTCTCAGACACGTCAGTCAGCACTTCAACAGTGCACTGCCTGCCAGTTGAGCAACAGCAGTTATTGCCATGGATAACTTTTGGATTCTTCTGATTTTTTTCGGTTTTGTTGTTGTTTGTGGGGATCTTTTTGTGTGTGGTCTTTTTCCGGTACATCAAATGGATGACCTGCACCTAGATGAGGGTTTTTGCCTCAAATGGTCATAGATTGTCAGACCACCATCTGCAAAAATGTAGCATACTGTCAATGTTGAGCTATCTGCCATCTTGTCAGGAGGCTTTCAGTATTTCTCAGCTCTAAGCGTTGGATTCAGTGGCCAAAAGACTATGACACACATTGTCCAGGAAGCTAAAGTAGTGATAAGACTGCTCCATCTGCTTGTGCATTTTGGCCAGTTGCAAATCACAGCACTCACAAGAACATATTCAAATCATAACAGCTTCTCATTTCTTTCCCTTTGGAGCCATTCTCTCTCAGAGACAATTAATTACTATTGCATTAAAAGAGTGCTCAGAAGTACTCCCCACACCCCCAGACCAAACTCATGAAGTCAGATACTGGAATTAAAACAAAACACGTCCAAAGAAATCACTCTGAAAAGATGAGCCAGACAAAGTACGTGGTAGTATTTCTGAGCTTCGCTACTGTGCACATTGCTTTGAAAACTTTGCTTTGGAACAAATAAAGAAGAAAATTTAAAATTATAGTTGCATCATCTGAAGCAGTAGTGAAAATTAAAAAAACCCAACAAAACAACCAAGTCAAACCACCTTTCTTGACAGCTTGGGCTAAAGTATGGAAATGAGCAATACAAACTTAAATGAATGTCTTGCAATAACTAAGCTGCCAGTAACAGTTTTTTCTCAATTTTTCCACATTTTGTCAGCAAACATCCTGTAAGTAAGAGGACATAATTTTCCAATAGACTTAGTTATATCTGAATACGGAGTGTGTAATTTTGATTGTAGAAATATATTTTGGTAAATTCAAATATTAAGACCTCTGGGTAAGATTTCTGAGTAAGAATTATTATTGCTCAAGTTTCAATAAGGATTTTTGTTATAAAGCTTCAATGACAATGTTGTCGAGTTGCTACCAAGAAATCATTTTCATTATAGGCACAACGATTATTGTATTGTTTTGAGCATGAGCTTAGCTACTTAGTGTATGTGTTGTTAACAGTGAATTCTCTTCTATTCTCTCAAGCCAAGTCAAGCAGAGAGCTAAGGCCAGCGTAGCAAGGAAATCTGCAGGTTACAGGCCCTCATAGCTGATCAAACAGATAACAAAGAGTAAATGTCTTTACTATAGTGGTGTCGTTTTACTGTTTTAACATAGGGTTTGCTGACTTTTCTACTGCAAAAGTAATTTTGCAAGCTTATCCAGTTGCTTAGAAAAATGACTCTGAGTAACACTGAGTTTGAGTGTAAGAACTCAGGAGTTCTTACACACCTATTTTAATGCCTATTTTATTCTCAGTGCATTCAGCTTCAGCCACAGTGTACCATTAACAATTCTCTCGGTATAAAATGTGCAGATTCAGTCACTGACCTGATCTTACCATAATGTCAATCACAATTCTTCTTTTCAGAGGCAGATATGGGTCTTACTGAGAAGACTAAAAAGGAGTAGCCACCCTTTTGTTGGCCCCTTCAAACCAGAGCGCTGGTGTGATCCCGCCTCAACACTTGATTTCCTGTTACTGCTCCGCTCTTTTCCTCCTTCATCTGAGAAGTAATGACAGGACTTTCACGCTCCTTCCCAGTGTCTGAGCCCTAAGCACCGCTTTGCTTCCCTTTAGCTTGAAACCGTATAGTTTTTAGCACACAAAACCAAACTGTTGGAGGGCTGTTAGAAAGGGAGCTCTGAATTAAAAGAGTTTCCTCTGCAGTATGACTCTGAAGAGCTTGTATTGTAAAATTAATTCTCTCCTGCTAAGCTACAAACCTAGTGCAGCCAAAGGGTCCTTCATGTCAGGGAAGAAGCAACGATCTTTTATTCCTCAGACCTGTGGACAGAATCAATAGAGGGACTAGCTTACCAGGGCCTGCTGGATTTCCTTGTTGAGCGTAAGTTGCATTCTTTTAAAACTACCCTCTGGGATTTTGTTCAAGACTCTTAAGTTCTAAATTATTTGTCTTGTTACCTTTCAGCTTATATACCTTCTGCCAAGCTTCTTAAAAGATTAAACTCAATCTGCTCCCCTTTCAAGTTAGGGGCGTAGTGAGACTAAGAAAAGAATTTGATGATATTCTACATGTCACTGATTAGCTTTAAACTATGTATTATCACTTTTTTTAACCACAATTCCACTCATAATCCTAATGAAAAAAGGAAAATAATATAAAATCCATCTATGTGCAACTTTCCCCAGGAACAAACACTGTTGTTTGCATTAGGGGCAATGTAAACCCTAGAGAAATTAGACCACTGCTGAAACTCAGTCTGTGCCAAGCTGCCTAAAACCGTTTGTGGTACCGTAGACCAAAGCAAGGTCTCCTGGGAAATGGCTTGATGTGTCAGAAGAAGCATGTGGTCTGCACGCACTACTGTTCTGGAGACATTAAAGACCTCTGTGATAGATTAATTCAGCCCAGATGCTATGCCAGCCTCACTGTGATAATTCTGACACATTTGCCTTTACCCCAAAGGAGAGCCACACTCATTTACTCAAATGTAATTTCTCCTCTGACTGACGGTTGTTGCATTTAGAGATTAAAAATATCCCAAACCTACAACACTTCAGTTGTTGACATTTTAGCACTAGCAGCAGGCAATCATAAAGCCTCAGATTAATAGGGCTTCAGGGCAAATTTGATTTATTCTGACAGTTTCCGTTTCATTCTGGTGTGTACCTCTGTTGCCATAAGGTTTGCTTTCATTAATTTATTTTTAATAAACAATTAGATTTTTAAGGTACAAAATGTAAATAATAAACATGGGATAAACATGGAAATAACTGTCAACAGATGTCCACATTCTTTAAAAAATAACATGGTTTTGTTTTTCTGAAACACACTTAAGGAACTGTTTGATTAGGAATTATTATTATTAGCATAACTAGCATGTGCCAGTCATGTCCTAAATATCGCTTCTCCCATCTTTCTCAGAACGGAAGTATTTTTTAGAATGACAAACCCATGGAAAAAAATATACTTCAAAAAAGTATGGAGTCAAAGTAGATTTTAAATAATTAGATAAGAATATACTAATCTTCTGATTTTCTCTTTTTTTCTTGTTTTTCTGGGGAAGCCTTGTGTCTTTAGTTTGTGTGTGATGTTTCTTAAGTTTCTCATCTTCTTACTAAGGAGAAATCGGTTTGCCATGGCTGTCTTCTGTGTAGATTTGGGGATCGAGTAAATAGAGTTGACTCTAATAGAGATTACCCTAACATTTTTAGCTTCTTTTTTAATCAAAAAAACTTAATTAAAAGCCAATGAATACTTTAAAATAAAATTGCAAAAGTGCTTTAAAGCAACAAGTGGGGTTTTTTTATCCTTGTTCTCTATGCAAGAAACAACATGTGAAACTGAACTGAGTATGGACTGAAGGATTAATTTTATTTTGGGGATTTTGATTTTTCTGCCCTCATTTTAGATGGGAAAATTTTTGACACATCAAAAATTCTCAAAGGACAGGAAAATTGTTTCCTGACAGCTGTACTGTTACAATCAAGTTTGTATAGCTTCAGGCTATAAATTAAGATATCCTTACAACTCTTTGAAACTGATTATGGCAGAATATTATAGAATATTTTTCAAAGTAGCATGGAAAATTGAGTAAGTATATTCATACTAAATGAATAAGATATTTTAAGTAGGTGTTTAAAATTAAACGTAAATTTCATGTCATGATGGTGTTATTATTTAAACCTACTGGATAAGGCAATACAATAACATGTTTTTCTTTGCCACTGAAAGATTAGTTCATTCTCCTTTTTATATGTACTAGTGTTGTCAGTGTGTCATTATCATCTTTCCATCTAATTACTTATTTAAGATAATAATAAAACATTGTTCTCACATACAAATTTATTATGAATTCTTGCCTTTTTACACTCAAAACAGCCTTTTCACACAACACAAGCTTCAACAGAGGAAATAACGCATGGTAGTGAAGATGGACTGAGCAGTGTTTTGTGTGGTGAGCAAGCACATCATACTTTCATATCTCTCAGTGACAAAATTCAGAAGTTTTGCAATGTGTGTATAGGGGGAGTTGATTTTTTGTATTTCTGTGTTCTTTTCAGTCTTCCAGTACTTCAGCAAATCAGGTGGCACATTTCAAACAGCATCTGGGGAGGTGTCTGAAGATACCGTGTTGTGATGTATGATGCACATGATTTGGCTTTCAGGATGCTCATGGTGAGAACACCCCTCAAGGATGGCAAACCTGTATAAAAACCAGAAGGAATCCAAGTAACTCAGCAAGATCACAATGCAAATACAGCAAACAGAAAGAGCAGAGAAGTGCCAGAGGAAGCCATCTGTGGCAAAGCAAGCAGTCCATGAACTTCAAGAACCATTAATTTATTTATGAATTAGTGAAAACTTGATACTTACTAAACTTTAAAGAGGCAACTTGACACCCAGTTCTTTCTTGAATACTCACTGGTAAATGCTTTATCGCCTAAGGACGATAGGACCTTGTAACACTGTTGTGGACTATAGGGTGATACAAGAAGTGCATTCCCCAGTTCAACGGCTGGAAACTTCCTCAAACGCTTTGATGTGTACTCTGATGGCAATGTGCAGAGCAGTTCCAGATTCCTTGAAATACCAGTGTTGCAGCCTGCTCTTTCCATCTGTTAATCACATTCCTGTACTGAATCCTTGTTCAAACCACCCCTTCTTTTTAACAAACACTGGAGCAACTCACCTATAATATTCCTAATGTTAGGAATATAAAGCCTAAACCATAATGATAGCAGTCTAAACTAACATAGAATGATTTCAAGATTCTGATTATATGAGCCATTTACCTTCAAAATGTTTGAAAGTTTTGGTTAGGTTAGTGTCATGGTTTAACCCCAGCCGGCAGCTGGGACCATGCAGCCACTCACTCATTTCCTCTGCTTTCCCCTAGAAAGGGAGAAGAGGGAAAAAAGGAGCTGAGTTGAGATACAGTTTAATAGAACAATAATGAAAAAGGAAAATAAGAATAATAATAATGGCAAAAGAATGTACAAGACGAAGTAATACAACACAAGTCAATCTCACCACCCAGTGAATTTGTTGCTTAGACCGTCCCAAGCAGTGATCATGGATTCTTGCCCCTTGGTCAACTCCCATTCATACACTAAGCATGACGTCTATGGTGTGGAATGTTCTGTTGGCCAGCTTGTTCTGTCTATGCTCCCTCTCAGCTTCTATGGGAAGCTGAAAAAAGTCCTTCACTAATATAAGCATCCCCTGGCAACAACTAAAACAATATACATTGTCACCATTCCTTTCATACCAAATCTGAAACACAGCAGCCACTAGAAAGAAAAATAACTCTATTCCAGCTGAAACCAGGACAGTTAGCTGGCAATTCAATAGTTAACCTCTTCAGAAATATATAAATATCTTGTTTACAGATATGTCAGATTCCCTAACTTGCTATCAAATGCCATAATGCCTTTATGCTGATGTTACCCTTCCCTCTGGTGTGACATCCCTATGGGCCACTTTTTACCAGTGTCTTTGACAGATGAGTCAAGAGATAGGGATATGGGGCTCTGCTGGCAATAGAACTCTGATTAATCCAATTATCTGTGATACAAGAGGCATGTAGATTCCCATCTCACTAGCAAACAATTTTTTCTCTTCTGTTCCTCTCACAGCATCTGTGACACTGCCTTCAGCTACCATTTCATTAGCCCAGCTTCCCTGTAATCAATCTGGAAATCAGCTGATGCTCTCTCCATCTACTTCATGGTACAATTGCTCATAACTGGGATGGCATTGCTGAACTCACAGAACTGAATGTTTCAGTAGAAGGGACCATCTCTTTCTCTAAATTACATGTAATATCCCAGGTTTTAGATAAACAGAGGGAGATGTTCCCTGTTACCTGTGGTTGCAATGTAAATCGCCTTATAAAAGGCATATAGTGCGATTTCCATTGTTTGAAGAAATACAACGTGAACTTTTCAGTCTTGAACTGGCAGGTACACTTGAAAATGTAAATCAGTTGTAAATGCATTTTAATTTGTCAGCATGCTCTCATTGTTGTCCCTTATTCTGAATTAAACAAAAGATCCAGATAATGCAGGTAAACCAAAAGCCAAAACCAGCAAGGTATTTTTTGGTGTTCAATGTTGCTTTAAGTTTTATAATACAAATCCTTAAATTGTCATAAACATTTTATAACATTTTCTTCCAGAATGTCTTTGATTTATATTTGTCTGTCATTAAAATATTTTCATGGGACATTCTCAAAGAAAAGTAGGAAAAGTTAGAAGTACATATTAATATTTCCAGAGCAGAAATTATTATATTGATATAATTATCACAAAATCAATTCAGAAAATGTAGTGCTAAGATTTACTTTAAAAGAAATATAAAATGGTGTTAAAATATGCAAGTTGAGACTATAAAACTGTCAAAATTCTATTTTGCAACAATGCTAGAGAGGAAAAATTGCAATGAATGTCTCATGAAAAGACCCCAACAAATTTATTCGTTACTCCTAATGTTATTTCCTGTTGTACAATAAAAAAAAAAAAAAAAAAAAAAAAAAAAAAAAATTTGTTGTTAAGAGGCCTTGATTATACATTTTATGTAAGAATGTGTTTCATTTTTTTTAAGATAACATTTCATTATGAAAATCTTCTGAGGGACATTCAAACTTCCTGATCAAAATCCTGCATCCATTGGAGGTCATGACAAATGGTATAGTGACTACTATGGAGCCAAGCTTTCACATCTTTCTCTTGTATTAATGGCTAATTTTTAAGGATGTTTTGGCTTTTTGGTTTTGGTTGGGTTTTTTTGTTTGTTTGGATGGTTTTTTTTTTGTTTGTTTGTTTGTTTGTTTTTTTCACTTAGATCCCAGATTACTCATCAATGCTTTTCACTCATTTTAATACTCTGTAAACATGTCACCATATCGTATGTCACCACAGGACGTGTTCTCTCGGTTTGGGAATACATTTAACATAGGCTATTCTTATCTGGAGATAACTTTTTTTTCCCCCCAAATAATTTTTTCTTTCCTTCTGTTTTCTCTCTGGAGTCAATCTTGTGTAGCCAAAGGGCTACACTGCAATAAGTTGGAGTATCTACAAAAGCTCCTCCAAAATAGATTTTGCAATAATTTTGTGGATGAGAAAGTATAGGAGGGAAGCTGGCTACATCTTTTTTAATCTCAAATGTTACGCTGCTAAGATAAGTTGTTCCTTTGACTTTGTGAGATGAGTCAGATGTATGAAGTTAGTCACATGTGTCCTTGCCAAACTGATATCCTTGAAGTCTTTTTCTCTACTTTATATTCTGAATTCTTCAATAAGGTCCGTTCACTCTTCAATAAGAATTTGGTGGGAAAAGTCGTTATCTTTACATATTTGAGTAACCAGACCAAATTCTAAATTTCATGGGCATTTTCAATTACTGTAATTGAGTTGCAGTGTCGAGAAATGTGTGAAAAGTTTTCTGCATCATATCCAGCTATAAACATCTGTTGCATCTGTCACGAAGTTTGGACCTTCTATTTTCTACTGACTTTAACTGTTACCACTCCAGTAACATCAGGATTTGCAACTGAGTGCGTTCATTCAGCAGAGCCAATCCCTGAAGTCAGTGTGTGATTTTCATACAAAATGTGACTCTAACGAAACAAAATAACTTTGGGACAAGGTTTGCACACCAGGTAAATGAATTGATGCAAGTCTAAACAGCTTCTGTGTTACTGTTTCTTAAGGATTGCACAAGTTGACATGTTCCCTTTCCTTCCTCATTGAAAGTTAAATGCTGGCTTTTGTTATGTTTTCTGTGGAGCTTGGGATATCTATTTGAACACCTGCCTTGGTATTTTGAACGAAATTCACAATATGCTTCTGCCAGACACTGGGGCATTAGAAATGCAGCACTGAACAGAACACATCCTGTTATATTGTAAAAAGGAATTTAAAATGTCAGTTTACTCAGTCAGGTGAAAGTAATCCTATTCTAGGAAGTAATTAGAAGGATTTACAGCTATTAGTTGTCTTGGGTCAGGATGATTAGAGAAATAATCCTATTTAAATAAGTATGGGACATTATTGTTATCTATATTGCTGGGGTTTAAGACTTTACTGTCACTTGATAAAAGGTTTTTAAAAAACTACTCTATGTTAAATTATTTTATATAAATTAGAAGAGAAATCTTAATTATAATCATAGATTCCATTCTATATATTCCTACCTTAACCTACTTTTCCTTCGTCCTTCTCATTTCTTCTTCTGCTTAAGTTCTCTTCAAATTCAAATGTGGCTAAGGGACAGAGTTGACAGCCTGCCCTCTGTAAAGCATTATCTCATAACTGAACATATTTTATAGTAGTGTTTTCTCATTTCAGCTGTTATTTGAGCAAAGATGTAGTGCTTAATTTAGGGTTATGATTGTTTGGGTGGCAGCAAATGACACTAATTTTTTGGAGAGGAGATAAATATAGGCTGGAAGCACAATAAGAGTCAAGAAACAGGTGACCCAGGAATACTTTCTTGTCTTTAAGATGCTGCTGAAGCTCTGCACTCAGAATAAGTCTAACCTTCAAATAACTAATATAAAAAAGTTTTGTGTTTCTTTCTTAGTTCGAAGGAATCAAGTTACAGCAAAAGTTCAGCGAAAGAGTGTTTTGTTGTTTAAATCTGAGTTATTAGTGTAAATTAAAGTATTGAAGGAGACAAGAGTTTACTTTGACATGTTTACTCATGTGAAAATTGTAAGTTAGCTTGTCTTGTCCTCACATTAGTTGAACCCTGTAGTGAGGCCACATAGTGCTTTGCTGGAAGGCAAGCAGGGATGCGGTAAGGTCTAATCATTCTTCACATTACACTTTATCCTCATTCAAAAATGACTTAGTGAAATAAGGGTTTTTTTGCTAAAAAATGTTGCTTGTGAGCTATGGAAAGAATGATACAGCCAATAGTGAGCCTGCTGGAGGCTAATGAAGGATTTTTTAGGTTTGGTATTTTGAGATGCCTATGCTTCTGTAATTATGCTCAGTTAATCCTACAGATCCTGGGTGTCTCTATATTTAATAGTTTTGTGAGGTTTTTTTTCTGTTTTTGAGCTAGGAGAAGTGACTCTAGAAAACTGACTACATGGTTTTCCAACTGAGTTTTATTCTAGTGTCTTTGGCTTTCAAGGAGAATGAAGCATTAAGTCCCTAGACAGTTAAAGAATAAGAAAGAAACTTCAGTTTAAATAGTCTGTCTTGACGATTTCCAACAATCCACATGTTAATTTCTTTTGACTACAGTTGTCTTCAGCATTCACATCTTTTATTTATTTATTTATAAGTAGACTTCCATGAATCCAATCAGGACCCCAGAGGGCCTTCTTACATGAAGCAAAAGCTGTGAGGAAAAGCTAATTGCAAGGTAATATGTTACATAACTCTTGATCACCGTGACTTGAGGCATAGGAATGATCCAAGAATATACCTGATGCTCTTTTTTCCTTTTGATAAATTTTTGAAGTTGGTTATGCAGAACCTGAAAGAAGAAGAAAAAAATAACATTTTCAGTAACTGAGATAACATTTTCAGTAACCAGTCAGTCTTCAGATTCTTGAAAACCCCTTTCACTCATTTAAAAATAAAGAAAACATGCAAAGAAGTTTACATACATAATTTCAGTGGAACTGAAACCTTTTGAATTTGATTCTCAGGCTGCTATTTCACCAATTATTGCTTTTGGTGTTTTAAGGGCAAGGCTCAATTTCCATCTAAGAAGCTTGTTTCAGTAACAGGTGAATTCTAAGGGCTTCCCAAGAGCTCTAGGGTAAACAGTATGAGTCTGACAGATCACTTTGTCGATAGTGCTGTAGGACTCTACAATGAACTTCTTATATTGCTCATCACTGTTTTAACTACATCTCTGTTTCCTTAGCTCCGGAGTTTGAAGTTAATAACAACAGATTGTAGGCAGGGAAGTCTTCTGGAGGATCCTGTTTTGGTTGGTCTTACTGTCAGGTCTTATTTTGAACTTGCTTGAATGCTTCGCACCTATATATTTCTAAGTCCTTATATCATGGTTATTCAAGAAGTGAACAATTTAGGACGGTGCATCTGGGTGAAGTATGCTTTTATCCAAAGTACAAAATAGGCAGATATTTTTCCACATTATGGTTTTTTTTTGTTGTTTTTGAGACTGTAAAATATGGAAAAAAAAAATCCATCCTGCATATTTGAAAATATTAACCAGTTTGAGGAAATTCTCCACCTCCTTACTTAGATTCTTTCTCCGGTGATGGATGCTTTCACTCTGATTGGTATCTTACTGGAATATTCATTTTCTACATATATGTCATGTTCCACCACACATATGGTGGAAATGTGGTACTATTTTTCACTTTGTTGTTACTTCATTTTTTATTTGCTTTTATAAGGTAATGCTAAAAGGCAATGCAAGTGCCTGCTTAATTCTCTTATGACTATTTATCAAACCATTAAAAAAAGTTGTCATCTAACTCACTCCTGGATTTCTGTAAAGAAGGTCACTTCCATGTGTGTTAAAGCTTACCTATGCCTCCTATTACTAGTGACTTTGCATGGTAATTCCAAGAGAGTGTTTCTTTTTCAGGTGACTGTGATTCTTACTTCATCCTCTCCTGACAGAGGAGATGTTTTCAGAAGATTCTTTTCAACTTGATAAGTACAAGATCAGTTTTATGGGAATAAATTCAAGGAATATGTCAAACAATTTTTGTAATGTTAGAACAAAGTGCTGGAAAGCTATACAGATATGATTGATCAGGTGACACACTTGTGGCTCATAAACTTAGTCAAATCTAGAGTTCAATTTTTTTTATTTTTTTTTTTTTTTACAAAATGATGATTGTGGAAACTGAAAGGTTTTATAGGTAAAAGGGATAGTGTAAATGAATTTACCATTTTGAAGAAACAAAGGTATTTTTACAAGTTGCCCAAAAGGATCCTATTGTAATGATTTAAAAATATTTTTTTAGGATGAACGTTATTTTTCCTTTTGAGTGAGATTTGAAATTTAATCAAAACAAAAATCAGGATTAAATTATTGATCTCAAACCGAACATTTTGAAAATTAAAACAGAATATTTCCTTTTTTTTTTTTTTTGCAGTGAATTGAAGAAAAAATTAAATGGAGAGAATAATTAATAAAAAATTAAGTTTTTTAAGTAGTTTACAAACCTGAAGTTGATATTTTTTTGAAATATGAAACTTCACTAATTTATTAAGAAGTGGAAAAATATTTCCTCTCTGACTTCATTTAAATGTTGAAAAATATGAAATGTGTATTATTGAAGGATAAGTTTTATTTGATAAATATTGGAATTTTTTTTATAATTATTTCCTTAGAGATACATGTAGGCCTTGTAGCGCAGCTGTGATTTCTTCACACATGCCCATTATTGTATCAGCCTTTAAATTTCATCTTTCTATAGCTGTATTTAAATCAACTGTTCCTGGCTTGTGAGCTTGTGAGATCAATATAGCAGAACAGGCAGTATCTACCTAAATGGCAAATTTTCTAGTTCTGACCAGTTCTGATATTGCCAACTGTTAATTTTCTGATTAACATTATTTTATTGAAAAGGTTGCTCTCATTTATATCCAATGACCTACAGAAGCAGGCTGTTTCAGGAAACAGTAATAGGCAGAGAATAGAGGACTTTTCCTTTCCCTAGCCCAACAAGGAGGGCAGGAAGGTCACAACATCACTGGTTCTTCACATGCAGGGAAAGTACTGCAACAATTTAAACTGACTTCCCCAGCAAGCAATAGACCAGAAAAATATTCGCTGTAGGGAGAGAAATATAAAGGGGAGAGGGAAATATTTTTTTAAAAAGGCTTTTAAGTATCGCTTTGCTGAAAACTTTTCTAAATTGTTTTCCTTCTAACTTTTATAATCTAGTGGGAAAAAACAAGAAGGAAACAACTGACAAAGCAGACAAAAGAAAACCAAACCATTTTGCGTTTTACTTTTATTTTTTGCTTTACAAAATATAGGAAAATAAGTCCAAACCTTAATATAGCCTTCAAAGAAAAATTACGATTTTTGACATCTCTATTAAAAAGAATGGAGGACAAAGAACTCTCACAGAATCTTCATCTTGTCATGCACCTTTGATCCAATTCCACTATAATCAGTGGCAGGTGTTCTCTTGACTTCAGTGAAGGCTGGAGTAAGCCTTGGCTAGGAACCTGACTAATTAAAGTCTCATTGTACCTGGACTTTGCCCTCCAGCATTTTGATTCTACTTCCCTTCAGCAGCAGTTCCACTCTATTAAAATTATCTTAAAAGTAAGGGTTTGGTCAGCTATGCAGACAGAGTCGTCAAAGAAATGTTTTGGTACTGTGGAAAGTGATTAATTGGGCAGCACTGGCCATCACACAATTTCAAAGATCATGAGTCAGAAAATTTTGTAAGACTTCAAAACTGAATAGGGTTTTTTGTGTTGCATATTTGTATAGAATGAGTTAGAAGCTGTTTTGGGAAAGATTTTCACTTGAAGAGTGCTAATTCATCTATTGAGTCACCCTTTTACACATTTCACATTTTTTTTCCTGGGTGGTTTGGTTTTTTTTACCTTTATTTCTTGCTGCAATGCTCGTACAGCCTGATTCATCCAACCATCTTCTACTCATCTGTTCTTCCTTCTCATTCTTTCATTTTCTCCTCTTACCTCATCCTCTTTCTTCCCCTGATCTCTCTCATGATGATTCTGTTTTGCTCTCTAAGTCTTCTTGATTATTCAGTTTTTTTCTGGCTCTTTTTCTTTGCGATAAAAGCATGCATTCTTCCCTCTCAAAAACTCCTCCAGTTACCATTTTGTTTTTACAATAACCATCTCATCTCCATTTGCTCTTCCACCATTAAAGTCAGTGGATACACAGTATTTGCAGAGCTTGTCTTCTCACATTCTCACATTTATTCAGCAGGTTTCCCTGAACTCTTCTTATCTACCACCAGTATTTTTATTTTTTGTTGACAACATCATCATCCTGAATGGCACTCAGTTCCATCTGAATATCATCATTAATTTAGAAATTTACTAGGTATTAAATATTTCAGTTTGTTCTGTAGAATGCCTCTAAGATGAGTCCTTTGATGGCTGCCCACAAAGCTAAACTCCCGTCTCAGAAACTACATCATCATACTACCTACCCTTCATAAATAAATAAATAAATAACCCCATTTTTTTCTGGGATACATATAAAATCCTGCTTTAAAGTTTGTTTATTTTCTCTGTTATTAATCAAGGCCATAAATGCTTCCATCTTTTTGTTTCCTTTCCCTGGCTTACCTTTCTATATCTTTTCTAAAAGGGAGTTGCTTTTAAGGCAATTTTAAGGCAATCACAATTTTTCACTCTGTTATCATTCTTTATTCTCTACAAAAAAGTTACATGGAACCCCCGATTAGATTGTTATTTTGCTAAACATTGAAACAAACAGTTTCAGAATTCTTTATAAAGCTTGTTCTCCAACGTAAGAGAAGTGTGCTAATGTAGAGAATGGTGCTAAGTAGACAGGATGATTCAGTGAATTGCCAAAATTTGTGCAAATTATGTCAACGATCAAGTAGATCAAAACTTAAACAGTGAAGAACCTAGTCTGAAGAGATATCTATATAATTTATTTGGATATTGAGTTCAAAGAGGAATAACCTAGCCTGCATTTGGATCAAATGGGTATTCCATTGGTAAGAAAGATGGACAAGATTACCATATAACTTCTGTACTTTTTATTGCTGAAGCAAAAGTCAACCTCTCTTACAAAATTTATTAGAGGGGCCTGTCACCTTTTGTGCAATCAATAGTCTTGGCAAACTTTCAAAAAGTGTTTTGACTGTTCTATGAGGTTTTTCAGATCTCATTTTGAAAGCTCTATAATTTGACCTATCATTAAATTTCAGTCATGTCACTGTGGTCAGGGATATGAAACTTCAGAGAAAATTTGAACCTAAATGGAAAGCAAGGTTAAGACTTATATGTGGAGAATTGTTCTTAATCTGACTTCAACCCTGCCTGACAGCTAGATCCCATGTCAATAGATATCATAAGGCCTATTTTCTCCAACAGTGGGAAACTTGTGAGAGCCATTACGTTAATGACATTTCAAAACCCTAAAGTTAAGAACACTTATAAATGCACGTGTCCTCATGAGATACCCTTTCCAAACTAAAAAAGAAATATTTCTCTTTTACAATTCAAATGACCATTAAATGATAAAACATCTCTGGCTTCAAGTCTAGTCTTATCTTTAAATGTTAATTCCTCTCTTCAGAAGTTGAAAGAAGTTCATAATCAAGACTTGGACGTGTTAAATCATTGTCTATATAGTTGGGGTACTTTTAAAACACCTACAAGGTGTTGAATCGTAACTCCTATTTGCAGGAATCACTATGGTACTTGGGAGATCAAGAGTACAGTTTTCTGACTACATAAGTGACTGAAACTAATACATAGATACCTTAGGAAACACAAAAAATATTCTCTATGACTATGGAAAAAAAATGAGAATGTATCTGAAAAATGAAGCAACATTCAAAATTATCCAGAACAAGCCATGCATCATAAAAATATTTGTGTATGGAATGATACCATCTTCTGTTCTCTGTATGCATCTCATCTTACAGAAACATAACTTGTTCAGTCCCAGTGTGGTGGATTTACCCTTGCTAGCAACTGAGCACCCACCAGCTGCTCGCTTACTCCCTGCTTCCAGCAGGATGGGGGAGAGAATCAGAAGGGCAAATGCAAGAAAATCTCATGGGTTGAGATAAAGATAGTTTAACAGGTGAATGAAAAAAAACCCCAACACAGAAACCCAAGAAGTGATGCAAAGGTGATCACACACCATATTTCGCCCAGCAAGTCTCTGAGCAATGGCTACCTTGGAAAAACTCCTCCACAAGTTTTATTAGTGAGCATAATGGTATATGGTATATTGTATATACCTTTAGTGAGTTTAGGTCCCAGCTGTGTCCCGACCTAAGCTCTTGCCAACCCTCAGCCTACTCACTGCAGGGACAACGCAGGAAACAGAGAAGGCCCTGATGCTGTGCAAGCACTGTTCGGCAATAACTAAAACATAGGTGTTTCATCAACGCTGTTTTACTCATAGACGTAAAACACAGGACGGTAGTCTGCTATGAATAAAGTTACTTCCATTCCAACCAGACCCAGAACCCACATAACAAACAACAACCAACCAAATAAATAAATAAACAAACAAACAAAAATTAATTGTTAAGAGGTAAGATTCCTTTGTTTGGTTTCTTTTGCTTTTAAAATAGTGATATTCTTAATATCATGAATTCATGGAGGAAAGAAATTATAAGCATAAGCGTTTAGGAAACCTTCAAATATTTCATAAATCAGTGTCACAGTTTAACTCTCAAAACAAGTGCTGCACCCCATCAGATCTTTGAAGGAAAGAAATTTCAGATATATAAATCCTTGAGGAAATTAAATAGAGAGATAATGCAGCTGACATAGCCAGAGATTCAAAAAAGGAATTTTAGAACATGATTTTCCAGTTTTCCACGTTTTATACTTATTTTTAATATCTGTTAGAGTGAATATTTCTGTTCACCTCAGCAGCAGGGAAAGCTGCAACTCAGACACCGAAGTCCATTAACTTAAAAATGTCAATTTTATACGTTAGTTCCAATGTTTATAAAACTACTTGTTTCAAGGTTGGGGAGGATATTATCACAGTGTTGCAAGCTCATAGGCAATCATGATGCTATATCCTGAACAAGCTGCAAGCAGCAGATGAGTCTCACTAATACTTCAGTGAAAAAGAAATCTTAATAAACAAGCTTTGAGGTCACAGTGACATATGTTGCTATCAGCATGTCATCATGTAAAATATTTAAGTTGACTCACGTCTTCTAAATAAATCTCCTCAAAGCATAAGACACAAAGGAAGGTTTGATTATGCCATGTCTTCCCAGGGTTAAAAGCAACATAACCTCGCACTAATATAGTCATGCAGACATTTCTCCAGAACTAAGAATGACCTTACAGGGGAGATTAATCTCTCAGGTAAATGTTGTCAGTGTAGTCATTTAGATTCTACTGTAAAACTAGTACAGATAAGAAAGCATTTCTAAAATATAATTGACCTGTCCTGTCTTAATCGTTTGACAAATAGTGTGGTCTTCTGGTCACCAACTGTCTGTGGTTTCTTGGATCACCTCCTTCCTTCAGGGGCACGATATTCTCTTTAGGAGGTGGAGGAGATATATCTTAAGCAGAAGCTCAACCATCCCTTTCAACAGACATGTCTGTTCTCCTTAGCACCTATGTCTCAGTTTTGTTTGTCCGCTGGGATGTAGGCTCTCAGTGATGCCAGAAAAACTGTATTTCCTGTGGCTAAATGCACCACCACTAAAGCAAATGAAGGAAAAAGACCAATCTTAAAAGACTGCAGAGAAAACTGAGCTACATTACAGGAAAAAGCCTGAGGAGATAAAAATAAATTATATTGACCAGAGGCTCGTCGGAAAAGGAAGGAAACACTGTAACTGTCCATGAAGGTCTTAAAGCAGACCAGGAATGTGACTGAAAAAGGGAATGGGGAAGAAAAAAATGTAGGGACCAAATGTGAGCTGAGTGGGGAATGACACAAGCTGCCTGGGCAAAAGCATCGGTATGCGCCAGTGGAAACAATAAAAACAGGAAGAGGAGTTTGTGAGGCAAATGTGATGAGGCCCTGTAGCCGGAGAGGAGAAATGATGCTGCAGAGCAGAGCAGACTAAAACCAGAGTCCAAACTGTTCATATCTGAGACTACTACACGAATTTGTCTTTTTCATGTGTTCACGTATTCGCATGTTTTTAATACATAAGATGTATGTTGAATGAGGTTAAAGGTGAGAGAAAAATCCATTTTCTCAAAGAACAGGTAAATGTAAATCACCATAAAAAACCCTTTTGTTTTTATCTGTGCAGTGTTGATTATACATTAGGCTGCACCAGTGATTTAAATAAAACTGTTTTAAGGAGTTGCAAGGCACTGTTATTTTCCAGGTGCCATCCTTAAAACCTTCCAGTCTAGCATGCAAAAAAGCAGAACTCTTCGAACAGCAGCTAAAGTCCGTAAGAATATATAAAATGCGGTATTGTGTTACCTGCCCTGAGAAGCTAGGTGTAACCATCTCAGATTGGCTGCTTTTAATGAAAAACTGCATTTGGCCTTAACCTTACAGTTTTCTATTTGCAAAATGAGTAATCTGACTGCAGTCAAATAAATTGATATGTGTTTGGAAAGCACTTATTTAGCTCTTGTGATGAACATCAGAGAGAAAGACATGTGGAGATTTCTTCCAGCATGGTTTGATTAGCAAACAGATCTAAGGCCACATACTGATCTATGCGAAGCGGTATCAAATAGCTTGTGATCAACAAGCCTTTTGAATGAAGTAGGGAAGCTACCTATGTAAAAAAAATAATCTGTGATCCAGTCTTAAATATTTCATTCTAATGCACAGACAAAAAGAGAGGGAATAAGGTTCTTTCATTTAAAGTCACTAAACTTTGAGTGTTTGAAACCAATAAATTCTAGAAAAGTTAGTAACTGCTACAAACAATGTTCTTACTCACTGTTACATATTAAATAAGGATATTGAAATCTCTCCGGTGAGATCTTTGCTCCTAAACCGAGATGCCTCTGAAACAGATACAGTACAAGCTTGCTTTGAAGTTTTGTTTTCAAAGAGATTAAGGAGTACTGTTTAAATAAAGTTGAATTTCTTATTGGTTAACTCCAAAATTCCCTAAGCCTAGCGCACGAAATAGCATTGAAAGCCTTGCTAAAGTCAAGGTAAATAGCATGAAATGGCCTCCACCCATGAATAGCTGAAAAGCAACCTTTTTCCATATATTCCTGTATTGAAGTTGGGATTTTGTGTTATGCGTGAGTAGAGAACTAGATAGCTAAATAATGAGTTGAATAGTCAGGCTCAGAGAGTGGTTGTTAATTGTTCTTATTCTGAGCTGGAGGTCTGTGACAAGCAGCTATTGCAAAGGTCTGTCTGGGGCCTGTTTGATTTACTATCTTTATCAATGGTCTGCAGAAGGTGAGGGAGAGCACTCTAATAGTTTGGAGATGACACCGAAGTGGAGGGAGGGCACCACTGGGGACACTGAAGGGCAGTGCTGCCATCCAGAGGGACCTAGACAGACTGAAGGAAGAGGACAACAGGAACCACATATATTTCAATGAGCAAATATGAGTTGAATGTCTATGAAAAAAAATTCTTATTTAATTATATATTAAAATTATTTGTTATAATTATATATTATGTGTAATATTTAGTATATTATTATTTATTATTAGAATAGAAATATTCTAGTTAGAATAGAAATTGCAGCCAAATGCTGCCGCTGGGCAGGAAGCACTGGTGCAAGGACACAGGATGGGGACTGCCTGGCTGGGAGCAGCTCTTCAGGAAGGGACCTGGGGGCCTTGGCAGACATAGGCTCAGCATAAGCCAGCAATGTGCCCTGGCTGCAGAAACAACAAGCAGCCTGGGAGATATTCACAGCAGCACAGGCAGGACATCAAAGGGAGGAATTATTGCCCTCTGCTTTGCACTTGTGAGATCACATGTGAATACTGTGTCTAGTCTAAGCTCTCAAGAAAAATATCGTACAAAAATGACATAAAATTTCTGCATTCAATACTTGTTCAATAAGTTTTCTTCTTTTTTGTTTTTTGATAAATTAAATCTGTAATGCCTGAGATGTTCGGTCTTCAATGAATAGAGATGACTGTAAATTATTCACTGGAACAACATTTGGTTCAAACAATGTGGGTCTATTAAGCTTGTAATCTTCTATGTGACAGGTTTTGCATCTGACGACTTTTTTCCCAACCCTTAAGGAGGCCTCTGAAAGATTTCTGGCATATTAGCAAATTAAGATCTACAGCCCTTTACCTAGAGTTTAATGAAATAGACATTTTTCCTTAGAACAGAAAAAATGTTCATGTCATCAATGAGAGCACTAGGAACCTTTCATTCAGCACAAATTAGAAAAATACCAATAAAAATTACACTTGTTGTGAAACAGGAGCCCGAGTCTTTGCCTGGCTTTTACTACACCAGTAGAACGAAGTGTCCTTTTGTCACGTCACTAAAAAATAGTTGTGTTCAGATGTAAGCAAGGGTCTTTATGATAGGCAGCCAAGACTGTTACTGAGAAGGCACACACCATTCATTTCCACATGCCAAATTTTAGAGGCATTTGGTATGTAAGTATCTCCATAACATCTTTCCGTGTTCTGCAGCTCAATGTCTGTGAATATTTTAGGAAAATATACAATACAACTGTTATTTCCTCTTGGCGCACTTCTAAGCAGCACCTACTGCTGCTGTGGAATACTTTCTCTCACTACAAACCAGGGAGTCTTGCGTGAACACATGGGAAGGAAGGCACTCATGAAAATTTGGATTCCTCCAGGGTCTGTCACAGGTGTACTAGGATAACTTCATGCAGAGGGATAACTGACTATTTTTACCTCCGGCTCATTTCTTTATCCTTTTTCTTTTTCCATTGTAAGGTCAATCTATTTTATTTTGTGTGTGTGTGTGTGTATGGTTGGACTCGATGATCTCAAAGGTACTTTCCAACCATGAAGATTCTAT
Source organism: Chroicocephalus ridibundus (assembly GCF_963924245.1). Lineage (NCBI taxonomy): Eukaryota > Metazoa > Chordata > Aves > Charadriiformes > Laridae > Chroicocephalus > Chroicocephalus ridibundus. The sequence goes on along the minus strand of NC_086285.1, from coordinate 83,169,611 downwards.
GATTCTATGATTCTATATATGCTCATTAGGAATAGTTGTCTGTTGCTCTTCAATAGCAATGTCATCCTTTCTCTCCACTGTTCCTACCTCAAGCATTTATTCCTTCAATGAATAACCAGACCAAAATTCCTTTTCTGTACATTCATAGAATGGTTCGGGTTGGAAGCGACCTTACAGATCATGCAGTTCCAACCCCCTTGCCATGGGCAGGGACACCTCCCACTAGACCAGGTTGCTCAAAGCCCCATCCAGCCTGGCCTTGAACATTTCCAGGGATGGGGCATCCACAACTTCCCTGGGCAACCAGTCCCAGTGCCTCACCACCCTTACAGTACAGAATTTCTTCCTGATATCCAATCTAAATCTACCGTCTTTCAGTTTGAAACCGTTACCCCTCATCCTATCATTACATTCCCTCCCCGTCTTTCCTGTAGGCCCCCTTCACGTACTGTAAGGCTACTAGAAGGTCTTCCCAAGCCTTCTTTCCTCCAGGCTGAACAACCCCAACTCTCTCAGCCTGTCCTCATAGCAGAGGTGTTCCAGACACCTGATCACCTTTGTGACCCTCCGCTGGACCTGTTCCAACAGGTCCATGTCCTTCTTGTGCTGAGGACTACAGAGCTGCAGGCAGTACTCTAGATAGGATCTCACCAGAGTGGAGTAGAGGGGTAGAATCACTTCCCTTGACCTGCTGGTGATACTTCTTTTGATGCAGCCCAGGATATGGTTGACTTTCTGGTCTGCAAGTGTGCATTGCCTGCTCGTGCTGAGCTTCTTGTCCACCAGCACCCCCAAGTCCTTCTCCTCAGGGCTATGTTGTCTTCATTTGCAGAAGAAAGAATCAGAACATTTTCCACTGTTTGTCTCATTACTATTTCACTTGTCTCTGGATAAGTAATGACTAGGCAACCTTCATTGTTCCTTACAATGTCAGAGGTGTCTTTTAAGGTGGGCTTGCATGAAGATATTAACAGAATTGTTTGATACTTTCAGATAAAGAGTGTTTCATTTAGAAAATGTCATTTTTGGAACTCTCTTCTCTCTGCAGAACAGAAACATTTGAAATTAAAAGGACAGACCAGAATACTCTCCTGATTACTTCAAGACATCAGGGAGTTGCCTGGGGTATTTGATAGCTTACAGAACAATTTTTTTATTATGTTGCAGGCTCACAATTAGTTTCCATAGATCATTCCACCACCTTGCAAAGTTGTTACACCTCTCTGTTATCTAAGTAGCACTGCAGTGAATCTTATGTTTAAAAGAACTCTACATTAATTGAGTTCTGAATTTTGATAATTTTCATTATGGCAGTAAACTTGATATGCTTGGCTTGGATGTTCTGAAAATGGTACTGAGGTAGATTTTAAGAACTAGATATTTAAAATAAGAGGTTTTTGCAGGTGTCCAGTGTATTTTTATAATTATACACACTTTTAAAGCTATTGCTTCATTCAGCACTGCAGAAGATAGTTTCACTCATTGCTTTCCCAAAGAAAGTCTCTGAATTCATTAATGCCATGTTCTTATTTGTTAAAGTTTTATTGGAAAATTAACTAGTGTTGATATGTATAAATCCACATAATACAATTTTTGTCTTATCATCGACTTAATATCTCAAGTTAAGCAAGTGTCATCTCATAATTATTTCATTTCATATTAATAATTATTTTATTTATGTATTTTTTGGCATTTTTTTCTTTCAAAAAAAGTTGGAATCCCGATGGAATTCCTTTATAATATGTTATTAAAGTCTTCTTATTATAAATTTATTTCAATTTACTTAAAATATAATTTCTGGCAGGTGTGTCTTAACCCTAACAGCTGTGATGAACCTTTTTTGGATTACTGAATAAATTTGAAATAACCCCAAACAATCACTATCCACCAATTAATGTGGTAACTCTGATACAGAGTAGACTATAACTATCTTTAGCTTTTTTTAGTGGTGAGAAAACTGAGCCACTGGTTACTTGTGGTAAAGTCTCAGGACACCTTTTAAGAAAATGGAGGTGTTCAGGTATGCTACCATTGGCAAATTCCAATTTCAATCATAGATTCCCAGCTACATTTTATTTCCCTTGGTATTTCAGTGTGGAAAAAAGAAGTTATTACTTTTATTTTTATACCTGCTGATTCTATAGTTTGTTTAACACTTTAGAGTGGTGAATGACACTTACAAATAGAGAGACAAGTTCTAGCCAGCCTGTGAGTGGGTTGCGCTCAGCAGGTAGTGAACTTGGAAGTCTTCTGGCACCATTGCACTTTTAGGCAGGAAAAGGAACTGGAAGAAATGCAAAACAGCATCAGGACAGGACTAGTGTCACTAGTACTAAACTGTTCAGAAACCTTTAGCTGAGATTATGACATAAACTACCATCTTCATTTTCTGTGCTTCAATAACATACATTTGTGATTCCACTTAGGTAGTACGACCTCATAATTTCCTTATGACACAGCTGTGGTTTAGTGTAATATTCAGTCCATAAGCTTCAAATATGTTAAACATTCTTTAGAAGGCACATACACAATTTCTGGAAATAATTTAAAATTTCTTATCTTCAGTTACTCAGTGCATTAAAGTTTGTTGATTTTTTTTGGAGCTTTGTTTGTTTCTGTTGTTTTAAATTTCTCTGTCTTTCTGTTCTCTCTGGACAGGAATTGGGATGTTAATTTTTTTCCATTTTTGTCTTTTGCCTTAAGCTCCTTCTATATCTCACAGCAGAGCTGAAAGGGGTGAAAACAATATGCACAATTTTGGCATCTCAAAGAAAAAAAGGAGTTGTTTTGAATTTTAGTCTTTTTTTTTTTTTCCTTAAACCATCTAAATTATCTACAGCAGTTAAGGTTTCTGTAGGAATAGATTGGTCTTTTTTGGTGTAAAGTGAGTAAATGGTGTTTGGAGAATAACAACCATACAGTAGCATAAAGAATACATTTATTTTTTATTAGGCCATGTATAAATTCCTATATTATTTATTAACAGCATTTTACAAACTTTCTTCCTGCTTACTGTTTGGATCTTTTTTGACCCACCTAAAGCCCTCATACATGAATCTGTATTAACATGAGGTATTTACAAAAATCTCTATAATATCATAAGGTATATTTAGTACCTCTTCTTGTAACCAAATTATACCTTTCTATTCCTCTTTGAACCTTTAAAAAACATCCTACAAAGCAGTGAGAATCCTCTCCTCCCATTGCGATGAACATAGTATAAAATGATGCCTTCCTGACTTTGGAATCTGCCATGTAAGCTTGGGGAGGTATAGCTGTTGCCACACATCCCCCAGACGCCTGGTCCCACCTCAATGATTTCCTCTGTCAATTTTTTTACTTCAGTTTCAGTACAGTAATTCAGCAGCATTTTGAGAATTCAAGTTTGGGATGTTAAAATGGAAATGAACGCCAAAATTAAGTAAGAATTTACTTTGACACCTTTTGTTAATTTTCATATGTAGTTCAACAAAACTCTTGGGCCCAGCCTCTATCTTAATTGACCAGGATATGCAGAGGGCAGTAGTGAAATGTTTTAAAAAGTGTCTTGGTGGTTGAACTACATTTAGGATCTTTGTCATTATTTTGTACCTGTTGTTCAAAGGCATCAAAGAGATTTTTTGCTATAATGAGATTGGTTTAGGTATACATTATAGGTAACTGATATATACAATGACATGCCTAAAAAGCTCCATCACTTATGCCCATGCATTCATGTACATGTACATATGAGACTGTTCTTTTAAAAATATTTCTGCGTGTTTTTAATGCTGTTACTGACTTGATAGATAAAATCTAATTTGTTTCCAGTACTCACTTCTTATGAGAGAGCAAAACTCCTGGTTTGCTTTTGTTAAAAATATCTAAAACCTCACTGAATAATAGCTGTTACAAAACTCCTTTGATTTTACATTTTTCCTTTCACACTGTGTGGCTCTGTACTCCATTTCACAGGGCAATGCTCTGTTGAAAGCTGTCACTCTAAGAAGCAGTATGATACTTGTCAGTGATATCCAAAGAAGACTGAATAATATATACATATCTTACTTTTAATGTGTCCTTAACACATTGACTTTCCTGGCTGTAAGAGGTAATAAAAAGAGAATCTGCATAAGGTGAAGCATATCTCCTGCTGGGTGGCCAAACTGCATGAAATCTCATGCTTCATTAATGATGCTTCTCATACCAGCTGGTCAATGGATCATGAAAATGAATCAGGAGTACAAGAGGGCTTTTTTTTTTTCCAGTTGTAACAGTCATAAACAATTATGAACTGCTGGGTCTTACTTTTTCAATACGTAATGATTTAATTGCTTTGATTTATCCCTAAAAGAAAAACAGTACAATGCTTAAAGCTGAGGGAGTGGGGAAGGCACTAGCAATCCATTTAATCAACAGTTTTCTTACTTTGGTAAGATACTTATACTGCCTGAGCTTAATTTTCTAATGTAGACATGACATTCTATATCATAATGCACTAATTAAATTCTTCCAGTCATACCCTACCACAAAGCTTTCACCTCTCCCCAAACTTAACACAATGATTTATCGTGTCTCTCTGGTTTTCTACCTTAAAGGAAAAAAAATAGAGGCTTTAAAGGATCCAGGGTTTCAAAGGAGCGTTCTTGCCACCTGCTAAAAATCCCTTTTTTCAGGTATTGCAAAGTCATCCCCACGAGGGTCTGGTCACTCACTGGTTACCTTTGAAACCTTTGATCTGCGTCTCAGAATCTACTGACAGAATGCCTCATGCAATGAATGGACCTATTGTAGGCCTTTATTGAGGAGTTAGGTTTTCTTCATTGAGGAGTCAGTTCCTGTGATGTATGTTCTAAGGCATAACTGCAGTCCAGAGGAAGATTTTCTTGAGAGCTCTCATGTGCCAAAAATCCTCCAACACAGAGAGAAGATGAAAGGAATTTCATTTTCTCCTTTGTACTCCATGTCCCTGCATGCAAGTATGTTTGACCATATGTCAGAAATTTATTTAATTACAAAAAACATTTCTCAGCCTCCACTCCATTTGTCATTGGAGCGCATGAGCTGCCAAACCACAGTAGACCTCTTCGTCTTGAATATGAACAAAAGCTCTGGAAACTCAGAGGGAAATCTTAAGATAAAGGCAAGGTATTAATACAAACACAAACAATATAGGATTTCCTTACATAGCTCAAAATTTTCCTTATGTGTTTCCTTCAGCCCTTGCTTGATGTGCTTCTGAAATAAAAGAACTATTCCCCTGTCAGTTACCTGTCCAGATTAGAGCACGTTTCTTCCCATATTGATCTTCTCCTAATGGCCCAAAATTTCTGATTAGTTTGGCTTCTCCAAACAAGAAAAGCCTAAGAAACTTTGCAGCTTTCCTTTGGATCATCAGCTGCTTCTTTTCTGTAACTAGTCAAGACAGCTCCCTCTTTCTGTTGCCTCAACTGTTCAACTGCAGGAATGACACTGTTGATGGAATGACATGGAATGTTGATGACACTTCCTGATGACACAGCCCAGGCTTTCAGAAAGTAGAAAATTACACCAGATTAAGGCTTTCACAGTAACAGTGTGCGTGCGTTCAGTCCAAAGGTGTGCAGAACTGCCTGGGAAGGGGCTGAAAACTGACAGTGCATCATTGTGTATACTGGCCTACTAGTAGTCTGTTCTGTGATTGTCTATCATTTAAATCTGGTCTCCCGTGCAGATCAGTGTGAAAGAAAACCAGTTCTAACATTCAAAGGTATTGAGTCACTGAAAAAGGTATTTTGCAATGTTTGGACAGAGGTTGTTTTTACTTTCTGGGAAAAGGAGAGAGGAATCAACTTAACTATGTTTTGAACATCAACAATTTGATTTTGTCTTTTTTAAAATCTTTCTTCAGAGCTTCCTTTGGTGATCACACTTCAGCCCTGTTGAATTCAATTTCTGGAGTAGGATTTGCAGTCTCAAATAGTACAAGATTCCCTTGTCTGAAATCAGCAAAGGAAATATGCCTGCCACAAAAGAAAGAATAGCTTTTACCCACATTTTCTTTGCTTAACTCCAGCTATGTATATCTAAAGATGATAACCACCACATAATCTATGCTATTGTTCTTTTCTTCCCTCCTCTGCATCCTTAACCCTAAAATAAAGTTTATATCTTGTCTACTGAGGTTATAGGTTTATCAGTCTACGCTGTATTTGGATTAACATAGATGTGGGTTTTTTTTCCTTTTGGTTTGGTTTGGTTTGGAGAGATGTGCAGCCTGCTGTTTGTTTCAATTCATCCTTTTCCTCTGTTCACTGTGAAGGTCTGAATCTTATCATTTACCTTCCATATTGAAGTAACAGCTTTTCAGCCTAGCAATCAAACACTTGAATGAACATTCAGCATTCTTTTCTGTGTCTTACATGAAATAGAAAAGGCCAAGCCTGTTAATTCTTGTCAGCAGCTACAGATCTTTATAAGGCTGAGTTCTGCACTCAGAATCACATACTGAAAATGAAAGCAGCGGTTAATGTACCTTTCTGTTTTTACTGTGAATGGAGAAAATAATAGCCAATATACTTTAAAGAAACACATTGTCAAAGATCAGCAGAAATTTTTGTGTCCGACTGATAAGAAACAGAAAATACACCTTTTTACTTTGGAATGATCTTGGAGACCTTCATCTTCCCTCTGCTTTTTTCTTGGTACCCGAAAACACCATAAAAAAGAAACAGTTAAAGAAGAAATCTTTGTAGTGAAACAGCTCCAGTAATTTCTTTAGCCAAAGGTAACTTTTTCAAACACATCTAAATGATATAAAAATTAAACCAACTTTCACTTTCATTAACAGACTTAGAGGTAAAGGAGGTTAGCAAATGTGATTTAGACACTGAAGAGGCTAGGAAATTCTCAAAGGCTCAAGGTATTAAAGCTTCTATGTTCCTCAATATTCAAACTACTCATTGGAGTTATTATAAAGAATTTACCTTTTTTTACTGTAGCATAGTTTAGATATATTTAAAATATTGTTCTACATTGTTCGTTATTTCTGAGAATTGTGTAAGTTTTACTTTTTTGTGCATTTCCTATGGAATGAAAAGAAAAACATGATTTTAGTTTGCTTTCATGAGTGCTTCTTCCCATTAAAAACAAAAGTGTTAATGGAAGAGTGTTATTGATATTTTAATTTAAATATTAATTTAACATAACAATTTAAACAGCTGTTATGTTATTTTTAGAACACTGAGAGCATGAGCATGTCAATTCTGACTGTTTTGATATTTCACTGTCAGTGTCTTGGAGTTCTGGATGACCAATGCTTAATTTGGCAATTAAGTCTGTATTTAACCTATGGAAATGATCTCAGAATGTTGTTACTGAGCAGTTGTGCCACTCCAAGGGGGCTTTGAATGTTTCACACTTTTGCAAATCAACCTGTGTGAACAATTACTTAAATGTGGACATTGAAATCCTGTTAGATGATTCCTTGTCATAGTTGAAAAATATTAAATTGAAGATTTTTTCTAGAAAGACAGTAAGAAAAAAGAAAAGATTATTAGCTAAATATTTGCAATTAAATTTTGTTGTGTTAACTGTATTAAATCATTGCTTTCTTATTTTTTAAATAGAATTATTTTCCTCAGAAATTATTTTTTAATTGATTTTGGACAGAGGGAAATACTGAATCAATTATGCTGTGATAATAATCTAAGAAACAGTTATTTCCAAACATAGCACTCCCAGAGCACAATGTTCTAATAACATCTCACCCAGTGTTACTTCTAGTTAGGTAAGAACTTGTGTGTTCTGATAGTATTCTGTGCTGAGACTCTTCTATCACTACTGCCATTCAGTGTGAAGGACACTCCACATGACTCGTTATTGTCACCTTTATTAAACGATGACATTAACAAACAATAGACTTTAAATATGGACTCTTTTGTGCATCTCAGAAAATGAATTTATACGATAAGAGTTTCTCTAGGTGCTTTCTTGCAGCAGGTGGTCCTTGCTGAGTTGTTTTAAAGTGAAATGCTGATTTCAAACTTTGAAAAGTTCCTTTTCTCCCTTTCTTGTCAAAATTTCTTAACGTGTAATTTTAATCACTCTGAAAAATCAACACACTATGATGATAATTTAGTGAATGAGACCATAAGCATTATGGACATATTCTGATCTAGTGTAAATTAGCCTAGCTCCACTCACTTCCATAGAGGTAGACCAGTTAAAACCTAATTAAATTTCACACTACCCTCGATTTTTAAAAATCTAAAAGAACACACTTAACAATTTTGTTGAATCAGAACAAACTATTGAATCATGACTTCTGTGTGAGGAAAAAAAAGCCACCAGACTTCAGGAATTATAATTTTTTTCAAACAGGACATGTAGAAGGTGCTGAAACAGCTACAGTCATAAATAACAAGGTGACCACCCTACAGCCCATCTGTGGATAGTGCACTTAATGAAGCTTTGTGATCTATGCTTGGCTATGAACTATAACTGCACCTCCCTTAAAAGAACATTACACTCCCAGACTGGAATAATGAGTTTATAGTTGGAATTATAGTACAAACTTTAAGATTTATCCAAGAGCTGGAGAAGTACTATGGTGAATGACAAGTACACCATAATGTTATAGTTCCTCCAGAGATGCAAACAGTAAACCAGAAATAATGCTACACCAATAAAATATCATTGGGAAAAATATTAACAATACTAAAAATAATGGTAACTAATAGTAAATAATAATTGTAGCAATGTGATATACAACGTAAGAGTACCCATAGTTTATCTGGGACAGTTTTTTTTTAAACCACACCTACTGCAAACACCATAGGAGAGAAATATCCCACATATATGTGGAATGTGTTAGTTAAAGATTGTCCACAGAGGACACCATGGAGGAAAATTAATATAATATTCAACAAAGCGTATGATATAATAATATAATGGTTAACTTGTCTGATTATCTTTTTTACAAGCATCATCCACTTTTTATATTCTGATCTACACTTAAGTAAGATATCACATATTTGTTCTTACTTTATTAGTGACATTTTCACCTGTACTGTTAGGAAATGTTTTGGTTTGGTTTGGTTTGGTTTATTTTTTTCAATGTTATATTTTTACTGTATTCTTTATTGCTTTTTTGTCATTCACATTTTAGGCAAGACGGACACTGATAAAACCATTCTATTATTTATCTCTGTCATTGGCGTAATCACGACTTTAATGAGAAAAAGGATAAAAACTTGGACACTAGTAATTACTCCAATCACATTTACCACACAATGCAATATAATTCAGTGCATCTTTATACTACGTCCTTCATATATGCACATCACAGTGAGAAACACACACATCTTTATACTACGTCCTTCATGTATGCACATCACAGTGAGAAACACACAGAGCTGTCACTAAGCATAAGTCAAGGTGAACGAATGGGTTTTTAATTTTGACTGGAAAATACAGTCAACCCACTGTTCATGATCTCATGTGTAAGGACATTGCAAAGGCATGCAGTAGTCGAAAGTCTTTGAACTAGTGGAATCAAGCTGGTTAGGAGGAAGAGATTTGAAGATGAAGCAACATTATCACTATATAACGAGAATAGGCTGTATGAATCTGCAGTACAGTGAATGATTTTGATATGACCAAAAACAGGACAAAAAATATCCAAGGGTAAGTTAATGAAACAGCTTAAATGCTCAAGATGAAATTTTCAGATGTTTAGGAAAACCTGTATAGCAGCTAGTTACATTAATTAATATGTGGAAGCTGAATAAGGACGAGTGGATCAAAATGCCAAAGGCTTGAATAATAGGGCTTGTATCTTCATGACAAGTAATAAAAAATCACTGATGTAGGAAGAATAAAGGAAAAAAAGATTGTTTATAATTTATAACTTGGCAGGTCCAAATCTTGGTTTTATTTATACTTGCTACTGACATTATTTGAGCAGAGCAGAATTTCACTGCAGTTGTCAAATCTTTATGTTATATACAACTTCCCCAATGTGTAAGGTAATACAGAATTCCATATTCTTTACCACTGTGTTCCTTTTATGCACTTTACCTTCCTGCAGGATTCCAGAATTCTGGTACAGGGAACAGACTGTAGTGTCATTCTGAATCTCCTGCTTTATACAGTGCTTTTGTGCAATAGATTAAATTCTGGCCTCAGTGAAAGTAATGACAAATAAGACCCTGACTTCTGAGGGGTACAGATTTTATCCATAATATTCTCAACAGTATACATACACAAGCTTAAATTTAATTCTCTCATTAGCAACGGATGAACCACAACAAGCTCAGTGATCTGCTTCAGATAAACATCACAAAAATTTGGCTGGTTCTTCTACTATCCATATTAATTGGCAAATGTGTAGGAAATCTCAGGAGAATTGACTCTCAGGAAATTTCTAGCAATTGCTACATCTGCTTAAGTGAGAGGAGCTATCAGAATTTTGGCAGTTGCATAACAGCATTTGTCACAATCCAGAAGAATAGATGCCATACAAATATTTATTTTAAAAGGAAAATATTGAGAATACATTCTAAAGGACAAAATCAATCTTTGTATCATTTAGATAGTCAGATATTAACAATGACTTTTCGTGCCTCTGAACTGATTTCTATTCTCAAAAATCCTGGGAGAAGGATTTGCTTAAAACTCATAAACATTACAGAAGACTATTTTTCCATAAATCCAATGTTTGAGGTTTTTTCCTAGATGGTTCAAAAATTATATATTCAAGTCCACAGGCTGAAAATTGAGTTCATTAAGAATTAAATCATCCTTTTTGTCAACTACTGAATAACATTTCCATGTTGTTTTACTACAGAAAATAGCCCAGAAGATGGTGAATATCTACAGCCTAAAACTCATGATGCAACCCTTTTGCAGGCAGTTTGGAGGATGCTTATCTAGGAATACACACTGCAAAGAAATACTCGTAACTGCCAATCTTAGAATCACCTACAGACCATGAGTACATTTAAATCCCCTAAAACAATGAGTTTAAATTGAAAATCGCTTTGTATAGGTAAAGATGGTTAAACACTGGCATAGACTGTCAGGAGTATTTTGGGATCTCTGCCAGTGGTAGACTAAGAGCAGGCTGAGCAAACTTTTGTCAGGAAATGACATAATCCACAACAATCCTATCTGGTGGCAGAGGCATGAACTTCTTGATCATTTTTAAATTATCCTATTAAGAAAATTAATGATTGCGTTGCATGAAGTCTCTGGCTATAAGAAACCAGGTGGTTGTCACTGCACTTCAAGTAGAGGCCACTCAGTATTTCACAAATATTATGGTTCTGCCTCAAAAGTTCTGTTCACATAAGATTAAGGAGAATCAGTTTTAGCTTTTAGTAGTGGTCAGGTTCTGACATAGTAGAGAAGAGTAACTGATTATAACCATTTATTTACAAATTTATATTTACACACTGGCCAGTTCATTACAGTCTACACTTATTACAACAAAGTACCCTATCTATTGACTTAAACATTAAAATTAACAACTGTCAACAAAAATGTCTGAAAAAATACAGCTTCCACGTGTTAAGCCCATCCTATAAAGTCTTGCAGGCAAGTCACAAAAATGTAACAAATAGTTTTGCTACAATAAATGAAAGTAATACTGAGAAATAGATGACCTTTGATTCCTGGCATGAAGATGATACTGAAATATAAAAAAACAATGAAACAAAAAAATATTATTCCACTAGTCACAAACCAAATCACACAGTAGAGGAAACAAGGACTGATAGTCATCAGGTTTTTCTCCTGTTTTTGCTTTATCTTCTAGGAGGATAAATACTTGCTATATAGCTGGGTCACCTAGACAAATTAAATTAAATTATTAACTAGATATAAAAAAAAATAGAGCTACAGGCCACACCGGAGTAGTTACTAGGTAACCATCATACTGCTGCCAGAGCAAGTATTTTTTTAAAAAGTTTTAAAAGAAGTTACATTTTTTGCTGCATGGTCTCTGCTAAAAGTGACAAGATAAGACTGCAAATAAGCAAAAATTCTCCACACAATCTGTTCAGCACGCAGAAATCAAATAAACTTCTTTAAACTTGTATTTCTCATGCAAACAGCCAAGTTCTGGGTTAATTTACATCAGCATAAATTTGTAATAACTCAACTGACTTCCCAGGAGATGCTCTGAATTCATATTGGTACAACTAAAATGATAATGTGACCTAAGGGGTGAGACACCAGGTCATGTCAAAGGCATAAAAAAAATATCAAAGAACAATGTTACAGACTGTCACTCAGCTTGATACACAAAAGGCAGTCAAATTAAAACAACATTGGCTTAGAAAATTCAACCATTAGAAGGCAATGACACCACCAATATCAATGAAAATGAACATTTACTATCAGGCCCAAAGTCATATGAAGTTTTTGACAAAGTAAAAGGAGACTTGTAAGTGGAACTTGTATTAATTTCCATAAAACACAGCCCAGCATTTTGCACCTGGGGTGGGTTGATCTTGGCTGGCTGCCAGGGGCCCACCAAGCCACTTTATCACTCCCCATCCTAAACAAGATGGAGAGGAGAAAAAGCTTGTGGGTTGAGATAAATACAGGGAGATCACTCAGCAACTACCCTCATGGGCAAAACAGACTTGACTTGGGGATAATAATTTAATTTATTGCCAATTAAATAGAGTAGAACAATAAGAAATAAGAAGAAATCTAAAACCAACTTCCCCCCATCACTCCCTTCTTCCCAGGCTAAACTTTACTCCCAACTTCTCCATCTCTTTCCTCTTCAAACAGTGCAGGTGTATGGACAATGGGAGTTACAGTCAGTTCATAACACTTTGTCTCTGCCACTCCTTCTTCCTCATGCTCTTTCCATGCTCCAGTGTGTGGTCCCTCTCATGGGAGGCAATCCTTCACGAACTGCTCCATCATGGGTCCTTATCATGGGGTACAGTCCTTCAGGACTGGACTGCTCCTGTGTTGGTCCCCCAGGGAGTCACAGGTCCTGCCAGAAAACCTGCTCCAATGCGGGCTCTTGATGGACTGCAGCTTCCTTCAGGGCATATTCACCTCTGGCACGGAGGCCTCCATGGGCTACAGTGCGGATATCTGCTCCACTGTGGTCCTCTATGGGGTGCAGGGGGACAACCTGCATCACCCTGGTCTTCACTATGGGCTGCACAGCAATCTCTGCTCCAGCACCTGGAGCATCTCCTCCCCTGCTTCTTCACTAACCTTGTTCTCTACATAGTTGTTTCACACTGTTTCACATAGTCTTACTCCTCTCTGCCAACTACTGTTGCACAGAGTTTTTTACCCTTTCTTAAGTATTAAATATCTTATCACAAAAGTGCTACCAATGTTGCTGATTGGCTCTGCTTTGGCCAGCAGAGGGTCCACCTTGAAGCCTGCTAGAACTGGCTCTGTCTTACATGGGCACAGCTTCTGACATCTTCTCACAGAAGCCACCCCTGTGGTCCCCCCATTACCAAAACCCTGCCATGTAAACCAAATACAGCATTAAAATAGAATTTTTCCTTGAGAGGATCTTATGCCTATTGAACAAAGTAATGATGAATCAAACCAGAAACACTGCGATTTTCTCGGAAGAGTAGCCTAGACATACACATTCTATATTCATTATCAACTCTAGTGATTAATTTCTACATAATTGTGTTAGCAGGAATGGGTGTACTTTTCACCAAGTTTTTAATAATTTGTATAACAGACACTTCAAAATAAATTACCCTCCTCATAATCAAGAGGCAAAGAAATTTTGTAACCTCTGAAATAGGCCTTTCCCTATCTTAATTCCAGCAGTGACCTGCTGTACTACAGTCAACCATATCTCCACAAGAAATATTGTCTTACAGATGGAAAAGACACGAAAGCATTTGTAGAAGTACATGTCAGAATAAGAAGCAAAGTGATGTATGTCATCAATAATCTTCAAAATTTCAAAGCAGTTGCGGTCACAGGAAAAAAAAAAAGGAAAAGGTGCTAACCACTGGAAGGTGCCTTGAGGTCTGATCAGAACACATCAGATTAAGAGGAGGAAAGTCATCTCAATGCATAACCCTAAGGTGGAAACTGCTACCAGTCCCCAATTAACTATTCCAGTTACAACAGTAGAGTTTCTTTGTGAGGTCTTGTAGTAAATCTTACAATATAAGTTTGATATTGTATACTATGCATAGAGGATAAACTGACTCCACGGGACCCTAAACAAAATGGAAGGAATTGCAACCACACACAAAAAAAAAGTAAGTGAACAGAGGTACAATCTCAATTCTGTGACTGAGATCAAAATTGATATGAAAAAAAATAGGAGGGAAAGACTCTTTTATATCTTGGACAACCATATGTGAGCATAGTTGCTTGATTAGGCTACTCTGTTGGTTTGTGACACTCCTGAAACAAAATCCATGCATGATGATGAACTTGTTACTGATTTGATAACAGTGGACAACCAGTTTTACTGTTTTAGATCTACGAGATGTGTAGAACCTTTGATCAGGTAGTTATTGCTCTGTACCACAGAGAAAATAATAATTTCTCTACCAAAAAGCTGGTAGAGGAAGCCTCTGCATATATGGGGAGCTGTCAGAAATCCTGCAGCTGGAATGTCTGCATCTGGAAATAATCCACAGGTATAAAGAAAAGCCTTGAAAGCTCATTTGGGTGAATATAGCTTTCCATAGAAACCAGGTTGTTCCAGCTTTAGCAAATATAAGAAATATCTTCACTGTTGTATCTTGTCAAAACAAGCTTTTAAGGATGCTTGTAGCAATTTGAACTACTTGTTAATCCAAACATATTAGCACACTTTCCCTTCACATTATCCGAGAGCAGCAATAAAAAATACCTTTCTCAATATTAAGATTGTTGTGGCAAGGCTGCCAAAAAATAACAACTATGATAATAGTACATTTGAGACAGAGGCAATGTTCCCATATTTAGAACAATGCATAATATATCCTCTTGCTTGAAAAATGAAATGTTTTGTTTAGAGTTAAACGAAAATTGTTAGTGAACCTGAAACCTTTGTTTTGTTTTGTTTTCCTGAGAAAAGTAAACATTATTTTTTGTCAGTGTTTTGCTTCAGCCAGCAAAATAAAAAGAACTTAATTACTCAAACCTTTGCAAGTATTTTTTCCTTAAAAATAATAAAAAAGTTGGAATATGTTCTAATTTAGCATTGCTGACAAATGTATGCATTGTTGTCAACTGTTCAGAAGTTACCTTAAGATATAGTTGAAGTAATAAGTTGTATCAGTTTGTGAAACAGTTTTCAGATTCCCTCTAAAATTTGTGAAATATTGAAGGGGTTTCTGAGTGATATTTTTTAAAGTACTAACAGCAGTAAGGCTCCCACCTCTAATGTCATGCATTTAGATGCTACCTATTGTTTGTGGAGTATCCCACTGTGTTTTTAAACTTCTTTCTGACAGTAAATTTCTCATTAGGATGTTGTGATAGTGCAATCCACCACCAACGTGACCTTTATCTCCCGTAAACCTGCACAAGTGA
The DNA here is from genome assembly GCF_963924245.1 of Chroicocephalus ridibundus. NCBI lineage: Eukaryota > Metazoa > Chordata > Aves > Charadriiformes > Laridae > Chroicocephalus > Chroicocephalus ridibundus. The sequence goes on along the minus strand of NC_086285.1, from coordinate 83,154,113 downwards.
TAACCACACATGATGGTCATAATGGGTGCATCTAGCCATCTTCTTTGTAGCCACCCTTTAAATACCAGAACATGGGGATAAGGTCTCCCCAAAGCCTCTTTTTCTCAAGGCTGAACAAGACCAGTTCTCTCAGCCTTTCCTCATATGGAAGGCTTCCCACTCCTTGGATCATCTTTGCAACACTTCTCTGGACCCTCTCCAGGCTGTCCACATCTTTTTTGTACAGCAGGGACCAAAACTGAACACAGCATTTCAGGTGTGGCCTGACAAGCATTGAGTAGACTGGGATAATGATTTCCTTATCTCTGCTGGTCATGCCTTTGTTGATGCATCGCGTTGACTTGCTTTGCCACAGCGGCACGCTGTTCACTCATATTGAGCTTGTTATTCACCAGGACCCCCCAAATCCCTTTACACAGAGCAGTTCCCGAGCCAGGTAGATCCCAGGCTGTGCTGCACTCCTGGATTATGTTTGCATAGGTGCAAGACCTTACCCTTGTCCTTCTTCAACTTCATAAGGTTCTTGTTTGCTCACTCTTCCACCCTATTCAGGTCTTCCTGCAGGGTGGCTCTCCCTTCCAAAGTATCCACTTCCCCACTCAGTTTTGTATCATCAGCAAACTTCATCAGGGTACACTTGATCACCTCATCCAGGTAGCTTATGAAGATGTTATTTCCTTCCTAATCCAAATCCAGATAGGTCTAAATCAAACAAAATCTAGGCAGACCTGTACAGGTGACTCTCATTTCAATAGAGGATCTTAAAAAATATGTGTTCTATGAAATTCTGGAAAACTTAAAATTAAATGTTGATTCAATGTCTGTCATTCCTTATTTCTCAGGGAATAGTTTCATTTGCCCCACAGATGCCTGTTTTAGATAATATACATATTAATGTGAATTGTACATGAAAAATCCTGCAAGTTTACTAAAATCGTTTAGAGACAAATCCTCCACTGGTATGAATTAATAAATTGCAGGAATTAGAATTACATTTATTGACTTGGATTTGAATCCAGAGAGCTATTTGGAAGAGAACTTTCCCTTGTGTTTATTATCTCAGCAAGCTGAGCATATTTTTCCTTTGATACCACATGAGCAATATTTAAAAGAGAAAATCCCGTGGAAATTGCATATGCTGTGTTGCAGTCTAAGGCTGAAGTCCATGCTATCCAGCCTTTAGCCTTTGCCTGTGTATAGCTCAGCAGGAAGCATAATACAGACACCAAGCCTACTCCTACTGGTCCTCTGCCTCTCCAGCCCCAGAGGAATAAGCTGATGGATGGATGAATTGATCTGGCAGTGATAGCATATGGCAGCTGCCATAGGACCAGTAGCTTGCAGCCTATTACATGATGGACACAAGTGAGGAGCTGGTTGCAACCACCACAGATCTTCATTCAGCTGTCTGCACTGGTGGAGTCCTTGAGAAAATTTCCACTGGGCTGCCAGTGTGAAAATATGGGTATCAGTAAATCAAACGTTTTGTGTACAAGCTGTACGGCCACACACAAGTAATTTTTAGCTATTTCTGCCTTATCTACTGTGTCTATTTAGGCTGGAAATGGTTTTGGTGTAGGACCTTATGGTCTTTCTTCCTACAGTGTAATATCTTGTAAACAATAACAAACATTAAAGATGCTTATATTCTAAATAACGATAATAAAAAAGACAGTTCAAAGTATTTTGATGGAGATAATTGACCCCATACACCTGAGCACAAAAATGGGAGCTTAAAAGAATTTTTTTCTAATTGAAGTATTACCAGATTACTGGAAGTTGTCTTTTTGGCAGCATGACCTACCTTTCTTTGAATTACAGTACCCTAGTATGTACAGTTTGCTGCTTGTTTCTCTAAAACATCTAGACCCAGGCAGAAGGAGCCACTTCATTCATTCTCAGTGGCTTTGTTTCATAAGTTACTAGAATCTTCTCGTATTAACGTGAGGTTCTGGTGTGCATACTTCAGAGGGAAGCCAGGTTTAATGAGGAAATATCTTGTAAAATATTGGATACTTTCACAATATCAGCCAACCTTCTAGAGCAGATATATAAGCTATATAGCCACTGTGCTTCAATTTCTGTCTTAACATTTTTGTCACAGCTGTTCAAAATGTTGATGAAACAAATTCATAAGTAGCTGTAGCAGCTACCTAGTGTTGCATTGACATCAAATCTTCCTGCAGATAGATAAAAATAAAAAGAAAACAATCAAGAGGAAGACATCAAATAACTAAAATTTCTGCAAACCGTTACTGCTTACTCCAAGCATGCATAAATAATAACTAGGATATTTTATAAGTGTTGATAATAATTCTCCACTTTGAAGGACTGCTTGAAAAATGTGTATCTTAAAAAACATTAGCTTGTGACTTCTAAATTCCACTAGCAGGTTTATTTAGCTAAAAATATATGGAAAGGAAACAATATATATTAATAGCTGCTATGAGAAAAAGTATATTGAGGATCTTGTGGAAGATATTGTTATCGAAGAGTTAGTAACCTTGAACAGGCCATGTCTGCTCTACTGGGCCTTGTACTCAGGGGTTGAGCAGCCCATACGGTAGCATGAGCAACCGCTGTAGGGGAACCTGCTGGAGCACCCAGTGCCTGCTAGTGCTGTGCTGGTAGATGTTATGATGGAGATAACATGCCATCCTGTCAGAAGATATATGGTTTTCTTTGTTACACAGAATAAAAGGCACTGCTGTACAGGGAGAAGATTGAACCTCTCCTCTGTGATAACATATTTAAGAAGGGGAAAAAACTGCTGTACAACAGCAAATGAGAAAGAGGAGTTAAAATATGTGAGAGATACAACCATGCAAACACCAAGGTCAGTGAAGAAGAAGGGGGAGGAAGTGCTCCAGGTGCCAGAGCTGAGATTCCTCTGCAGCCCTTAGTGAAGACCATGGTGAAGAATGTCCCCCTGTGGCCCATGGAGGTCCATGGTGGAGCAGATATCCACCTGCAGCCTATGGAGGACCTGGTGGTTCGGAGCAGGTGGATACACCCAAAGGAGGCTGTGACCCTGTGGAGGGCTTGTGCTGGAGCAGGCTCCTGGCAGGGCCTGTAACCCCGTGGAGAGGAGCCCACACTGGAGCAGGTTTGCTGGCACTAGTTGTGACCCCACTGGGGGGCCAGGATGGAGCAGTCTGTTCCTGAAAGACTGCATCCTGTGGAGAGGACCCATCTTGGAGCAAGTCGTGAAGAACTGCAGTCCACAGGAAGGACTTGCATTGGAGAAGTTCATGGAGGACTGCCTCCTGTGGGAGTGACCCCATGCTGGAGCAGGGGAAGAGAGTGAGGAGGAAGGAGCAGCAGGGACAGCGTGTGATGAACTTGAGCATAAACACCACTCCCCATCAGCCTGTGCTGCTTGCGGAGAGGAAGAGGTAGAGAAATAGGGAATGCAATTGAGCCTGGGAAGAAATAAGGGCTGAGGGGAAAGTATTTTAAGATTTGTCTTTGTTTCTCATTATCCTATTCTGATTTGATTGGTAGTAAATTACATTGTTTTCCCCAAGTCAAGTCCGTTTTGCCTGTGATGGTAATTGCTGAGTGATCTCCCTGTCCTTATCTGGACCCAGCAGCCTTTTGTCATGTTTTTTCTCTCCCTCTCCAGTTAAAGAGGGGGAGTGGTAAAGCAGCTTGGTGGGAACCTGGTCTCCAGCCAAGTTCAACCCACAACAACCCTAGTACTAGGTCGAGTTTGCGGCTACAGAGGTCTGTGGCCAGTGGAAAAGGCAGATGTTGGAGGAAAAAACAACGAAGTAAAATAGCCTAAGGTTGAAGATGTGAATATCCCAATTGGAATGCAAATAAATTTTGTGTTAAAAAGGAAGGAACAAAAAAATGCACACAGTTGGAGACTGAATGCTTAATTCAACATACTAGTTTTAGACTGATGTAATGTCTTTTATATGAGCGGCATCATGCTGACATGAAAGTGTAATAATGAAGGTTAAACCTCAAGCATGAAATCTGACTGTGACAAAAATGTCCTAGAAAATTTCACAGAATGCTTGCAAAAAGTTCCATTTTCAGAAGTGCCCAAATCATTAAGAAGCCCAGTTCTATTTGCTTCCAAAGAAGTTCAGATTGTTTGGAAAATTACACTTAGTCTCAAGCTATTTGAACATTTTTAAAACTGTATGATCTATAATGCATTGCAATTAATGCATGGTGTATTCAGGTTATTTTCTTCAATGGTTAAAGAACGTTCTTCTGTGGGCTGAGCTCAGCTGCAGAGTTGAATGTTACTTTATTTGAAGAAAGTGTTAAAATAATTTGACTACAAATTTAAATTAACCTGTAAATGATTGTAAGTTGACCTGTCATATAAACCTGTTTGATTGGAAGTTGAATTAATGTCTATCTTCTATATTCACATAAAAAAAAAAAATCCACTTGTTGAATTACAATGGAGTAGATAATCAGTGATTTCTAAACACCTATTCACTATTTTTGAGCACCAAGCAGCAACATATATACATTTTCTTCCCACATAAAGACATAAATGTCCATTTGTCTTTCTGTTTGTTGTCCCTTCCATCAGTTGTGTGTATCCCTCATTCTCACAGTTCTCCGCATCCGTGCTAACTCTGAATAGGTCTGAGGGCAGGAAGTCCACAGGACAATCAGCTGAGATCTCAGGAATCATTCAAAAAGGATGACTCATGCAAATCAAAATCCAACTAGAGCCTAATGGTGTTACCTTTACACCCCAAGTTCAAGATAACTTAATCCTAGAATTTCTGGAAATATAAATCTGTTATTTTTACATCGTAAATATAGTGTGTGCCGTTGCTTCACTTTTTTAAATAAATAAATATGTATTCCTATGTTTTCTAAACATGGTTCATCTTTTTAATTACAGAATGAAAAACAGTCCAAAATATGCTGTGATTATATTATACAGTGTTGATGAGTACACTGGTAAAATCTGTAGATTAAATGTACAGGTGAAGAGATAGATGAAATTATCAGACAAGATCACTGGAATTTGTTGTGATGAAGAAAATTCTAGATACTATAATACAAATAATGTTTAACAAGCTTTCAGGTTTGCTTTCCTTGTTTTTTGGCTATAGCAGTAAAACAATGATCCAGGACCTTTGTTTCTGAAAAAGTTCATCCTTTTCCACCAAGTATTTCACAAGTGCAGACAAAGGTAAGAATCCAATCTTATAGCCCTTAGCTCATAGGTGTCATCACTTACATCACTAGAAGAGATAACATGCACAGTGATAAAGGTAAAAACTTATGATCTTGTGTTTACATCATGAGTGTTAGTTACTTCAGAAATTTGAACTGAATTTTCTACCTGTTCCTCATAAAATTTGTTACTTTGGTACTGCTAGAGCAAATGGATATTCTGTGGCAAACAAGTGGAATATCTTCATTAACTTGATTTGGAAGAATTAATGTTACTGAAAGGTTTTGATTACCAAATTTCTAGTTGTGCAGAAGACTGGAAATCTAAATAGAACAGAACAGAACAGAACAGAACAGAACAGAACAGAACAGAACAGAACAGAACAGAATAGGCCTTAAAGATCATCTAGTTCCAACCCCCCTGCCATGAGCAGGGACACCTCCCACTAGATCAGGTTGCTCAGAGCCCCCTCCAGCCTGGCCTTAAAAACTTCCAGGGATGGAGCTTCCACCACCTCTCTGGGCAACCTGTTCCGGTGTCTCACCACCCTCATGGTGAAGAACTTCTTCCTAACGTCCAGTCTGAATCATCCCATCTCTAGTTTTAATCCATTCCCTCTAGTCCTACCATTACCCGACATCCTAAAAAGTCCCTCACCAGCTTTCTCATAGGCCTCCTTAAGATACTAGTAGGCCACTATAAGGTCTCCTCAGAGCCTTCTTTTCTCCAGACTGAACAACTCCAACTCCCTCAGTCTGTCCTCATAGGAGAGGTGCTCCATCCCTCTGATCATCTTCGTGGCCCTTCTCTGGACACTTTCCAGCACGTCCATATCTTTCTTGTAGTAGGGGCTCCAGAATTGGACACAGTACTCCAGGCAGGGTCTCACAAGAGTGGAGTAGAGGGGGAGAAATAGATAACTAAATATCCATTGCTATTAGAAATGTATAGCTATATTCACAAGTGATATTAATAAGATATAAATCAGAATAATTTATGCTATCTTGCATTTATGCAACTTGCTTGTTAGGGAATCTGAGTAAAATTTAAATTGTAAGCTGTTAGAAAAGACTTGAACGAATAGTTTACATTAGTTTGGTCCTACCATAGACTAAAATTTCTCTTCCTTCTTGATGTGCAAATTACATCAACTTTTGCACATAGGTAGAGATCTAAAACAATGTGTATCTGAGTTTCTGACTGGCACTTCCTAAAGCCTCACTGCTAAACTGGTGTCTAAAACAAACGAAGAAAATGTAAACACCATCGAAGGATTTGTAAAAGGCACAGTAAGGTCAATAGAGAACAGATGCTCTCTGAATATCAGCAAACAAGGCACAAGTGAAAATCTTACGCTTGTTTTCACCTTCAGGTTATCAGAAAAAATATTCAAGTTAGTTGACATCAAAGAAAGGAGGGAACTGTTGAACTGGAAAAGTTGCCAGTGGATTTCTTGCACATTGGTAGTTACCATTAAACTAACTTGTCAAGAAAGAGGGGCATGATAAACTGACATAATTTGTTTTTAATTAGTATTACTGTTGCTATTAAGAAAAATGAAGGCCTGGAGAGAGTTCAAGAAGAGATGAGCTATCCCACTGTAATTACCACAACTCCCAGCAGGGTACTTGTCATCTGATTAACACCACAGCAGGACAGCTGTCCTAGCATGCATCTATCTGCTGGAGTCACGGGGATAAAGCAAAGGTGCTGACTGATAAACGCAAAGGTGCCTTTAATGTTTAAAGTATCTGAAGCTGCTATACTTCATAATTTATACGTATCCTAATTGAAGAGGTACATTTGGGGTAAAGGACTAAAGGAGAAGTTAAATTTATGCAATATAAATATAAAAGAGTTTTCTGGAGAAGATTTTTATTCCACCTAAAAAAGCTAAAAAAATGTACTAAGTGGTCAAATGGAAATGTCTAATTTATTTATTTATTTATTTTTGCATTACAGTGGTGTGCTGGTTTTAGCTGGGCTAGAGGTAATTTTCTTCATAGTAGCTGGCATGGTACTAAGTTTTGGATTTGTGATGAAAATAATGTTAATAACCCACCAAAGTTTTGGCCATTGTGAGCAGTGCTTACACAGCATCAAGGCCTTTTCTCTTCCTCACAATTCCCCACTGGTGAATAGGTTGTGGGTGCACAAGAAGTTGGGAGAGGACACAGTCTGAATAGCTGACCCCAACTGACCAAAGGGTCATATACCATATGATGTCATGCTCACTGATAAAAACTTTGCGGGGGGTGAGGTGTGGAGAGGGCAGTTTGATGGGGTTACCACTGCTCAGGGAGTGGCTGGGCACCGGACTGCTGGTGGTGAGCAATTGATTTTTTTGCATCACTTGTTTGTCTTAGTTTTGTTTGGTAGGTTGGCTGGTTGGTTTGTTTTGTTTTGTTTTTACCCTATTAAACTGTCTTTATCTTAACCCATAACTTTTCTCACTTTTGTCCTTCCAATTCTCTCCCCCCATCCCATTGTGGGGAAATGAGTGAGCAGCTGTGAGGTGCTTAGCTATCTGCTAGGGTTAAACCGCAACAAGTGGCTTTCTATTTCTGTATTTAAATATGAGATAAGTTTTGTTAATTTTATTCAATGCACTTTAGACAATAACTTTATTAGTTACTTGTGTAGAGATCTTAGAACAACACTGCCTTGTCACTGAGTTAAGGAATGTAGGGGTTTAGTGGTTCATTCAGTGGTTAACGGGGAAGATTTCCAAACCTACTCAATCACTTTCAAGGTTTCTTCAGTTAAGGGCGGTTCACTTGACATTTACTTTGCTTTTACTTTACTTCTATCATATTCTTACTTTACCTTACCTCTACTCTAACCTACTTTTGAGAAAGAGTTTCCTTTGCATCATCCCACTGGAGCCAAAGCAATTTCTTTTCTGTTGGCTTTGCATCCTATTTGACAATGGAGGATGAAGCCATTATCTGTCCTGGATATTTCCTGCAACATATGCTCTCCTTGTCAACCTTTAGGCTCCACAATGAGTTACTGTCACCAATGCAATGTCTTAGTATAACTGCAACATTTCTTCTGTCTTGAGTGTTAATAAACTCCTTGCATGACCTGATGCCATTACAATTTCATTTACATAATCTCAAAAATATTTCTAACTTTGTTCTTTCAGAACTTTTCAACAGGCTATTGATTCCTCTACAAATAATTAATTACCTTAAAATTCATAAACAAGCAGCTGTATTTGTATATTTGTCAATAACATTTAATACACTAATTTAACTTTGAAATGGCAATTAACTTTATAAAATTGGCACATACTGTAAGTTTCAGTCCAACATAATTTGAAAGAACATTATTTCATTAGGACTTTAATTAAAATGTGCTGGTATAACCTCAAGGAGGCTCTTTTGCAAATATCTCTCCACTAGAACTGAGTTTGAAAGAGCTGAGGGGTGAAAAGTGTTTGACATATTTTCAGCATTGTAGTTTCAGTAGTTATATTGAGGTAACCATGTTCCTACTTGGGCTGGGCTGGTGGATTTTTTTAGAAAAGGAAAAAGGGATCATTCATTTGATAAAATTGATTGTCTGGGATTTTTCCCTAAGCAAAATAACAGAAAAAAAAGTCATGCTGAATAGCCTATTGAACTATATGTTAGCTTGCTAAAGAAAGTAATCTGAGGATTGGTCTGTTGAGAGTACCTGCCAAATGGAAGTGGAAGGCTGAGGCACAGTATGTTCCTACTCAGACAAGTCAGTAATCATGTATTCCACTTTCCTTCCATTTTTTTAAATGAATTTTTGCAAAATGCCTGTAACCACGATGTCTTAACAATGGTAAATCAAGCTGATTTTTTGCTGTAACCCAGTCACAGTCTCTGCTCTGCATAGTCCTGAGCTATGTCTCGATAAGGAAACAAACATCCCTTGCAAAATTCATACAGGGAGCTATGCAAATGCATGGATGTTTATCCTCTTTCTAAGTGTACTTCTAGCCCGGCACATAAATGTCTTCTTAGCTCCAGAAATCTGTTCCTGGGACTATTTTCTCCCTGAAAATAGAAAAAATGTTGCAATGGTGGAAATAGGTGCCGCATCTGAGGGGCAGTTGAAGATGGGAGCTGTTTCTATGGAACATCCTGGTAAATTCTCACTTAAGAATTTAATTTGTTCATTATAAAAGAAAGACAGAGATAAGGAGACAATCGTGGTTTTCTGGGAGGCAATGGGAAATCTTTATGGAGTGTGGAAAAGAAATATTCTTATATTCCTATGGACACCAGAAAATCATACAGAAATTGAAATACATGTGGCAATATCTGTCTGCCATATTCCAGTCAAAAATTCACTATCAAGATTTAAGGACCTGTTCTCCCTGCACAGTGTATGAAGACAATTAGTGCATGTTTACACAGATGAGCTTGGTATGATCTCAGGTACCCTCCCCCAAAAGCATAAGTTATGGGCTTGATCTTGGTGTTTAGGTCTTTTTTTTTTATTATTATTTTATTTTATTTTTAGGTATTTAAGAGTTTTTTTTTTCAAGTGAAACAGAAATATTTCATGTTAAAATAATTACAAACTTCTAGAAACTGAACATATACCCTAAAAACAGAAAACATGCTATCAGGATCAGAAATTAACAACTGCTTTTTTTTTTCCATTTCACCAAAATACACCACCTACATTATAGATGTTCTTGCCACAGGTGTGCAGCAGATGAAAAACAAACTGATTGTAGAGTATGGCATTTCTGTTTCTTTAATTCACCCAGGCAGTGCTGCTCATCTTGCATATTTATTGGAAAATTATGCAGGTTTCTACTGACAGATTAGCTACAGAAGCATTTAGGGACAAAATCTACCTCCAATTACCCTTCTGCAATCTCCTGAAATCAGTGAGTCTGTTTTAGCTTTAGTGATGAAACAGTGAGCAGAATCTGGTCCAGCCTCATTATATTTGGCATAAGTGGGGCAAAATTGCTGAAGATTTACAGCTGAAGCTTGAAGCTCCATTCATGTTCAGTTTTTATTTCAGCAGTCTCCTGAAATCTCTAGGTGACAGGTTAGTTAAAGCGGGGAGGCAACATTTTCACCTCATTGAAGAAAATGGCAAAATGCACATTGATTAAAACTGGGCAGAGTTTATATCTCAACATTTAACTCTGTTGCTGAACTAACAGTTTTAGTTTATTAAGGGAAGCAAAAACCAAGTTGTGTAAGTCAGTTGTCCTATTGAAATGTTTTCAATATTGACTTTTATAAATCAGACCACAAACTAGGATGTTTGGACACCTCAAAATTGTTTATCGTGTGAAAGGTCAGTACATCTTAAATGATTGGTTAAATGCATTATTTTTTCTTTCAGAACAATTTCATTAAGTCTTAGAAATCCTTTTATTCCTGTATATTCTACTTGGGACTGCACTAATCAAGCTAAGATAACCAGATCAAATATTAAAAAAAAAAATAAAGTAAAAGGATTAAGAAAGGACTGAGATCATTTTCTTGCCCCTTAAGGGCTAAGTGGGAGGATGGGATAATTTGCCTGTTTCTGCATTTTCAAATCAGTAGTGATGGAATGAACTGTAGATTGATGATCATGTCTTTGAGCAGAACACTTTATATTTAATTCTTTCATCAGTTTGTAGTAGCTAATTATGTGTGAGGAGTTTTATTCTTTGCTTTCAAAGACTTGTCAATGTGTGGGATGACAGTACTGAGGAATAGAAAAGTTCTTTTTAATTGCTCCCAGCACTGAACACTCCTTTGGGCATAGCTGGGATCTGCGATAATTTTATTCTCATTGCCCCTGACTATGCACTCACAAGGAACTGAAAGATCCCAGTCAACCCTACAGGTTGGTTTGCACATTTGCACAAAACTTTCAAGATACTGGTTCTGTTTTAAAAAAAGAAGTAATGATAAATTACCAGCAATTTCAAGGCTTTCATCATCTATGTTACTGCACATGGTGTTCAATAAGCAGCCAAGTACTGAAGTGCTTTATGGTATATTCTCTATATTGAATTTTTATGCAGAGCCTACAGTTCATGAGCACTTAATGCAAATAATACTTGGCCTAATTTGCTATGTTTGCAAATTATGCTTTCTTTCAGCCACCTTTGGGAATCAACAGTAAAGGCAGAGAGTAACTGAATCACAGTACTAACAAAGTCCAATCCTGTCCTTCTATTTTCTTGTTGTACACTTTAATTCAGGTCCCCCAGGTTCGGAAGTGAGTTACAAACCTTTGGATTAATTCTAAATATTATTTTAGGATTGCATGAAGGATAATAATGGTAATTTCTGCATGCAATTTAGAGTCCTTTTGTAACATTGCTGCATGTAGCTCGCTTCATTTATCATAAGCTGTGAAAAAAATTGGTAACTCAGATCATTATTAACTTCAAGGCATCAGATTAGCAACAGAGTTCTTCTGATGTGTTATACCTACTGCAGATGTTTGCTTCAACATGATGGATCCAGGAGAAGGCTAAAGCTGTGGTACTGTTAAACTGCATGGAGAAGACTCCAGTTAGTACAGTTATATGAAACATCAAAACTGTAAGAAGATGTGCAAGTGTGCAGCCATTCATCTGCAAAGACATTCCTGTTATTTAAACATCCATTCTCTGGCCAAAGAGGGTTTAATTCTACTATGGAAAAAGAAATAGACAAAGCAAGTGGGTTAGGAAATAATTGAAAGAGCCTAGAGTCTGGTAGGTAAGGCAGTCTCCTGAAAGACAGCAAATGCAGATTTCAGCTCCTTTGAACAAAAAAAGGGATTGTACTTATCAGCAAGCTATAGGATAAAAAAAGGCCAAGGCCACATCACCACTCTCTGTATTTCATCTTGTTTAGAGTCCTACTGGTAGCTTCAAAGGGAGTGGAGAAATCAGTGATGAGACAATTCCCCATGGGGAGAGCTTTTAGAAATTTGTTTATGAAGAAGACAGAAAGTCTGAATTATCTAGTCAGCAGGAGAGACTGAGGAAGGGATTTAGGTGGATTACGGATGCTGAACAGACTCTATTAAGGGTCTTAAGGATGTACATCAGGAACAGGAGAACAGGAAGAAAGAATCAGATCGTAAGGATATCTCATATAAACCCCTCTTCAAAATCTTCTTCCAAGTCAGCATTTTTGATAAAAGCTTTTCAACTGTTTATGGGAACTTTTGAATCTACTTATTCTAACCTGGAGCATCTTGGTGGTGACATGCACCTGCAACATGTTATTCTGGTATGCTGCAAACTGTTAGCCGTATATCAGACAGACTGAGATGTTCTTATCTAAATCTATACCATTGCTTTTTTCCTGAACCTTACCAACGCTAAAAGAAATTTTGACTGTTCCATACCCAACAATTTGCTGAAAATGTCATGTTTAAAGTTCATTATACAGACTACTTGTGTAAAAACAATATTTGCAGCAATTTCAGGGAAGGAAACAAGTTGAAGGTGGTAGTGGAGAAATAAATCAGCAAATATCAATAGAGCTCTTTCAAAGAGAGATTTTTCCACTGGAATTTGAGGCTAAAAAGACTCTCAGACTCCCTCTTGTACTTTTGGTATAGGATAGATTCTCATAGCAGTTCAGAGAGCTGAAATGTAAAACAAATTGAAATGCTGTTTGCCCAAGAGCTAGTATTAAATGTTATTTAAACTTGCTTTCATTTGTTCCCCTGGGACTTTGCTTTTTGTTTCCAACACCTGAGTCTGTTTCTGTGTCATTTTAATTACACAGCAAACACTGGCATTGTAGTACATGGAACTCAATGGGCAAATCCACAGTCTCAAAATACATCTCTGCGGTATACTGACAGTGATGTGTCAGGGCACGGTGGGGGGCAGTGCCTTCCTGGGCCTGGGCATCAGCAGTGCCAGGGGCTCCCCTGGGTGGGTGTTGTGGTTTAACGTCAAGCCATTAACTAGGACCATGCAACCATCTACTCACTTCCTGCAGTGGGATGGGGGAGAGAATCAGAAGAGTATAAGTGAGAAAACTAGTGGGTTGAGGTAAAGAAAGTTTAATAGGTAAAACAAAGGCCATGCACACGTGCACAGCAAAACAAGAAATTCATTTACCACTTCCCATCAGCAGGCAGTGATCAGCCATCTTGAGGAAAGCAGGGATCCACCACGCATAACAGTGACTTGGGAAGACCAAGTCTGACCATAACTGAACATCCTCCCCTTCCTTCTTCTTTCCCAAGCTTTATAATCTGAGCATGATGTCACATAGTGCGGAATAGCCCTTTGGTCTGTTGGGGTCAGCTGTCCTGGTTGTGTGTCCTCCCAACTTCTTGTGTACTCCCAGCCTAATTGCTGGGAGGGTGGTGTGAGGAGCAGAAAATTCCTTGACTGCTTAGCAACAACCAAAAACATTAGTGGGCTATCAACACCATTCTCTTCCCAAGTCCATACCAGCTACCAGTAAGAAAGTCAACTCCATCCCAGCCAAAACCACAGCAGTGGGTCAGGGCAAGGCCTGTCACCCAGGGCCTGCCCCATATCCCAGTCAGGAGCAGGGCAGCCAGGGGCGCTGGGACAGCCTCAGCCTTGGGCATCAGGTACCTACCTGGGGATGGCACCGGGGATGGGTGCATCAGTGGGTAGTGGGTGCAGGCCCAGGGAAGCTGCAACCCGGTGGCAGCCACTGCTCAATCTAGGCCTTGTGGCAAAGCCTCGGCCAGGAGCAGCTGCCTTTTTAAAGGAAGTCAGTCATAACAGCACCATCCTACCTTTTTTTTTTTTTTTTTTACTAATGAAAGTTACACCTGCAAGATAGCGACCTAATCCCCTGGGTTTTTCCACTGCATTCAGTGTGATTAAATTATGGATTGATTTGCTCCATAGTCTTCTTATCAGTGTATTCCGCTCACGTTAAATTCGCAGTAAAACTTCCACTTACAGTGCTTGTGTTCTGTTTTATTGATACAGTACTCACTACCTAGATTTCTTTTGGAGCTCTGGAGGCTCCATCACTGCTGGGTTTTATCCTGTTAGGTAAAAACCTGCTTGGAATTTTTTAGTTATCACAGCTCTTATCTTGACAAGAGGGTGGAGTAGGTGACCTACCAAGGCCCCTCATCTTCCACTTTCACAGGATGAACCAGTTCTGAAGAGGAAGGAAGGGGATGTACACAGTCGTGCACACACCTAGCTCCTTGACACTTTGTGTCCATATAGTAATAGTAAAAGGCAGGGAAGCTGTAGGTTTGGTAAGTCCCTCAGCTCACCTTTCTGTTTCTTTATTCCTACTTACATCCTATCTGTGAAAAAGTGAATTAGCCATATATTGAACAGGGAAAACTAACAGTTGAAATCATTGGGAGTATATACAATTTACACCAGCTGGGGAATCTGCCTCAGTGCGTTTCAACATTTGACAGAAAAAGAAGCAGTTTGAACTGCAAGTGTTTTCGTATGCTGCTATGCTTACCTCCTCAGATATTTACATTTTGGGCAATTGAATTAATTGCCTGGAAAAGACCACTCTCAAAACACACACAGCAGGTGCTTCGTCAACTTAGTTTACATTAATTGCTTTCTTTGCTGCTTCAAGAGTCAGCAACACACAATATTTTACAATTAACCTGTCTTGTCACAATGGCTACTAGGAGAATCTTGTTTATCCAGGATGCCAGTGACTGCTGATGCAATTGGTTTTGTAGCTAAGGAAGAGGGCTGGGACAGATCTAAGTCTGTCTGATTCAGATCCCATGCTGAAAAACACATTGACTGGACAGGCAAAGCTAGAGGTTTGTAGATCAGTGTTTCCTCCCAATTAAAAGAGTGAATAAGACCAGGTTCAGTGAAAAAGATCAGACAGCTATTGATTCAACTGCAGTCAGTCCATTTAGATATAGATACGAAGTCAGCGTAGATGCAATTAAACTAGCTATAATGCATTCTACCAACAATATGGGATTACAGATACCTTTCTGAGATGACAGTTGCAAAATGATTGTTAACCTGTAATTTACATAGTGCAAACGAAGTGTCTCATTTCTGTCTCTTTGGTTTTGTGGCATTTTTGTCCCTGATGACAGGCTGCAAATTTGAATCCTGCTGTATTCACTGGCTAAACAGTATGATTCAGCATGAGTCAGTATGTGGGTATCCACTGCTGAGCTTTACATGTTCCTCCTGTTTCTACACCCCCTTCCACTAAAAAAAAAACCAAAACCAAACATAAAAACAACCAACCAAACAAAAAAAAAAGCAGGGGCAAATGACAACTGAAGCAGCAGAAACAAAATAGTTGTCTGAAGTGGCTTTTTTATTTCTAAAAGTGAAATTAGAGATCTGTTATTATAGATCTTCAAGAGATCATCCAGTACAGAGATCCATTATTTCAAAAAAGTATTCAACCCTGTGCTTTCCTTTTGTGTGTATTTCTCCTTGCTGACCTCAGTGAGATACAGCCGTGCATTTGAAATACAGATAAATCTGATTGCTTTGCTGGAGAAAGATATGCCTTTTAATGGAGGTCTTGGTCTCAAATTAACATTCGTTATTTTTTGTTTCTTAGAATAGTGCCTGACTGAGTGTCTGTTTAAGGGTATCCAAAGGTGTGTGTAATGAAGTTTATGGTTCTTTTCAACTGTACACTTAAATTATGATTATTCAATTGTTTCCTATAGGGGAGAACTCCAAATAGATTTGATTATAAGGGAGCGTAAAAGAGGCCAATTCTGACAGTGAAAGATGAGTAAGCCTTTTAAAAGCCTGACGTTTGAGATGTGTAGGCTCTTTAAAAGCCTGCATGTGGGTATACCTGCCTCAGCTTTATCTGACCAGAATAATGTATATTTTGTAAACATATATTGATAAGAAAAAAGCAAAAACAAACAAACAAAAACTTTTCTAAAATAATTTTAGTATAGCAATACTGCGGACTTAATGACATAGAAAAAATTCTCCTCTCCCAAATAAAAGTTATTTGGAATGTGGACTTGAGATGTGGTTATCATAAAGTTCACCATTTATAAGTTCATAAGAAAAAATATTCTCTTTCTACCAAATCTTTACTGTTAACATAAAGGTTTTTGCTGCGGGTGGGGGAATGTAAAGGAGGGCAAGGTGTCAGTTGGTGACCTGAAGGCCGAAATGTCAGTGGCTTCTTTTTTTTCCTAAAAAAACTAGTCACTTTCCATTCTTTGTGGTCATGTTTTCAATTTTCCAATACTCATAGAATTCATAATTGAATTTAAGTTAAAGAAATATCCCAGTAGTGAAGAAACCTCATTTTAAAATGAAGTTTACAAGCCAATTCTGATCTCCGCTTCCACAGCTTTTAAACTATTGTACGGGGGTTTTTAACCTCAACAAAGGTGTAGATAACTAATCAGACAATCTGCACAGTGTTAAACATTAAACAAAAAATATTAAGTTAACTAAAAGCTATCAACAATGTGCTTAGCTTTTTCCCTGTTAATTTTGTGTTGAAAAGAATCTGTTCAGGTAATGGAAGCGGTAGTAGATCAATTTTACGTGCTTTTGAAAATGCTATTTCAGCTTTTTCATCAAAATTTCAGTTTAGGTTTCATCATAATTCTGAAGTTTAAGTTCTCCCCTGCCAAAAGTTTAGATATTATGCTCAAATATACCACTAAAATAAAAGTTTTCAAAATACTTTTCTTTCAAGGTCTTGGTTTGCAAAACAGTTTGTATTTGAGCCTTCCAGACTGTATCAGGTACAAGGGAATGGAGTGATCCATCAGAAGGATGTCACAATGAACTAAAGGAACACTTGTGTGGTTGAGAACCAAAGTCAGTCCTGGGAAGGTAATTATTTCAATAGATTGTCTGCTGCTGATTGCTCACGGCTTGTTGGTGCTGGAAACATAAGACACAAACTGAACCATCAAAAGAACAGTAGGTTAATGAGATGTTTCAGATAGTTCTTATTGAATGTAGGAAAAGTGTTAGAATTAAAGACAAAAAATACCAAAAATCACTTGCAGTTTGTGGAGGTTTTCAAAACTCACCTGAATAAATCTCAAAGCAATCTGATCTAATGTTGAATCTGACTCTGCTTTGAGAAAACAATTAAACCAGGTAATCTCTACAGATTCCTTTCAAGCAAAATTATACTGTGATTCTATCATTTTCTGTTTTCTTGAGCCTGTTGGAACTTAGTCAGCCTTTCCAGTCTAAAGGATTGTTTATAGTTGGATTGGTTTTGTCCAGGATGGAGGATTTTTTTTCTTCATAGCAGCCCGTATGGTGCTGTTTTGAATTTGTGACCAAAACAGTGTTGATAACACAGGTATGTTTATATTATTGTTGAGCAATGCTTACACAGTGTCAGGTTCTTTTCTTCTCTTCACGCTGCCCTGCCAGTGAGTAGGCTGGGTGTCCACAAGGAGTTGGGAGAGGGAACACAGCTGGGACAAATGACCCAAACTGACCAAGGGGATACTCCGTACCACATGATGTCATGCTCAACAGTAAAAGCTGGGGGAAAGAAGTAGGAAACAGGGACGTTCAGAGTTAGGACGTCTGTCTTCCCAAGTGACCATTACAGATGAAGAAGTCCTGTTTCCCTGAAAGTGGCTGAACACCTGCCTGCCAATGGGAAATAGTGAATGTATACCTTATTTTGCTTTGCTTGCATGCACAGCATTGCTTGCCATATTAAACTGTCTTTATCTCAACCCACGAGATTTTCTCATCTTTACCCTCCAGATTCTCTCCCCCTTCCTACTGGGGGGGAGTGAGAGCAACTGGGTGGGGCTCATCTGCCTACAGGCGTTAACCTTTTTTACATTCCAAAAAAACCCCCTTTGAAACACATACCACATACCCCCCGCCATGAAACACATACTGTAGTTTCTTGTGTAAAGGAGATCCATACATAATAGTGACTTTTTGTAGAGCTGTTATTGTGATAAGACTAGAACTACTGTTTAGTACCACTGTTTACCGCGTGATAGCTTCATAATGGCAAAATCATCCTCCTGCAACAATAACACACTTACTAACCACTACAGCTAATTAGAATAAAATGTAAGTATATTAATGTATATCATTTCAAGAAGTACTGACCTTTTAGGAAAGACCTATTTCAATTATGAAATATATAGCCACCGGGAGTCCACAATATTATAACAACTATTTTGCCTATTTTTATTTTAATAAGCAGGTTGAGAAACTTTGATTCAAAATAGTTTAATTATTCTGAAGCACTTCTGGAAACAGAAGAAATGGTAGTTTAAGTTCTTTGCGGGTTGATGTGGCACTGCTGGAAGCTATTGTAATTAGTAAATCTGCAAAAGCATTGTTAAAGTTATTTTCCTCAGCTTCGATATACTACAGTTTATTAGTGAGCCTATTATTTATGCACTCCCTTGGGCCATTTAACATTTGCTTCAGTTAATGAGAATCTTCATCTTAATTAACAATACTGAAATACCCTTTTCCTCCCCTCCCCCACAAAATGAATCAAGCCCTCAGAAATATAGCCCAGAATAATATAATTTTGGACTTATTAAAAGCAAAGTCTTTCCTTTGCATCATTTTGTATTATCATCAAAGCTTCTTGAAAGACACTTAGTGAAATTTCGTATATTGTGCATATCTTAATTAAAAACATAAGCTAATATTAAAAGACACTGAAAGATTCAAAGTAAAGTCCATGTGAAGGTCTTGTGTTAATGATAATGAATTTTTTTGATTTATAGAAATTCAGAATGCTATTGCACAATATTAAGGTCAAAGTTGCAGAAAAAACAGTTTCAGATCACCTCTGTGTAACTATGAAGAACTGTGCCCATATTATGCATGATCATAACCCTTTAGTTCAGTTCAATTGAACCATGTCCTCTGAACAAGATTCTAGTGAAGTGAAAACAAGTTTAGCTTGCCATTCAGAAGTGCATGGTAACCTTTTGCCCAAAATCTGATTGAGCAGAAATCTGTTAAACGTATAGAGTCATTTTTATTTAGAGAAAGCAAAATTACTTCTGCTGTATTTTGATAAGAAAAGACAAACCTTAAAAAAATGCATCAAGTTCTCTGCTTTTGTTTGACAGAAAAACAAGGAAAAGCTTTCTCCAGTAAAATTTTATAATTTTTACCTACTGAATGAATAACATCAGCTTTTGCCCTCCAATTTATGAGCATGAAAATGATATAAGTATGTAGAGCAAAAATGCTGAATTTGGGATGCTGATATTTAAGTCAGAATATGAGTTTTGAGTTATTTCGCAAAGTCATAAATAAATGCTGTCACCTCCCTCCCTGCCCTCCTCCCTTCCTTCGTATCTCCTCCCTTCTTACCTCCAAATTCTGCAATCTTTGCTCAAATACAAAAGCAGAACTCATGCTTAGGACAATCCTTTTCTGTCTACCTTTGTTTAAACACTACAGTGAAAGAAAAAGGCAAGGTCTGCACAGTGACTTACACCGATATTTATTGTTATATCCAATCCAATACAGGTGTCCTTTTACAGCACTTCCAAATATTTTGAGCTTAAAGAAAGACTGTTTTCTTACCTTTTGCATCAGTTTCAAACAAACTGTACTGCTTAGCATACTGGTGCAAGAAGAATTCAGGCTTCTTATATCTGCTGGTGGTGCCTCTCTTTCTGGGCTATTTATCTGGAGAAAGGTCATGACAGCATGCTGGGGCGTCTGAGGAATTCTGTGATCCCATACAAGAAGCTGCAAAAATGCAGTCTAAATTCACGTCCTGTATTCTGTTCTGCAGTGAATTTTGCCTTCTCTGCATTAATCTTCCTAATCACCGATGCACTCAGTATAAGTCTAAAATGCTGGAAATACGGTACAGCTGGAGACAGTGATTTTTTTTTTTTTTTTTTAATGCCAGTATGCTATTAATTGGTGAACTTTTGACCTTGTGGGTCATTTTCTACCATCCAGTACTTCTGTCTGGCACTGTTTTAAACCATTTGAGTTGTTGGAGTAGGAGAGGACAGTTTGTTTGCTTGACTCCTTACTGTGTATTTCCTTGGTAGGTAGACTGGAATAGAGGGCAATAGAAATGTTAGAGGAATGGTATGGGAGGGTACATCTGAAGAAAAGGGATGGAGGAGAGACATGAGGTTTCTCAAATTGCTATTACTTTTACCCAGATGCCCTGTGGTACATGCCCAGTTCTGCAATGTGTATAGGGTGACACCAGGGGAGATGAACCTACGCCAAGGACTGGGTAACAGAGGCATGTCTAGGGGTGACTCGTGAGGGGAAAGAGGCACAAGGTAAAGGGTAAGTTCACTGTCTCCTGTTTGGTGTGCCAGACTTAACAGATCTGCTGTGTAAGTATGTCTGAGTTGTGGCCTTTTGTCCAGTAAAGAAATTCCAATGAAGTACATTTTGCCTGACAGCTGACATATCACAGCATCATAGCAAGCAATTTTACTACTGCATTTGTTCAGGATTTGGTGTGGGAGGAATATTCTATTTCTAACTTAGGGAATTACCGTATGTAGCAGAAAACCTGCATAGCTTTATTGTATAACCTAAAAGTCAGATAATGATAAATATAAGTATTTGTATTTGCTTTTTGTACGATACATATTTTTTAAAGGAAAATATAGAGATATGCAGGAGGGGGAAAACAAGAATCTGCTAAAGAATTAATTCATATAAATTATAGCAATAAATACTGTTATTCTGTAAAATGAATCAAATTGTTTAATTTGGCTGTAATTTTGAAGATTAAGGAGTTTGCAAGCAGTGATGTGAAAACATTAAAGTATATCACAAATCTTTCATGTACCTTTTAATAGCACATTATTAGCTAGTCTTGTCAGAGAATGATGTCAAGGGTGCCTATTATTTATTTTATACAATAATAGTAACAATGCTTTATGTTGGATTTCTCTGTGTGATATAATCCGATATTATGGAACAAAAGGTAACAGAACTCATGCTCAGAAACTGAGCCTGTGTCCAGCATTCTGCAAATACAATCCGTCCACATACTCTTGTATATTCACAGAATATTCTTTGTTATTTCAAGTATAATCCGAAGAAAAGATCATGAGAAGGCCACATAAAATTATACAAATAATTGTGAGTTCTGCAAGCGTTGAAGTTTTTTCTTAGAATTATTTTGTACACATAAAAAATGATTAATTCAATACAATGCAAACTAAAAAGAGTGATAAACAATGATAATAACTATAACACAGTAGGTACTATTTTGTGATAGGACCCATCAGCAGTAAGCTTCAATATTTTCTCGCTTTTTAAAGTTACTTTGAGAGTAATGAGGCTTTTGGTGATAAAGTGTAAGAGATGGTGTGTAAATTAGTACACCCATGAACGTTTGTAGCTATAACTTTTAGAATGCACATCCATAGAAGTCCATCTCTTCCGAATTTGAAGACAAAAGCTTTTTCAATGCATTTCCTCCTCTGTTGTGATGACTTTTGCATACTCTGTGGCCATTTCCATAATAGACTACTTAGACTGACTTTTCATTTTTATTTTATGATGTCTTAACTGCATTACGTTTTGTATTTCTTGAGGCGTATGTGGAAAAGCTGGAGAGAGAAGGAGAAAAGGACTGATTCATTACCATAAGCCTATTACTCATTCCGTGCCTTCTTAATAGTGTCTGACTGTATCAAAACACCAACATCACTTTGTAAAACTGAATTCCTATTTGTTAGTTAGTTAGTAAGTTTGTTTGTTTGTTTTCTCAAGCAAACATTCAATGACTTAGGGAGAGGTTTTGTCAGTTGCTCTTCTCCTTCTTCTCCCCAAATCATGTACCCATATACCAACTTGTCTGCCAGGAAGCTAGACAGTTGTGTTAGTAGTGCTGTGCCTGACTCTGAAAATTTTCCAAGGCAAAGTGCCTCACTAATGGAGCTGTACAGCCCCCAGGCTATGGCTGATTTTTTTTTTCCTGACCCGCTTGGAATCTGGGCGGAAGAGTTTAGGTCAACCTCCACCCGCTCAGGTAAACATGTTCCTGTGGAAATGAGAGGGATATTTGGTTAACTGTTACTTTGTCTAGACTTGTAATACATTATCTGGCTTGAAAAACACACTATCGGGCCTCAGCATTATTATTGTGGATTCCTATCAAAATGCAATTCAGTGGGGGATGTCATAACTGTAATACAAACCAGAGAAACTGATGATAGCTGTGCATGCTAAAAAAAAAATCCTCACAGATACACAAAAAAAAGACAAATTCACAGTTCTTCATGCTGTTGACAGCTCATTTTTGAAAAAAAAAATTTCTTTAAACAAAATATGAGGGCTTTTTGTTCTTGCTTGTGTGACAAGAAATTGTCACATCAAAGTATATATTTTTGTGGTCTTGCACTTGGAGCTTTTTGGTACTTCAATAATTTTGTTTCTTTCAAAATTATTGCATAAACGCGTGAATGGAAACGTTTACACCGCCAAAGCTTGTTTTAGGTTTTACAATGTAACAGTGTTCAGTGTGGGGATGGCATAGCTCTTTCCCAGGATCGTGGGTCTCTTAAAGAAACAGGTCTTTAAAGAGTGGACAAGCTAGGGAATGGAGGTAATTCAGGATGCTAATTCATGAACAAAGTAAATCTCAGGTGTTGACTGGCCCCAGGAGAGAGGAGATATTGTGGAGCAAATCTAGAACCAAAGTACAGGTAGGCCCGAAAACTTGCAAAAAAAAAGTGAGTATATGCAAATTGAAAGGCTAGGAGTAAGCAAGTTACAAACACAAATTCTTTTTATGTTCTTCTCAGCTAGAAGGCAGCAAACCTCTTTACAGGGTTAAATTCTGTATGCTTAACCTTTACAGATCATGAAATGACACCTTTGTGGAAAAGATTGATCAGTCAAAAGGAAAAGATGGATGTTCTTTGCAGTTGAGTTTATTTGATTCCAGCTTCCAGAAGTGAATTCTTTTTATTCCTTTCTCTGATAATAGAAGACCTTCACAGCACTCTATTTTTCGTCTCATGAAGATGTTTACATACAGTGATCAAACTGAATCTTCTCTTTAATAAAATAAACAAATGGGGGTCTCAGAGTACTCTTTACCAGGGATCGTTCTCTCCATCAGTTGGTTACAATGCATGGTTCCTTTTTTCTGTAATGTCTCTCTTTTTTTTTTTTTTTCAACTTAATTTTAGAAAACTGTAGATGGTGAAACTGTTCAGGTTGTCTAAATGTTGTTTCACCAGTGAGATCAGCAGACATAAAATCCCATCTCTTTGCATTCTTCTACTACTTTTTGCTATTTCTTTATATATGTAACCATGTATTTTTTGTATTTCCTGTCACTGAGGGCTCATGTGGAGTGGATCTTCATGATCCACTGGATCTTCATCCATTAAGATCTCACATATTTCAAAGGACAATTTCTTTGTCCTTTGGAACCGTTTCCTTGCCTTTTTCCAGTAAATAACCTAGACTTTGCTAAGTACAAAGAGTCCTACGAGTCTTAATCAAGGGGGAGGTCTTTGCATTTAGCTGTGTTGAAAAGAAATAGCAAGCAACCATGTAGGTGAAGACAGTAGCTTTAAATATCTTGTGAAGTATACAAGATTTCTGCCTAGCATAACTTTCAAAGTGTATTCAAGCTACATAACATTTCAAAAATTTTGTCATTAATTAAGCAGTTTTTTATCAGTGATTGTATTTTCAGAGATTTTCTTTAAAAATTTCAGTGCTATTAAGAAAAATACTATTCCCTATTTTTAGAAGTAGTTAGATATTTCTTTATTTTTCACTGCACAATTTGGATCATGTCATTAAAGCCCATGTTTTTATACGAGGAAACCAGTGTTGATATACACATGCAGACTCCCAAGCATTTTTGCATTCTCTATACGATTTCTAAAACTGTATATGGAATGCTTTCATTGGAAAACATTTGCTGTACTCTAGACCTCAAGATTTTGACCTAATTTATGCTCTGAGAAGCCTCTCTTAATAACAGGTTGCAGCAAGGCACTAGAATTAGCAGGTACCACAAACTTTTTACTCACGGCTGTCTGGCTGATGCACAAGAAGCAGGTAGCCAGCGGCAGCATCTTGCTTAAACTTCTTTAATTTACCCTGTGGTCTGACTCTTCTGGAACCCCTGGAAATATACACTGTACATACACAGAGCTCAGAAACTAGAGCGTAAAACAGCTCCCCAAGAAACAGTATGATCTACCTTACATTATATAATCCTAATATGCTATTTGTCTATATTTACAATAATCAGAAGGCCAGGAAAGTTGTTTGAGTGTTTTAGTTCCTGAGAAGTGAAATCACTCGATTAATGACAGTTTCACCCACAGTTTATCATCCAACTGTTACCCTGGAATCATACTTGTAAATCTTGTAGTTATCTACACAATATTAGGGTGAAAAAAATGTTCCCTTAAGCTCTTGCTCAGGTGCCTGGGCAAAGATGAAACTGCCTCATAATTTGAGTTACGAGATGAACCTTCCTATGTATATTTTGATCTATGGTCCTTAAATTTACTGTAATTGTTATTTATGATTCTATATCCTTGGGGAATTTCAAATCTATTTTTTCTGGGTTTGTATGTAGTTTTGATCTGTATTTTGTCTTCCACAATTACAACTTTTTTTCAATAGGAGAGCTATAATCTTGTGTAATATTTAACACAAAGGTTTATCTATTTACTTTATATATAATTATTCTATTTAATGTTGTTTCCTGTAGTCAATATGCTTTTTATAAGCCACCTGCTTCAAATTAGGGTATAGCAATGCTTTATTTATACTCTATCTGATTAAAGTCATTCTGCCTAAGGCACTTCTACTCATACAGTTACTAAAAAAGGACATCTAAACACTCAGAAGGCAAAATGATAGGGATTTACTCCCATTAAAATAAAAGGAGGGTTCTCGTGGGTAGAAGAGAGATTTAAAAGAGAGGGAGAATTGCCTGTCTTTAAAAATTCAGATAAAACAATCTACTGCCTTCACAAGCACACAGTTCTTTGATTTACCAGAGGTTGTTTTAGTGTTATCTGTTTGTGGAAGAATTAGTGTTAAAATTATATCATCCTAGATTTTAAGTGCAGGATATTCTATTTTTAGAAGTATTTATGACAACAAATCCACATTATTATAAATTTAATTGATCAAGATTATTTAGAGTTCCATTAGAAAGAACTTCAACGTTGAGAACTTTTGTCAGATATAAAATAAATGGAGCTTTTCTACCTTTTAGTTCTAGAACTATGGATTGATAATGACTTTACCTTTTAGTTTTTACAGTAGCATTGATTTATCTTAACAGATTTCAAACATATAGTGAAGAACAAGAAGGCTAATGTGAAACGATTAAATCCCAAGGTGGAATAATTTTAAAAAAGGTCTCATTTATTATACAGAACTTCTTTAAAACTGAGAAAGACATAGTAGGAAGTTCTGAAATGTGTTTGGAACAAAATCCCTTCATCTATATCCCAGTCTTCCAATTCTTCAAATGACTATAATCTAAAATGTAAAAGAAAATTTTTGAAAACTCTGACTATTAAAAAAATATGCTGGATTCTGGGAGGTTTTTTTCCATTGGGCCTGGACTTCAGAAGAAATGAATTTTGTAGGAGAAGCCACTGGTAAATATAGGAAATTTCATAACCATCTTTAACATCACAATTTTGCAAATCAAAATAGGCTGCCTAGGAAAGCGTAAATCATTCTTATGAGAATCCATTTTAAAAAATGTATATTTCAACTAAATTTGAATACCAAATCTTTAATATACTAATGTGAAAGGATTAAATTTTAAAACTACAGGTCTAGCCCTGAAATTCCTCAGAAAAAAAGCACCAATTTCATTAACTCCTAATGAGATCAGAAGTTGTTTGATATTTCTTGGAGACATTCGTCATCTCACAAGATCAACAATATATAAATGCAGCATAATTAAACCCTTATATTGACACTACATATCCATATCTTATAAAAATGTGAAATGTGACGTGAACCTTTGGTGCTTTGATACAAATTAAAAGATAAGATTAAAGATCTGAGCTCATTTTAAAAGATCACATTAATTGTTCTTATTCATGGCAATCTCTAAGAAACATTTCTCAAATGATGCGTCACTTTCCTTGGAGAGTTTTTACATTTGATCTCAGTTCTGCTCAAGAGATTCTAAATTTAATAATAATGCTAAACTAAATAAAATATGGTTTTTCTTAAATAATTTAAGCTTGCTGCAATCATACAAATTCAATAAGTCTAACATATAATACTATTGGATAAGGTAAGTGAATAGAATTTTATACGAAATGGGTTTTAGTTAAGAAAATTAGCAAGGACTATTTCCTATTCATATGGTGTAACTTTTCATTTAGACTCTGATAAAATTCTATTCTTCTGAGAGACTAAGCATTAATAAAGATATATTGTATCTCTAAAGCTAATTACTCATTTTAGTTTCTATATTTATAATCTGAAATAAGGACTTATTTTTAAAAACATATTTCTACAGTAAGTAGCTTACTGAACTTCATTACGGAAATATGGAAAATAATATTTTTCCCCATTCTATTTTATTTATTCCTTTATTTTCAGCATGATTTATTGAACCAAATGCTTTATGTAACACAAGTGCCTTTGATTTTCAAAATACTGAAAGTGAAAGCAAACCAAAATAATTAGAATTAATTCCTGTAGCATAAGAATATAAAGAGAGGGTAGCCTGGCACTCAAACAATATGCATTGCATGGACACAGAGAACATAAAAAGATATTTCTAATTTCTACAGCCATTACTGTTTTCTTTCTCAGATATATCATAATCGATTTTTCTTCATATATTTTGAATCTTATATGTCTACCTCATATTCATAGCAAAAATTACTGCACTTCCGAGAAATTAAGAAGAAATGATAGTGAGGAGGAAATTCATACCATGTTTTTAAGATAGGGAATACAAGTAATTTAGGTATTCTTATATCTTTTCTGTTGGCTGCTGCCTCTTAATTGAATGTACAGGATATTAGCCTCCTAACTTTGTGCCTCTTCGTCCCGTGTTAGCTATATTCTCAAAGAAGGTACTTTGACATCCTCTTTGTCTTCTTTTTTATATATTCACAAATTTCTGTACTTTTTTCTGTCATGGCCGTCACTGGATTAACTGAGGTCCTTATTAAAAAGTTTTTTAAGTAAGATTACAAAGGAAGTAATCTATGGCAGAACTAGCAATTGAATCCCAATGTCCTGAAGACTCAGCAAGAATTATATCCAATTACAAATCCATCATTTCTTCAGAATATTTTTATATATAATTTTATTTAATATCTGATACAAGTCATTTACACTGATTTTCTTTCTGATGTTGATGGGTCAATGAGAAGGAAAAGTTTGGGCCTCTCAGAAGAGTTTTCTTTATCAATATTACAGCCTATGGCAAACTCAATTGTTCTGAAGTCTAGATGTCACCATATTTTAGCAGAATAAGGTTTGGTATCAGTCAGATTGTCTGCTTAAAATCAAATGCCAGTGTATTTCCTGCTGTACTTGTATATCTTCATTCTGTACAGTCTTCTCATTCTGTACCAAAGTTAAAAAAGAGCAAAAGATAAATCTTTCAAGACACATGCAGTTATGGTGATCTAGAAATTAAATGTACAGGAATTACATTATACAAGATATGGAACAAAAAAATGGTCTCAGTTAAATCATAACTCTCCCAATGAAATTTAACAGAAGAGATAAGCCAAAGGTAGAATTACTTCAATGTCTGTTTTCTCAAATGAGAGCACTGTTTCAATTCTATTTCTCATAAAGAAAAGAAAATTGAGTTGCTAGAGTTGTTTGGAAATGGAAAACTGCATTAAAAAAAAAAAAAAAGAAGAGGAAGAGGAAGAACAAAAAATGTCAAATTACCTTGGAATTAGAAATTACAGACTGTCTAAACAGTGAGTGCATTTTCTGATCTAGTAATGAGCTTCTATAGGGTGACATTTATTGCCTTATGTAACACCATATGTTGCATGTAAAGGGAGTTACTTTCCATCATCTCTCACACTGAAAGTGAAGAAAAGCTCTGTCGAATCAACAGATTTCAGAGCTGTGGCAAACCTCCCTGTCTATGTGGGAATGTGTTGGCTGCCCAAATGAATAATTTGAGTAGAATTTTAAAAGCATTTTATAAAGTTTTAAGACAATAAACTTTTAAGAACACACAGGGAGGGGAGTTGTTCCTTTTCCAAGCAGTTCTCTATTTGACATCTTTGTCTGGACGATGTATTACTCATCCATCATAGAGCATTGTCACGCTGATGATATATTAGTGTAATACATCATCAGAACAACATCATTCCTATGATGTATTGGTAGCTAGCACAGAGCTAGTTGGTAAGAGTTGGCTATAAAGATTCAGCACTTCTTACGTTATTAAAAAAAAAAATAAAATTAAACACTTTCTTTCAGGAGTTGAACACTAAAGGGAATCCGTGAAAAGGTAATGGTTATTTTAAAATTTGATATGTGATAATGCATTTCCTGAATTTTAGAAGTATGAGTTCTAGTAGCAAAGCTAAGTAAATGTTTGTGGTCAGGCAGAAGAGGTACTTTCCTGCAGATATTGCTTTGTGGGTTGTCAGTGGTAGTGCTCTTAATTTATATCACTAAAACTTAACGTTTTATAAACCTACGGTATATAACACTGAAGTGACTAACT
Source organism: Chroicocephalus ridibundus (assembly GCF_963924245.1). NCBI lineage: Eukaryota > Metazoa > Chordata > Aves > Charadriiformes > Laridae > Chroicocephalus > Chroicocephalus ridibundus. The sequence continues at coordinate 83,125,337 of NC_086285.1, read as the reverse complement.
CATTTGCCATTCATTATAGAGTTATTTTCTAGCATGACAACAACATGAAAGGTCACTGTGTTATATTAAAAACAAGAACAAAGGTGTGGGATTTTTTTAGCAGCCTGATATGTTTTTCACAGTCTAGATACACTAGCTATTGGGCAGGTTTTCTCAATCAGGAGAAATTTCATCCTTTTGGAGTACAGCCTTTATGGAAATCCATATTTAGCAGTCACTACATTTCTCTGATAAATTTTTTTTAAGATGTTGTTTTTGTTATTAAGGGTCCTTCTAAAGTTAGAAAAAAAAAAAAAAGACGTGAGTGAATAGGTGAAATAAATAGAGAAAAACCACCAAAATGGACTAAGGAAAAATGTAAAATATAACCTAGAAAATAATAACTGGACATAAACTGCATTATTGTAAACAAATATACACACTAAAGCTGATAAGGCTGTTCTTAAGGCTGTTCTTTATTTACTTGTCAGTGAAAGTTTTGAGGGTTTTTTCCCTCCTGTTTCAATGGAAAATTTTATTAAAAAGTACCAAAGATTCATAAAATCAATGAAATAGAAACAATAATGTCCTTTCCAATAAGATTTGTAAGCTATATATTCTACTGTAGACTGACATGAAGGTTTAACTTTCAAGCGAAGGAGAGAGAGAAGGAAAAGGAGAGAGAAAAAGAAGGCATCAGAACTTCTGAGGTGTCTCTGAGCATTCCCAGATTAAAGCATCATTTTGAACAGTGCTCTGTCTTTATAAGGATGGCTAACAGAAGGGGGCTCTAAAGAAGAATATCTGAATTGTTTAAGTTGCTGAAAAAGAGATGGGGGAAAGAAAAGAGGCTGGAAAAGAAAAAGGGAAAAAGTAAACTTGAAATACTGATCATTTTTTTTTCTATCTTTTTTTTTCCATAAAAAACTGCCTATCAAAAGCCACCATGGAGAGTGGGGCATTAAACCAGCAATGATTAGTTCCTTCATAAAAACCTGTTTATGGTCCTAATCACATGATTCTATTACCATGTTCTCTCCTGACATTTTGTATCCATCTCGTAAATTTATAGAATTTATATCCTTAGGGTAGGTCCCCTGTGTAATATAATTTATATCATTTCACCAAAGGATTCTCTGTTCTAGCCCTTGATTTTGGATACTTTGGTTTTGTTTGTCTTTCTGCTCTCCTTTAGGTGATGTATTCTTCCAGCATGGGATGTTTATCTATGCAATGCTTACAGCACTGCAGCATGGTCTCTCACTGCTGCTCTTGCAGCAGGGAGCATGAAGTATTAGTTTGGGTAAACTGAATAATACGTGGCCTGAAATTACCATTGCATTATTAACTTAAAGGGCCAAGATCAAACAAAAAGGCTAAAGTGCAAGGAATACAGATGTACAGAATGTGGCTTTTTGCTGGGAATTTGTGCTGTACATAGACAAGCATATTTTTTCAGCATAAACTTTACCATACATGCATATTGCAATGTATGCAAAACAGTAAAATCAATGCAAATATATGCAGTTGAAGGGATGGCACATTTTGGAGCTGGCACTGCACTCTTTGTCAATGTCAGTTTTGTGACAACCTTTGATAGTGCATAGGGATTTCTTTAGTCACTTAGAGGTCAAGATAAACTGCTCTTCTCTTTCAGAAAGTACCTTCTGATTGATTGCACTTCAGTGAAAACTGAGCAGTCAAAAAGCTGTGCCTTATACTCCATTCCTTAGGGGACCAGAGGTTCCATAAGAACTTGATAAACTAAGTGCAGTAATATTAAAGTTAACCTAGATGTTTTTGAGAAAATGAAACAAAGCCTGGTATCTCAGTACCTGTCTTAATTTCTCATTGGTTGGCTAATAATCTTGTCATCCATTTGTTGGATGAAAATTATAAAATAGTTTCATACTAAGAACCAGGAATATCAGAAGAAGATTCGTTCTTATTTAATATCATTCTCATCAATTCCTTTGGAAAAGAAAGTGTGTGCACAAATATAATAAAAATAACTTCACTATTCAAGCAGACTGCACATTTCTCTTAATTTCTTGATAGCTAACCCCAGTGTAAATAGCCAAAAGTCTGTTCTTGCTGAAAGGAAGTACAAACATAACAAGAACATATGTATACCAAAGTCATTTGCCATGAGTTCTCAACAAATAAAAAGGCTATGTTCTGTAACATCCTTTACCAGGGAAGTTCTTTAAGTATATCAAAAAAAGTTTTATAAATCCCATTCATATGGTAATTCAGATGTGTCATGCAGCTTGGGGATGCTATGTATATTAGTTTTAAAGTACTCCAAATATAGGTATGCAATAACAGCCTGAAACTCAGACTACACTCAAAATCTAGTATAAAGCTAGACCAAATGTGTCGCTTGAGCTGCAGTTGTCGTTTTGAATTGTTAGGAGTGTATAACTACAGAATAATGACTGTTATTTCACATATTTCATGGGAATTTAGGTATCTAAAGATGCAGATAGAAAGCTGGTAGTTTTTCAAAACAGAAAGGCACAATACATATTAAATTCAAAAGATGCTAGGAACTACTTGGGATTTTCTAAACCATCTGTTTGTATTCCTACATACCTAAAAAGCTTTGAAAAACCTCACCCTAAACCAGTCTAAGAATAGTTAGAATCACCTTGAAAATGCATTTGTTTTTACCAATCACCATTATGATCTCCTTTCATTTGGCAGGACTGGTCTCCATGTGTTTGAACATAAGAAACAACAGTGCATTAAAAAATAGTTACTTTATTTAGTGAACTGTAATTTAGAGGTAATCAGGTAAATTAACAAAGGAGACAAATATTAGTGAAGGGAAGGAAATAAAAGTCATGCAGGTAAACCAAAGTTGTGAAAAATAGAAAGTTTGTTATAGTAATTTGAAAGGGCACCATTAAAGTCACTACTTGTAGAATGAAATAAATAATCACAAGTGTTTGAGAGTACAGTATGTATCAGCTACTTCCACAGAAGAAAAAACTGAAGTATTATTCCAAAGTAAAGGCCTGTATTTGATGTTTCTAAGTTTACAATTCCTTTCCTTTGCAAACGCATCTGAGCAAGGTGTAAGACATTTTGAACACAACATTGGAAAGTCAGAAGCTCACATTATTTGACCATAGTAAGCTGTCATGAATTATGTTATCTGAAGAAAATAAGTTCTGGAAGAATGACCCACAGCTGAAGTATTCAGTTGACTGACATTTTAAAATTCATTGAAAATATCTATTAACAATGGTGCCTCTGTGATAGTTCAGCCATGTGGGACAAAGATTTCCATTCCAGAATGATCAACATGAAGGATAAAGGTCAACAGGTTTTTTTTTTATGATTAGACACTGCTAAGGAGCAAAAAATCATACCTGTGTAATATCACTGACTTCAGTAGAGTTGGACCAAATATAAACTAGATATACAGTGTGATATTAAAGAGCGTTTTAACCCTTGCTACAACACAAAAAAATGCCTAAGGACTGGCGTCTTCAAGAAGCCTGTGGAGAATGATAAAAAAGGCAGAGATACATCAATCTGTGTGGCAAAATAGAAGGAACTCAAGCCCTGACTAAAACTTCCAACTTAAAACTGCAAGCTAGCAATAAGTTTAAATACGATATACAGGAACCTAACTAACCAAATCCACCGGGTTACTTCCACTCACGATTGTTTCCATCCCCAATCCCTTATCCCTATCCAGTGTTTATCTGAAAGACAGTTAAGTTATTAATCTGTTTTTTTGTCTAGCTGCATGTAAATTGCCAATACTGATGCCACGTAGTGCAAGGCACTAAAGGAAGCATTGCTGCTTCTGGCAAATTACGAGCCTTTGAGGAGCAACATAAAACTGTGTGACTGCTAGATAGAGGTTGGGACTTCAGAAACTCAGTATTAATTCTTGGTGAGTAAAAAAATATTACGTTTGGTAAAATTATCTGTGAGTAATTGATGTTTTGCTACCTTAAGCACGTCTCCAAAAGGCCCCAAGGATTGATGTGTTGGAAGGATTTTGATTATGCAGTCTGTCATTTAATATAAATTATTTTACAGCATCAGGTGCTTAACAATAGCATAGGAATGTCTGGGAAAGCTGTGTGAGACTATGGGGAACACATAGCTGAGAGAAGTTATACTCACATGTGAGAGATGCCAAAGGAGTCTTTTTGTTAAAGGAAGGTGTTAACTGAATTATTCCTCTCCTTTAGGAGAGCACTTTAGGCAGAATACTAGTCCTGGAGTTTTAATTACTTTTCTTTGCATTGCTAGCATGGATTTATGTATATTTAGTAATATCACTTGTCTTTTCATGTTCCATTCTCTAAATAATTTCACCCATACAAATACAGATCATACATAAAAAGTAACAAAACTTCTGCAAGTACTATTTGGCCATACGATGCAATTATTCTAAGAAAAGTAAGACTTGTTTATTCCTTTTCTTTCTCTTTCTGTTTTAAAATATAGGGGAGCTTTACTGAAAGAGAAATGGCAGCAATACTGCAAAATAAAACAGGCAAACTTTCAGACAGATCTCTTTGAAGTCAGTGTGAGTTTTACCCATTGCCTTTGGTAGGATCTGGAACGCTACTCAAGAGAACTGCAGAGGGATATTTATTCTATGGAGTATTTTAACCAGGAGAGGATTTCTATATCCAATCTTTACCCATTGAGATTAAATTTACCCCATAATTTGGCTGCATGTCTTGCTGGCATTCAGGTGACTTGAAATTAATTTTCTTTAACTTTAATATGAAACTTGTATTAGTCCTTCTGTATTCCAGACTTGCACAGACTTTGCCAAGTTTCCAAATATTTTTTTAATTCAGATGTCATCTCTTTGATCTGTGTATTTTAAACAAGTCCATTTCAGTGGAAAAAACGAGATTCACTTGATGGAAGGAGTAAGATGTGTTCATCATCATTATAACATTTAAAGTCATAACAGAAGATCCAGCTAACGCAACATGGAAAAAACTGCAATCAGGGAAATTGGTATTTGGTAGGCGGTGGGAGAAAAAGCAAGAGAAATGGCAATTCATCTCCATAGTGCAATACTTTAGCTCAGATTCTAGGGACATCTAGAGAAGATTGCTTCAGTAAAAGAAAATGTAAAACACAGGTTGATGGCTGGGATATAGAAGTGTGCACACTGTTTAAAACTTCCACTTGCACAAGTGCAGAAGTGAATAAATCTGTCCCTTAATAGACAGATTGCTAAGAGTCCCTTCACTTTTCTAAAAAAAAAAAAAACCTAAAAATTATTAAATTTAATCAAAGCAAAAAATGACAGAATGTCATAATTCCTTTTATTTTCTTTTATTTGGCACACAATATTTTTGTTTAACATGCAAAACATTCCATACAGTTCTACCATTTGGCCAGGCTGAACAGAAGTAGTGCTTCATTACGGGTCAGCCGGCATAGTGGGAAACTCTATAAGCAGTATGGAATCATGGTTTTTTACATTATCTGCAAATACAGCTTTTCTGGCTGGATTGATTTGCAATCAACTATCTCTTATTTAGCATACCCTCAATGTCACTATTTATTAATCTGAGTTTACACTTTATCTCCTAAGCTTTTCAAGCATATAAGTATGCTATTTAAGATGGTCAATGGAAATTATTGTATATAGACACATCAGTACACATACGCACAGAAAATCTGAAGGAACCAAAAATCACACCTCTCCTCAAGAGTGACAGAGCTGCCCATATCTATTATCATCAATGACGTTCTGCCAAGCTCAGCATTAAACTCCCTTTATATTTCGTTACTGATTACAGTTCTAGGGAAGTTCTACCTGAACAGTTTTGTGAAACATGGTCTGGTTTCTTTCTGCCATTATAGGAACAAAACTAGCTAAAATCTAGAAAACTTTGCTCTGAACTTTGTTTCTTCAATGGCACAGGCATATCCTAATGCAATTTTTCATCACCTAACTGTGATTGTTAATTGACAGTAGTTTAATGATGTAATCATTTTCATGCATAAAATGTACAATAAATACAGCAATATGAACCTATGATTACTTTTCTGTTCTGCACAGTAGAAATGACTGAAATGCATTCATCTTCACTGAAACACAGGAATCAGAGATGGGAAGAGTTTGTCCATATGTGTTTCAGTGATACAGGGAAAGTGACTCGACAAAACATTAAAAAAACCCATTACACAAATATTCACTGGTAATTTTAAACAACCTAGATTCAGCCATGTTCCTTTATAGGTTCATTTTCCATCCATTTTTGAAGGTGAAGTTCTCCTCTGTAGAGAAAACCAAAATAAGATTTTTATCTTATTTAAAATTTGCTTAATCTCATATTGAAGGCTTAATTAGAGCCTGTGCTGACCTTCTTCATGGAGAATGAGTTTATCTTTCATGGGCATTATTAATACCATGAACACATATTTTGAAGCTGAATTGCTCATACATCAGCTAAAAATCTAATGTTGAACTGCTTAGGTGACTTACAATGGCTGTTCATTTTGAATTTTATACTTCAGTTGAATTTGAATTTAAACTCTTTTTGCTGCAGAAGTTATTAAATCAGAAAAATCCACATGACACTTGTCACTAACCTACAATAGCTCACATGTTGAATGCTCTTACTGAACTGTTTGCAAATGCTTAAAGAAAGAATGTGACAATTTGAAATAACAATTATTTTTGAGACCATTTCAATCTTTGAGTGGAATCTAATGTTAAATATATATTTTTTCCTGTGTGCAACCAAGCTAAGCAGTAAAAATAGTTTAAAAATGTTGCAGAAAATATGGCAAATAACATTACATATAAGGATTTTGATTAATGTATAGGGAGAAAGTAGCATGTCAGAGTTTTCATGGTACCTGCAATATGGCCATAAGAATTTTGTGAGCAATAGTATACAAAGGAATCTTGGAATTCCCTGTGCCAGTTGCCTATGTGTTTGCTTCTTGAGCTAAAGCATAAAAGACTAGGACATAGATTCGCCTAATGGGTTTCTGTAAGGACAGCATTATTGTCATCTAACTGTAGCCAGCTAAAGAGTAGGTCTCTATTCTAAGGTAGCAGTCGGTTTCCTTCTGCAGTCAATGAGAGACCAAGCTCTGTGCATGTCCTGAGAATGTTTCATTCTCTTTAAGAGGGGGCAGACCGAAACAAGTAGTGTGAACTACCTCCTGGGATGCCTGTAGTCACTCTGACTGTAGAGGTATTTCAGATAATAGGATGGATTGGCAGACAAATTCTCAAGAAACTAAAAGTTAGATGAGATCTATTCAGGCATTACTGCTGCACTGCCTACTCCTGAAACTATTTTAGAGAGTACTTTTGATTAAGTATTTAATAATGAATGTGAATGGTAATCATAGCAACAACTGAAATGGGTCTGTTGGACAAAAGTATTTTCTTCAAGTGTTGCTTTGGCCTTTGACCTAGAAAACGATGAGTTTTCCATCCAATAAGAAACAGAGAATGAGAATTAACTAACATACTGCGCTGTTACAGTGCAGTAAATTAAAGAGAACATAGCAAAACAAAAAAAAACCTTGAAAAACACATCTTTAGTGAATTCAATTTTTCAAATTTTCATATTTGTAATATTCATTAACATTATAATTTATTCTTTTTTTACCTCTTTTTTTAAGCAACATGGAAACAGATCATACTAGCTCTAAAACAGTCATTATGGTCTGTTGTGTAGATAGTCAATTACAGACTTTTAAATATACAAATTATGTAAATGCCTATTTAGGGAGTATTTACAAAATACATTATTGACCCAGTAAACCATAACATCTCCAATCTGTCAAAGAAATACATATTTAGGTCTACTTAAAATGCAAATTATTGGCCCAATAGACCATAACGGCTTCTTCAGAACAGTTACATTCTATCATGGAAATCCATGGTTGGGGACTTGCTGGCTAATGACTTTTGTGTGAAATCTGCCTTGGAAACTGCCCTTAAGTACACAAATTTCTCACATGATAGAACATAATGGCTCTTTTTCAACAGCTACTGACTGCAGAATAGTATTGTGTTCTATTAGGTAGCCAGTTAGTTGACAGATCTCAAACAAAAATGCGCAGATGCTATACAGAGATATCCGTTGGCTTCAGATCCCCCTCTAATTTTGTTTGAAACAATAGATGCTAACACACAGCAACTATTTTTCAGAAATGATTCCTCATGTGGATTTACAACACCAATTCTAGAATGAAACAACTTTGATGATAAAGAATGATCTGTGGAAAAATAAGACATAGACCAATAGTTCAAAAGGGTTGTTATAAATCCTCATTAAACAAAGCACTTTGCACATCCTTCAAGAGGAAGTAAGCGCATGCATTACTGAATTTAAATTACATACATTTAAATGTTGTCCATTAAAGATTAGTAAAAATGGGCCAAACTGTAGGGGACTACTTCTGTTACGTAGCAGTCAACTCACCAAAGAGTCTCACTGAAGTCGACAAGTTGCAGAGAAAGCATCAGTCTGTTTGGGGAAGTCTCAGAATCTGAGGAGATTGTCAGGAGTTTTGATTCCTAGAAAGATATGTCAGTTGTACACTGTGGCTCAGTTGCGAGTGTACATTTAAAAGAATATCCCCAACTTCAACAGGGATCTGTTATCAATTGAGCACTCTGAACTACTCGAGGAGCTGAAATACCTTAGCAACTCTCAGTTTATGGACTTAGAAAATCTCATTAAGAGATGTTGAATAGGGATTTGTACTTGTAGAGACCAATTCTATTTTTTAACAGTTCTTACATGTACAAAGGGCATTCTTTTCAATATAGGAAACAGAAGTCTTCTGAGAGTGCATCTATTGTATTTATCAATACTTTTATATTGTTAGACTTTGTTTCTTGTGTTTTAATCTTAACAGTGAACAAGTGTCAATACTTAAATAAAAAGGTCAAAAGAATGAGTGAGGAATATACTTTTTGGCATGAGTTCTTAAAAACTTGATTCTAAGGGGTTTTTTCAGTACAATTTAAGACCAATAATGTCACAAAACAAAAGCCTCTCAAATATGAGAGAACCTGTTTGATAATGTAATTTTAAATATTATTATTTCTTCTTATTTCCTTAATTCTAGTACCTTTATTCTAGAGGAGGTAAGGAAAGTTTTTGCACTGTAATCATTAAGTACCAACATGCTAAATAACTTCATTAGCATTTTACTATTTGTATTTATAGTACCTGTCATTGCATATGCCCAGGTTATAAAGCATCAATAAACAATTTATTCTTTTTCTTCTGGAAATCCATGCGGTACCTAACCAGAGATTTGCAGATTTTCATTTGTTATAGACTGTTGCTCACAAATTAATAAAGAAGTGCATAGTTGATAGGAGGAAAAAAATCAAATAGCAATGCTTTATGATTTGATTAAAGAGGGGATATTTTTGGATTCTCCTTATTTCAAACTGTGATACTGTAAGTTAAATAATGCAAAAGTAATATAATTTTGTGTTTTAACCTTTGAAGGAATAGCTTAGGTTTTTCTTTAGAGTAAGGTGCCTTTACACTTTTTTAAGTGAAAGTAGATCTTAAAATGTGTATAGGTATAACAGTTGAGGGCATTTTATCTATTTTCACTCTGAGCACTCCAAAGGTGAAGCAATGTAAGGACATTATATTATAATTAGAAAGCATACTTATGTTTGAAAAAAGTAAGTCCAACCCATGCAAGTCATGTACTAACAGAAGAGATAACCTGCTTTTTAAATATATTTTGGGATCGTTCAGTGAGGTAACCTGGATTTGGCTTCTAACAGTATATTCCTAGGCTCTTACCTTCACTTCTTCAAGATCTTCTCCATGATACTGTTGGTTTTTTTTCAGAGCTCTGGACAGAGGGGAATGTATCCCAAATCAGCAATCCTTCTTAGCACTGCAGTTCATTATGTACCCAAAGGCCAAGTATTTGAATTGGTGATATTACCGCCAAGCGTGTCAATCAGGACAACAGAGCTAAAGGCAGATAATGTTTAACTTCACACTGAAATGCCACCATGATAGAATACTATGCTGGCAAGCAAAGTATTCCTGCAGACTTCCAGGTTATTAGGAGTAGACCACAAACCACTGCCCTTTAGAATCCACTATCTCCACAGTGTCTGACTTAAGTTACAATCCTAACTCTGAATTCCCTGTCTCTTTGGATGGTGGCAAAAGGAAGTGACTCAAAGCAGAGAACCAGTAGAGGTGTCATTGTGCCTTTTCCTTAAACACTGCTCATCGTAGGGCAGAGAGGGACAGACATAGAGAAAGATGTATGAAAAGAAAATATAACATAGACTGTGGAATTTCAAGTTGTTATTTGAAACAAAGAATGTTTAATCTTCAAGTAGTGTACCTATCAGTGTAAAATTAAAATGACCAACAAAGAGAAATACCCATGGCCTGTTTTGCTCTCTCACACCCTTCATGAAGTAAGTTGCTCTCAGCCTCTCATGCTCTGAGTATATATTTTTGAATCTAACAGGGAATGCAGAGGGGCACTGGAAACACAGTTTGCTTTCAGAGTGAGAAGATGAAGGCAGGGTCTTTATTCAAGTACACAGTGGGAAAACAACGGACAGTTACTGTCATAAATTGAAAAAGGAGGTGTTCAAACCTGATGTAAGGAGAAGCCTTTCACCCTGAAGATAGCCAGGCAATGAAGCAGGATGCCTAGAGAGGCTGTTCAGTCTCCGTCCTTGGAGATGGAGACCCAACTGGATAAAAGCCCTGAGCAACCTTATCTGACCCCACAGTTGACCCTGCTTTGAGCAGGAAATTGGACAACAGATGTCCTGAGGTCCCTTCCCACCTGAATTACTCAGTGAATCTGTGCATGCAAATAATTCAATTAAATCATGTAATTTCAGACTCCAGTTGGAGACTTGGATACGATAAACATGTAAATACATATCTCTAAGTAATATTTTAGTTAAAATATGTTTACTTTGACAACAAATGAGCAGGATTTTTCATAAAGATTGAAAACTCCCTTATTACTAGGGAAACAAGGAGAAAAGCTTTTGTATAGTTATTCTTCAGTCTATATTGAAAGTAGCAACTGGATACAGAAATTAAAATTGTTGTTTAGTAAAAGAATCCACTTCAGGTCTCTATGTCCCACTAGTAGATCTTTAGCTAGTGTCTGTATTCTAGGGCCATTACATATATACATACCATAGTAGCCATGTTAAACTAGTCTGTGTTTTAGAACAGGACATAGAAGAGGTGACGGTTCCACTGCAGTATCCTGTGCTAACTTAGAGATGTCAATCTGATTCACAAACAGGCTATATTCTTACAAATTTTGTATTCTTTCAGTGACTCAAACTTATGCCAAACTATGTTTTTTTATTCTTATTTTGTACATTTCTTTTCATGCTCCTTTTCATTTTTCTCTGGTTTTTTTTGGAAGCATCAAATCAAATGGTGTTACTTCTCACTGCTAATTCCCATCATGCCATTACTCTCTCATCACTCCAGGTTGTTTCGCTTCCCTTTCTGTTTCCTTTCTCATGCCAGCATGATTCCCTTGTCACTAGCTTAAGGGGAAAAATAACTTTTAAGCTATTTCATCCACCCTGTTGCTCAGTGGAGGTAAAATTAACCTATGTGTTAACAGCATATGTAAGATCCTTCCTCCATCAAAGCTGTGAGGTGTGGTTATGTGAAATCCCACTTCTCCTCCAAGGAAGACAAGGAACTTTGATCAGGACTTTTACATCAGCTTCTTAAGTTTTAGCTTGCAAGGAGGCTAAGAGAAAGCAAACAGGTTAGAAAGACTTACGCAGGCAGTCCAAAGGCTTCTTATGTTTCTTCTGTTGAAAGAGCACTCTCTCTAACATGTTAAGACATTATGTTAAGATGAGAAAAGCTTGTTTTCAACTGATACTTTTGTTCTGCCTGACATGAACCAGAGACAGCTGACAGCTACTATTTGCAGTTTTCTGTACACCCCTGCACTGCAACATTTAAAGAAATTTTACCAGACCTTGTAGCCAGCTAAAATATCATTCAATAACTATAATAACTACTCCCTGAAGGACAGTTGGTGAGGTTGAATTTTATCTCCAAAGTCTTGTAAACCTAGTTTAGGTTTTGGGAAGCAAATTGTGCAAAAAAGTTATATTGTATGTAGATTTCTTAATCATCACACAGCACCCACTGGAGACAAAATAAAAAATATTAAAAATTTATTCCTTAGTGTTCTGTGTTCTGAAGACAGAGAGATGTGTAAAATTAAAAAAAAAAAAAATTAAATCCAGACATGAATTCAAAGTGTAGTACTTATTCCTGAATAGCTTCTCATCTGAAAACACCTTCCTGAGGATTAAGTAAAAAGGTGAAGACAGACTTGCTCTAGGGAAAAAAATCCAAACTGAATTACATATAATCAGAAATAACTTCATATATAAATATTTGCCTTTTCAATGTAATCACAAAGTTTTATAAATACACGTTGTGACCAAGGAAATGCTGCTCTTTTTACAGTTTTTTTTTTTAAGAAAAAACGAAAGAATTAACCAACCAACCAAAAAAATCCTGAAGACATATACCTGACCAACAGAAAAAAGGAAAAGACATCCTCAGTGATACTTGCAGTCACATTGCTGCATACTTAATTACTAATACATTAATAACTTAATAACACAATGGCACATACTTAATTACACTTTCTTTTTTCTAGCATGAACAGAAAAGGAATTCAAGCACAGATGTAACTACAGTTTGTCTTTTAAGAATCTGCTTTTGATACTTATTTTATATTCTATGAGAATAATATTTGCATCTGAAAATTATGGCCTCAGATCCTCAGATGCACTGAGAATCACGGAGATGAGGTTTTTTTTACTGTGAAATACACAAATGTAGGAAAAAGTGTGAGCATTCATAATAGAAAACAATGTATGCATTATACTTTCAGATAGCCTTTTTTCCTTTAGATGTAACATTTCCTAAGAAATGTTATTACTATGCTGTCATCATTATTAACTTCCAAGCACAGGAGCTGGTTAGACTGGATGTTTCTCAAGATAAAGCAGTTTAGGGCCTTATGTATTGTTTCTGTTAATATTAGTATTAATTGTATCAGTTAATTAGTATTAGTTTTTTTTTCAAAAGGAGTTGATCAGACCCAGTGACTGAAAACAATGGCATATCCTAGTATTAAGAAGCTGCAAAAACCCATCTTGCCCTCAGATCCTAGAGTTATGCAAATGTGTCTGCCAAAACCTGCATTTGTCAGAGTTCCCCTATGCACGAAATTCTCTGCTGTGTAATTGCAACCAGATTGCAGCCTAAGAGGCATCAACAAGCCAGAAAGTCACTAGGGAATTTATATCTTTCCTTAAATACTCTTATGTGTGAACAACAAGAATTCAGCCTTGAAGCGTGCAGTACTACAAAGCACTCAGAGCTTTTTAGGGTCAGCCTCTAGCTTAAAAGCCAAGTTTGGGGACAGATATAGCTCACAAGATACGGTGGACAAATGATATTGACTAATCTGTTTTAATATAGCTACTTATTCTGATCAGAGTTGCTAATCGTATTTTATAAATTTTAGTGCTAACTAGAAAGCTGTGAAACCAGAAAAATAATTTTAGAACTAGTGAAAGAAGTCGGGGAAAAAAATGGGATTCATCTATTTAAATGCAACTCATCTACTTGTTTTTCTAAAGCCTTAGGGGACACAAAAGAAAGTCTTTTTGGATATCAAAAGCAAGTATTTATACACAGTGTCTAAAAGACTCAATTGAATGAGTTATCTCAAGGCTAACGTTATAAGATTAAAGGAACATTGTCAACTTGGATTTTTTAATGGACTACTTTCTTTATAATCCTGTTTCTGATTGACCACCTTTTACTTAGTCTGTCTTATTTCTATTTTAAATCCTTAAATATGTTATAAAGGAACTCCTACTTAACAGATGATATTTACAGGACCTTTTCAGTAAGCATAAAATGGATAGATTAGGGGCTTCATCTGAGGTGACTGGAAAAATCTCAAAAATTTTTTAATCATACTTTAGCAAGTGATACAATCAAAATTATTGTATTCAAATGCTTTCAAATGTGCAAAGAAAAAACTGAAATATCTTTAAAAAAACATTTCCCCCTATTATAAAATGTTTAACTTATGTTAACTATGTTATGATTAAAAAAAATTCTAGAAAATTATTTTTTTGCAGCCCAAAACTCATTCTTATTTACATGTAAATGATTGTCATTTCTTTGTTTAAAGAGCTATTCCCATCAGGATTGTTGAAATTGTAAAATTCAAGATGTATTTTCTTTATTCTTTTTAAGGAATTCTCCCTCCTAGATGAGTCACACTTGCACTTTTTTTGATTTGAAAAAAAGATTAGAAGGTTATATCAGTTGCCACAGAACACAAAAGACCACCTGACTGATACTGACTTTTATTTTTGGTGGTATACCTCCTTTTCAAAAATTCCTAGTTTACAGTGGCTTCTGGAAAACATGATAAAAATAAATCCAGGAATTGTGTTATTTTGCCCAGAATATCTTGTGCAAGATGAATCTATTTAAGTTTCTGGAGATTTTTAGATAGTGGTAATTTTACCTAACTTCCTGCTCATCTTCTTGGAAACAGAATCATGAAGCTCCTGGTTAGTGCCCTTGAGTCTGCAATCCAGGTGGATATAGGACAATTTGAGTGAGTCAGCCCCTTCCCAAGGATCTGATATAGGAAGATAAAGAAAATGGTTTTACTTTTCTGAAGAGTATTGAGGAGTGAGGACCTGGCAGCTCTTAAAGGATGTTATTCTTGGAGCACAAGATCTACTGATTCCCTTGTGTAAGAAATCAGGCAAGAAAGGCAGGACACCAGCATGGGTCAGTAAGGACCTCCTGGTCAAACTAAAGTGTAAGAAGGAAATGCACAGACAGTGGAATCAGGGAGGCATATCCTGGGTAGAATATAGGGACACTGCCCAGATGTGTAGGGATGTGGTCAGGAAAGCTAAAGCACAGTAGAAGATGAATTTGGGAAAGGATGTAAAGAATAATAAGGACTTTTACAGGCACATTGGCCAGAAAAGGAAGATTAAAGAAAATGCACTCTCTTGATAAGATGGACAGTTGGTGATAACCAACATGGAGAAGGCAGAGGTACCCAACAACTTTTTTGCCTCAATTTTCAAAGGTAGTCTTTCTTCTCACATCTTTCAAGACCCTGAAAGGGGCAGGGGCTGAGAGAATGAAGTCCCTTCCATCATAGGAGAAGATCAGGTTTGAAACCACCTGAGGAACTTGAACATACATAAGTCCATGGGACCCAATGAGATGCATCCTAGGGTCCTGAGGGAATTGGCAGGTATAGTTGCCAAGCCACTCTCCATCTTATTTGAGAAGCCGTGGCAGTTGGGCAATATCCACAGTGACTGGAAAAAAAGGAAATACCACACCGACTTTTAAAAAGCTAGAATAGACCCTGGGAACTACTGAGCAATCAGCCTTACCTCCATGCCCAGTAAGATCATGGAACAGAACCTCCTGAAAGACATGTCAATACATATGGAAGGCAGGTAGGTGGTTAGATACAGCCAACATAGCTTCACCAAGGCTGACCAACTTAGTGGCCTTCTATGATGGACTGACTGCATCAGTGGACAAAGGAAGTTCCAGATGTCATCTACCTGGACTTCTGTGAGGCCATTGACACGTTCCCCACAACAGTCTTGCCTCTAAATTGGAGAGATATGGGTTTGATGTCCAAGTGGAAACCAATAGTGAGTGGTGTCCCTCGAGGGTCCATACTGGGACTGGTACTATTTTATGCCTTCATTAACAACTTAGACAGTGGGACTGAGAGCACCCTTGGCAAGTTTGCTGATGAAACCAAGCTGGGTGGTGCAGTTGATACACTGGTGGGAAGGGATGCCATCCAGAGGGACCTTGTCAGGCTTGAGGAGTGGGCCTGTGTGAATTTCATGAAGTTCAACAAGACCAAGTGCAAGGTCCTGTACCTGGGTCGGGGCCCTCAGTATCATTACAGGCTGGGGGATGAAGGGATTGAGAGCAGCCATACCTAGAAGGACTTGGGCGTATTGGTTGATGAGAAGCTCAACATGAGCCAGCAATGTGCACTTGCAGCCCAGAAAGCCAACCATATCTTGTGTGTGTCCAGCAGGTCGAGGGAGGTGATTCTTCCTCTCTACTCTGCTCTGGTGAGACCCCACATGAAGTATTGTGTTCGGTTCTAAGGCCCTCAGTATAAGAAAGAGATGGACTTGCTTGAGCAGGTCCAAAGGAGATCCATGAAGATGATCAGGGCTCTGGAGAACCTCTCCTATGAGGGCAAGCTGAGAAAACTGGGGATGTTCAAGCTGGAGAAAAGAAGGGTCCAGGTATATCTAATTGTGACCTTTCAATATATAAAGGTGGCTTATAAGAAAGACAGAGAGAGACTTTTTACCAAAGACTGTGAGACACTGGAGCAGGTTGACAAGAGAAGTTATGGACACCCCATCACTGGATTTGTTCAACGTCAGGTTGGAAGGGGCTTTGAGCAACCTGACCCAGTGAATGATGTCCCTGACCATGCCTGAGGGGTTGGACTAGATGATCTTTAAGGTCCCTCCCAACTCAAACCATTCTATAATTGTATGATTCTGTAATAACGAAGGATGCTCTTTCAAAAATTATCAGGCATTTATTCTTATCTTTAAATATTTTTTGTGCAATTTTTATGACTGACAAGAGTACTAATAAATCAAATATTACGTTAGTCAATGGAGAAACATTGTCAACAGTAAACTTTATGGAACAAATCACTCTGTTCATGTGATGAGATCATATCCTGCAGGATAATAGGTAGCCATCATATGGCCATCATGCTTCATTTCTTACAGACCCAGATTTGCTTTCTATCAGTGATAGAAGTGAAAGCCAGTGATTCCTTATCTATATAATTTTTTTTTAAAAAGAGTACTTCAAGAACATATCAGTGTGATCATCTTCAAAGTGACATTTTTTGAGGTGGAAACAGGCTGCCCAGAGAGGTGGTGGAGTCTCCGTCTCTGGAAATATTCAAAACCCGCCTGGACGCGTTCCTGTGCAACCTGCTATAGGTGACCCTGCTTTGGCAGGGGAGTTGGGCTAGATGATCTCCAGAGGTCCCTTCCAACCCCTACCATTCTGTGACTCTGAATTTCAGGACAGATGGAGAAATCAGCCCCTAATGGATCTGGATACTGGGGCTTGTATCTCCCAGCACTCATCTCCATGCAGCTCTCTCATCTCCAGGATCTTCTTCCTCTTCCAGGATCTTTCCTCCAGATAGAATCTGCATCTTCATCTTTTTGAGAGCAGTTCTATTTTTCAGACTCCTTTTCTTTTCAGGCCCTCAGTTTTCCAACCAAAAGTCTATATGCAGAAGCACAATACCTATCAGCCACCTATTTGGTGCTTCTGCCTCATGTCTGTTTATTAAGTGGAGGATTCATGATATACATCTTCTGTTTAAACCAGTCACTGTCAAAATTTACAACAAACCCATACTGGTTGCAACTAGCAACCAGCAGGCTTCTGCTTGAGAGTTCAGATGCTCGTGTTTGGACATAGGCCCTCCCCAACACCAAACATACACACACACACAAAATCATCCGTCACCTGTTAGCATTAACAATTCAAAATGTATTATCTCCTATGACAGCAGTCTAAGGATTTTACAGAGTATCTAAAGCAATCTAAGGATTTTACACAATATATAAACATATATTTAAGGTCTTATATTATACCTAGCATGATGGAAGAAAATTACTTGTCAAAATTAATTTTCCTAGCTGATTTATTTTGTTACATCAGATTATAAAAGGAATTAGTTGAGCAGTAATTGGAAAAAAAAAAAGGAAACAAACCAAACCAAACCAAACCAAAAAATGTCTTTTAAGATGATGGAAAGAATGCGTACCCAGAGAACATAAAAAAAAAAAGCGTGAGGAAAGACCCAAACAAAATCTGCAATAGAGCTATCAATCACTAAAAACTCAATAGCCCAGAGAACAAGAAGGAAATAGGAAATCTAAGAATTGCTCAATTCTCATCTGAATTGACAGTAGGTATAAAAAATCTATATCCAGCTGTGTGATGTATTGCAGTAAGCACTGAAATGGCTTCCAGAACAAAAACATTCTTAGCCCAGTATGTATGAGGCTAGTACTCTCTTCAAATTTGACAATTAAATTGAAACAGATGCAACAAGTTGCTGACTAAATGGAGGCACCTTCAAAAGCAGCTGGGCATGTCATGGCCTGGCTTTGTTTCTAGTTTAAGTGATGGACCTACAGAATTTTAGCTGTGACATCTCTTGCTCAAAAAATATGTCAACATGAAATATTGTCATAGGCTAATATTGTACTAAAGCAGGATGTGCAGGAACACAAAGAGCAAGGGAGTCAACTGGTCTTCAGAAACATGGATGCAACAACTGATATATGATACTTTATTAGAAGCAGAGACTATTTACACAGGTTTTTTCAAAAGCGTCTGGGACAGTAGCAACAGCATGTTTTCTGCTGCAGCTCACATACCGGTCCAAATTGTCTCTTGTCCTAATTTACAGTCATTCACTAACTGTATAAAACTTGACCCCTTGATAAACTAAGCACTATCCATCCTTTTAGCTAAAGTTGTTTCGAAAAATGTATCTCCCTGGAAAATAATATTCTGAAATCTTAAAAGAAAGCTAGCTGGACCTGTTATCAAACAGTAAGCCATTAAAAAACACAGGCACATTTTCACAGAATCATAGAATTATTTAGCTTGGAAAAGACCTTTAAGATCATTGCGCCCAACCATAAATGTAACACTGCCAAGTTCACCACTAAATCATAGTCCTAAGCACCACATCGTTTCAATCACATTCTCCTACACTGTTGCTACTAACACATGCATATAATCTGAAAATCTAACTCAGAAGTGTTTTCTAGTTTTTCTTTGTTTATCACACCTGGATTTCTACTGACAGTTTAGGAAAAAAAAATAAAAAAATCTCCTTTGATCTTTCCTTTGATGGAAAAAAAAAGCACCTAGCTTTGAATCTGCTCTGGTTTATGAAATGCAGGTGTTTTGGTGAACTTTAAAATGTTTCAGCTTACATTTGTGTAAGTGCAGAAGGTCATCATTGCTCTTAGATTTAGTTAGGGAACTACAGAGAATGCTAAGGCAAATAGAAAGGTAAATGTGTGTCAGTGTAGAAAGATGTTAATGTGCATTGTATTAAAGCTGTATTGAAAGAGTAGTTGATAGGACACTATGGTAAGATCTCAGCAGTTCTAAGACCTATTATTCTGTATATTTTTTACTTGTTTTATTCAGTCATTTTACCTCTATTTTTTTTTCATCTCCCTTACTATGTCAATTTAGACATTAAATTAACATTGAATTCTATCTAATTAAGTCATATGAGTGACTTTCATGGTAGCTATGATCAGTGTTGAAAAATGGTACATAAGAGCCTTTGTAATACAAAAATTACGCTGAGAATGATCACTGAGAATACCAAATATTTAAAACTTTCTTCTATATCTCTGTAATACTTTTCAAGTTATTATGTAAATAAGATCTTATCATCCAGCTCATAGCTTCAATACCAGTCTCTTTAGTCTGACACTTGCAATGGCTGCAGGAAGGGAAAAGTGTTCCTCGCATCCAGGTTGCAGAATGCCCTGTAAAATATGTTCTTGCAGGTAAATGTAAGGCCCCAAGAGCCCATACGTTTCTATGAACAAAGGCAATCTCAAAGGAAAGATTAAGAATGAAGCTAAAAAAATCTGCCGACTTGATGCACTTGTTGCTTTAAGAGCAAAAAACATAGACGGATTGCTCAGAGGCAGAAAGAAGTAACTTTCAGTGGAAGCTTGGCAGGCCTCAAAATTTTTTCCACAAAACTTGGCCTGATTTGTTTCTGTTGTGAAAATAGTTGAGGTGAATGTAGCATGAGGTTTCATTAAATTCATGCAGATAGAGGGCCCACTCAGTTTTTCTATTTATATAATGACCTCAACCATCTGGGGTGTTACTCTAAGTCACTTTGGTAATATAATTTTTTTTTTTTCAGTCTGCAAATAGCACAGAGAAGACAAAATGCTGCTTGCTGGTACGTGCGTATGTGCTAAGGAAGGTAGGGGCTCTGAAACACTGACACTTCTGAAAGGATCAGTCCTTCCTGAGATGTATCAATGTCAGCCTGCCTCCCCCACAGAGGCAGTGTAGCTCGCTTGTGCAGAAGATGTCAGAGCTGCTTGAGTCTTGTAGGTGTAGCTTTTTAAAAAGTGCATGTTAAATAAGTTGAATCAAATAGTTGGCAAAATTTCAGACAGCTTTCAGGTAAACATTTCACACTTAAAAAGGAAATGCTTGTTTTCCTAAAAATTAATGGTCTGGAAACACCTTGAGCTTCATTCTGATTTTGCAGCAATTTTATGCCGAAGTAGCTCCATCGATTACTACTGATTTATACTGATATCACCGTACAAGTCCTATAAAGTTTAGCTGAAATGAAAAAAAAATCTGTTTGCTTAGTTTTATATGTGCTTGCTCATTCATTTCTCTCTCTTCTCCCCCCTCTCCCTCCATATGTATATGCATCAGATTCATTTATAACACAAAGTCTGTAATTTTATGTAATGGTAAAGCCTTTGAAACTTCATCTCAGAGATTTTAGTTTTTGTGACTAAATATATTTTGGACAAACATAAAGTTTCCTCTCCTTTTCTGCCACCTGTATTTTGCTTTTGTTTTATACATATCCATTGATATTTTACTATCTCAAATTTTCTCTTACAAATGTTAATAATTATTTCAGTTGTTTGACCTGCATCCTACAACCTAGATGCCATTTGGAAGGTATGAGAGTATATTCATTTTCCAGTAGCGTATGTAGCAGCAAAGTGGAATCCCATAAAATTAATCCTGTGGGATTCAGAATACACATGGAGAAGAGGAGGAGAAAACAGGGAAGCCTTCTGCCTCCTCACACCACAGCCCTGGCAATTTTACTCTTTAGCATAAATATTGTGTATTATGTAAAACCCACATGGATGCTAAACAGTTCAAAAAAAGAGGTAATATGCTAGGAAGTAGACTATGGATTTATCACCTTTGCATTGTCTTTGATATACTGGGAGAAAATTGTACCTTTAAAATAGGAGCATGGGAGACATTTCAGCGCAAGATTCTCTAAATTCTTATGGGGCATTCTGCCCCTTTCTGTGCTCTTGAGTTCACTGATACCCTCAATACTACTAATGCAACAGAGTGTATATATCCACATGGGTTTATATTTATGAACTTATATTTCATTCTGCCCACAGTCCAAGCTGACCAAGTCACAGGACAATATTGGTCTGAGCAAACACAACAGTTTCTCAGTGCTTGCCGGCTGCTGTGATGTGTTGTCTGGTTTGTTTGGCAAAGCAAACTCAGGTCAGAACATAGATGTCTATGTAACAAGTATCTTATATCATTGCAGGTTTATTTCTGATATACTTTGGCGTACTTTTGGTTTTCTTCTGCTTATTTTCTTTCCTAAACTGTGCTACATGAAGGGCTTTTCTACATGTGGATATTCACTAATGTAGTTACTTGAGCTATAACCTAAACAATTACATCAGTAATATCCAATCAGTGATATTAGCTTTGCAATGCAATTACCGATATGAACATGCTTTCTCAAGGACAAGTATCTTTATTTACTTGCAGATTAGCTTAATCTGCTTCTACAGTAGATTATGCACAGTTCAAATTATACTCCCATGTCAATACTTTTCCTTGTGTAGCTAAACCTATTGTATTCTCCTTAGACAAAAAGGTTTAAATTCATAAACAAAAGTTCATTGCAAGATTCTCTATATTCTCGAAGTGATGGCTGTTGTTCTTCATGCTCACTTCATCCCTCATTTATTTTACATATTCACAGACACTTCTGCCACAATCTACAGGCTCTGATTTTGAGTGATGGTGCATTTACCATGAAGAGCTGTAAATAAACTCTTCACAACTATCTGGTCTTCTCACACTCAAAACAAGTGGCCATGTAAAAACAAAGAAAGGAAGAACAACAGAGGAATTTAGTTGTAACTGTAATTGCTCCATACCATCCCTGCCAGTAGCTGACCACTCTGTACAACCCCTTCTTAGCAAATGCTGTCTAGTTTTGGGATAGCTATGGCAAGCTTCCTCTACCATGGAGCAGTGTAGTTGTGGAGTCCCATAAACTGCGTTTTAAATAAATGAAGACATGAGCCCATTTCTTTGAGAATGATTGTCAGGACTCTGAGGCCCTACCTACAAGGGCCTTACTGTCCTTGTCCAGCATCCCCTGAGGCTTCCCTTGATCCCTGCACATGGACCTATGAGCCCCATTTCAGCTGAGCCTGGGCCCTTGGTCCGTGCTCCAGTGATGCAGTAGGAGTTCCTGGGCTCAGCCCCATCTCTGTCCCTTTCCCCTGGATAGACCTTGGACCCCACCTCCAGCCCTGTCCTGGTCTCTTGCTGCTTGATGAACACTGGCCCTGGAAGGTCACTTGTTGTGCCTGAGACTGTTGATAGACCCCCTTACAGCACCCAGCTCTCTCCACTGTGTTCAGACACTGAGGGATGGTGCCTGTCAAAGAGGGCACTGGGTTCCCTGGGGTCACCCTGGGCTCCAAAATCCCTGTCCCCTAAGGGGGACCCAGCCCTTGCTGCACCCTGACGGTGATTAAGGTGCACCACGAATGTAACGGTCATCATCTCAAATAAAAGGCAAAATATGTAAAGTAAGAAAAAGCAATCAGAAATAAGCATAAGCATTTTCCAGCAAGAAATGAGTCTTCTTCCTCAATGTTAATGTACTTAAGTCCAGCTTCCACATTGATTCAATAACACTAATAATCTTAGACTTGAATTGCTGCACATGTGCAAATCTGAAGGATAGACACAGTTGCTACAATGCTTTGTTGATACATTACAACAGATCATGTGGCACGAATCCTGTCTTTCCCCATTGAAAAATCAAATGTAAAACCCAGGATACTGAATAGTCTTCCTAGAAATCGCATGATGGCAGTAAAACTAGTAAAATTTTGTGGAAATTTCCCCATACGGCAAGTCTATTGCCTGATTGAACTCGCATGGATATCAGCAGGAAGATTTCTACCAGGGCGGGCTGTTTGCTGCCAATAGCAATTTATTAAACTTGTATTTACTTCTCAGAGAATGAAAATCAACTCCTATTGCTTACTGTGCTTTACAGTTATTGCATACTGACTCCTGCAAAGCCAGAATTTTCTTGTGTTCTCATACACAGCTAATTTGGTGACAGCTGCAAGTACTACCAAATTCACATGCAAACTGATACTTAAATCAGCAGAGTTTAGCCAATTCAAAATGTGTTTTCGTCTGAATATCTGAAGCACTACTCCACCTGAAGGCTCATGACTTCATTTAATTTCTTTTTTTTTATATCTTCCCACTTTTGAACACTGAAAGATATTACGATCTTTTGACTTAGCAATAGTTATTTAATATTTGCTTCTGTTGTTCTTTTTTGTCAGTAACAACTATTGTCACTTTTAATTTGGAAAATAAAAAACACATCAGTCTAGAAAATAGTAGTCTGAGAACTATGTGATACTCTAAGAAAACTTTCACTCTTTTTCTACAGTCTTTAAAGAGGCTGACACCAGTGGGAAAATAAAAATTTGGATTTTTCCCCAGAAAGGTTGTAATGCTGCTACCATCCCAGTGTAAAAAATAAAATCTTATCTAGATAGGGCATTAGAATAAGAAATCTTCTGCAATCTTATCTATATTCAGGATGAGCAATCAGATGAGCCAAATACATGGTCTGTTTCTAGTTAAGACAGAGAAAAGAAAAAGAAAAAGAAAAAGAAAAAGAAAAAGAAAAAGAAAAAGAAAAAGAAAAAGAAAAAGAAAAAGAAAAAGAAAAAGAAAAAGAAAAAAGAAAAAGAAAAAAGAGATAAAAAGGAAAAGGAAAGGAAAAGGAAAGGAAAAGGGAAGGGAAGGGAAGGGAAGGGAAGGGAAGGGAAGGGAAGGGAAGGGAAGGGAAGGGAAGGGAAGGGAAGAAAAACGAAACAGCTGAAGTAAGTTACATAAGCATTCAAACTATTTATCAATTTATATGGTTTCTTATATGCATGGAGCTTTTTTAAACAAATTATCTTTTTTTATAAATATATTTATATATACATTTTTTCACATATATAATGCCTAACAAACTAGAAGGAGCAAAGGAACCACATATATATATTTACATACCAGTACTCTTAGCATAGTCATCTACCTGCTAAGCTTTATGCTTTTTAAGGCATCCAGCAAGTGTGAAACTTCAAAGTTCCCCCCAGTTTCCCATTCTCTGGCCTCCCCCTGCAAATTATATATGTGTAGGGACCTCTGTGTGGTTTCTTTGCTCCTTCTGGTTTGCATCTCTTTTTCACATATAAATCTCACCATCAATATGTTACTGCTGTACTTAAATCTACATCTTTTTCTTCTTACCTTACAGAGCTTTGGCATTCCAGAGACTCAGTAGGTTACCATCTTCCTCTCTTTCATCAGCCCTATCCTGGCATTTCTTCCGTAACAGAAAACACCTTTCACTTGCTACATTTTAAAGTAACTGATACTTCCTCTATTCAAGGTATGAATGGGATGATGTAAACACATGGAGACTTATGTGGGTCTCAGAGATGGCAACCTGTCTGTCACTAACCAGAGCTATGTTTTGAGCTATAAACTAAATGTATGCAATGAGCAAAATAGTGAGACCATCTTCCTCTTTGGAATTGCATACCGTGTTTTTAAATAATTTTAACACATTTTCAAAATTATTGTCAGTTATCAAAACGAATGCATTTTCTGTTTCCAATTGTATGAACTCACTATTATCATCCCTTACTGCAGGTCAGTCCTGTCTTGCAAGAAAAAAAAAAAAAAAGTGTTTTCTTCATACTTAACCACACTAAATAAGAAAACTTCTGTCTGCTTACCCTTCCTCTATGCACCAGTTTTGGCTTTAATCGGTATACCATAAGATATTATTTAGGGAGATTGTAAACTCAAAGTCCTAGCAAAATACTTTTCCTTTTAACTTGGATTTTCTTGTTTGGCTTTTAATGGCTGTAAGTCACCTCTTTTGTATGAAATAAGAACGCTGAGGAAAAAAAATCCTTTAAAAATGAATTACTAATTAGTGGTTGTCATGGTTTAACCCCAGTCAACAGCTAGGGCCACGCAGCCGTTTGTGCAGTTCTCCCCCTTCCCCAGAATGGCAGGGAGATGATGGAGAAAAGGAAGGGAAAGAGAAAGGAGGAAAATCTTGCAGGCTGAGATTAAGAAAATTTAATAAACAATAACAGAAAATAACAATAATATTAATAATTAATAACAATAATAATAATAATCAGACAAGTCAGTCTCACCAGTTGTTGAATTGGTACCTTCTTGAGCAGCAATCATGAGTGCCTGCCCCCTAGCTAATCCTGTTTATACACCAATCATGAAATTTATGGTACAGAATATTCCACTGGTCATTCCATCATTCTTTCTAGGCCCCTTCTCAGCTTCTACAAGAAGCTGAAAAAAGTCCTTGAAAAATATAAACAATACCTGACAACTACTAAAACAATATACATTATTGACATTCCTTTCATACCCCATCTGAAATGCAGCAGCCACTAGAAAGAAAATTAAGTCTACCCCAGGTGAAACAAAGACAGTTGTTCACACGCTACAGCTTTGCGTCTCAAATTCTAAGGATTATTTTTATTTGTTTCCTTTGGTTGAAATATTCAATACCTATCACTCTATAAAGACTCATAAAGTATGTAGTAGGACTGACATACAAACGTTTAGAGGCATTAGATTCATTTTATAGTCAGCATGAATCTCTGAAAACTCCATGAAATCGTAACAATAAGGATGCCCACAGGGAATGTATTCCAAGAAAAGACACAAGTTCCTCACTCACTGCAGCCTGGGAAATCTTTTCAGTGTTCCACTGTTACTGATGGGTGTGATAGCAATACCGTGACAGCATGGGGTTGTAAAACACACCAAACAATTGGCACTGATAACTCCTGGGTATTCCTGTGCTCATATGCATGCTGACCTGCATGGTCCACCTTGCATCTACTGTGTTACCAACCATTCTGCTGTTTTACCTCTCACAGCCTTTTACCAGAGCTGGACAGGGAACAAGATGTTTTTCTTTTTCACCCAGTGCAGAAGAGCTCGGAGATGGAACATTATCAGAATATATGGTGACCTTTTGATATTATTATTTTGATACAGACCAATGGAATTAGCTGCCACTAGTAGACGTTACCCTGAAATGAATAGTAACAAAGTTAGCAGATGTCAATGCCAGAATCTGCACTTTACAGCTGCAATATAATCAAACTTATTAATAGAGTAAAACTTATGTTCATGTATTCCACTGAACATTCTAAATTTCATTTGAATTAGATGTATACACTCATCCAAGAAATCCACCTGCTAGTGGTGGGACCACAAGTTACACAGAACTTTGAAGCAGATATGCCTATCTTTGGAAAATTTGGAAAAGCCAGGTTTTATTAAAATAGAAACTGGAATCCCTTTGCTTTTAGAATAAAGAATCTCAAAGGAACTGTCAGATGCAAAAGAAATATGCACATTTCTCACTGTCTTTTCAAGGCAGGTCTTCATTTGCTTTCTCCCTTGCCTGAAATTCTGCCAGTTCCCCTCTGCTCCCCAGGATAGTTGTCTTTTTCATTCCTGAGGCCTTCCTCTCTGCACCTTGATCATCTTCTCAAAACTCTCTCTTTGAGCTGCAGACTCCTAGTTCCTCCCTGTGATTTTTCCCCTTTTGTTTGCAGCCTCACATGCAGCCTCATAGCTTATCTTTCTGAACAGACTGATTTGCTGCCAAGGGAAGAAATTTCCCCTTCCACCCAAGGATTCTACATAGCGCAGTTGCCTACTATTAAAAAGAAAAACATCGTAACCGTAAGCAAGGTGGCAAACTGGGAGGAAAATGGTAAACTGGGAGCAAAACAACTCCTGGAAACAGCTCCTGGAAAATTCTTGGGTTTGTTTTAGATTTTCTGGGCATTTTGTGTTTTGTTTTTTGGGGGTTTTGTTTTGGTTTTCTTGAGTAATGCTTACAGAATTATTTTGTAATCGATCCTTAATTCTTGTTTATCATTCCCTTTCTCTATTACTTAACAACAGAATAAAAGTTTTGGCACTGCTGGACTTCTACTCAGACTCGTGGTATTCTGCAGGCTAGAAAAAAAAAGAAACAGGGAAAGAGGAGATGTTTAACAAATCACTAGTTTACAAAAATGCCAGATGACCTCACAATTTTTGGCTATTAGTTCAAAGGACTTCACTAATTAAATGTATGTCCAATAAATTCTTATTTTCCCTCCTTTCCTCTCTTTTCCTCAGGAGTACATTTTTCATCTATCTTTTCAGAAGTTTCTATCTCAAAATCTGTAGACATCTCTTTTCACTTAGCCACTAGCTTCTTAAGAAGAACCTGTGTTATAAATATTCCTCAATTCCTCTCCTTTCCAGTATGCTTTTGTCAAATAAGATTGACAGGCAGATTTTCTTTTTTAAGTCTTTCAATAGACCACATTTATTCTTCTCCATATTTTGATATTTTGTAGATGACGGAAAAAAAATGTTCTAGGTTTTATATTATTTTCTCTTCACAGAAATATGAATGCTTTTATTATTCTTCATCAATACGCTTTTGAGCATTTGAAAAACTTAACAAATTTGCCATGTTGATTCAATCTCTAGCGTTCTTTAGTGATCATTTACCTAACACTATGGTACAATATGTTTTCAAGGACTGACTCACTTGAAACTATTCATTCCAGGGCTGATTACATATTTTGAAAATTTTACTTTTTTTTTATTATAATTTCCTGCGAATTCAAAAATAATAATAAACCTCCCACACATATTAGCAGAAATATTTCCGCTATTAACTATTTCTTGCTGAAATTATTCTAAAGCATCAGAATTTGAGACAAATATTTCATTTTTTATTCTATGTTGGCATAGAATGCTTCAAAAATGGATAAGAAGATGTCAAAAAAATCCATTTGTAAATAAGCACCTATTCAGACAATATTTCTATCTTTTACTTCATACTTTTCAATTAAATCACTTCCAAACCAAGAAAGAAAAAAATTTCATACTCAATTGATAACAAACTCTTCAGAATCTGCTAAAACTGACCATCCGATTTTTAAGTGATCTGGCTTAGAAGCTTGCTTTGAAATGCTTCTCAGATGTTAGTGGTGCCACACATGTTATTCTGAGGTGTGGCTCAAAATGGAATAGAATGGGATTTCTCTATTCCTTTAGTGCTGATTTCTAGTATGGTCTTGGACACCACATGTGATTTCCCTTTGCTAGGGGGCAAATCTAGACAAATGTCTATCAGCCATTTTATTTTCTGACGCTTTAGTTCTTTTCTTAGAGATAAAGTACAGAATTGTCCTCTGCTGTCTTGTCATGGGAAAGAATGTGGTATTTCTAAAACAGACTGAATCTATACAGACTGAGAAAGAAACCATGAGGTGGTTATAGAAAACATAGTAGTGTTGACTACTGTTGGAGAGATGATGTCGTTAGATGGATCTTTGATAGGACTATGTAGAAATTCTTATGGTATGCAGACAGCATATCCCTTCAAAGAGATCAAAATCTTGTTTGTTAACCTGCTTAGTGTGCTTCTTGATTTTATTTGTCTAGGACGTTTTATCTTCTGTTTTTATTTTTGGTTACTGCTGGTGGTTCTCCTTATTTATGACAGTGGACAATCTTAGCTGCTATAACCAGCAAACTAAAATTTGGCATGTTATTGTGGTGATTGGACAATGTGGTAGCTAAAAATTATTATATTTATATTGAAATTCACCATAGAAGACCCAAGAAATTTGGCATAGTATTTTCCACATATACAATAGTCTATGTCTTATAAATATTTAATTTGTACTAGTAAACTGGATGTGGCTGCATGTGTAAGTTTGAAGACAGATCAATATGTTTCATGCAGGGAATTCAGTTCCCTACTACTGTAAGGGATATGGTTTTGCCATATTTCACCATTTACCATTTTACCATTTTTAGTGAAAGATCACAATATTTGTATTGACCCAATTCTATAGGGTCTCAGGATTTGTCTTGCCCTGTCTT
Organism: Chroicocephalus ridibundus; assembly: GCF_963924245.1. Taxonomy (NCBI): domain Eukaryota; kingdom Metazoa; phylum Chordata; class Aves; order Charadriiformes; family Laridae; genus Chroicocephalus; species Chroicocephalus ridibundus. The sequence goes on along the minus strand of NC_086285.1, from coordinate 83,096,127 downwards.
GGCCTGCACAGGTTTTACCTTGTTATAGCTGTGATAACAATTGTCCAATGGCCAACTCACTATTGCCTAACTCATTTTTATTTAACTGTCTGACTACCATATGTATCTTAAAGGTATGACAAACTTCAGTAGGTGTTGTATAAAAATTACTAAGCCTTTCTACTGAGTCTGGGAGAGTTACTGTCCTACTTTCAAGCTGTAAGATAGCAACTGAGAAGAAGGAAGCAGAAAGTGTTAAGAAAATGTGTAAATAAAACCAGAAGAAGAGCCCAGTACAAAGAAGGAAGGAACCCCCAGCACCAGTACAGAGCTACTGCTGGAGAAAAGCTCAGGACTTGGACAACCCACACAGCTACCCGAAAGGGCGAACATACTTCCATGGAAAATGGGCAGAGACTAGAAACGGGTTTTGTGTATCACAGTATTCACTGTATTGTTAATCATGTATTTCCTTATTAATTTAGACTGTGTTGTAGCTGGAATAATAATACCTGTTCAGTGCATTTTGATTGTAAAGACTTTATCTGGACAAAGTCTTAGGCCTGTATGTATTGTGCATCCCCTTTAGCCCATAATGAGATTTTGAGTGTAATACAAGCAACTCCCTCAGATAATGCTTTTTCACAGAGAGCGTTATCTTAAAACAGGTTAGATTTCCTCACCCTGTTGCACTTACAGAAAGGATGTTCTCAAACTTCTCTTCTGATTTCCAGCCTTATTTCAGTCTTGTATGGCTTATAGTAGTGATCTCATTCCAGTATTGGTCTATTGGATCCTGGATGTCTAGGCAGACTCCAAGCACTGCTGTTCTCACAGAATGTGCACTCACTTTCTTAGGTGCAAATTACTCAATTTCCTCCTGAACCTACAGCCCTGTTCACTCAAACTCTTCCTTTCTTGTAACCTCTTGATGGTTATTCCCCTGTATACTTATAAAAAATGGCTCTACCCTTTCTCAGCCTGTTAGAGTATACAAGTGAAGATTTATTTCCCCTCATAGCTTAGGCTCATTTTGCTTCTTAGCTTTCTACTGGCCTCTCTATACAGGTGGCTCCTGTTGGAAATTATTCCTCTTGAACCTGAGTAAGTAGAATTGCACACATTATTTTAATCATACAATTATGATCAAATTGTATAACTGCCCAGTGATACATCTTTATTGAAGCTGGAAAGGGTTATTTCATTACACTCTAAGAAAGCATCTTCCATTTTTAAAAGCAGTTGTCTTTGTTACCATCCTCACAGAAAATTAAGGAAAAGTACTCCTTTAACTCAGGCTGTCTTTAATTCTGGATTTTTCTAGTCAATTTTCCATTCATCACACTGCTAACATTAGCCTGATATTCATCATATTCATCAAAGTTCACATTTTGAAGTTTTACAACGTATACAGGAAGAAACATTATCAATTCTAATGAACAGAATAAACTTTAACAAAACAATGGTATTATGGAATGGTACAAGACAAAAAAAGTGTCCCTTTGATTTTCTCAAGGGTTCACCAGTAGAAGAAGGCACAGTGCATAAAGGGAGCATGTTCTTATATTTTATTACAAGGTCTATCTCTGCTCTGAGAATAGTCTTGATTTCACAGCAATGAAACGGCTAATACTTGTTTACATGGCAGCCTTTGACTTCTCCAATGAAATAAATTTTGTGGAGAGCAAAAGCACTATTTATGAGTTCTAATGTAGTGTAATAAATAAATGGTGCAGCTTTACTCCTGACTAGAATGCAATTACATGAGTAGGCCCATTGATCTCAAAGTGTGAATTATTTCTTTGTAAAGGTAGTAGGAGTTGCCCTATAAAACTGTAAGAGGTGGTTAATTTCAATGAAGACCTTCCAATTTAGAAAAGTAAAATAAATATGGATAAAACTAGTCAATGCTATTTTATCAACTGCTTAGAAAATATCGGAAACTTTAACAACTGACCGACCTGGGTATTTCATGGGAAAAAAAAACCAAAACTGTAGGTGAACAACTGGATTTCCTATTATTATAGGATTTAAAAAAAAGAAAACCAACCCTCAAAACATCATGGCACAAAAGTGTCCTTAAAAGACTTTAAATTTGTAATATGGAAGCTCAATTTGGGGAAAATGCTCTAAAAGCAACGTACTGAAAACAAACCACCTTACAAGGACAGTGTTAAACTGGAAATCAGCATCAAGTGTTTATAAAGCCTAACAAATCAAGATAAGGGGCTACAAAAAGGCGTGTTGTACCATGTATGGATTATGGGCTTCAAGTGTAATTGTTTTTCTTGCTAGCTCAGCCTGTCTGAACTGCTGTAGCTCACCTGAGCTCAACTACCCAGAAGGGAAAGTATTCATGTTTCAGCATGCCATGGGTTTTTGTATGTGTGCATAGACTGTAACCGAGAAATGGAATTGAAATACTGTAGTGATGGATGCCGTTGCAATATCTCAAGTAATTGTTTTCATTATTTTACTGATGTGCCAGGGTTTCAGAGAGATTGCACAGTTAACTGTGTGATACCTTTCCTTGTGTTTACATTTGCACTCTGTAGTTAATACCAGCACTTCCAGCCAGATACCCTTTAATCTGATATTGTCTTCCTCTGCATCTAACAGAAGAAATGACATGTCTATGAAAACTGTGTAGCCCAATTAGATCTGTGAGCATAATCACTGTTTTAATTTACTAAAAGGGTCCAAAAAGTAATCTTTTATGTATTATTCTGGGTTACCCAAAATGAAGCTTCTTTGGAATGTTCAGAGAAATCAAATCCTGGCTTCCTCTGCTGTCAGCACGTGACAGATTTTCTTCAAGAAAAAATAAAATGGGTTACTTAGATTAGAATGTTAAACTGTTACACTTTTTTACATAAAACTGAGATAAATTTTTTATTAAAGTTAATTTTTGAATAACATTTTGTCTTTAATACATAACTATGAAAATTACCAACACTAAAAATGGTTTGTGTTTGTTTTAAACTGAGACAGTTTTACTCTTGAAAACAATTTTTTGGAATATTTCATTTGACATTAATCTGCTTTTTTATTTTTTTAGAAAAAATAAAGTATTCCTGGATAATATTTGCATTAGCTGAGATGTAATCAGTCCATATTCATGTGCCAAGATAAAAGTTCTTTGTCTTTCTTTTCTGCTGAGACTCCTTCTATTGCTCCTGTTGTAACTCACCTAGCCACAGCCACATTCCTCCTGAAGTCTCTCAGAGTATGATTAGGTGACCTAGAGCATGGATTTAGAGCACATTAATACTACCCACTTAAAATAGTGTAACTCATGTCACAACTACCACAAGCAAGAATATGGATTTGGATATTCAGCAGAGAAAAGCCAGCACACTATAAATGCAATCTTTGGCTCGCCTTGTAACCTAAAGAATGCATTGCATACTTTGGCCATATCCTCAGTAATAAAAGCTTGCTTTCTCTCTGATTCTCTTCCTGTCACAGTCCTCCTACTCCTCCCTAAGAAAAGAACATTATTGCTTCCTGTAGGCTACCTGAAATAAAACTTCTCCACATTTAACTGTAGCTGGGTTCTTCACAGTATGCCTACCTATCCTAGCATAAACAGATTTTACTCTCCCACTGTGTTTCCACAGTAGTACTTTCCTTTAACTGTGACTATTTGGTAAGAAGAGCTCTTTTTTTTTTTGTTTTGGGTTCTTTTGTCTGTTTTTTTTTTTTTTTCTTGTAGAAAAAAATGGTGATGATTTTTAACAATTGCAACTAAGGATTTTAATTTTTTTTTTTTTTAAGGATTGGGATAAGGGCTTTTTTGTTGGTCACTTTAAGGTCTCCGCTTCCTTTTGGTATAATTTTTAGGAAGAAATTTCTTTTTATTTTATATGAAAATCTACATCTAAGACCCCTTAAGTTTTGGGGTTTTTTTTAATGCAAGTAACCTTTCCAAATGCATAACAAAGGCTGATTCTAGTTTCTGAAAAAAAATGTTTTAATCTTAATTGAACCAAAACTTCAATGGACATCTGTAGGAGTGTTGCTAAATAAGTCTACTTTTGTTACTTCATTGGACTGAATGATAAACTTCTGCCTAAATCTTAGAGAAATTATCATAGGGCATAGAATACGGTTAAAGAGACAAGGATTTGTTCTCATATGCTTAATTTTATGGAAGATGTTATAGCCTGACTTTATAGCTCGTAATAGCTCTGATGTCACAACTGTCAATCTCCTTGGCACTTTGTTTACTTTGCTTAATATTTTTTTCCTCCACAAATTTTCAGTAGATGATTGAGGCAAAAGCTGAAGTTTCAAGAAAATTGATTGGTTTCTGTTTGACGTGTGATGCATTAATTTGAATTAAGAGCACTGGAAAATAACTTTGATAGATTCTCTGTGTGATATCTAGGACTCCTCCAGTAAAGTAGCTGACGGTTCTTCAGGACCATAACCATTTAAACCACATGTTCCCTTCAGGAACTTGAATCAGGTGCAGCATGAATAACATACAAGAAGGGATGGTGTAAGAAAATAAGAAAAGCTTATAGACAGTGAGAGTGGATGGGTAGAGTTTCAAAAAATTGATCTGGAAGATTCTTTCTTGTTCTTGTTGGAGCAGAACTATGTTTGTGATATGTTTCTTGTGTAAAAGGTGACATTGAAGCTGGGGAAACATGACTCTGGTCAAATGTATAGGAGTGTGAAATTCTGTAAGGTTGATTTGTTTGTCTTCAGCTGCATGCTGTTCCTTGCAACACAATTGTGGCTCGGGGGGGAACTCTCTGGAGAGGGAGTTTTGCTTTGCTTGGAAACAACTGAGCAAACGCAGGAAGAGGAAAGCTTCTAGACAATGCAGGATGTAGCAGAAAGAAGACAGCACTGAGAGAAACAGAAAGAAGCAGGATGTCAGGCAGAAGAGAGGGATTACTGAGAGGAGCAGGGAACAATGACACATCTCAGCACTGACTGGAAGACAATTCACCTTGGAAAGAGGGGGAACTGGGAAAGTCTTGCTCAAAATTACAAGGCTAAGCTCAGCAGCAAGGATTTACTGCAAGAACACAGTAGGCGGGGGAGACACGCACAAGTCCATTCTATTTTTACTTGTCTAACATAGCCACTTTGAATTTTCTCTGTGTAAGAAATTAAGAATCCTGAATTTCATTATACTTCACTGTGGAAAGAAATCAGAATAGAATGTCTAGGTACATGTTGTGGTTTTGGCCAAATTGGCTAATGCTCTCCCCCCACCTCTTGCACATGGAGGAGAGATAAAGAGATTTATGAGTTTAGAAGGAACTAAAGTACTTTAATGAAATATTAATAATAAAATAAAAAGGAAATAATTAAATAGATTCAGTATTTACAAAACCGAATTAAGCTCCCAGGATGACGTCACCAGCAGGCACTGGGGAAGTCCCAGAATGGACTCAGCAATGGGTGGGAACTGGATTCCAAAGCTGGAGTCAGGAACACGCGTGTCAGGATCAAGGCAGGTGAACAGACAGGGTCCTCCTCGGACGTCAGCCATTGAAGAAAAGAGACTCACCTTTTGATCCCCCAGCATTTATACTGAGTATGGGACATATGGGATGGAATACCCTTGTTGGTCCATTTTGGGTCACCTGGCCTGTCAGCTTCTCCCCGCAGGTGGGACCCCTCTACGCTTTTCTGTTTCCAACCCTCCAACAGGGCAAGTAACGAAATTAGCTGACCTTGGTTTTTACAGCAATAAGTATAAGCAAGAGCCTCCCTGAGTACCATTCCTTGGCACTAACTGTAAACATAAGTCTTATCACCCTGAGAACAAACAATTTTCTGCACAATATGCTGTTAATTTCAGCGAGTTGGAAGAGGACTAGCTAAGAAGTAAAATTACTGAACCAAAAGTTGGTTCGGTTTTACCTAAAACCAGGACAGTACACAAGCCTCAAAGTTGAGGCCAACCTGAGATCTATCACACGAACACACACAATTGGTTTAATTTTTCCTTTTGTTTATTTTCAAGTTTTTTATTATGCAGAGTATAGTCCAATCTGACGCAACACAGTTTGTGTTCTAGTAATACATGTTTAAAACATGGTTGAACAAAATCTATTTAATTAAAATAATGTTAGTTACATAAACATGCTGACAATGTTTCAGAGGGACCACAAAGCATTTTTTAGAGACTCATTCAATTTAGAAATTATGTCTAAGAAGTCTGGCCATTCAGGCCTAAGCAGAACTTTTCAGCATTTTTCTTGTTAACAAAAGTAATATTGTTACTATGGTAACAAAAACACAGACAAAAAAGGTATCTTGGCACTATTCCTCATGAAATATATAAGTATAAATCTCCTTGAAATGTTAACAGGTATGCTACAAAAATATCTCCTGAATCCAAGATTATCTCTTAATTTTTAGTTACATTCAAGTTTACTGGTTAGTATTTATTTCAAATGGTCATTTATCTCTTTAACTTCTCTGAAAAAATCCCATGCACAGTGCTGTCTTAAGTACTTAATTCCAGACAGTGAATGGTACCAAACAGAATGATTACATTTGCAATGAAAGAAAAAAAAATTTCAAAAATCACATAGTATTCACATATTCATTATGGTTGCCATGCATATATTCAGTGATAAACTCTCAAACAGAGATTATAATTTCGTCTGATTCCAGGCATTCCAGATTCCACTGTGTGTTTTGTAGTTTTGTTTTCTGTTGTGAGGTGGAGTTTGTTTCTGGCTTTTTTTTTTTTCTGTGGCTTTATTTTTTTTTCCTCTCTTTGTGGGTGAAAGAAAATGAACAAAGAGAAATGGCTGCTTTTTAGAGCACCAACATTATCAGTTATGAGCTGGGAGCACTGGAGCAGACTTATGTAGAACAAATAAAACTTTCTTCAAATCTCTGCTGAAACTGTTAGCACCCCATAGGAAATTGTTGATTTTTTGCCACCTATTTCAAAGCTACTTCTTTCAAATCATCTTTATTTTTTGCTAAGTGACTTCCCATCAGTCAGTGGTCTTTGTTTTATTTTTTTAAACCGGTAAAAAACTCCCAGTTTTTCCTCAGTTCCAATAGTATATCACAAAGCATAGTTTATTAGAGGTAGGCTCCTTAGCATTCTTTGACTAGAGTCAAACTCTAAATTTATTCATCACCTCCCCAAAAAATAAAAAAAACCAACCACCTTGCAAAACTAAACTCTCTGCCTCAGGACTGGTTGCACCATGAAAAGTTAAATTTTAACAGCAAGACTGAAAGTCACAATGAGGTTAATAATATTAATTCATTGAAGTTCCTAGCCAAGTATGCAGCTTGATCATCTCAACTAAGGAAAAAACTCAGAAAGATAGACAATGGCAATGGAAGCAGAGCCTTAAAGACAATTCAAGGATTTCAAGAGTGTACTGACATCAGTACCAATGCTGCAATTGATTGACCTGCTGAAGTAGATTAAATTTTCAACAGTTACTTTAAAAGGACTGGAAGATGTATTGTTTCAAGGAAATGTAATGGCTGCCACTGATACACAGTCTAAGAACAATGGCAGCAGCAAGATAAGGCACACAGAAACCGAAAAAGGCACAGGTCCCTTGTCTGCTTAATTCTGTATAGACCTTCTATAGTAGTGCTGTTTGTTTTCTTTTAGGTAGTCAAGACTAAAAGCTTCCTGTGGTGGGACACTGAAGAATAGCACCTCCCTATTTAAATAACAATTGCCACCTCCCTTTGTCTTAGGTATTTCTCAAGGGTATAAATGTTGTCGTTCTCTGCTTAAAAGAAAAAGGGTGGGAAAAAAATTGTATTTGTCCATGTCTCCCATGGTGTAACACTAGGGTAAACTGCAAAGCTGTTAACAGATGGAACATGACTTACAGCAATATACAGAGATAATGGATGGTTCTCCTACATGTGTAATTGCAACACACAAGTAAATCACACTTCAACATTCACACTTTGTACGTTTCACCTGGGCAGCTTCTGGATGTGAACAGGTTAACAGGGAAATCACTCTGTCAAACTTTCTAGTCAATACCTCTAAGTGCTCAGGAAATGGCATTAAAACAAAACTAGTTAATGGAGAGTACACCACAGCTGGAGATAAGCTTGTTGCACAGGAAATAAAAGCACAGCTTTAATCTGTTTTGTTGATAAACAGGAAAACATTTTTTGGCACTGAGATATCAGCCTGTGCTGCAGAAATCTACCTAGTTCCTAGGTTTGGGAGATTGAATCCATGATGTCCTATTTTCAGTGTATAGTTGACCAAATTATCTCAACTAAAGATTGCTCAGGTGAATTTATTCATTTTGAGATCAAATCTCCTGGAACACAGATATAATCTCTTGCAAAAATAATTGGGTCTAAATTAAGCTAACTCCCTCCACTTTGAGTTGAAATCTGTTCTCATATGCAGGTTTATAGGTACCAGTCTGCTTCCTGGTCTGTCTTTTTCTTCTGAGCTCATACTCTTTTGGGACTTGCTGTGTCTTCACAGCAATTGTATGTGGTATCTCTCTGAGTGACACTTCCATCTTCAAAGAAGGAGAAAAAGCAGAAGGAAGTCAGAGCGAGAATTTCTCTGGAGATCATGTGAGAAGGTGGAGAAATCAGCTCTTCTCTGCCCATCTGTTCGTCAACTAGGGCTCAAGTGTATAGCTTTGTCATACTGAAGGCTTGCAGAATTGGGATCCACAAGGAATTTTGAGAAAATTCAACTGAAAAATGTAGATAAAGAAATGTTAATCTAAGAATAAACTAAAAAGCAATGTGGGAGCAGTGAGGAAAGATAGAATATTACTGAATAAATACCAGCAGAAAAAAGTAATCTTTGCACTGATTAAATAGATAAAGTATGATTTCAAAATTTTTCAGAGAGAAAGAGGAATTTTTAAGAAGTCCATTGATATTGATGACTGAACAAACTCAAAAATGTTTTCTATTGCTGGGAAGATACCAGAAACAAATAAACTAGGGGATTATGGGAAGTGATTCAGGTGCTTGAAAAAATAGGGGAAACTGTAGTGGCACCAGATAACTGTACTTAAAAACCTTTAAAGATTCCTGTGGAGTGTGGAAGATATTTGATTAAAGGTCACCATTACAAATGAAGGGCCATATTGAGTACCGTTGAGCTTCAGAATCAGTTTTTTTGCAGTTTGTAAATCATTGTTATAAAGAACATATACTTGCATATATTTTCTAATAATAGATATGAGAGAGAGCTAACAGATGATAAATAAGTGTGATCTTGACAACAGGATTAGACAAGCCAAAACAGGTTTTAAAGAAATGTGATATCAGGACATTCAAATTTACTGTTCGTACTTGTAAAGATCATCATGGAAGAGAAAAAGTTACGATACTTAAAAAATTCCTATATTCTCAGGAGCTCTCTTAAAGACGAAACCACATCCACTAAGGGTATCAGCAGCACTTTGAGAAAGTAAACTGAATGCAGAACATTGGAGGGTAAAGTGAAATGACATGAAAGTGGATGTCATTCATCTCAACTTTAGCAAGGCTTTTGACATGCTCTCCAAAAATATTCTGGTATGAAAACCAGGATGTTATAGTCTGTTTGGGTGGTCGATGGCATGCATAAACAACTGTTTATATGAGCAGGTTCAGAGGGGTGTCATTAATGGGTTTTAGTCTACTTGGAGATCAGCAAGAAGTGGAGTACCACAGGGGTCTGTACTGGGACCTTTTTTTAACACCTTTGTCAGTGACCTGGAGAAGGCAATCGAGTGCACTGTTGTCACATTTGCAGATGACACCCATTTGGAGGAACAGGTGCACACTGTTGAGGGCAGGACTACCATTCAGAGGGACCTACACAGGCTGGAGGAACAGGCCAATGGGACACGTAATTCATCAAGGACAAACACCAAGTGCTGCCCCTGGGCAGGAAGCACTGGTGCAAGGGCACAGGCTGGGTCCTGGCTGGCTGGGAGCAGCTCTGCAGGAAGGGACCTGGTGGCCTTGGCAGGCACAAGCTAAGCATGAGCCAGCAGTGTGCTCTGGCTACAGAGATGGCCAACAGCACTGTGCGCGCAGTATTCACAGGGGTACAGCCACAACATTGCGGGGAGGGACTGTATCCCTCTGGTCATCACTCACGAGATCCCATCTGGATACTTTGTTGAAGTTTTAGGCTCCCCAGCACAGGACAGATAGTGAACAGATGCTAGAACAAGTTCAGTAGAGGGCTTCCAAACTGTCTGGGATCTAGATCACTTGCCCTGTGAGAAGAGGCTGAGGGACCCAGGCTTGTTCAGCCTGGAGGAGAGATCACAGAATCATAGAACAGCCAAGGCTGGAAGGGACCTTGAAAGATCATCTGATCCAGCCTTTTGTGGGAAAGGGAGCCTAGATGAGACTATCTATCACCCTGTCCAATTGCATCTTGAAAACCTCCATCGATCAGGACTCTACCACATCCTTGAAGAGCTTGATCCAGTGATTGATTGTTCTCACTGTAAAAAAATTCTTTTTTATATTAAGAAATTGTACTGTCCCTGTACAACTTGCACCTGTTGCCCCTTGTGCTATCCATGTGGCTCTTGGTGAATCATGAGCCTCCATCTTCTTTGTAACTGCCCTTTAAGTACTGGAATACTGTGATGAGTTCCCCGCGAGCTTTCTCTTTTCCAGGGAGAAAAGATTAATTCCTTCAGTCTTTCCCCATAGGGCAGGTCCTCCAGCCCTTTGATAATCTTTGTGGTCCTCCTTTGGACCATCTCCGGTCTGTCTGCGTCTTTCTTGAAGTGGGGGTACCAGAACTGGACATGGTACTCCAGGCGTGTCATGACAAGCACTGAGTAGACAGTAGATGGCCTCAGGCGATCCTTATGGATTACTCACATTCTGGCTTATGTGAAAGAGTCAATAAACTGTTAAATCATGTATATAATACTTTTTGTGATAGATCTGTATCACAGTGTGTTGAATACTTGCTTTTATAGGAAGTGTATAGAGGATATTGTTATGTGATATTTTATTGGATCTGTTCTGCAATTTTTCTAAGTTGTGGAAATAGTAAAAATAAGAAATGAAATATATGCTAACTTTCAAAAGTTCAAAGACGTCTATCTTCCTCCAAGATAAGGTGCAATTCTGAATTTCTGATTGGCTTTCCCAAGCCATCTCATTTGTACTGTTGAGAAACAGTGGCAGGCAGAATTAATCCTACCGAGAAAACGATAGGATTGTTAAAATTCTGCGTATTTTAAGTATTACTGTTATAACCTTGTCATAGATCCCATCCTTTTATTATGTCAGCTAAACACTACATTCAAATTTGAAACAAACTATTTTGTACGTAAAAATCTATTTTTAAATTTGACGTAATTCAAGTTACACAGTTTGTATTTATGATCCCATTGTGGTTATATTTTAGGATAGATATAATCTTTGGAATTGATGGAGAATCTAGAAAGCTCCTTATTCTGACAATAAATTTACTATTTATAATGAGTATTTAAAAGCTTTGATAAAAGTGCCTTTTGTTATTTCAGGTATTGTCTTTACGTTTATATAAAGACCAGAGAATGACAGGGGCCACTGCTATGAGCTGAAGTGGTACACACTAGTCAAGTATTTAATGGGGAACACAGATCCTCTGCCTACACTGTAATCTGACAAGTTGCTTCCTGTAAATACAGGGTCCTGCTCACCTAAAGTAGTTTGTGGTGCTAAGGAAGGAGCCTGTGATGCTGCCCTAGACACGTCAGTGGGCATTATTCCACTCCTCTGGAAGGAAGCAACGTCACATCCTCCATGTCCTAACGCCTGATCATTCATTTGTACACACAGTCACTGTATTGGTTCACATAAAATGCCAGTTGAGAAATAGTGTGGCTATTGGATTAATTATTGTCTGGAGTTCTCCTGTTGTTATTTTTTTTTGCTTTGTGAGGACTGTTACACACCTACTCATCTCATTAGTGCCCTTATCCAGTGACTGCGGCTGCCCAGAGGTGTGCTGGCAGGGCACACGCTGAGCCTCCAGCCAGGAGGGGAGCAGACAAGTGCTTCTGCTCCTCAGACCTGTCCTATGTCTAATTTTGCTGCTGGAAGGCTGCAAGCCTTTTACATGTGAAGGGACACAAGTTTAGTCATTAAAATAATATGTCCGCTCTACATTCATTGGTCTGATTCGTTGATTTATTACTATTAAGTGATTTATCTAATCAAGTAGCTCTGTGACTAAAATCCTCACTATACATAAACATTCGTACACATTAACACATTTCTTTTCTCAGCCTCCAAAATATTTCTTTTACAGTTAGTATTAAAGCCTATTAAACTGCAGACCTAATCTGTATAATTGACATGACAATATTCCTTAGTTAGAATGCCTGTTTTATTACTTAAGCAAGACATACCTAGACGAAACTTTTTTTTTTTTTGGTAGCATACTCAGGATTAGCAACTCTATCAAATGACAAACCTGAATAATTGACCATTAACTGTAAAATACTGGGATGCAAGTGTTCTCCTGTTTCCATGATGAGAGCTATTTCAACTTGTATCTATTATTTAGCACGGAATGTATCTATTCAAAATAGTTATGTAGCACTAGATTACTCAAGTTGAAGTTCTTTCCTACACTTAAACCACCTTTTGCTCTAAACTGTGATGGATGTATTAAGGCTCAGGTGTTTAGCTAGTGGAAATTGGTATTTCAGCTTTCAGTTGGTTTCCAACAAGTTAGGATCTGCCCTGTAAATGTTTCAGTTGTTCTCAGATTTCTTTCCAAGTTTTTACCTGATATGAGAGGGTTTCTCCCCCTTTCCATCTTTCTCTGGGGCGGGGGGAAGATGGTCGAGGTTAAGCTGCTCAGAGCAATAGGAAACTCATATTGTTTTTCAGCATCTCAGCACAAAAAGGAGACAATGCCCAAGAAACATAATCTTAAAGTCACTTCTCACACTGTTGTTAGAACTGGAGTATTTTCAAGAATGCTGTACTCCCTTTTAAAAGCATTGCATTTGTAGCTGCTGTTACTTGTATTTTCAGTTAATAACAGCATCAGGTCCTGTTATCTGAGTTTAATTTACTCTTCTGCCCCAAAGCACACTTTATATACTGTTGCTGATGGTGCTTGTCTTACTTCCTCTGATTTCCCTCTGCTCTGTGGCAGTGCAAAAGGCTCTGCAGGTTCACGTTTCAGTCATGGTTTCATTACCACAAGTCATCTTTCCATTAGTAGCTGTGGCTGTCTAACTATCAGAAGGCCTCAAGTATGTGAGATTGCTTTTTCCAAGCTATCCATTCCATGCTGTAACGCCCATGACCTCTCTTTTTCAGTTACAGTGCCATGGTGCCATCAGCTATTCCAACATTGCTTTTTTCTAGAGTTTCGTGTCTTTCTGCCTTCTGATGTCCCGTCAACTGGATTTATAAGGGTCGACTTTAAAAAAATGACTTTCTGCAGGTGCTTTTGATTTGTATCACCCATTCATTAATTACACAAATGAAGTCTAGGATAGCGTTGGGTGACATAACAGCAAAGAAATTCAAAAGAAACACTGTGACTCTTCTTTTGGCTTGGTTGGTATTTGGCTGCTTGTGTGCATGCTTTTCAGATCCTCTGTTGGATTGTTGGTAGCACAGACTGCTTGTTATATCCAAATATTGATCCTTTTCAAACCTTCACAGTTTCTCAGATATGTCCTGTCTTCCGTATTCACAAGAAACTCACTGCAAAACTTGTGTCTGATAAATATTGTCTAGGCTTAAAGTGATATATTGCCAGCTAATATGTTAGTTAGTAAAGTTATTGGAAACCAAACCAGACCAAACCACAAAACTGTAATTATCGGCTATTGGTGGCTATTGGATACCTCTGTGTGAATAAATCAGTTTCAAAATGCCGGCTGGAATGATCAGATGGGTCATGAATTTCCACTTGGTTTTCACTGTTCTGCATCAGGTACTTCATTCAAATATAATAATCTCAGACCTTTTTAAAAATTATTTTTCTTCTTCCTTGCTCATATTCTATCAGCAAAATGAATCTCTAATCTGTCTTGAGTGTACTGCCATACAATTACATCCTCATATATTATATAATATATATTATAAAATTTATAATATGTATATATTTTTCCGACTCCTTAGATCCATTAAAATGTTTCCTCTTTTCAAACTTATGTCTTCCTTGGTTCCAAATGCTTTTTTTGCCCCCAGAGATTTTAGGAATTAAAAATTAAGAGAATGTGTCATTTCTTTGCAGGATGCCTTGATTTGATTTGGTTGATTGATTGATTTATAAGAGCCCTTGCATCACCATTCTCTGTTTCTTGCTATTTTCCATTCGTTTATTGTGTATGGTGATAAGCAAATTATTATGTGCACCTCCCCTTCCAAGACTTTTTCCCTAGTACCACATCCGATGGCTTTTCAGTGAAAAAAGAAATATCTGTTATGGCCTTTCAAGTCAAGTTTAGTCTCGAGTATTGAATTTTTAGTAGCACAAAATCTGGATTTTTATCAAGAATGTTCTCTGTGGGGTTATAATCTGGTTTTTGTGTGCTCCTTATTATCGCACTGATAAAATGTCTGATTTCCACACAATGACAAATATTTCCCTTTCTGTTTGGGCATAACATTCAGAGTGCTGTTGTTAGCAATGAGCCACACATTCTGTGATTTGGAAGTAGGTGCTTTTTCATTATGTGACTGCTTATAAAGTAGGTCATTGTAGCATTACTTCATTTTATACCTTGCCTTATTTTATTTCCGTTTCATCAATGTTAACACATTTCAGATCTCAGAAGGTCATCTCAATATTTATTTCATTATTATCTACTTTTTGCCTTTAATCTTCTTCTCACTAGTGAGTATTTCTGCTTATTTTGGTTTGTTCACAATCCTGATACAAAGTCCAGTTCCTGTAGAAAAGTTTGTGCTCTTAAACACTTGGTTGTTTTAGTTATGTTTGAATCTCATGCCATCTTTTCCTGAAGTGTACCAAAAAGACTAAATACGATCATATGCTTTTAAGTGAAATGCAAGGTGAATAAGTTTTAAGTGAAATGCAAGGCAGATATACTTTTAAGTACCCAAAGTTTTGTCCCTGCACATGCCCCAGAACATCTTTAATTCACTGGCTTGAACACCTCAAGATCACTCTACCAATTAATGCCTCATATTCATAGACCAGAACTTCCAAGTCCTCAAAGTGCCTGTTTCTGTAGTTCTGTTCACTGTGTTTATAACATGTATGTGAACCATACACACGCTCACATAGGCTCACACAGCACACTGAGCTCTGCTCTGCACAGCACTGACTGCACCACAAAGGCCAGCACGTTCAGAAACAGGCAGACGAAGTGAAACGGCACCTGCCTTCTATGTGGCAGCCTACTAACTACAGCTCTGATTTACGTGGGGGTGGGAAATAAATGTTCTGCTCTCTTCTCATCTCACTCAGATTTATGTCTCATCTTCCTAGAAAGTAACAAGAGCATTTAAAAGACTTTTAGAAATACCATTTCTGGAGTGCTTGTCCACTAATTTCTATAAGAATACAACATTTCTCTTCTCTCAGAAACTATTTATATTATTCCTTTTTTTTTTTTCCATAGGCTTATCATATCTTTAGAAAGAAAAACACATTCTGGAAATATTCACTCATTTTTTTTAAAAAAGCCCTCATGTAGACAAAATCCTCATTTAGATTTTTTATATCTATAGTGCAGAAAATCACTATTCTGCTACACAATTACTCTTTAGAATACAGTTTTAGGTTGCAATGTATATTTTGGGGATTATGACAAGTATACAGGGAAAAAATGGGAGAAGCTAACTAGAAACATAATTATCAAAGAAAGTGAAAGAATTTATTCCTAGCAGGAAAATATGAATCATACTTTAGAATAACAGCAGTTAAATGCTGTCTGAAGCACAAAATTACAGGTCCTCTTGCACAATGCCTACAGAAAAAGGCCATAATATTAGAGTAATTCACAGTCAAATGAAATTTTATTTCTCATGAGCAATAGTTTTGTGAGAAAAGGTTGATATTTGTTTTACAATAGACACACTAGCTGGTTGGGTTTTTTTACTCCCTAGATAAGTAAAATCTCAACTGGTGACCATGAAGTTTTGATGCAAATGGCTTTCTTTTCGTGAATGTCTTTCAGAATGTGGTGGTAGAGTGTCATTATACAGTCAGATTATAATAAATCACAAAATCACTTGTCTTTTATCGGTCTTAATATTAGCCTAATGCTTATTTCATGCAAACTTACATTTTCTTTTAGTGGGATTGCTCAAAGAATGCATGTTTGGTATTCTCTACTTGCCAATACTTTTGTAGTTTGTCTTCGTGGACAGAGATTCTGTATAAATTTTACATGAAAACTATGGAAAGAATTTTCACCTCTTCCCTGCAAGAAAATTGAAACTTCTCTATAGTTGATTTCAATCAAAAATTCAGTGCTTTCGCATCATGATTATGAACATTTTATTTAATGTGTGATATTGGGAGTGGTGACGAATAAAAAAACATACAGGTCAGTAAATCTTCAAGACACCAGAAATTCTACAAAAAAACCCACCATGAGAAACAGCTAGATTCAGCCCCTGGACCAGGACATTACTTTAAGTGCCTTGCTGAGTTATATCAGCACTGGTTTGTATGTGTATTTCCGTGGGCACAGCTACAGTTCTGTGAGCAGTAAACACAGCTCCATTGATTTTTGGCTTACTTTTTTGCTCTGGCTGAAGCATTGCCATTACTGTCGCAGGAGCCAGAGCAGAGTAGCAGAGGTGCCGGTTTGTACAGTCCCTCCTCTTTTTAAATCGTTACTCTGCCCCCCTCTACTGCTACAAGCAGAGTGACAATGGTGATGTTTATGTAAATGTATTTGGGAAAGGCTGGTCTGATCATTGTAGCATTGCTCATATTTGGGCTTTCTCTATACAGTAAGAACAGTACAAAGCCCCGTAGTCTGCACTGCTTGGTAAATTTTGTCCATTATGCATAGTAATATGGTATATGAATTGTTTTTTTTTTTTTGGGGTGTTACTTCATGTCTGAAGTCACTCAGCTCCAGTTTTTGTTCCTTCCATTCCACACTCCACGGTAATGGACTTGCAGTTCACCTACTCTCTATGTGCACGTGTGTGTCTATGTCTGTACATATATGTTATTTTTTAGGATAATAAATGAAAATGGAATAGTTAGATCTTTCACACTAGCAGCAATACCACCAATTTTTTAAAAGGCTAATAATTTTGTGTCCAGCTGTTGATTTATTATTTATTCTGTTAGTAAAGGTTATCAACAAACACACACACAACCACACGAGTTTGAAAGGTGAGGTACCAACGGAAGCAAAAATTAAACTCCCAGAAAGGTGCCATTTGTCATTCAGAGCTCTGCCCTAACCTGAACCCTGCCAACAGTTTCTTTTACATAATGTGGCACTTCCGTTGCAGTGTCCCACAACAATCTGCTGTTTAAAATCAAAGATCTAAGACAAATGGACTACAAAAAGAAGAAAACTCTGCTCCTTTTGATTCTATTTAATATTTTTGACTTCTATTAGCTTCTGCGCCTAGTTGTTTTCATAGGTAGCAAAGACCTAGTAGAGAAGTAAAGGATTCTTAAAATAAACCAATAAGTTTGGCCATTTGCCTAACATACCCTTGCTGTAGGAGGTTACAAGCAAAGAATGACAGATTTTTTCCAGAGGATGCAATCTACCTGGGAAGCAGAACCCTGATTCACAGTTAAGCCATCAGAAGCGGTAACACAGAGCCAGAATAAGATAATATGCATAGATACCGGGAAAAAAAATATGGGACAGGAAGTGGTTTTGGCAAAATTTACAACCAAAAGGTGGAGGGTGGTAGTGAATAATCTTGCCAATGTTATTTCTCACAAAGCCATTGCTCCCTCAACCCTCAGTAAGCAGTCCTTTGAGAAGGACACTGTGACCCCAAAGTCAGCTGCATAGCTAAAAGGAGGAGGAAAAAATATATCCAGATTCAAGCTGGTATCTTTGACACGCTCTGTAACATTCAGTTTTATGATCAGCTTAAATGTGTAACTAGGTATCAGCTCTTGATTTTAGGATATTCTATGCTACTCATAATATGCCCAAAGAAAACCCATTATTTCCTTAATTAATCAGTGTACAGCACAGTCTTTACTACAACCACCTCAACCGACTCATTGCAGTACAGAAGCCTGTCACTTTTCACGTCCATGTCACTAAAGGGTTGAAAATAAAGATCTTCAGAATTTCTAGTTGGTAAATGCCCCAACTAAAATGATTTCTGCATAAGCGATCTTCCTGATGTGAAAATATTTGAATATTTGAATTTTTTTTTAATTTTCGATGAATAAAAATTTGAATATTTGAATATTTGGAAGTATTTTATTTTTCCCAAATAAGCTGTTTTTAATTTAAGATCATGTCAATTCTATGTGCCAGAAGTTACTGGCTTTTCAAATAGTTGTAAGAGCCATCAGTGCTGTGCTGTTTTACCTGAGAACCACAGTCAGGGTCTGCTGAAAACAGTTCCGAAACTGGAAGTCTTTCCCTGTGGCTAGCTATCAAACATAAGCTGCTAATACAGCACCAGAAACGTTTTGTTTGGCTGATTCTGTAACTGCTTATAACAGATTCCATATAGTATAAGTATTAAGTTAAAGGGAAATATACGCTTTCCCCTGGAGAAGTGTCAGGTAATGAGGGAGGAGATAACTGAGAACTGATGTATGGCCATCTTTGATGTTATAACAGAGACTTAGTGGATTAGATAAGTCTAACCTTAACAAAAGTACAGACAAATACATACTGCACCAATTTAAATTAGACTACTAAATCTATTAAATTCTAATTAGTTTTTAAAATTTAACTGGATATTATTAAAGCAGACTCCAGAAATTTTAGTGTGCATCTGCTTTATCTGTGCCAAGGAGTTTCCATGCATGGTGACATGGGATAACTTGAGTAATATAAAAAATGAAAAGATTCTGTAATCATGAAGGACTTTTTTTTTTTAATGCCAAGCCACATTTTTATGGTTGCTGATAAGCCCAAGAACAAACGTTTTTTCATTAAAAATGCAGTTCTGCTAGGTTAATGTCTGAGCTCTTTGGGATATAAAACTCCCAGAATTTCAAAAGAAGGCAGCTGGCTTCTGCAAATCAGGCCTGCATCATGTAGCCCTGGCTACATTTTCACAATTATACGGAGAACACTTTCTGATTTTCATGCTGAGCTGGCAAGACGCCATGACCAGGCTGTAACCAAAGCAGCCTCTGAACTTTCTTCTCACAAGTTCAATACCTTGGCAGGACTTTTTCACACTTGCTTCTTAAGAGGATATAGCTCACTTAAAAGAAGTATTTTAAATGACTTTAGAAATTGTCTTTCTTTCTAATTACTCAGATTACTTCACTGTCTTCACATGTTCTCTATGTGCCTTCATATTGTGTAAAAACTTTGTGGTAAAATACTGACTCCAAATGAAGTGAATAGAGGAATAACCATCAGGGTCAGACTTTGCCTCTTGTTTTTATACCTTGAACCTTTCATAATTTAACTGTGCCAGTGCTGAAGCCTTAACATACAGTAGGAAGTTTCTCTGTTAAAGAACACTAAACGCTTTCACCTCCTATGGCTCTTACAGATGCAAAACACACAAGTACATTATCCTGCCTCACATCCTTCCTTGAGATTCTACACTGTGGCGATGCCTCCAAAACCATTTAGCACTGCCAGGCAGGAGGCAAGTTGAGACTATTACTTAGCTGATTGTGTGAAGTATTTTTGTTTCACAGACTTTTCTTTCACATCTGTATATCCAGCTTTCCAAGTGCTTGCATCATTGATCTCTCGCATCTTGTCACAAAGATAACTATTAGATATTTATGATAGTTGTGGTCCTTTTTGCTTCGTGTTCGCACCTTTTCTCACACGATAAAGTTCTGATATCTGATGAGAATCTGCAAATATTACTTTAGTGCACTGTAATGATAGAACAATATGTAACTCTATACTAATAGAAATAATAATAATAATAACATTTGAACTTAAGTCTCACGAATGGAAATCTAGAAAAAGCTGGGCAAAGCATCTGCACACTTAGCTAAGCGTTGGCACTGGACTTGAAAAGACGTAGTCTAGTTGCAACTGTAATGGTTAAACAGAGATAAGTCAGTTAAGCTAGGTTTTAAGACTTTTCTTGTAGACTGAAAATTGCCATCTACTATCTGTTTTAAAAGTCAATACATCTTGAATGTGGCTTAAGATAATTTACCTGCAAGGATTATGTGGTTTATAACAAAAGAGACAACTCAATGTAAAAATAAATTTTCCCTTTCACTTTTAATACCAGATTTACACAACACTGTCACATTCTCTGAGCTCACAACTCATTGTGATCTGAGGGAATCAAAATGGGCCACAGCGGCTTTCAAAGTAGAAGGAACTTCAGTAGATGCATAATTTTTTCAACTGAACTGCAGTTAGAAAGGTCAGAGATTATTGTCTGAGAAAGATCATATATTTCCATCTAATTAGTCCTTATACTTGCTACAGTTCAAACAATATAAAAGAAACTTTCCACACAAACTGATTACACTGCCCGTTGGTAACAAAGCAATGACTGTCTCAGTATGTTGTTAAGCAGGTTAAGTCAACATGTCCCTCTCAAGCTCACCTCAGATCCACTTTCTGATCATCAACAAAATCTATTCTGTGCATCCCAGCAAAGTGGTTCCATTTTCCCATGCACAGTCGAATCACACTTTAGTTGTTAAAGCAATAGGAATAAGTAGGATGACAGCAATTTCTAATTCTCTATTAAGCTAGAGGAGACCTTCTTCTCCTGTCCTTATCTTCAGAGAACCAAATTATTTCTCTATATCATGCTTCCTTACCTTCTTCTCCTTTTTCAGAATTTAGGATACAAGGTCAGGATTACCCTCAGGAGCAGCAGAGGAGAGGTGGTAACACCACTGATGGGCTGAATAGGCTTGCTAAGCTTTAGACCATCCTCACTCTTCCCAGACAAAACTGCACACATTTATACTAGTGTAATTTCATTTTTCTGCTAAACACTGGAAAGCAAATTTCTTCCTAACTTCTACCCCTTGTAAACTACTGCTCTGGCTGTTTATTTCAGGAAGCTGCAGCTTGACTTTTTAGGGTTCTCAGTGGAAAACAAGATCAATAACTTGTCACAGCAAGAGACACTTTGCTGTCTGCAGGGTGCTGTAATATAGCTTTGTGGATAGGGGAAAAAATGAAAAACATCCTAAACAATTCTGAGCTTGTCTTTGTGCAGTTGGACAGGCTGTTATTAAGCTAGTTAAACAATTTTTTTCTCCAATAACTTAATGTTGAGATTATTAGGTATAAGTGTCACTTTGTAACAACATTTTTATGTTTAGGGCTACTTCGTAAACAAGACTCTTGAAAATGCTGCTGCCTTTGATTTTCTTCTGTGTGTTATATAAGCATAGACAGGCATTTCCTGAAGAATCTGCTATGACTACAAAGGAAGCAACTAAAAATTATGAAAATGTAAAGCTTTATTATTAATTGCTACATTATTGCCTATAACTTTAACCTGACTTTTCCCCTTTTCTATTTCATTATAAGATGATGAATTTCTTATATTAGGCAAC
The DNA here is from genome assembly GCF_963924245.1 of Chroicocephalus ridibundus. Taxonomy (NCBI): domain Eukaryota; kingdom Metazoa; phylum Chordata; class Aves; order Charadriiformes; family Laridae; genus Chroicocephalus; species Chroicocephalus ridibundus. The sequence goes on along the minus strand of NC_086285.1, from coordinate 83,074,517 downwards.
AATGAAACATAATTCTTAAAAATATGAATAAACATAGCAGCATATTGACCTTGCATTTGCATACTTTATTAAGGAATTGAGTAATTAATTCTGTTTTGTTTGGCAATTTATGTTCAAGCTACAAGCCATGTCAAGTTTAATTGCAAATTCTACTGATAGGGATTGAAAGCAATTTTCTTCACCTCCTTAATTTAATAATCCGTATTATTACAAATTATTGTATCATTTCCCACAGTTACACTAGTATTTGTATGGAATGGAGAACATAGAAGTAATATCAAATTAAGTTGTATTTACCTCTGAATTATGTCACCTTTCTATTCCAATATCCTCAATCTGCACAGCTGTGGCTATGGTGTAAAAGTCCATAAATTTCAGTATCTCTGGCTTCAACCTGAACATTTATGGAAAGTCAGGGAGGAAAAATTAGTTCCACAATAAGTGATCGTCATGCGAAGAGCGTTAGAATAACAGGATTATTTCTGTTGGAAGGGCATCTGGAAATCATCTAGTCCAATCCCCCAGTTGAACTACATCCAGTTAGAGCTGTTGATCAGGGTTGTATCCAGCTGAGTTTTGAACACGTCCAAGGATGGAGATCCCACAGACTGTATAGACATCCTTTGCAGTGTTTAATCACCCTCATAAAGAAAATGTTTTCTTTCTTATATTTAAGTTGAATTTCTCATGTTCCAGCTTAGAATCCTAGAATCACATGAGTTGGGTTTGGAAGGGAACTTCTGGAGAGCACCTGCTTCAGCTTCTCTGGGCAACCTGTTCCGCTGTTCAATTGTTCTCAGAGTGAAGATTTTTTTATTCTTACATACAGATGGAATTCTCCCTGAAACAAATTATCTTTCCTTGTCATATTACTATACATCTTCAGGATGACTTTGGTTCAAATTTTCTACACTGTCCCTACTGGTACCTGTAGATAACAGCAAGACCCTCTCTAGTCTTCCCTTCTCCAGGCTGAGCAAACCAGCTCTCTCAGGCTCTCCTCACATCAAGTACCCCAGCCCCAAACCATCTCACTGGAAATTTGTTGGACAGACACACCCCAGTATGTCAATGTCTTTCTTGTTCGGGGAAGTTCAGACCTGGGCACAATACTCTGGATGTGGTCTTCAAGTGCCAAAATTGAGTTGAGAATCTGGCCACATAAATGCACACATAGCAGAGTACACAGTTAGCCTTCTTTGCTCCATGGACTCATTGCTGACTATATATCTGTCTCTGCAGATATCCATAAAGATTTATCTATATAACTATGGACATTTTGTATCTACTTATTTGTACCTACTACATGGATAATGGGCAAGAGCGCACTTTCAGCAAGTTCATGGAGGACACAAAATCATGTATAGCGAGAGGTGGTGAAAGAAAGGGATGATATCAATAACTGTATTTGTAGATGTCTATATAAATCAATATATATATCTATGTAATATAAAGATACTTAAGTGTTGACCCTTTTATTGATTCCTGAGGAGGGCTGCTAGTAACTGGCTGAAACCTGGACTTTGTATTGCTGATCATAACTTTGAGTCTGACAATTTATCTAAATTTTCGACACCTTACCAAGTCCTTATCTCATCTCATTTTATGGAAAACCATGCCAAAAGATTTGCTGAAGTCAAGGTAAATGACATCCACTGTCCTCCCCTTGTCCGCAAACCTTGTCATTTCATGACATGAAACAGTCAGGTTGACCATGTATGATTTGTCCTTGCTAAATCCATGCTGTCTGCTCCCAGTTACATTTTGCTCTTCATATATTTAGAAATAAATTCAAAGAGGACTTTGATCCACAAACTTCACAGGGACTGATATGAGGCTGATCTGCCTACAGTTTCCTTGGTCCTTCTCCTCACTTTCTCCAAGACAGATGTGACATTTTTCTTTTTCTAGACACCAGAAGTCTCCCCCAGTCACCACGGCCTTTCCAAGCTCATAGTCAGTAGTCTCATAGTGACATCACTCAAGTAAGGAACAAAGCTCGCAAAAGGAAAAGAGTGCACTTCACCACAGATTATAGTTTAATGTAAAAACTTGTGGCTAAAATGATCCAGGATTTCTGCAAGAACAGCTTCGGATCCTGTAAGAATTGACTCAGCCCTCCAGCTGTCAACTGCAGAGCTACTCAAGCCTCCTTTAAGATCTCTTAGATCATATTTTTAAAGGAAGTACCAGCATGCACCTCTTCTTTTGTAAGTAAGAAAAATCCATTCCTCTATCAGCTTCACTCACGACAGTGGAAAACCTACATTATTCCTCCACAAGTACGTAAACAGAGAAAAGATATGTTTTCCCTCCACTCACCATCCCCTGCTGTGTTCTATATCCATGCATGAGAGTAAACATAATTATGTCCAATCTTTTTACGTATATGTCAGAAGCAAGGGAGGACGGAGACAGGGAGAGGTAAAAGATAAGTAGTGTCTTGTCCTTTCTTAGCGCAAAATTGCTCCTGTAAAAATGGGAATTACTTTCTTGAGAATTACCCTTTAAATTCCAAGTTAGTTGTCATTTGATGAGCAGTCAGTCTTGGTATTTGTGCATGCTATGCCTTCTGCTGATTGACTGCCACCTGATGCTCCAAAATATCTATGTGATACAGAAGCACACTTAGAACTCAGTCACTAAAATATATACATTTTTAAGTGCACCTCTAAAAATCCTGTAGTTGGTAGTTATAAAGCACTTTTGGGCCTTTAAAGTGGATATGGTTGTTAGAATGTGACAAGAGCCTAACAGACATAACCAGAGTAATGAATGGCTGGTAGGAGAGTAGTATGTGCTAAAATAAATGCCACTGATCAATATGTACCGACATTGATTCTATCCTATTTTGCTTAAGTAACTATCAATTTGTATAGTATAGAGGTGAGGATAAAAAATCTTCTTCTGAGGTAAATAGAAAGAGAAATGAGAGCAGTTCTTATGTGAATGCAATTACCCTTGAGATACTGTCCTTTGGTATTCTGAGGAATGAAAAAGCAAGAAATTAGCACATCATAATCTACCCGAGTATGAGACTAAATGTATGTTCAGTAAACAAACCTGGAATAAAATAGACAGAAAGACAAGAAACGAATAAAACAATGCTTTCATATATAAATAGTATTGAAAACTATGCAGCAGAAAACAGTAACATATTTGAAAAGTTATATGTGGTACTGTTAGTGATACAAAACAGACAGAGAGTATTCCAACACCAGACAAAGACTGCTTATTCTGTATCAGCAGGTTGATTCTTTGAGCTGTGTGTATACATTCAGAAAACAGCCAGAAAAGACATTATCAAATTCTACATTTTTATGCAGAAATGTTCAAAGGTACAGATTTTTACTTCCTCTTCTGTATGCCAGGAATAGCAAATGAAGACCAACCCAAAAGATAGCAAGAGAATCAAGAAACAATGTGTGAGAGAGAGATACTAGCCCTGAAGACATCAGGAGGAATAATTCCCTGGGTGCACACTTGCCTGATAGCAGTAGAATTGTAGTCAATGTACAGAGGATTTGGTGGATACATTTTATTTTGTTCTCAGACCAAGCGAAGGCAGGTAGACAATTAACAGCTACATTGCATGTGGCCTCAGTTGAATGAGAGATAGTAATAAAAGAACTAGTCAAAAAGCAGAAGGTCTCTTTCACCAAGCTATGATTTTCCCATTTGGTGCATTCCAAAGAAAGCACTCGGGGAATTTAATCTGGTCATCACTTACCATATCTAAAGGGCAAGTCTGTAAATTATTAAATTTATATGATACTATGCTTCAGTTTCTTTTGAGTCATTGGCTCAGGCTGTCAGGATTACTGGAGCCCATGGCAAGGGATGCCAGTGGTATAGAGGCATGTTATTGCATCACTTGAGTCCATGACATAAGCCATTCTGAATATACCGATACCGTGAAACTGTGTTCCATTCATTGTCTTTGCTTATTGCAGAATATAAGTATGACTGACCACCACCTATTGAGCCAAAATGAGAGTGGATGAAGCATAAGACAGAAAGGGCATTGCATCTTTCTTTGTGTGTGTGAAAGCAAATCAAAAGAAAGAAAAACGAACAAACAAAAACGAACAAACAAAAACAAACAAACAAAAAACAAAAACAAAACAAAACAAATTCAGTTAAGATTCTCATTATGCTGAGAAGTCTCATACAAGGCAGGAACTAGTGACTCAAAACGGAGGACTAAGATAATGTATTATATAAGTTCAGGAAATAAAGGTGGATAAAGGCATAGGTTAGACTTACCAGACAAGAAAGAAAAAAGTGAAATATGTTACAGGGGAGGTTTGATTTTGTCGTTATTTATAATCAGAGGTAAAAAAGAGGAATTACATTTATATCTTTTTTTAATGAAGTTTAAAGAAAGTGCTATTATCATGGAATCTAAACCTATTACAGTAATTCACTGCAAAGAATGGATAAAAAACATTATGCATCATATTATCTTCTTTTTTCTCTGTGAAAAAAAAAAAAATTCCTGTTGATAGTTCTTCTAATTTATGTTGGGGGTAATGTGGTGCCTGTGATGTTCTTTGTGTGCTCCTTACCAAATACGGTGACAAAAGAACATCCTTGAAATATAAAATCTTGGTGTTTAAATTTGTCTTACTTTCTGCATGTCATTCAAGTGTAGAGTTGGTACAGACAAAAGTGCCCCTTTTTGAATTAGCTTCCTTTTTCCAGAAGCAGTTCTATTGTGGCAGGGATTTGGAATTACTGTTGCCTTTGAGTGCCTTTTGGATTTCTGGAGTCTGAACTCATATGCATTCCTTTATTTATAAGATCCACCTTCAGAGAGGCTTAAATCTGGACTCAAATTTCAGAGGAAGTGAAGAGGGAAAGCTATCAGTTTAGTTAAAAAGTATGCATATGTTTAACATAGTTGCATTTAGTTTTGGTCCCTATACTCCAATGACTGGTCACTTTAAACTGCTATCCCTCTTACCATTGTAGTAGCAAGAAGTATAGATCTGGAGTGGAATAGTTCTTCATACAATTTTCCATTCTGCAACGTTGTAAAGGCATTGCCATAGGAACTCTTTAGCAATATTCAATAAAAATGGGCAATGTTAAAAAAGTATATCAATACTATCACTGTAATGCATTGTTGCATATTAATGCCTATAAAATATCTCTATTTCTTGAAGGATCTAATGAACATTGCAAAATGCATCTAAGAAACTTCTATATTCAGTTCAACACTTGCAAATTTGTCTGTAAAAAGCTGGATCACTGAAGATAATAATATTTGCTAAAAGAATGTTGTGTCAGGTGGACAGAAAAACGTAAAAAAAAGCTTATGCTATTTCAGCAATATAAAAGCAACACTTGTGAGCTAGGCTTTGTGGTAGACTCAGATAAACTGTTGCTCTTTTCAGACTCAAGTGAACAGAGGATTATGTTTTTTCAGAAAAAATTGTTCTCTCATTCCATCCCATAGCTATGTAGTTCCTGATGCTCTAATGGAGATTGAATCCAGATAATCCACAACAGAATTTAACAGTGAAGAAATCTTACAGGACAGATGTTCTTAGGCTTAAGCTACTGATACTGATTCAGAGATATTTCCTGTGCTATTTCCTGTATAAATATAATATTATCAATTTTGCAGGATTTCAGATCCTGGCATCAGGATCTCCTGGCAGTATAAAATGCATGTTGTGGGGATGAAACAATATAATTCCCTGTTAAAGATAAGCTATTATAAAAAGGCAGAGTATGAAAAAGGTCTTGGTAGGAAACAGAAAATAAAACAGACTAATTTCTTAAGTATAATCATACAATCATAGAATAGATGAACTCGGAAAGCAGCGTTTGGGGACCATTTTTCCAATTGCCCCTACTCAAAACTGGGTTAACTAGAACAGGTTGCCCAGGACTGTCTCCTGTTGGGTTTTGAATATGTCCAAGGATGGAGACCCTACAACCACTCTGGGCAACCTGTTCTAGTGTTTGATCGACCTTAGATGAAAAAGGGGATGGAGGATGATTGTTCAAGTGGAATTCCTTGTGTTTCATTTTCTGTACATTGCCTTTTCTCCTTGCACTGGGCACCACTGAAAAAAGCCCGACTTTGTCTTCCTCAGTACCTCCATCAGGTATTTATACAAACTGATAAGATCACCCTGAGCTTTCTTTTCTCCACACTGAACAGTCCCAGCTCTCTCACCCTCTCTTCATATGTCAGATGCCCTATTCCCTCAATCATCTTTGTGGACGTTTACTGGACTCAGTTCAGTATGTCCATATCTCTCTTGTACCAGGGAACGCAGACCTGGACACAGCACTCCAGATGTGGCCTCACCAGGATTGACAAGAGGGGAAGAATCACCTCCCTTAACTGGATGGAAACACTCTTCTTCATGCAAACCAAGATGCTGTTGACCTTCTTTACCATGAGGGCACATAGACTTTCTTTTTCTTTTCTCCCTCAGGAAGAAAAAAAATACCATGGAATTGTGGTCATTTTAGTGTTCAGTAGGGCTCCCAGGTCCTTTTCTGAAAAACTACTTTCCAGCTGATCCATCCCTAGTGCGTACTCGTACATGGGGTTATTTCTTCACAAGTGCAGGTCTTGGTATGTTGCCTTGTAGAACTTTACAAGGTTCCCATCGGCCCATTTCTCCAGCCAGTCAAGGTCATTCTGAATGATATCATCCACAGCCTTGCTGAGGGTGCCTCATCATGTAGGTCATTAACAAAGATGTAAAGTAATATTGGACCCAGTATCAACCCTTTGGGTACTCTAGTAGTGATTGGCATCTAGCTAGACTTTTTGCCACTGATCACAACCCTTTGAGCCTCGCAGTTCACCTAGTTTTCAGTACACCTACCTGTTCACTTATCTAGTGCATACTTCATCGGTTTGTCAAGGAGAATATTATGGCAGATCATTGAAAGCCACACTAAAGTAGAGATGAAAATATGCACTGCTCTCCCCTCATGTACCAAGCCAGTCATCTAATTATAGAAGGCTCTCAGCATGATTGATCATAAATCCATGCTGACTACTCCAGTCACCCTCCTGTCCTTCATATGTCTGGAAAAGGTTACCAGGAGGATTTCCTCCATCACGTTCCCAGGGATTGCAATGATCCTGGGAACTGCAAGTCTTGGTATCCTTTATCTCACCCCTTTTTGAAGATAGCAATGACGTTCTTTTTTCCATTCCTCATGCTGTGACAGTGTCTCTATATTCCTTGTAGATCACCTGACACTGCTTTTATATCTCATACACTTCTTCTTTATATTTGGGATGTCAGCAGCTCTTTGTTCAAACGTAAAGGCCTCCTACCACCTTTGCTTCATTTCCTGCAAGTCAAGATGGACCATTCTTGAGCTTGGAGGAAGTGATTCTTGAAAATCAACCAGCTCTTCCTAGACATCTTTTCTCTCCAGGACCATATCCCATATCTGCTTGTTCCAAGCAGATCTTTGAAAAGGCTAAAATCTTGTCTAAAGTCCACAGTTGTGATCCTGCTTTTTTCCTGCCTTGTTCTTTCCTCTCAGGATCCTGTCTCCACTGCCCCATGGTCACTGCAGCCAAGGTTGCTCTCAGTTTTCACATCCCTGATCATTTCTTCTTTGTATCATATCCAGGAGAGCATCTCCCCTCATCAGCTTCAGAAGTTGTCGTCAATGCATTCCAGAAACCTCCTGTGTTACTTCTGCCTTGCTGTGCTGTCCTTCTAGCATATACTGGAGTGGTTAGTCCTCCATGAGGACCAGGGCCTGCAAAAGTAAGAATTTTTACTATTGTATGAAGGTCTCATCTTCTTCTTCCTCCCAATCAAGCAGTCTGTAGCAGACCCCCACAACAGTCTTGAACAAATTGCCTATTAATTTTATTGATCAAATCCTGTACATTTCAGGTTCTATTAATAAGGCCTTCCAGAGGGATGCTTCATATTTGATACCACTAAAACTGGAGACAATTTTTTTGCACCATATAATATAAGAAGATATTCTAATATCATAAATAACATGATTGATTTAGCTTACCTCTGTATGGTCATAATTAGAATCATAGAATCATAGAATCATATGGTTGGAAGGGACCTCTGGAGATCATATAGTCCAACCCCCCTGCCAGAGCAGGATCATCTATAGCAGGTTGCACAGGAACACGTCCAGGCGGGTTTTGAATGTCTCCAGAGACGGAGACTCCACCACCTCTCTGGGCAGCCTGTTCCAGTGCTTTGCCACCCTCAAAGTAAACAGGCTTCTAATAGTCTACTTGTTGACTCACCATTTCTTCATGAGAAAATAAAATTAGAAATAAAAATCCAGAGGTAATAATTGAAGCATTCTGATGTTGATTGTAATTGCATGTTCTGTTCAGTAAAATTTTATTTAGGCTAATTTTCCAGAGCCTTACTTTTTATAATTGACACTCCTCTCTTACAGGCAGAATCTAATTAGATTCCATGTCACTCAATAAAATTGGAAACTTCATTCAAATGTAAATCACACTAGTTTGGGAATGTACAACCTGAATAAGCAGATGTGCTAAAAAAGATTATTTTTTTTTTAAGGCAAGCAAACTATGTGATACAAAACAAAGTCATCTGTATGAAATAATTTCAATGTGTTTTATAGTTGACTTCACATAAATGAATGTGTTGCATTTTTTCTTCTGCATCCTTTGGAACATAAGTTTCATTTTCAGCTTTTTTACTGGTTCTGCAAAGAAAAAAAAGTCTTTACAGTGTGTTGTTTTTTGTTGCATTGCAAATTTATATGACTATGACTTGTGAAATGAGTAGGAGCAAATTACTGTTTGCAGCCTAGAACACATATTAGAATTTATACCAAGCATCTACATTGAATGAGGGAACTTCAGGACAGACTTAACTTCCATCTGTCACAAACACCCAAATCAGATTGCCTGCAAATAACTTAGCACTAGGCTTCCTATGATCTTGCTATGTACTGGAAAAAGTAGTCTCCTTTACTTACACCATTTATGATGTGAATAGAAAGAACCACATAACTGCACAGAAAATAACTTGTGTAATATAATTGGAGATAGACGATGACGTCTCTATATCTCAATATGTCATCCAACACCATGCTTAAGACAGGTGGTTAAAACATTCAAAACCTGCCTGGACGCGTTCCTGTGCAACCTGCTCTAGGTGAACCTGCTTTGGCAGGGGGTTGGACTACATGATCTCCAGAGGTCCCTTCCAACCCCTACCATTCTGTGGTGCTGTGATTTTGTGATGGGGGGAAGTACAGCTACAGATACAGAACAGGTACATGGAGGAAGATCACAGATGAAGGGGGAACGCTGGTTTCACCTCGCTCTCCATTTCATTACCAAACACCATGGCTGTAAGCACTCTTTCAGGAATTGTAACTTGGATTGCCCACAGAAAAACTATGATTGCTCCTCTTCTATCACACTGCATCAACAATTCTTATATCCGAAGTGCACTGCTTCCCACCAGATTCCTAGACATAATGAAGAAACAGATTGACTTAATGGTCTACATAGAATGTCAGGATGTAAAATACTCTGTATCAATCAAAAAACCGTGCTTAAATAAAGCATAGCATGGTGTTTTGCAAACTGGATTCTCAAATATATACTGTGCTCTGGAAAAATACATTTCATCATGTAATTACTGTCTTTTCATTTTATAGAATTTCATGCTGTCTCATCATTTGTCTTCCCTCATGACTGATATCTTTATTAGTTTTATTACCAATGTGTGAGAAAAAAAAATCTGACAAAACAATTAATCCAACTTAATTTTCAGAAGTGAAAATCTTTGGCTCACTGAAACTACAAAAAAAATCATTTGTTTGTTTATAATTGACTATCTTGAGACAAATATTTCAGTCAAATACTCAGCTGTGAACTTTCAATTGGGAATGTTTTTGTATTAGATAGATAAATGGAAAAAAATTTTAAAAAGTAGTGAAATCAGATATTAATTGAGATTCTCTTTCAAAGCTGCCGGAGGAACTTGGTCACAGTACCTAGATTTAATCAGAACTGGTCAGTCAAGTCCCTTAGAACTTTTGGAAGTCTTTGCCCAAGCTCCCAGCTGATAAGTTTTTGTATGTTCAGTTTCCTTATTCTCCTGCTCCTTCTTTCACATAAGCAGATATACTGAATTTTATTTCTTGGTGTGTTTTTTTTGTGTGGTTTCTTTTGTCATCCTGAGATTCCTGTTGCTGACAGCCTTTGGAAACTCGTGGGCCTGCTATATGTTCCAGTCAACAGTACTGTTCAGTTATAATTTTTTGTTCCTTTCTTATATACTACTTCATTGCCAAGATAAAAGAGTTTATGCAGCACTGGGGCCTATAATTGGTTCTCTAGTGTATTTGTTACTGGAGATAGATCTTTGTCAATCATGAAAGACCAAAATTAATGTTTTATAAGTATTTAAGTTGAAATATAGATCATAAATGATGGATCCAATGCAGAGGTTTATTAATGTCTCTTGTGATTTCATGATCTTCACTGGACTGCTCAGATAGAGTTTCTTTCATTGTGGGGTCTAATACTTACCCTTCTCTGTAAAAATGTCAAAATTAAACATGATTCAGAATTAATGAGGCTATAGAAACATTAATTAAAATAGTTATACTAGAAAAAGTACCCCTAAAAAAACATGACCTTTTCTTCCAAACACCTAAACCAGCAACATCCTTCATGATTCTCATTGGAAAGTTTATTACTTAAAGACAAACGTAGATCACATGGTACTGTTGTCAGGGATAGAAAAGCCTGAACACAATTTGAAATTAAATGTAAAGAACAGTCTTAAGACTGATGTGCCTATTATCATTACCAAAATTACTACATTTTACTCAGGTATTTTACAAGTAATACAAGCTTTTTCCTTGCCTTTATTCAAATGCGGGGTAAGTATTAAGTTTATACATTATTTTTAAATTTTATACTTTATTTATGCATTATTCTTTGCATATCGTGCATGTGAGCTTAACACCTAAAGCAAAAGCAAAGTTCCCAGGAACTTGTTCTACTCCTTTACCTTTCCAAGAATATCAGGCTCAGTGGTGCTCCCAAAGGAGAATTTCTCTCTTGACATCTTGTACAGCTATGGCAGAAAAGTGAAATGGACCCACGGAAAGACCTGTATGCTTTTTATTGTTCATGTGTTGATTTATGATGTCTCCTAAAACGGCGTCACATCAAAAAGAGGACAAAAGTTTGTAGTTGAATGGGTGCACAATATAGTTCTTAGGGTAACTATGTGCTTGAGGTAAATCACTGCCTTTCTTTTTTTAACGTGAGATTTTCCAACACTGGGTTGCAAACGTTCAAGCCTGAAATAGACAAAAGAATTTATGTAGTAGTTTAAGAATTGCAGGACAATTCAGGCTGGAAGAAACCTCAGGAGGAGGTCTCTAGTGCAACCTCCTGCAGAGTCAGCTGCAAGGTCAGACCATGTTGCTCAGGGCTTTGTCCAGTCTGGTCTTGAGAATCCCCATGGATTGAGACTGCACAGCCTCTCTGGGCAGCATGCTTCACTACTTGACTGACTCAGGGTGAAAATCTCTTTTTCTTAATACAATGTCTGAAACTGCCTTGCTTCAGTTTATGCCCATTGTTTCTTGTCCTCACAGAACGCAGCATTGATGACACTGATGGTTCCATCCTCTTGCTAACCCCCTTACCCTGGGGTCTGGACAGGCTCCTGTTAGGTCCCCCTGAGGTGGTCTCTCCTGCAGGCTGAAAAATCACCAGGTGCGTTCCTGCAAAGCTGCTCCCAGCCAGGCAGGCAGGCCACAGCCTATGCCCTTGCACCAGTGCTTCCTGGCCGCAGGCAGCACTCATCTTTGCCCCCAGTGCATTTCATGATGTTTTTGTCATCTCATTCCTCTAGCCTGTCTAGGTCCTTCTGAATGATAGCTCTGCTGTTGAGTGTGTTAACTGCACACCCACACCCAGTTTGATATGATCTCCAAGCTTCAGACTCATGCAGTACTCCACTTTTACCAACTTCCAATATGTGGCGCTCTATGCCTATCTCTACAACTTGTTTTTCATCCATATAGTTGTCTATCCCTCCAGTCCATAATGTCCCAACTTAGGTCCAAGCATATTATGTGAGACGGTGTCAAAAGCCTTGCTAAAGTTGGGGTAAATGATATTCACCAGTCCATTAAATAAGTCATTTCGTCACAGAAGGTAATCAGTTGGTCAGGCATGACTCACTTCCTGGCAGTTCTGTGCTGACTGTTTCCAGTCATCTACTTGACCTTTCTGTGCCAAGGAATGTGTTCCCAATGATTTTCCACGGAACTGAAGCAAAACTGAAAAGCCTGTAGTTACCCTGCTTCAACTTTTGGTCTTCTTTGAAGATGAGTGTAACATTTGCTTTCTTCCAGTTGCTGTGGACCTCTCCTGGTCTCCACAATATTTCAAAGAAGATAGAGAGCAGCCATTCAAGGACATTGGGCAACTCTCTCAACACAAAGGCCTAGGAAACCTTGTTGATTAAGTCTGAGGCAAGGAAGACAGTGGATACATCAGTATTATCTTTGTCTACTGTGCCTAAATCACTGAACAAATTCAGCAACAAGTCCACATTTTCCTAGTTCAGCCTTTTGTTACTAATGCTGCAGTCAAAGCTCCACTTGTTGCTCTTGACTTCCCTTGCAAAAGTCAACTCCATGTGTAAATCTCCAGCTCCTTTCTTCAGGAAATGAAACATTAAAGGTAGCTGAAAAAAACTAAGGATAACTCTATTCTATCCCATTAACTGAGAGGTACAAAAAGTTTCTAACATATTTCCTACATGCCCATAAATACAGCAAATAATTTCTATAAAATCCTAGAATATAGCTTTGAAATTAAAAAGAGTAAGAATTTTGGCAGTGGTATAAAACCTATGCACAAAACATTTTGTGTGTTTGTTTGAAAATGTGAATTTGTCAAAACTAGAATCTAAACATTTTCTGTTTCAGATCATTCAAAATCAGGTTCCAGTCCCAGATATTACATAAGGAACATAAGCCTGGGATTGTTACGCTCTGGATAAATAACTCAATCTTTAAAGAATTTTCTAGGTTTAGGTTTGGGGGAGGGAAAGCGGGGCAGGGAATGGGTGGGTTGTGCTTCTTGGTGTTGTTTTGTTTTGTTTTGTTTTTCCTTTGAAGCTTCCTTTTGTTGCAAGCATTTTGCAGCTTACTATTATTATTTTAGCAAAAAAAACAGAGACCCAAACTGGATAGCTCAATTGAATTTCTGCTTTGGATCATACACTACATAAATGGCTTTTCTACACAAATTGATAATGATCTTATTCCTAAATTAAGTGTATCTGTTACAATACACTAGTCTAAATGAGGTGTCCGGTTTGGGGGAACCTAAGTGACTGTCCTGACTCCAAGGTTATTGATTATGCAACACTGTCTCGGTTTTATTTAAAACTTCAAAGGACTTTCTTTCATTCAAATAGAGAACAGGATATGCTTGAAATTGCAAGATTTTACTCAATCAAAATCTATTTCTTACATAATCTATGTTTTCTTAATTTTGAAAGCTGCCTTGTTGAAAGTCAGATGTTCTTTGTGCCCATTTCAAAATGAAGACCTCCATCTCATATAAAGAAACTTGATCAAACTTTTTCTAGAATCTCTATGAAGAGGATAAATTTCACCTCATCAACAATTATAGAAACTCAAATGTTTTGCTTGTAAATATAATCATAGAATTGTCTAGGTTGGAGGGGACTTTTCAGATCATCGAGTCCAACCATCAACTTAACACTGACAAAAACCAGCACTAAACCATGTCCCTAAGCACCACATCTACCCGTCTTTTAAATACCTTCAGGGATGACGATTCTATCACTTCCCTGGGCAGCCTGTTCCAATGCTTGATAACCCTTTCAGTGATGAAATTTTTCCTAATATTTAATCTAAACCTCCCCTGGTGCAACTTGAGGCCACTCCTCTTGTCTTATCACTTGTTACTTGGCAGAAGAGACCAACACCCACATCTCTACAACCTCCCTTCAGGTAGTTGTAAAGAACGATAAGGTCTCCCCTCAGCCTCCTTTTCTCCAGGCTAAACAACCCCAGCTACCTCAGCTACTCCTCATAAGACTTGTGCTCTAGACCCTTCACCAGCTTTGTTGCCCTTCTCTGGAACTGCTCCAGCACCTCAATGTCTTTCCTGTAGTGAGGGGCCCAAAACTGAACACAGTACTTGAGGTGGCGCCTCAAGTGCCAAGTACAGAGGCACGATCACTTCCCTAGTCCTACTCACCACACTGCTCCTGATACAGGCCAGGAGGCTGTTGGCCTTCATGGACGCCTGGGCACACCACTGGCTCATATTCAGCCCGCTGTTGAGCAACACCCGAGGGCCTTTTCTGCCAGGCAGCTCTCTAGCCACTCTTTCTCAATCCTGTAGCCTTGCATGGGGTTGTTGTGACCCAAGTGCAGGACCCAGCACTTGGTCTTGTTGAATCTCATACCATTGGCCTCAAGTAGATCAACGCTCCCACCTAACTTGGTGTCTACTTGGTGTCACGCTACTGAAGATGCACTCAATCTCCTCATTCAGATCATTGATAAAGATATTAAAGAGAACCAGCCCCAATATTGAGCCATGGTGAACATCACTCATGACCAGCTGCCAACTGGGTTTAACTCCTTTCACCACCACTCTCTGGGCCTGGCCCTCCAGCTAGTTTTTTATCCAATGAAGAGTACTCCAAGCCATGGGCAGACAGTTACTCCAAGAGGACGCTGTGGGAATTGGTGTCAAAGGCTTTACTCAAGTCCAGGTAAACAACATCCACAGCCTTTCCCTCATCCACCAAGTGGGTCACCTTGTCATAGAAGGAGATCAAGTTTGTCAATTATTTGTCAATAATTATCTACTTTGATAAACTCTTGATGACCTTGCTGCAGGAGTAACTAAATGCTTCGTGTATATACTATCTGGAGGTCCGTAAATATAGAATAGTACTTCCTTTGATGATTTAGATTTTTAAGATTTTCATGAAGTATCAGTCAGGAATGCTAAAGCTGAAAGACTTTTTTATGTAAATCAAGGGTGTTTAGAACCTTCTAAAACAGAAATATGACTCTTATTAAGTTATAATTGAGCTAAAGAAATATATTAGGCAATGAGGTAAATAAGATGTTCAGTGATATTTTTACTACAAAGTTAAAACCACTGTGACAAAAGCCATAGTCTTACTTGCATTACCAAGTTGAAAACTGATGAAGTGCCAAAATTAGCAGATTTGTCAAACTCATTAATCAACACTAAAACTTTTATTTTAAAACTTCTGGCTCTGGTGGTGTCTTCATCTTAGTAAAACTATGGGATAGTTAAAGTCATCACTCATCTGATTGCAGATTGTGTTGGTCTATATCTTTCCTACTTTTGATTCTAATAGCCACTAAGGCCCCAGAAGAACCTTGTGACAAAGCTAGTCTCCTTAAACTTAAAAAAACCAAAACAAACCAAACAAAATGCAAACAAAACAAAAAAAAAGAAGAAGAAAAAAGAAAAAAGAAACCCTCATTAAGATTTGTTGTTTCTTTAGCCTACGTGTTTTCATTAATTTGGAGAATAAAGTGCTTGTTGTTTGACATCTTTCTTCCACACATAAATATGTGCCTACAGGCTTCAAATGTCTTTTTCTGAAAACAGTCAACAAACAAAAGCAAGATTGAAAGAAAACAGAAAACGAAAAAAGGATTATCCATGTGTTAGTATTTCCTAGTGGAACCTTACATGTTGTGTAGTTTGAAAATGCTTGAAATTACATACCCAAAGAAATCAAAATGTGTAGTTTCCATTTCTACTGGTTAAAGAGGAGCCAAATTCTGCAAGTCTACTTGCTTTGGCTATGTCTGTTTTCCCATCTGGATTGACAGAATGACAGAGTGACAGAACACACTACAGATAAAAAGAAACAGACTGGAAACACTTTGAACATAGGAAAAGTTTTGCTCCTGCTGAGCTTTACTCCCTTGAAGCTTAAGAGCTATATTCATCACTAACGGACTGGGTCTTTGTGAACAACCAATGCTCAACTCCTGTGGAACCCAGGTTTGGGCAAACAGCTTAAAGTTTTTCTGCATTATTCTTGAACAACTCAGATCAGGGAATATGACTTTGACCTAATACTGATTAATACTATGGAAGAGGAAATGTTCACAGGATTGCCTAGACAGACAATATAACTTGTATCTTCTCAAACCATGCAAAGAGAGATTGACTGCATGAACATACATAATTTCATTAACAATCACATTGTAGTGGGCTATTGGTAGTTGTCATTTGTGGTTCTGCTCTAATTAGCACTAATCCATGCATACCAGATCACTGTGAAATATAAGAGATACTCTTTCATACTCTTATTTATGGGTTGCTTGTATCTGAGAGAAAAAATAACATTAACTTTTACTTCGCAGTCCCTGATTCTCTGTCTCTACTCAGTCACAAAATTCTTGCATCAGGTTTAACTGTGTTGTAAATTTAACAGGAAACATACAACATCCTTTTCTCCATTGTTTTTTCAGATACACTCCTTGTTAACTTGTTAATTCAATACCATTAATACCTGACCCAATCCATGCACTGTCAGCTGGAGCATATAAAAATCTACAGTAAGATTGCCAGACTACTTCTGAAAATACATCAAAACTCAAACAAGAATAGAGAATGCATCTTCTGTATGTTTGAACATTTTGTTGTTCATATAGATCCACATCTCTGGCAGGACTGACCTCCTCTTTCATAGAATCCTAGAACAGTTTGGTTTGGAGGTGACTTTTAGACATCATCAATGAGCAGGGACATCATTCACTGGATCAGATTGCTCAAAGCCCCAACCTTACCCTGAACTCTTCCAATGATGAGGCATCCACAACTTCTCTGGGCAACATGTTGCAGTGCCTCATCGCCCTCATTGCAAAAAATTTCTTCCTTATGTTCAATCTAAATCTACTGTCTTTCAGTTTAAAACCGTTGTGCCTTGTCCTGTCAGTACAGGCCTTGGTAAAAAGTCTCATTCATTCTTTCTAATGAGCCCCCTTTAGATATTGAAACACCACAGTAAGGACTCCCCAGAGTCTTCTCTTCAGGCTGAACAACATCAGCTCTCTCAATAGCTCCAACAGTTATTGCTTTCTCTCCATTAACTATTGTTTAATCAATTTCTATGTTTCTCCATTAGCTATGCTAGGGCAATTTTGTCTTAAATCACATTTTTTTTAATTTCTGGAGTTGACACCATCTATTAATTATCTAGCTGTCTCAACTCATCAGTAGAGCTCTATTACAGGTAACTAATCCCATATTTTAATGTTTCAAAGAAAATAAAAGTGAACAATATATCATAGAAACATCATAAAGCAAGACAGTGGTAAATAAATACTCTAAATATCTATAAAGATATCCTTCTGGCCTGGCTGCTCAACATGAACATGCAAACTGCTAGGATAATATTTCTGCAAAACATCTAACTGAGAGTGTCTCCGGTACCTGATTGTGCTCTCAGCATCTGATGCTACATTACTCTAAACCATCACACTGTGTGCACGCACATGTGTGTGTGTGTGTGTGTGAGAGAGATTACTTTCTAGCACTAGCTCCGTGATTGCACAAAAAGTTAAGCATAGCAAAGAAATTACTGTGCAACATAATTAGATGTATGACTCTTCATCTCTAAGGTAGTCACTTAAGGCAGCATCTTCTGTGCTCCAAAAGACAGCAGCTAGCCTTTTTTAAAAATAAAGATGGAATTAAAAATGTAATGCATATAAAAATAGAGTGATCAAGCCCCCAGAAAATGAACTAAAAAGTAGTTTGCTCATCTGCTGCATATATGCTCAATTTGCACAAATCTTTCTGTTTACATACTACAGTACATTTCAGTTAGATTAAAGAAGGGAAGAAAATCATATTTAAGCATGAATCAGAAAAAATATTTTTAAGTTCTACTAGAAAAATCTGATTTGATATAGAATCATTTAAAAATTAAATTTTGACTTTCATGTCTGTTAATGATAGAAGCTAAAAGGAAAAAATCATAGCGTGAATGTGGGTGTATCATCAGCTTTTCTTATTACCCTTCCTTATGCTTATTTGGACATTACGTATTATGGAAAGTAAGTACTTTTTATGGAATAACTGTATTATTTTGTTATAAATTCAGATTTGTCAAATAAAGAAATACATCTAGGAGGAAGAGGAAGTAACTCCTCCTGCCTCTTTAAAAGGGAACAGCACTCAGATGAATGCTTCTTATCAGAAAAATTCCCACAAAAATCCTAGTCATTAGTCCAAAACAGAAAGTAGACATGGAACAAAAATAGCTTATTTCAGAGAGAAGGTAGGAAGACGCATTATGAGGCAACTGTTGTTCTGAATAGGAAACTACAGATAGAGGCCTTTTTATCCAACACTGTAACCACTATCCTCAAGTAAAACTGAAAAATCTGAAGTAGACACCAAATGCCAGTTTCTTATATCTCAGCTGAGGATATTTCAGCCTAAAGAGTGTTACATTAGATTCCTAGGAGAGTTAGAATTAAAAGCCTTTTATACCAAAAAAGTCACAGCCAGGATAATCTGTAGTATTGTGGGATGAATAGGAAAGGGAAGATGGGACAAATTATTCCTGCTTTCAGAATTGAGACATCTCAGAAGAGCAAAATTATCAGAAGAGAAAGGGTCAGAAGAAACTTAGGACAGTGGTGGAAGGCATGAGTTTCTAGATATGCAGCAGAGTAGTTATTTCATCTAATCGCATAGATTATATTTATCTAGGTAAATTTACAGAGATTTTCAGATTGATAATCCTGCAGAAATTTTACTTTTCCTGCTTTATTTTCAATAAATGTTCTTTTATTTTCCTGACTGCATTTGCATTTTTCATATCAAATTATTTTAACACAGTGGTTTCTTTGCAGGGACATTTCCAGAGGGAAAACAATTTCTAAATCATAAGAGGCCGACAGAGAAAAAAAAGAGGAAATAAAAAAAACGATGTCTGTTCTGGAATATTTAATTAATTAATGTAATTAGTAGGACTACAAACCTGTAGCTGAACTTGGCATGGGATGCAAATAATAATAAGAAGGGCTTCTACAGGTATGTTAGCCAGAAAAGGAAGGTCAAAGAAAGCGTACCCCCCTGATAAGCAAGCCTGGCAAACTGGTAACAATGGACATGGAGAAGGCTGAGGGACTCATCACCATTTTGTGGCAGTCCTCACAGGCAATATCTCTTCCTACACCTCTCCAGGAGATGGACTGCAAGGCAGGGACTGTAAGTGCGAAGTTCCTACCTCTGTAAGAGAAGATCAGGTTTGTGACCACAAGGGGGACTTGAATGTACATAAGTCTATGGGACCTGACCAGATACATATCAGAGTCCCTAGGGAACTGACTCCATGATATTTGAAAATCCGTGGCAGTCAGCTGAAGATCATGGGACAGATCATAGAATCATAGAATTGCCTAAGTTGGAATGGACCTTTCAGATCATCTAACCCAACCGTCAGCCTAACTCTGGCAAAAACCATCACTAAACCATATTTCTAAGCACTATGTCTACCTGTCTTTTAAATACCTCCAGGGATGGTGACTCAACCACTTCCCTGGGCAGCCTGTTCCAATGCTTAATAACCCTTTCAGTGTAAAAAAATTTCCTAATATCCGGCATAAACCTCCCCTGGCACAACTTGAACCTGTTTCCCCTTGTCCTATTGCCTGTCACTTGGAAGAAGAGACGAACGCCCACCTCTCTACAACCTAGAAGCTATGCTAAGGCCCATGGAGGACATGGAGGTGATTCGAGACAGCCAGCATGGCTTCACCAAGGGCATGTCCTGCCTTGGTGACCAACCTAGTGGCCTTTACAATTGAATGACTACATCACTGGACAAGTCGAGAGCTGTGGATGTCATCTGTCTGGATTTCTGAAAGGCTGTTGACACAATCCCCCACAGCATCCTTCTTTCTGCATTGGAGAGATATGGACTTGATTGGTGGACTGTTCAGTGGATGAGGAATTGGTTGGACGGTAGCATCAAGAGGGTAGTGGTCAACGGCTCAATGTCCAGATGGAGACTGGTGATGAGTGGTGTCCTCAGGGGTCTGTATTGGGAATGGTACTGTTTGATAACCTAAACAGTGGGATCGAGCGTACCCTCATCAAGTTTGCAGATGACACGAAGCTCAGTAGTGTGGCTGACATGCTCGAGGAATGGGATGTCATCCAGAAGGTCCTGGACAAGCTCAAGAAATGGGCCTGTAAACTTCAATCTCATGAAGTTCAACAAGGCCAAGTGCAGGGTTCTGCAGCTAGATTGGGGCAACCCCCAGTATCAATAGAGGCTGGAGGGTGAGGTACTGGGAGCATCCCTGCAGAAAAGGACTTGGCAGTACTGGTGGATGAAAAATTGGACATGAGCCAACAATGTGTGTTCGCAGACCAGAGGGCCAACTGTATCCTGGGCTGCATTAAAAGAAGCGTGGCCAGCAGATTTAGGGAGGTGATTCTGCCCCTCTACTCTGCTCTCGTGAGTCCTCACCTGGAGTACTGTGTCCAGCTCTGGTGCCCTCACCACAGGAAAGACATAGACCTGTTGGAGCGAGTCCAGAGGAGGGCCACAAGATGATCAGAGGGCTGGAGCACTCTCCTATGGGGTTGCTCATCCTGGAGAAGAGAAGGCTCCAGGGACACGTTATTGCAACCTTTCAGTACTTAAAGGGGACGTACAAGGAAGACGGGGACAAACTTTTTGGCAGGGCCTGTTATGGTAGGACAAGGGGTAATGGCTTTAAACCAAAATAGGGCACATTTAGACTAGATATAAGGAAGAAATTTTTTTATGATGAAGGTAGTGAAACACTGGAACAGGTTTCCCAGAGAAGTGGTAGATGCCCCATCCCTGGAAACATTCAAGGTCAGGTTGCATGGGGCTCTGAGCAACCTGATTTAGTTGAAGATGTCCTGGGTAACTACAGGGGAGGCTGGAAGAGGTTATCTTTAAAGGTCCCTTCCAACCCAAATTATTCCATGATTCTATGAAACCCTTAGTATGTGCAGTAGGAGTACAAGGATAGGCAGTTGATTCTGAATTTAGCAGTTTATATTCTACAGTAGCATCACTGGCAAGGTATTTTCACACTAGCAAGGCTCTCCAGCAGATTTCAATTTTATTTTATTTTTTTCCTTTGAGTTAACTTATCTCAGGTATGACTGGCTTTGTTGGTGCTCCTGACTGTAATAGCCTTCTCTAATCACTGCCACATGTAATGACTGGGGACACCTTGCACTCAGTGGACTGGAATGATATAGTTCACAGAGAATGAAAGATAGGTTGAGAAGTATTTTAACATGTATTTTCTCTCTTTTGCTTCTACTAATCCTTGAATTATTATGCAAACAGAATATTTTATTGATAATTAGGTGCTGGACATGAAAATTGGATTTACATTTAATCCCTACATAAAGAGAGATTAAATTTAAAAATACTATGGTCACCTTTTCTGGTTGTTTAATGGGCAAAGACCTGAGTTTTCAGGCCTTATTACACCCAGGATGTTGCAAGATTAGACTACATTAAAAACGGAAAGCAGCAGCATTCCCTGAAGACGTAGCCTGTTCAGACTATTGTTCTTTAATGAAGAGTGTAAATATTTAGTTCTGGGAAAGAGAAGAATATTACTCAGATAAAAATTAGTAGTGTGATTTTCATTGTAGAGGAGACTTCAGTATTTTATTAGCAATGCCAGTGCTAGACAGACATGTTCAATGAACTGAAGGCAACCACAAGACTAATTTCTTATAAATAGTAGTGGGGCAGTCCTCTATAAATGCAAAATGCTTTCAGTGTTGAGGTGAGCGTTTTTTTTAAATATTGTGATGTATTTATTAACTTTCTTTAATTAGCTTAATATTAATTAATGTAATATTTTATAACACTAATCTATAAACTGCATGAATCCACAAGGCAAAAGACAGTCTCAGTTCTGCCTGACAAATATGGAGAACCATTATAGGTTGGATTAGATTCAGAGAAACAGATATTGTATAGAACTGTTTACCATTTCCTTAATATGAAAACTGAATACTGGACACATTTTGCTCAAAGTATAGTTACTTTGTTCATACTATGATCCTTTCTGAAGTTCTCAGCTGAGGTTGGTATTCCTTATATTTGATGTACTATATGCATATATAATTTACCATCCTTTGCCTGCAACATTTGCTATGTGAGGATGCAAAGCTGAAAAAATAAGAAGAGTGCGTTTTTTATTCCTGTTACCATAGGAAAAAGATACACAGACATCCTGATATTCTACAGGTCACACATAGCATCTATGGAAGAGTCGAGAATTAAGTCAAGATGTGACTCATTGTCATGGTATGGGCTGGACTGGCCACTGAAATGAAGGACAGGTGCTGTCTCCCGGAAGGAAGAGAGAGAAAAAGACTAATGAGTTTAGAAAAAACTACACTACTTTAATAAAATATTAATAATGTAATAAAAAGAAAATAATGAAATATATACAATAGATACAAAAGGGTATGCAGCTCCCAGGATGACAATCATGTCACCAGCAGACACTGGGAAAGTCTCTGATCGAACTCAGCAATGGATGGGAGCTGAACTCAGGAACAAGATTCAGGAACGCATAGATTGGTATCAAAGGCAGACGAACAGACAGGGTCCTCCTTGGATGCCGGCCATTGAAGAAAAGAGGGCTGACCCTTTGATCCCTCAGCTTTTATACTGAGCATGATGCAGATGGGATGGAATACCCTGTTGGTCAGTTTTGGGTCACCTGTTCTGTCCATTCGTCCCCACAGGTGCAACCCCTGTATGCTTTTCTGCTCCTGACCCTCTAATGGGGCAAATAACAGTTGGCTGACCTTGGTTGTTATAGCAATAAGCATAAGCAAGAGCCTCTCGGTGTACCATTCCTTGACATAAATAAGAAACAAACAGGTCTTACCTCTGTTAGAAACAGAGAGTGTCTCACAAATATGCCATTAATTTCAGAGAGTTCAGTTAGTTAGAAGAGGCTTAGCTGCAAAGTAAAATTACTGAACAGAAAATTGTTTCAGATTTACCTCAAACTGGGACAGTCATTTTCATGACCTATTTATGTTTTTCTTGGACAATGACTTCATAATTTAAAAATCTAGATGCAATCTTGAGACCACAAACAAAAACCTCATTTTTCTTCCTCTGAGAGAGTAAAGTAACAACTGGACAAAAGGATTTGTTCTACATTTTTCTTTTCTTTCATTTCTTCCAAGAATTTCAGTTCTTCACTGTACTACAGACTGGCAGGAGAAAGCCCTCAGCCCTCTCACTGTATTTTTGCCAAGTTATTAGAGTACTCTTACTGATGATCAAGGAAGAAGAACAGATTTCCCTTAGGCTGAAGTGGAGCAAACCCCTAGATATCAGCTTGTTAAATGAAACTACTATATAGGATCTGGAGGCTTATGCTATCTTGAAGGTACCTGTGGCTTCTGTGACTTGTGTGAAGAAAATTGCTCCTGCTGTGAGCTGCACATCTCTTCGCTACTGCTTGGTTGCAGGAATTTTTGGTAGAGAAATGCCTACTCTGAGGGATTCTGAGGGATTTTGAATGGAAAAAGTTGCCAAATTTTTCAACTAGATGATGTTATCAGCCTTTCTGATTTCTCAGAGAAGCCAAATATTAACTAGTGAAAACAATGCCTGCTAAGGCTAACTGGAAATTTTAATGACCAGTAATATTTGTCTTAGACTCCTTGTTTTATGAGAGGAATCGTGGGACTATTCTTCTATTTGGATGTATTAATTCACTTGGTATGTAGACAGCAAAGGTCTATGGCTTGGATGAACAATTTAAATATTATGAACTTGCATAAGTGCATATAAATCTCTGTTGAAATCTAATTCTCTCTCAATGGAGAGAATAAATTGAGGATGGAATAAGAAGATAAGTTAAAAAAATATTAAGTTTACTGTGACCCTTGCCTTGCACTAGCAAGGAAGGCAACTATTCTTTTATTCTGTCATTAAATATCTGCCTGGTACTTTTTCCTTTCTTTTCCTTTTCCTAATATGACTTCATCATCTCTAACATTTTGTCAAAAAAGAACAGCTGTTTTTCAGAAAAGCAAAACCTCTACTGGGAAAGGAAAGACACCTTTTGCCCTAGATGATGACTAAATACTAGCAGAAAAACACTCCCAGGGTTAGGGAGGAAGAAGCAAAAGAAAAGTTCAAATGCTCTAACTCTAAAGATGGAAGAGGAGATACAGAAAGCAGAACTGCATTAAACCAAATTCCCAGGATAAGAAGGAGTTGAGAGGTGGGGGACGCCTTGTTGAATCTCCCATTCTGCTCTCTCAGAGCAAACCAGCCTGGAGCAGGAAATTCTGAAAGAGACAGCGGTATTCCTCTACTATGGAGAACATACATTAACAGGTTGAGAAATAGGGATCTCCACTGCTTTCCTTGAATAAAAATAGTACAGAAACTGGAGAAGAAGCCTGTACTGAGGAAAAAAAAAAAGCTATTTAAGTGATGTCTTATCCTAGAGACTTAATAGTATTTAATTAGCAAAGCTATAGGGAAAGTGTATCTCTCTTCTGTAGAGAATTTTCAAACCACTTTCTCCAGCTTTGTAGGTTGTAAAAGCAGAAGGGATTTTCTGTCTCAGAACTTCCCATCCCATACAGCATGGGAAGAAGAATGCAAGCTGGAGAATTCTGTTTTGTGAGCGAAGCAGGAGATGTAAATCACCAAAGGCATTTATCAGAACAGGGAGGGTCATAACTCCAGATTTTTTGGAGAACAAGCTTCAAATTAATGTATTTGAACCTTGTGTTAAGCAAATACATCATAAAGTTATTATGAAATAATGTCAGATGAGCACTTAATTATATTAGCATAGGGTTAGAAATAGTTCAAATATGAGGGACTGTATGAATTGGGCATGTCAGAATTTATTCTGTTGTGATGCCTTTTTTATTGATATAAGGTTGGAATCTGAATAAGAACGTTAATGGCTAAAAATTATTCAGAAAAGATAAAATCACTTGAAAATAGATTTTAGGCAAGCAGATCACGAAGAAAAGTTTTAAATCCTCAAATGTAACTCCTGAAGCAGTATATAAGCTTTATAAGTATATAATGTGTTATTCACATGTAGCTCTATTACTGCCAGTTACAGATCGGATACACAAACAGAACAATCCTACAAAAGAATGCATGTTCTAAACCTTTAGATAAAAGAGTTTACCATATATGATAGAAAACATGAAACAGGCTTTTCACTTGTAGTGCAATTGACTTCCACATGATCACTTTTGAACATCTGGAAAAGCCCATCCTGCAGTAACTGTCAGTTTTGCATAAACAGAATATATCTTCATCTGAATTTCATTCAGATGCCTACAATAATAAAAAAAAAAACAAGGATGGTCCTAGGCTGAAAGCGATTTTTTTTTGTTTCTGCAATATTGTCACAAATCATGTTTTGGGTCTCTGGCTTTTCATTAGCTGCATGTTCCTGTGAATTGACTGAAGAGCTATTCACTGTAACACCTGTAGTCAGAATTGAATTGTTTCCTCTATTACTTTAATAATAATAATAAAAAAAATAAATATTAAAAATGGCATGCAGAAGTTTATGCAGCTGTAGGCAGACATGTCAGCTTGGAAATGAGTTCTTAACTTTCAGAATGGTTTGTGTCTGACAAATGCAAGAGGGCTATTTTGGTTTAATTTATTTTATTTGATTTTCTCTATGGCATTTCATCCTCCTGTTTATAATTTATCTGAAAATATATATTTAAGTAAGCCTCTATCAAGGATATTTCAAATCACAATTTCTGTAAAGAATATGTTAACATACTTTTCGGTGCACATACTGGCTCTTCTGTTTCACGGTTACCTGAAACGAAGCTCTGCAAACTGAGAACTGTACACTAGAAAAAGACTTATATTTTCTGAATCTTCCAACAACTTCATGGAAAGGGAAACCTGCCCTGCTTTGTCTCCTGCACTGCTTCATGGCCCGTGTGCTTAAACTGTAAATACCTAAGCCAGAGGCCTCACAATATGGGGTATTTTTAAGACACATAGCCTCACTTACTTCAGTGCAGGTGCTCACAACATTTTAATTTTCCTAATCTGCAACCATTGTGCTGGTCACCTTCGTAGGCCTTCTAGAAGGAAATGTGTCTTTTAAAGTAGGAGTCACTGCCCAAGCATTCACACACCATTCATGGTGTCGCACATACACACTTACTCTCAGGTGTGCTTCCTCCTTCTTCAGGCTCGACCCTAGGTTTCCTGCAGCAGAGTCTCGGGCATCAGATTTTATAAAATAATTAATTTAATTGAAAGATATGGCAGCAAGAACAGCCCAGGCTAGGTGCCTCCAAAGAGAGGGACCCTGATCAAAGAAATCCTTGGGCAATTATACCCTTGTGAACTATACACCCGCCCCTCACATGCCCTTCATGTGCTGTCCACGCGTCTTTTAGTCCAATGGTGATTTTTGATCTGGGGTCTTCTAACATCTAATTGGATTCTTTTGCTGTGTCGAGGCAGGCAGGTTCTTATCTTGTTGATTAGCAGTTTCAGCAGAGGGTTGGAGCCTCCTTATCTTCTGGTTTATACTCCCTGTGCAACTGTACTTGCTGGCAGAACATGGGGAACTGAAGAGTTACAGACTTGGGAAAAACAATACCAAAACATCGGAGTAATATCAAAACACTTTCCCATAATGAAAGACTAAACACAGCACTGTACCAGCTGCTAGGAAAAGTACTAAGAAAAATAACTATTGCAGCCTAAAGGCTTCAGCAAACCTAGCTACTCATGTTAAGTAAAGGTAAGCAACCAGTACAAATCACACCATATGATAATCCTAAGTAATTTATTCTAATTAAAACTTACTTATTTATGCTAAACAAGTAGTATCTCTCAACAGTGTCTGTCAAACATCTCACAATAGCACCATGTAGCCAAGTTACATTCACACCATCCTTCCCAGAAGCCAGTACAGCTGATACCATGTCATAGTCTTACCACTCTTTCACTGACTAATGTGATGTTTATGTGATCTCCCTTTCCAATCTCTGCATTCAGTGCCTTTGCTTGGATAATTGGCCTTTGACAAATAGGATTTGCCAGTAGAAGCTGAAGAACTAATGGCATTCAGGCTCAAAGTGGTCATAAGGGTTTTCAAGGGAGGACTGTTTTTATTTTTTTTTTAAATTAGCTTTGTATCCATTGAATGCTCTTATTCTGCTTCTCAGTTTTGCCTAGAAGAGTTTTTAATACTCTTGCTTTGAACTTCAAATAATAAGCTGGTCCTAAAATATATTAATCTTACATACATAATTTTTACTCCTTTATATTTCCCATTCGGTTTCATAGAAAAGCCTCTAAGATTTCAGAGGTTTATTTCATAGTAGGAATTTTGGGGTTCAGCAACAGAAATAAATATATGGATCCTTCAGCCTTTCAAGGACAGCAGCTATGATTTTAATCATTTTTTGACTGAGAGATTTAAAACTGATTGCTCTGTGAATAGTCACTGCTCTGTGCTCCTTTCTATATTAGAAAGTGAATGACTACATGTGGTTGTTTCAATCAAAATATCAACTGTCTACACAGTTTTCTAAAGCTGACTAAAAACCTTTGAAATTATGATGGATACAAGGTAACTATAACATCCCTCATTTATAAACACTCAAAGTGACAAGAGTTCTACCCAGAACACAGGCCAACCTTTCATGATACTTTTACAAGTATGTTGTTGCCGAAATGCTTAACAAATTTCCATTCTGCTCTTTAGGTGTACTTCCCAGGACCTTAGATGGCCCTCCTGAGTAGATTAATAGTACCATGGTCAGATGGATTTATTTCCATGGATTTAGAAGCTCCAGTGGCTTGCCTTTGACGGAAGATGCCAATGACTCTCATCCAACTTACTAGAACAATTCAGGTTTGTTTCTGTGTCAGTAATGCCATTAGTATTTCAAGATGAAAGCCAAATTGATCTTTTGGTATTAACTGAGAGGGTGCAGAACTAAGCCACTTAGTGAGAAAGATATTTAAATTTGAAAGACATTAAATACATTTTACTTCAAAGCAGTCAACAGTGACTGTGTAAATACAACTTCTACAAAGTTTCTCTGAAACTAAGCGGTCTTTAACCACAAAACATCGGATTCAAATTCAAATAACAGCAGGATCTATGTGAAATATTTATATACCAAAAAGAAAAATCATTATTTAGTCTCAAAAAAGTGGACTGTCAGTGGAAAATTTTCTGTCAGTGAAAATTAATTTACAATGGTCACAGTTGTTTTAATTAATAGATATTTTAGGGTTTGGGTTTTGGTTTGGGTTTTTTATTATATTGCTTTCAAGTATTTTCACTTGAAATCATAATAATTTGAAATAATAATAATTTTGTCTTTTTATTTGAATGTGTACTTAATTATCTTAACTCTATTTCAGTATGTGGAAAATTACCTATTTATGCTAAGAATTCCTCTGATTTGACTGAGAGGTGTGGAAGAAAAAGTCAAAAGTTTGAGTTCTGGTCCTAATTGTTAAGGTTTTGACAGTGATCATGGCAAAGAAAATAGAAGCAAAAACCAATTGATAATTTTAATTGCTTTTATGTTTAAAAGGTTGGATGGTTATTTGTTAAAATCCTACCAAAACTTGACCTGACAGAATTTTACTTTGTACATGTGTGCCTTTGCATGTGTAAGTTAGTGTCCTCATTCTTGAAATTCAGTGGTGTCTGGATGTTAAAATTTCAACAGTAGTACTACTATTGCTCCTTCTAGTAATCCACTATTTTAATGAATGTAGGAACAAAAGCACTAATTTAATTTCAAATAGCAAAATAATTAATCTGAAATTTGTAATTTGGCATATTGTTAAAATGTTGATGAATATATAATTGCAACTTCTGTGGCACTGAAAAGCTTGATGTGGTTTTATATACTCAACTATGAACTAATGGACTGTAAGTAACAAGCTTCAGTCAAACCTAATAGAATAAGAAAAATCATGAAAGAGAAAATTAGTTCCACATGTTCCCATGGTTCATCAAGCAAACTGGAATTAAAGAGTACTGCTAGTACTAGTGGCACATTTACCCATGTTGCAGGGGATCCAATGCAGGCCAGAACATTGCCTTAGGGTCATAAGGTAAAACTGTTGTAAAAATACAGTCTGGCTACTAACCTAAAAAAGGAAGTTATAACAATGAACAGTCACAGGACCAAACAGAGACAGAGGCTAAGTACATAATTCCCTAGTTTTGCTAAACAGGAAATGCACAAATCCTAACCTAAAATTCTTGCAAGTGTATGCTCAGTTGCACTCATTTGTTTCCAGCCCAAGTTATCTTCCATCCTGCAGTAGAGACCGATAATTCGATAGTTATTCTAACCTGAGGCAAGGGTCTTGTAGGAGAGTAGTGGATGACTTATTCTCTAGCAATGAGTTGGGAATGACATTAGTGACAGCAAGTGGAAACATTTCTTAGCTGAAATAACTTGGGGTGACTCCTGTTCTTACTGAGTATATTAATGGAAGTTACTTGAAACACACTTAGGTGAGCACAGCTAAGCCTATATCACTGCTGTTCCATTGTCAGAACGTATCATATCCTTACTTATAATCCCTTTCTTTAAAGTGTACCTTTTCAGTCATCCACTACAATAGAACTCACTTTTTTTTTTTTTCACATACACCTTTGTTTAGACACATATGCAACTGTATTTTGTGCTAGGACTTTTTTTTACAATGTGAGGCATTTGCAGATACATTCTTGCCACCCAAGTTTAGATTAAATTCCATTTTTCAGTCTGATAGCTTACAGTTCTAACATGAAGAATTCAGTAGCATGACAAAGAGATGTTTAACTTGATTTTGCTTATGTGTTTGGGTTTTTTTGTTTGGTTTTGATTTGTTTACTACTTACTGCTTTGATTGTAGAGCTGATTCAAGCTTATTAAGAGGGAAAACAAAAGGCAAAACCCCACTCAATGACCATTCTTGCCAATGATATGTTATTTGATCAAACTAAAACTGTATACATGCCAGTGTTTCAACTGTCACTGATTTACTAAGAAATTTAATTTTCCTTTTATCTTCAGACTTGGTAATTTTATTTTTTTTCAAATAAATAATGTACAGCTACATCAATTTTCAGCTAAAACATAGTAATGTGATTCTGTGATCCTCCTTGAATTTAGAAAATGTATTTTAATATATTTTCTAGCTCAGATTTTGTTGCTTTACAGTCTTAGTAAAAAAAGCTACAAGATGAACATCCTTGCTGATATAACCATCACCACAATTATTTATGTGCCTGTCATTTCCAAATGTATTACTACAATATACTTTCTCCAGGGCTAAATGTAAGATGACTTGTAAGCTTCAGCCGGTGCAAGGAAAATTCACGCCAAATTCAAGCACGTCTCTGAAATGGATCCGTTAGCAGGATAGGATCCCTATATTGTCATTATAGCTTCTCAGTGAGCAATTCAGAGCCTAGTTTTCCACACTTCAGCTCATTTTCCACAGCCTCCCACCAGGTGATGAGCTTTAGATAACCTCTCTAGAAGCACCTGCAGAATTCAGTAACTGGTGGTCTTTCTAATATTGCATTTAGGTGCATTTTGCTAATACAGTTAATGGGTTAAATGCACTGAAGTCAAATCTTTCAGGCTGTCCCCCACTCTCATGGAAAGGAACGGAAGGAAGACACACACAGTCATTGGGGAGGGAAGGCTGGAAAGGAGCCCTGGAAGTCATCTGCTCAGAGCAAGGCTAACCTCAAATTTAAATGAGATTGCTTGGGCCCTTGATCAACTTTTAAACATATCCAAGGATGGGTATTCGAAAACATCTCTGGGCAAGCTGTTCCAGTGCTTAACTATCATTACAAAATATCTTCCTTCTCTTTAGTTGAAATCTCCCTTGCTGCAAGTTTCAACAGTTACCTCTTGTCCTTCCACCTCTGAGACTCTGTCTTCTCAATACACCCCCATAGGCAATTGAAGGCAGCCACTTGATCCCTCCCAGCCCTCTCTCCTCCAGAGTAAGCAAACCCACTTCCCTCAGCCTCTCCTTCTATGCCAGGTGCTCCAGACCCCAACTACCCTGGTGGCCCTGCACTGGACTGCATCCATTTTATTAGCGCCTTTCCTGCACGAGGCATCCCAGAACTGGGCTCAGTACTCCAGTCATGACCTCAGGAGAGCTGAACATGGAATAAACTTTTCCCTTGACTTGCTATGACAAGCTATGCTTGTCACGTACCGGTGACAGGGATGCAACATTAAAACACAGTTTTGCAGAAAGTAACCAGCAAGGCACTTTTGAGCTTGGACAGGGATGGCTGGGGACTGCAGGGTCCATCCTTACTAGCATTTTACAAACTTTGCACACGATACATGATACATTTGTTGTTCTGTATTAAAAGTGATGCACAATGGTAGTAAAAGGTTAAAGAGAACAATATCATGACATGCAAAAGGTTTCCATAGGTTCGTTGTTAGGGTACCTCATTTTCCAAGTAACTCTTAAAGATATTACAGACGTCTAGAGGCTCTCATGGACCTTTACTGTGTCCCTTCTAGAAGAAAGATATGGACGTGCTGGAATGTGTCCAGAGAAGGGCCACGAGGATGATCAGAGGGCTGGAGCACCTCTCCTATGAAGACAGACTGAGGGAGTTGGGGTTGTTCAGTCTGGAGAATAGAAGCCTCCGAGGAGACCTTATAGTGGCCTACCAGTGTCTTAAGGGGGCCTACAAGAAAGCTGGTGAGGGACTTTTTAGGATGTCAGGTAATGGTAGGACTAGAGGGAATGGATTAAAACTAGAGATGGGATGATTCAGACTGGACGTTAGGAAGAAGTTCTTGACCATGAGGGTGGTGAGATACTGGAACAGGTTGCCCAAAGAGGTGGTGGAAGTCCCATCCCTGGAAGTTTTTAAGGCCAGGCTGGATGGGGCTCTGAGCAACTTGATCTAGTGGGAGGTGTCCCTGCCCATGGCAGGGGGGTTGGAACTAGATGATCTTTAAGGTCCCTTCCAACCCTAACGATTCTATAATTCTGATTTCACTGTCTATACTCAAGCTTACACAAAGAGACATGTGATAAATTGAGCTGAGCCTTTAAATGCATGTAGGAGAAATTTAGAAGGTAACAATAGATGACAAGGGACATTTTTTTTTCTGTTTTCCAATATATAACAAATAAATACTGTCTTATTAGTATTATCTCCATGATGAACAACCCATACTGTTCTTTTTTTGTAGACTATTGCTTCCTTCATCTTCTATTGATTATATGTGCATGTGTGTGCACACAAAGACATTAGTTTGCTGCAAAATTTTCTATTGATATCTCCATCAGTTAAAATCTAGTAAATTTGCTATGGGCGCAGATTCTTACTGGGGCAATGTACCTCAAATATTTTATTTTTTTACCATGGTACAACATTTGTTTCCAGTCAATAGCTGACCAGTTAACTGTATAGACATGTTTTGGCAAGTGGAGTCATGGAGTAAGAGAGAAACTATGGCATGAAACTGCGAATAGGTTGTATTTCATTTTAGCTGTGGATTGGAAGAGGGAAAGAGGAAGAGGCAAGGAGATGAGAATGTGGAGTAAATTGTGTGAAATTACACAGCTCTGAAGTTTGGCAGGTCTCCAAGGTGCTTGGTAGACAACCACAAAGCACAAAAACTTTGGGAGCTTGAGGCCAGCTGTAAATGTCATCTAGACCAACAAGGGGAATACAGAAACTGAATTTCTCTATTCAATCCAACAGGAGCCAACTGTTTGTTCGGACTCTTAATTAAAAGTATCTTTAAATATTCAAATATTCATGGAACACAGCATTTTATTTTAAAGTTTCCTAACTTTTTTCTTACACATTTATTGATGTTGATTTGCTCACAGTTACAATGATCATATTGAATGAATCTTTAAATAATTTTTGTAACTAGGAACATTTCTCTATGGCCAGCTACACTGGCATGGAATCAATTCTACCATAAGCATATCTCAGCTTACTTATTTATCTTATTTATTTAGGGTTATAATCACTATATATGAGGATACTAGTTTACTTCATTCCCATCCTCATGGCTGCTGAACTGCATAAGACGGATGCAGCCTTTCTTAAATCACAGAATTTGCACTAGCTTGTTCCAAGACTGGGTTGACTTTGTTGAAGTCAAAATTGTCTTTTTCTTTTACGTCTGTGTTCTTTATATCAGACTGTACATGTAATCAGAAAACAAAACCAAAAACAAAAACAAACCAGCATCACACAGTAATGACGAACTTGAAAAAGACATTTTTGTTCATTCTAGGAGTCTTTTATTTCCCAAAAAAAAAACCTTACAGAAAGTCTCAGTAAGTCAATAAGTCT
Source organism: Chroicocephalus ridibundus (assembly GCF_963924245.1). NCBI lineage: Eukaryota > Metazoa > Chordata > Aves > Charadriiformes > Laridae > Chroicocephalus > Chroicocephalus ridibundus. The sequence continues at coordinate 83,041,037 of NC_086285.1, read as the reverse complement.
CAAACTTAACATATCCGTAAGTATGCTTACTGAAAAAAAATCTAAAAAAACCCCATCGCATTCAGCTGTTCATCCCTGAAATGTGGCGCAAGCTTGCATTAGATTTGACATGTAATGTAGCATTACATCTGTTACATAATACAGATGACTGGCAGTGCTCGGCATAAGAGGTCAGAATTGTTAAATCAACCAGAGCTTTCATTAAAGGACCTATTTCAGCAGAACTGCGTGGGGGGATCTGTTTTGAGTTTCTTTTCTGAAGTTTCTGCTATCCACAGGGAGATAAGAATTAGACAGCAGTGACATGAGTTGCTTTGAATAACCAAAAAGTATTTTGACAGAGGTGTTTTTTGACACTTATGGGCATATAAGGAACAGCCAGCACTGCAATTTAGAGCAGTCTAAACTCTTAGATCACATCCTGTCCATGTAAAATAATTTCTTGGAGTCAGCGTGGTGTATTCTACAATCTACTGTTAAATTCAAGCTTTCACTTGAACAGAATATTTATTTCTTCTTTCTTTTGGAGAGGTAATGCAGTCAGGTGTCTTTTAGCCAAAGCTAACAAAAAGCTGCCTCTGGCAAGACAGTATTACGTGGGTAAAGATTTTTCGTCTATTCACTTACAGACTTCACTTCACTTGACAGTGGATTTAAAAACCCAGCTGGTGATTTTTAATTACTGCCCGTTACATGGTGTGATTGCTGGTATGTATGATTTATTTCCAGTTTGTGCGCTAATGTCCATTTTAACAGGAGTGCATGGCTAGTGGAAGCCTCTGTGGAGCACTTTTTCCCTGGGTAGCCACCAAGTCTTCCTTGAAGAGAAAAGTGTTCAGATGCTTCAAGCAGAAAAGGAGTGGGAAAGAGAGCACAAACAAGAAAGGCAGCAAGAGAGATCAAGGGGCTGAAATTCTGCAGATGAGCAAAGAGCAGCTGCATGGAGGAACAGAGAGCAGACAACCAGGCTTCACTGGGGGCATAAAGAGAAACTTGGCTAAAGTCTGTGGAAAATTTCCTGCAGCTCAGGAAGCTGCTAAGTTGACAGCTCACCAACCTGATTGCACAGACCCACCTGCAGAGGTAAGATGGTAATGAGTCACAGAACTGGTCCATTTTTATTTTTCTCTGGCCTAGCCTAGTAAATTTAATTTTTCCCTATGTAAACCAGTTAAGAATTCTAGGTTATATTCCAATGAAACACTATTAAGCCATATTCACCTCAAAGCTCTGGCTGACTTAGGGACCTGTCACAGCAAACCAGTATTGCTGCTACATTTGCACACATTACCAGTTTTCTTATTCTTGTAATAGAGAAAAGAAAAATCTCCATGAATGGCAAGATTGCTAGGTTAAATTCAGAAAGTTATGCTTTCAGTCTCGTGACTCCTTTGATTATTCTGAAATGCATAGACTGGGCAGGTTAGCCTTATAAGGTCTAGATTATTTACACAGGTATTTCTGATACTGCTCTTGCAATATCATCATGATAGTCTTGAATTAAAACCAGAGACATTTGATTACATGAATCTTTCAGGTATACCTTGTTTGATAGTAAAAGAGTGTTTCACTCTTTAAAGTGGTAGAGAAAATGTTGAAAATCTGTAAAAGATACAAAAAAATTGTTTATGAAACATAAGATTTGATGGACTGAAGTTTCAGTTTCTGAATTAAGTTTTTGGAATTGCAGTAGGTTGCATGTTGGAATTTTTTGTTGATATTATGAAATTTTAAGCTTCTGTGTTAAGTAGGCTTTTTGTTTCTAAAATTTCAGGAGCTGTATAAATAAAGAAAAGGTCTGTAGGAAAGTGTTTGTTTATTTCCATAGGGAATACTGGAGAAAGAATGGCCCTTCAAATAGATTAGTACATGAAATTCACTGTGTTTCTGAACACTTCACTGATTCTTTTTGCCACATTTTGAAGCCAGAATCAATAGTTATTATAATTTCATAAGTGGAACAAAAAGAAAAGGTTTAGGTTTGCAGAGGTACACACAACAGTGAATATATTTTGAAATAAAGGGATGATTTCTATCTTATTTCTTAGGGGTGGGAGGGAAAAAAGTTTAATCAACTATTTTTATCAGCATTCAGACTCCTGAAAACTTTCTCAGAAGGTAAAGTTTCTCCTTGTACTACAGTAAGACGACTAAACCTCTGTGAACAGCAGAATTTAAGACACTACATTTCATATCAACTACCACTTACACAGTTTCACTTTCAGCACTGTGACATTATGGAGATCCTCACTCTTCCCTTGGCTTGTATAAAGGTTTTGGCATCTAACTCCATCCGTGTATGTTACTAAAAGGAAAAGACAAATGGATCTTGCAGAGGACCAAACTATTGAAAGGTAGGAGTTTACCCCTGATGTAAGTTCCTCGTATTTCACAGGAGTTGCAAAAATATAGGGAAGAAATTGCCGAGCTGCAATCCTTACCCTTGTTGGCGAAGTTTAGAAGAGTTTCTTGCCAGTATAATTTAGTTTATTTGTAATAATAGTACTACTTTCCTGAACTCTTCTTTAGTGCCCTTGCTGAGCTATGGCATCTTGCTGCTGTCGCAAGTCCTGGCTTGTCAGTCAAATTGCCTACCATAGTCTGGCGTCCCTATTTATAGTTGGAGGAGTATCTGGTGCTTTGCATGAGGTATTACATTAGCACAAATTATTGCTAGCTGGTGGTGACATTCACCTTGGATATGCCACATCATGATGTCATTTGCTATCCAAGGTACATGCAGTCTGTCAGATGAAGTCAGTTAGCATCTGGTGATCCCAGAGAGATGGAAATTTCCAAACTTTAATAAGCCAAACTAATCTTCAATCAAAATTTAAGCTAAAGCAAATTCAGTTTGTTTCCTGACATTCTGAAAAGCTTCATTAGTTCTTCATCTTTTGCACTTTATTTTAAATTGCATATAAAAGCACTAAACACCATTTTCAGTAAGAAACAAATAAACGTTTAAAAAACAAAACTTATGAGTGTATAATCGAGTGAAAAGTATATCAGTTTATGAGCATCCAATACAGCATTGATTCTGGAGAAACTGCCACTGTGCATGCTTTTTATTCCCAAGGAAAGGTCTTGCTTCTTCGCTCATCTTTCACTAACTAGTAAACTACCCCACTGCATGTGCCACTGCTTATAGTACTTTTTCATGAGATTCTCATCCACGGTGTGAATTTCTCAAAGTACACATAAACATTTCCCAGAATAAACTGAAGTTGCTTCTTATTTCTTTAGGGAGTAACTATATACTAAATGCCAGTTTGCAAGGCACTTGTCTGACTAGTAACTTCCAAGAACATCAACTATTGAAAGTGTGGCTACTAAGAAATAAAACTGAGCAAATTAACAATTGTAGAGCTTGCACTAATACAGCTATATTGCTTCCAGTGTCTGACCCATGTTGGTCATTTCTATGCTTTACTACATTAAATGGTGAAGTAACATTTATATACAAGTAACAGTATCATAGTATAGCCCTGAGTTTGGACTGGGTTATTTTCTACTTTGTCTATAGAATTATAGAATCATAGAATTGTCTAGGTTGGAAGGGATCCAACCATCAACCTAACTCTGACAAAAATCTAAGCTTTATTCTATTAAAGAGTTTTCTCTTTATATAGAGTTAAAGTGATGTTGAGCTGGTTTGTAGTAGAAGAGTGCAGGCTGACAAGAAGCCCATTTTATCTGCACACTTCTTCAGTAGTAGTGCATTATTATTATTTGAAAGTTTCCTTCTGAATTTGCATAAAGTACCAGGAATTTCTGGTTTCTTTGCTCTTTCTTTGGTTTCTGCTCAGGAGGCAATTACCATTTTTAGATCAGAACAGTTTAATGATTCTGTAAAGTATGCTTAGGACCCATTTTAATTTGCTTCTTGGACTTTTTCTATACTTTGTTTTGTTCCTTTAAGAAAAAGAAAAAAGAGAAAACCAGAAAAGAAAGGGGAAAAGAAGAATCTAAGTGATCGAATGTAGGGATTTTTTTCAAAATGCTGCATTTACAATTCTGCGAGGACTACTAAGACCAATAGTCTTTGGCCCACAGCACTTATTTGTTCACTGGATGTAAAGCAGTCAGTAGTTGTATTTCTAATCCGGTTTTGCTTAGTGTGCATATTTTATTGCTAATTTTTCTGCAATATGCTTTTTATATATATTAGAGAAAACCATTTCGGTGTTTGCCTGATACTTTTGTGAACACAGTTCAGAAAATTTTTTCTTCAGTATTCATCAGGACTGAAAGGGACAAATCCATCTTTGCAATAAGATCTGTTGATTTTTTTACAAACAGAAAAATTGAAAATTATTGATAAGGAAATGATCAACTTTTCAAACAAAATATTAATTCTCAAATAAAAATTTCCCTTTAGTCTCCCCCTGGACAGTGTCAAGTATTATTTAAACTAAACTTTGAGATCTTAAACATTTTGGATAACCTTTTATTTCCTATTATATTTTCTTTTACTACCTCTGTACTCTTAAGTTTTTAACAGAGTAAAAGAAAATATATTCGAGTCCTACCAAAAAAAAGATAATTCATGCTATTTCTAGCTTTATGTGACACAAGAATGAATGATATCTCTGTACTGGTCACTAGCACTAATTGGTCTCCTTTCCTGAGAGATTTAACAGAAAAACTAAGAAGAATGGATCTGGAGACCAAATTGCCCTTTGGTGACTTGAGGTGATTCTTGCATGTAAGAGCTAAGATACGAGCCAGGATGGTGAGTAATTTTATGATGTGGATTGTACCTATTAAATAAAATGTATTTTGTACTGCAACTCTTAATCCGATATATTTTTTTAAACTATAATTAATCAGTTTTATATAGATTGATTCTGATTTCCTGGATGTACATTTCCTACTGAATCTGAAACTCATCCACTATAGAAATTATTTAGGTTTGTGGGTTTTGTATTTTTGTTTGTTTGTTTGTTTGTTTGTATTCTCCTCCGAGCAACAATATATAATTCTGTGTTCTTATAATGTAATGCACATCTCTTCCCACTGTGATAGATTTCTAAGGAGCCCCAAACATTTACACCCCTTTCACAATGACTAGCTTCAAAGACGCTTGGTTGTCTCTTTAATTTTCTCCTGCTGTTTTGTTGTAATATAGTAACTTTTTCCCTAGTTACATATATCTAAGTAATTCTCCATTACTGTGTTCAGCACAAAACTATTAGTCCAAATTAAGGCTGGCACAATGCTTCAAACAACAGATGAATAAGCAATTGGCAATTGGGACTTTCAGAAGGGATGAAAAAACAAAATCCCACTTTACCAGAAGTCCAAACTTGTTGAGCTAGAGAAATATGTGAAGTGCAGTACAGTAATGAAACTGGATCGAAATGTTACACCCAATTACTAGAAGATAAAATAAGTGTGCAAAAGCTTTCAAAGAGAGATAAGAGGAAAAGGAGGAAGAGACAGCAAGCTCTGTAGTGTTTAGTTTGCATTGGAGATGTGAAGCTGTTCTCTCTGGAACTCTTTTACAGAGGTCTGAGGTGTTTATGTATGGATTCATACCATTGGGCATTGCTGTTCATTTTCTATAGCTTCTAAAACTTACCATTTTTTACCCTACAGGTAACAAGGATTTATATACAGTGCCTTAGAAAGCATTTCAAGATCTCAGAGATGCACTTTAGCTCCGTTGCTATTATGATATGTTTCCAGATCCTCAGCTCTCACAGGAGCAAGTGGTTGAAGGATGATAACAATTTCACTGCCTTTACTTCCTCTGAAGATTTTTTGGCATCAAATGAATGCTCGTCTCATCCAGAAGCCCTGGTGGGGGCTGTGATCCCAAATAAGGTGGGAAATTGCACACAGCTATGCATCATCTTTGAAAAAAATGTATTCTCTTTTTGACTATAAACCTGTTTTTTCAGTTTCACAATGCATCTGCTCTCCAAAGTTGTTAGCAATAGCTCTGAGACTCTGTGTTAGGCAGAGCTTTGAAATGAAAAAAGCTTTAACTTTCATTCAATTCCAGAGGCTACAGACCTTATAAGTTCATAAAATATTTTAATAGAACACAAAAAGAATTATCTTGAGCAAGATAATTCTTTGAACAAAGACAAACTAAACCTCATCACAAATAAATAAAAAATGGATGTCCAAGGCCCTGAAGGCATCAGTAGCCCTGAAGTTCCCTGCTCAGTGTCCACGTCTCCTCCCACCTGCCCAGGGACTGGCACCCCATGTCACACCCCTGGGGACATCAGCCCCTGCCCCAGTGACACCGCAGCAGGGTCAGTCTCCAGCGCCCCACAGCCCTGCCTTTCCCTGCCATGGGCCCCGCTGAGCCGGGCCCACCTGCAGGCCTCCATCCTGGCCTGGCCTCAGCTCATCCCCATCCCCAGGGAGGTGCCTGATGCTGGGGGCTGGGGCTGCCCTGGTGCCCCCTGGCTGCCTGCTCCTGGCTGGGGCGGTGGGATGAGCCCACGCTGCCAGGCCCTGCCATCACCCACCCGGGGAGCCCCCGACGCTGCCAGTGCCTGGCCCCAGGGAGCCACTTGCCCCCATGGTGCCCTGACAGGTGAAAAGACAAGCATCAATGATTTATATATCACAGTCAAAAGCAGAACACCACCGCCAAATATGTAGAAAAATTTGGCATGGTATGTCTACAAAGGACCAATTATAAGAAAGAAGTAATAAACTGATCAGAAATGCAGTGCCCTGACACCATGAATGTATGAGAAAAGTTTCTCTGTTCTCCAGATATTTTTCCTTTTCTCCAGTTTTGCTATTTAGTGCAGAAACTTTTGCTGGTTTCCTGAGTTACTATCAAGCCTGTGGCCCATTCTAGGTCGCTAAGGAAATCTTTCCACCATCTTTCATCTCGGCACTGGATCTGCTTTTTGTGTCACGTGAGCTTTCAGCTCCTTCTCTGGAATGTCTGTTCTAGTTCAGTTCCACAAGCCTTCCTAGGGGCATACTGCAGCAGAGGATGCTCCATTGCTCTCCAGTAACCTCCCACAAATCCCCTCTTCCATCAGTCCTTCTAAATCTGACCCAAGGGGCTGCATCCTGGGCTCATACAATTTTTTTCCCCTGAGGCTCAGCCATGCCCTGTAAAAATCCTGAACAGACGGTGCAGTAAATTGATACAGTTCTACTATCTATTTCAACATGTTTGACAAAAGGGATGTTACTTACTACCAGGTAAGATAATATGACCCACCTAGAAGAGGGAACTATTTTTACACTTCTAACAGACTCCTTTTCGTATGCTTTTAAATAACCAGCCCACTTTTCCTAGCCGGTAGGTCTGAGTGTCAAGAATCCCTAGAGCGCCTTCCAAGAACATGAATTCCAAACAGCCCAGGATTTGACAAAGTGGGTGGTGAAACAGCCATCACTGCTGCACATATACTGCATATTCCTGCATGTGATTCCTTTCTGTAACTGCCCTGATAGATGAAAACATTTATGTTTCATTTACACGTAAAGGAATGTAGGATTTACTATCCTACTTCCTATTTCTATCTCATTATTGAAACAGGTATTTTATTATGCTATTTACTGCAATGTCATTCTTAATTGAGATCTGGAGAGAAGCCTGCACCACCCACCCTCCACCCTCCACCCCAGTGCAGAGCACCTGTGAAGTAGCTACATCTGGGGAAAACTAAAACCAGGAAAATTATGCACATTAGGGAGAGGCTGAGCTTTAGTAAGCCAAATCAGGGGGAAAAAAAAGATATTTTTTTTATATTTGTAACTGCGATTTATTTCTCGGTTTTCTGTCAGCTCCTATATCTGTAGTGCCAGCTTTCGTGTAATGCAAAAGCTTAGACAAAACTCTCTTCAGGTGGACAGCTTCAGCATTCCTTCATTCATTTCTGTCTTTTCCATTTTCTTTCACTGTTTTTCCTCCTTATTTTTCAAGGACTTGAATCTTCTCATCTAGGGTCTTCACTGAGCATGCACCTAAACATTTTTGTATTACAGAAAGCATTGATCCTGAAATAAGCTATTGAAATTTGGTTGTGGTGACCAGTGTATGTAATGACAAAAAAAACCAAAACAGGTCAGTTTTATAAATGAGTGAAAATCAGGTCCCCTATGAGAGGTAAAAGTGAATGTTTAATGTGAAATATTTATTACTGACTGGTAATCATATATTCCTTGTTTCTGATTAATTTATTATTCTGATTGATGTTTCTGATTAATTTAAAGTCCTACTCCCTAACTATAACATAATGATGATGAAGAAGCTGTTTTTCTGCGCAGAAGGAAAGTTGATTCTGAAATCCCTACAATCCCTACAAAAATTGGTGTCCTAAGAGAACATGAGTCACTGCTGTCATAGGAGCCGTATTGTGTAATATTTTTATGCATATGACTATAGGAATCCATAATTCCAAAATCTGGAATTAATCCATTTATTCCAAAACTGAGTTTAATGAAATAGCTATTCTTACACATAGAAAATCTCTCTTCAATGGTTCAAAGACGCCCATCAAATAATAAAGAGATTGGATGTAGTTACATTAATGGTATGAACATGCCAGGCTAAATCCATTGGTAAATTCTATTATGATTGTCTGGCACACAGTAATGCGGATGGTGCTCAAAGCAGACCAGCTAGCTGGCAACTCCTTACTCTGTGCAGGACAGGATGGAACAATAGGAAGTAGGGTCAGAACTTCCCATTTCTATGATGAATTCTTCAGGCAGTTCCACCTATTTTTTCCTCTCTTAGGCTTGAGCCCATCCTTTCCCTCTACGTGCCCATGGGAAAAAAAAATAATTCCTAAATAATTTTGTCTTTTATGTTAGTCATATGTTTTGCAGAGGTTCATATACTGTGAATGTTAAAAAAAATAATTCCCTTGTCTAAGAGCGAGAAAAGATGAAAAGGATATTTGAAGATGTTATTTGAATTGTTTTTCTATTACTATTACTCAATCAGATGGACTAGAAACTGAAAATTACATTGACAAGATGAGCTTGCACTATCAATATATAAAGCTGGGGGAGGCAGGGAAAAGTAATCAGAAAAAAAACATGCACAAAATTGAAGTGACAATCTGATACTGTCAAAAGATCATTATATTTGATATGGATCATTTGATGAGATACAGGCCAAATTCAGCCCTGGGGTAAACAGATGGAATACACAGAGACTGGAAAAGTTATGACAGAATCTTCTATTTCCATCTTATTTTGCAGCAAGAAATAGGATGTGCACTGCAGCTATAGCTCTCTATAAAAGATATGAAAAAAAATAAAGTCATTTTGTCTCTGATAAAGGCTTAAGAAAACATGCAATTAAGTGAAAATATTTCATGTTTTATTTAAACTTCTCATAATATCCAAGCAGAATGTATTTCCTTCCCTGAAGTTTAATTGTATAGTTTATTTTCCTGCCTGTTGCTGTTACTATTAGGGTATTTTGGTCTATCTCAAAATGTCGCATTTGGAGTTCCACATTTTGTTTCCCACCTGTCGATTAGAGATGCCTTGGAAAGAAGGCATGCATATCTCATAAAATGTCTAGCAAGTAATACATTGAAAAGAGTGTATAAGCCTTAATACAAGAAAGGAACAAGAGTTTCCAGCTGTCAAGAGCATAAAAATGTAGTAGAATGCATTAAAATAATATTGGCAAATTCTATCTTTCCTATTCTAGCAGGGCCTATAGGAATGGCATTTTGTTTTAAGAGAATTTAAAGTGTAAACCCCAGGAGGTCACTATATTTATTGGGATTCTTTGAGGATCGATTTTGGGGAAAAAAGTAATCTCAAACCTCACTCAATAAATTAATAAACTACACAACTGCACAATATTTTGTTTGTACTGGCAGGAATGTGTTATATATATGACCTAGAGCTTAGGGAATCTGTAACTATGTATAGCATTCTGTACACATAAAACTATTTTGTGCATACTGAGTATGATAATTTCTACTTAAACCTCAGAATAAATAAGAAAACCTGCTTCTCAGTTCCTGCAATTTATGCAAAAAACGGATTTTGTTTCTTGAATTATTTGGCGAATACTTCTATAGGCAAAATTTGGCTACATATGAAATTGTGACAATTATGTACATCTTGCATATAACTTTGTGAGCTATAATCTGTAGGGTTCATATATTATGTTTTTCCCACATATTCTACTTAAAGTCCTATGTTCTATGATAGAGATGAGGATTCAGCATGGAAGAGGTTTTAGATTATGTCTATCAGCATATTCATGCTCAGGTAGTTATTATAAACTGTCTCTTCGTACAAAATCGATGTGCTTACTCAGTGGTGAAAGCCATCCATATCTAAGGGCATTCAGATAGCAGTTCAGAAGACCGAAATAAAGCCATGAAATAGAACCTGTCCTAAAGCAAGCAAACCGGAAGCAGCAACAAGGACTTAAACAGAATTTAAGTTCTTAATTATGTATTTCCTTCCTTTTTGCTGGTTTTGACAGCCAAGTTTCCTAATGTTGTTCTCTGAATCGAGGCTATCACTGATTACTGCTTTCATGAACACGGGGGTTAGTATGACTTTGCCAGAGGTAAATAGAAGAATATTGTATCTTCTCACCCAGGAAGGTATGATACCTGAGCAGAATGGATTCTTCCGTGATTTGTAAGATGAACTGATAGAACAACAGGGGCAGGGAGATTACTAGCAATGACTGTTTTGATAAAAACAACTTGGATCTGTTTTAATAGTAATCAAAGGATAGAAATCACTTCTTAGCTCAAACATTTATAGATACATACTCTCTATATGTTATTAGTCTCAGCATAGAGGAATTTGCTCACATAATTTTCCAGAAAATATAACTTAACTTGGAATTTATGGAAAACTTTCCTGATATAAATAATTTTATTTAATTTTAGCCATGTATAATATAGGTTTATAAATCCAAGAAAGTCATTGAGATTCCCACCATTATTGAGAAAGATAGAAAAAAAGGTGTCCAAATGGTTATTATGGAGATGGCTTCCACAATTTTGAGGGCTGTGGTGAAACTGATAGTCCTGCAATTCACTGTGTACTCCTTGTCACATTCAGAGATGAACATAACATCTGCATTCTTTTAGGCATCTGATGCCCCATCACTCAGTTACCACAATATTGCAAAGTTAATAAAGCGGCCTTGTAAAGACATCAGCCAGCTCTCTGAGCATTTTTAGATGCAACCCAAAGACTTGCATATGTCCAGTTTGCTTTAGTGCTTCCTGACTTGATCTTTCCGTACTCCACTACTAGACACAAAGACTTGGGAGGGCTGGGACATGATCTCACCAGTAAAAAACAAGGCAAAAAATACATTGTGCATCTCAGTCTTAACCATGTGCTTTTTTTTTCACAAGGTCTATCTGCCCTTTTAATAGAAAGATGATGTTTTTTCCTTGGTCTTCTATTGCTGGTCTATTCATAGAAGACAATCTTGTTGTCCTTCCAATCCTAACTTCATCCCTGAGTGCCTTGATTGTGCTTCTTTATTCCTCCTTGGAAGCTACTTCCCAATACCACCTTTTTTTAAGTTCTTTTGGTATTTGGTTTCATGTAAAGGAGATCAATGCTTCCATAGAGTTTATGGCTTAAGTGGGTGGATATTTCTTTTTTTGTTTTGCAGGAGAAAGTCATACCAACATTATAGCAATTTTCTTCCAAAACGATTCTACCCATCTATTTCTGATTAATAGATGAGTAAAAAGTTAGAGAATGTTGGCTATTTTAAAGACGATGTTATTATGAGAAAAGATAAATCTTCATGAATTGGTGGACAATTTTATTTCTAATGTGGTATGTTAGGCCTGACTTGCCATTATATCTTTCCATTACACTTTGGAAATCTTATTCAGTGACAAAAGAAGCTATTTTTAAACAAGCAATCAGTCAAAACTTCCTTGTCTTTCTAAGTTAGATGAATTTATGTATGCACTAATCTAATAAAAGTCCAAAAAGTCAACAGCGTTTCTATTTTTTCTGCAGTTAGACATTTAATGAAGGCAGCATCTGAAGTCCGATCTTGAATTAGATAGCTTTTTTGCTTTAGAAGGGTGTTGACTACAATTTATTGCATGTTCACCAATGAAGTGTAGAATCTTAGCATGTTGCATGATAATTTTTTTTTTTCTTTTTTGGAATTACCCTTGGGTCACACTTCATGGAAAATCTACTTCAGTCTGAATCTATCAGGATTCCTGTATAGGAGGTGCTGGAAACCTTGAAAATTTTTCTATAGATACAAAGCAGGGACATAGCAGCAGCATTCAGACAGGCCATACAAGCGTTGAGATGTTTTTCTTAACTAGCAATGGTCTGTAAAATTCTGTTCTTTTTTTCCCCAGGATATCGCCATTGGTGAGATTTGGCACAGTTCCACTGGTATCAAAGGAGTTACATGAGCTTATAAACTTTAATGATGCTTCTAGATTATACTGCAAGGTAAGACAAAGCATCTACCTAAGCTCATTCAGCCACTCTCCCAAACTTTATTTAGTTATCCGCAATGTGTTTTCTATATAAACATTTTGACATTATGGATGACTGAGTTTAATATCATTCACATTTACTATAAAGTTACTTGTAGCAAAGAAAATTAGAAAGATGTGAAGTCAGGATAACTTATTTTTATTGAAAAACTCTACTTTTTCCTTTATTTACTCTGTGTTCTGCTCTTGCTGCCAACAGTTTCACTAAGCTCCCTTTTCTCCTGTTTTATTTTCACGTTTACTACTTCTCCATCTCCTCTGTATTTCTTTCACATACTCTTGCTGTCCTTTTTTTATCTGTATGTAATTTATAAATAGACTGCAAACTATTCCCTTTACCTCTAATATGTCCCTGTGAAGACCACAGGGACCCTACCCGAAATGAAATAGAAAGACTTGATATTAAAAGTTCGTAATTGTTGTTGTTATTGAATAGCTCTACACTTCAGATCTAGACAAAAAGAAAGGGCTTATGTTCTGAGTTCTTCTCTCAGAATTCATTGCTCTCAAGATAAAATGGATAAATGGGATGGGCCCTGGCTGCTAGGCCCTGCTCCGCCCAATGCAGGGAGCCCCTGACCCTTCTGATGCCTGGCCCCATCTGTGGTCATGTAAACACTGATGGGTTAAACAGTGGAATAAATGCCCCAATCAGCTTGAAATGGGGATGAGAGGGTAAATATGACAGTGTTACTTCATTCCACACGGCCTATAGCTTTCAACTTAAAACTAGAAAAAAACCATATGAATATTAAAAAGGTGCATTAACATGTGCCCCTAGCTAAGTTACATTAAAAACCCTATTTAGTCCTTTCTAAGGAAAAGGTTCACCAGCCACAGAGTTAGCTTGATATCATCCTGGATTAAACGTTCCCACTCCACCTGTAAAATAAGATGCAAGGGAGGGGCTGCAAGAGAAAAATACCGTCTAATTGAAATTGTAGTTTTGAGAAAAAGGTATGCTAAAAATAAGAATTTTTCCCTATAGCTGGAAAATGACTGGTTAAGAGTTCATCTGTATAAAGAGATCACTCTTCTGAAGTTTTTCATTCCAGAATAGGAAGTAAATGAAAAAGAGCAGTAAAGCACAGCAAGATAAAAACTTGGGCCAGTGATCAAAAAGGTGACTATAATGTCAATATTGATGTATTCAGTAATTTTTGCTGCTAAATGTCTTCAGTACATATAAAAAAAAAATAAGCATGGAACAATACACATTGTTTATTTTTCAAATAGCATATAGTAATCAACATACTCTAATGTGCATGTGTCAGTGAATATTTGCTGTATAGCTTTACCTCAGGAACTCTCTGCCCTGGTTCTGTCAAGTCAGACAATACTGCCAATATATAAAGTGCAAAGAAAGAAGAAAAACAGGATTATATGGGCAAAATACATGCACAGTGATTTTTATATCGATTAACTTACTGGCTTCTGCAGTAAAACAGCTGAGCTGAAATATTTATAGTATGGTAGGTATCTCAATCAGATCAGTAATAAGGAATTTCCACAGCAGGGAAAGGGTGGCTACTTAAATATTTTATATAGATTTAAAGCTCCCTTGGCTAGAGATATCAGAATTTTGTTCCATACATATATTTTCAAAGACACAAACCGTTATATTTCCTATTGTGTTTTGTGGGGCTAATTACAACTCCTTGTTCTATGTGGCTGTTGCTTAGTCTTTTGCTCTCACTATACTTCTAGTACAGTACATGAAAGAATGTGTACCATAGAGAATAGAGGCGGGCCACCACTGAAGTACCTGGGATGAAAACTACAGGCAAAAATAAAGCACAGGCAAGTTTCTTTGAAAATACAGAACAGGATTTAACGACAACAAGGATATCCTTCTCTGGGAGGCAAAGAAAATTTTCTTCTTCTAAAAGTTTATTCATTTCTAATTAAACTCTCCAAAGTAAGAAAAACATTGCAAGCAACAGAATTCTCTGTTGGAAAAAAACAAACAAACAAACAAACAAAAAACCTCTCATCTTTTTCAAATTTGGAATGTGTTTCCGGGGCTTAAACTTGGGAAAACTTACTCCAAAATTTTTCACTTGCCAATGTGGAAAGCTGTGCATGAGGTCCCCTATCCCAAACTAAAATATGGTAGTTTTTTTAATCACCGTTACCTGTCTACCTTCTTCATGTCATCATTCATGATGTTTGGACAATGCTATGTCATGTGATTTTATGTAAAAAACTGCAGCTGAACTTTGCTAGGTGTTTTGCACATGTGCACAACAAAGAGACACTTGGTGACCTAAGAACTTCCTAGTGTTAGGCTTTTGTTCTATACATGTTTAAGTCTGTACATAACAGTATTGATTTTGCTTTGCTCAACTTTTACCCAAAATTAGGCATATAGATAATATTTTTGATATAATTTTTCATAATATTTTTCATATAAATAACAATGTTTTTATATCAAGAAGGGCCTATGTTCTTTTCTCAGAGCTTACTCTATTCGTCATCCAACGGTACCTTTGTTTGCATACCAATACGAATACATGTGACATAGTAGTGAGTGCATTTTTAAATTCTCAGTGCAAAAGAGGTCAACATACTAATTTTATTCGTCACCATGTGGCAATAGTACCCCTGTGCACATTTACTTCAGAAACCCTAATATGTGTTAATACTAACCCTATGTGTTAATCCAAGGTAAATTGTTTATGTGCATGTAACTTGAAAGTTGAGAGCTTTCACCCAATGAAGAACAGCAGACAGTATAATTCATGGGAAAAAGATATCTTTCTTTTGTCTGTCTGGGAATCCTAACACTTTTTCCCATACACGGTTTAATAAAATACACAGGGGAACTAAATGAGAAGTTAAAAAATCAAGGGGGATCTGGGGACCCCATACTGGCATTGACAGACTGGCAGACTGCGTTGGTTGCCCTCTTAAAGAAATAGAATTCTTCTTCTGACTCAAGTTTCAATTTCTCCAGCCTCCAAAGCATAGGTGAAATATATTTGTGAAAGATTCTAACTCTCTGAATATGTCTGGCTGGCTTGTTTTATGAAAACTGTCTACTTACCCCTGTAGTTGTGATAGCCTCACAAAATGATAAGACTAATCTCACTTGCTTGGCAAATGAAGTTTTAAAGATGTTTTGATAGCTCTAATTAGTGGGTTTCTAGATAGGAGATTTCATTCTCAGTCATAATAAAATTTATTGGATTCATTGCCTTCATTAACTTAAGTTCTTGGTTAAATTTGTACAGTGATATTAGCAAAGAATAGCATCCAGCTTCTGGCTCAATATATTCTATTAGATGTCTACAGGGCTTCTACTTTTCTGTGTTATTGCTAAAGCACATCATGAAAAAGGAAAAAGCAAACTTATTAAAGCAACAAAGAAAGGCCATTGCATAAAAAATTGCACTTTTTTTCTTGCTAAAAAGGCAGCATTACATGTTTTCTTCTTTGGAGGGCAAAGCATGAGATTTTAATCAGACTAAAATTACTTCTTGTTTAATTATATGTAACCAAGTATAGTGAAGATCTATTTGTTCATGTTAACAGGAGCAGACATTTTATAGACAAGTAAATTTCATGGAGCATTGGATATATTTTCAGACTGAAAATTCCAGTCATCCACGAAATTAGAGAAAAGGGTTCCCTTTAAAGGGAAGTTTGGCAATTACAGATCCTGTCCACCTCTTCCAATATATTTTCCTACAAAAACTTTTTATCACTTTTAATAAACCTTATTGTATTTGTCGGTATTACCAGTATAACTAAAGGTGTGGCAAGAAGCCTGTTTAAATAATACTGTTAGCAAGAGTCTATGTAAATTTCGCTCTGGAAAGAAATTTGCCATACATTTCTGGGAGTCAACCATCATGCAAGGTTTTAACTGTGTGAAGTCAGTCAAACATAAAGTAGGAGTTGCATGAATAATAATAAAAAAAATAATATCCTATTCAGTGCTTTGAAAATGTTCTTTGCGAGGTCTCCTGGATAATGTCATACTTCTATTTTTGAATAACTACAAATGCTTGAAGAGGTTCTGAATGTTTTGTTTAAATAAAAGAGGGACTATTTCTGTAAAAATTTGCAAAAAGGAGTGTTTAAAGTTGGTCACAGAGGTCTGTAGTTCAGACATTCATAAAACTCACCCGATTTTTGAAGATGCTTTAAGCTCCCAAAATTTCTGTGATTTTGATAGGAACTGCAGCAGAACTTCCTACCACTTTAATGTGAGTGTTGCATATAAAGCTATTTCCTTATTAAACAGGTTAGGACAGACCAAGTTGCTGACCACCTTTTCTCTTCACTAGACAGACAGATTGAATAAGGTCAAGACTCACTCTTTAAGTAGATCCACGTTGTCACAGGTACACCATCAGTGCAAGGGGGTGTCTTTTTTTTGTAACTTCGGATATTGTTTGGTTTTGGAGCATTTGGAATGGAGGAATTTTCCGTTATCTCACAAGAGGAAAAAATTGGCTTTTGGATATTGAAAAGAAATATTCACTTAAGTCCGACAACTCATTGTAACTCCAGCTGTCAGCGGTCCATCTGTTTTCCCTGCCATCATAGGTCCAGTAGGTCTGCCAAGAACATAATACAGTCTGGTTTCACATACTACCCTCAACTTTAGCTTCCCAATGCCAAAGAGTAATCAATAAACCTGGTCAAAAGTTGTTAACAAAACCCCTTTTTGTGAAAAGAAAAAAAAAAAAAAAAAAAAGTGTTCCCCAGTTGGTTTTCACCTGTTTTGTGTATTCCCCACACTGACACAGAAGATAATATGTTATCCTTTCTGTGTCACTGTAACTTCTACATAATGCTGGCTAAAAGGTTATGCATACCTAACTGTATTCTGTGGTCCTGAAGTGCATTTATAGATGTTTTAGTGTTTATGAGTGGATTCTTTTCTCACTTCAGTTGTGAACTCCACCTCCATCTCAATTCAGGCTGAAAATAAATCACAGAATGTCCGCATTATCACAGAACGGAAGACGTGTTCTTACCAGCCCTATTAAATAAGTGTGTTCTGCTTTCTTACTTTAACTTCTTATATTGTGCAGTTTTGACATTCCCAAAAGCCTCTGTTTTCCTGCAACAGCATTTTCAGAGACTTTCAATTTCTTAAATGAAGGAATGACCACAGTTACAAGACTTCCCCCACGCTGGGGGATGATGGTTTGAATTGCTTCTTTCTTACAGAACTCCTTGAGTGTCACTGAAACACAGTACTGGAGACTACATAAGTCTACGAACCTACGTTTTGTGGCACTTTGTGCTTGAATGAAGGAATTAAATATTCAATGCAGTATCCAACATTGCTCTACTCTGTCATTTTCTGTCATTATAGAAGAGATGGCTCCAGATCGTTGTACTCAGGGGGCGGGAGGTGTTGCAATTCTCTTCTGTCAAAAAGAGTTGTACTAGCTAGGCTTTCTTTGTATTTCGGACCCATGTAGAAACCTTTCCATACTGAGACAGTCATTCTAGTGTATATATGTATGTAGTTTGCCACTCATAGATGACTATGATTACACGAGGACATGAGCAATTCTGTATTTGTGAAATATTTCTCAAATATATTGTTATGTTTCAGAAGTAATAAAATTTACACAAAATAACTTTAAATTGTTGATACCTTTAAGGCTAAAATGAGCTCAGATAGCACACTGAAATTAAAATACCATAAATTATCTCAAAGGAATTCAACTTTTTGTACAAAATGGGATAGAAGTGTAGCATATGAAAAAGAGAGCAATAATATTAATAAAAGATAAAGATATTTCTGAAAATTCCATCTGAAACTTCGTGATATGAAGTTACTAGTTTATAAGATGCTGGCAAGCCGCACAGGACACTGACATGGATCACTGATAATCATAGAAAATTGTTCTTTGTCTAGATTTTTGTGTTTTCAGGGAATGCTTTTCATGCTTTCATATCAAATTACTGGCCCCTTCAACTCAAACTTCAGATGCGTTCTGATTACCTTTCTTACCAAAGTGAAGCACCATCAGGATGAAAAACGCTATGTGAAGGGTAGTTATACATGGATGGTAGTTTCAATATCAAAAGACAATGTTTTGTTGTTTTAAGGTGTCTTTTAGAAAGCATGACATGTAATTGTAAGGAAAAAGCCCATCAAGATCAAAATCTATTGATATGTGAAGAATGATTTGCAATTATTTACCTGTGCATGTGTGTTTAAGTACTATTTATACGCATAGACATTTAACAGGAAACAAAAAAAAATAAAAATATTTTCCACAAAAGCTACAAATTCTAATATATTGAAACAAAATCAAAGCATGCTCAAAATTTAGTGTAGTCTTTTTGCACCTTTCCAGTTTTTTCCCAGTTTTCTCTCTATGTCAAAGACATCTCTTGTAGACATGCTCAATAATTTAAGGCCACACATTTCAAGCTATTAAGTTATTTGCATGTTTTAGATAATTCTGACTGCCTGAACTTTCAGACATATAAATGTCTTGACAAAAAACCAAACAGTAATACTTTGACAGTTAACATATTCAGTAGAAAAATATGTGACATATTATGGGGTACTATGATAATAGTTAACAAATAAAGCACCAGTGCTTCAGACAGATAGATCCTCACTGGATGGTAAAGCCATACTGAATTTGGCAATGCTCCACTGAAATAAACGAAATCATATTGATTTATGATAATTGAGAAGCTGGCTAAAAACTTCACTATATAAATTTTCTATACAGTTTTATCTAGTTTAAGGTTATGCTTCCTGAGTGCAATTTATTTCCCTTCTGATACTTTCTCCATGCTCTAATCAGTATTACCATAAATTATAATGGTTTAATTGTAATATGTAGAGGACAAAATACTTCATATACTTCATATTGGAATCTGATGGCTCATACTAATGGTATCACTAGATTTGGATATTAAACACATGGCGGAATTCCTGCAAATACACTAGTTTATGTTTTAAAAGAGTTTTTAAATGAGAGCCAGAAGTAATAGAGGAGATGAGGTTCCATTTTTAATCAGTTCTTTCAAAAAAATTAGCAATTCTCAAAATAAAAGTAGTAGTTTTCAGCAGAGTTGATTTACATTAGTACAAGATGGGACAAGAAATGTTTTTTCTTCAAATTTGTTAGCTAAAATTGTAAGCCCCCTTCAGCCCATCCTAACCGTTTGAAATCACAGGAGCTCTTGACGGGTAAGCTTCAGGGAAAACCCCAAGATCATCACACATAAACCCAGTCCTCTGTATATATGTAAGAACGCTGGTGTTGGAGGGCAGCTTGTCAGGTAAAATACATTTGTGCCTGCTTATTAGAACTGCTGACTCTGAATACCAGAGACAGGAAATAATATAAAAAAAACCCCATGGAGTCAGAACTTTGACTAGGATAAATCAAGCTCAACAAGGCAATGTACTCTGTTCAAAGATCTGTCCTCAAGTTTTTCAATTAACTTATGTGTACTGGTCAGCCTGTAAAAAAAAACTTTTATAAAAGTACAGTAGCTGTGTTCATATAAAATCAATAATCCAGGTAAAAAAGTAGGAAACAAGACTCATGATTGTTTCCCAGAAGAGGCCTTTGGCTTTTCCTTTTCAGTGTCTGCACAACGCTCCTAGATCAGCCATCCTTGAGAGAAGAGCAATGTCATTTGCTTCCTCTCTGATTTTCTTTGAGTATCCAAAAGCTAGGCAGGCCCCTGCCTGTTAAAAAGACAACTGAGGTTTAAGTTTAATTAAGCAATTAAACTCTATTGCTTTGTAGTATTTGAAGCTATGAACAGCTGCTGAAACTGATTAAACACTAAGGCGAAGCCTGAGGTGTTTGATCAGTCCAAAAAGTCATTTTATGCCAAGTAAGGAACAAAGTGATAAAGATTGTTCTTGTAATTATATAACAAACCATAATATAAAAATAGTAAGACGAGTTGCTTCCACCCTGAGATTTTGAGGACTGGTCCTAAAGTTTCTTTCCTGGACTGTCAGAGAGATGCTAGTATACAAATATCCGCATTTGCCAGCCTCACAAATTAAATGGAACATACTGACATTTTTTCTTCATCAGTCAAATCGAGGCTACTTTGAGACGAAAAATCCATTGCAGGAAGTGTAATCAAGAAAAAAAATCTTATTTTGTCTTGAATATTGGTCAGACTACTGTTGGGTAATATTAAAACTGAAAAATAGAGGTAGTTTTCTGAAACCATGACTAGCTTAATTAATCGAAAGTAATGCAATGACCAAGAAATGTACTGATGTTCAGGAGAAAATACTGAAATAATCAGTCATGTAATTTGCATTGTTCTAGCTCTTTTCCTAGCAAGGTACCCTGTGCAGACATTAAAAAATGCAACTTCACAATATCCCCGCAAGGCATATGTGCATTTCCGCTGTTATTTAATAGTTTGAAAAACTGAGATGTACAAAGCATAAATAACTGCCCAGGTCCATTGAAGTGTGACACACCTCTAAGATCATATCCGCATATGCATTTAGCTGAAGTGCTCTATTTTAAATACTGAACAATGCATCATTTCTGATTGAATCTGTGAAATGCTATGTCTATGTAAAAACCACCAAAGTGCACATATAATATATATTTTGTACATGAAATTGTATGTTTCATGAAATTATTTGTGCATATGTCGAAGTCACAAATTAGGTATCTATTTTAGTCAAAAGAAGATTTTTTCAGAGGCAGTTTTCATGAGCAGATGGAAAGAATGGAAAATAGCTTCAGTTCATGTTCATGGTAGCAAGGAATACTTTATTTCTCCTGGCTGTGACTGGGTGGATATTTTTTTCCTTCAAAAACCTGAGAATTGCCTCTCTTTGCCAAATTGAAGGAATGAGTGAAATAGCTGAGTAGTCCTTGGCTCACATACTTCAAAGTTTGAGTTAGTTTTCATATCATTATCTTTCTCATGTTTTAACAAGTTAGATTCACTCACAAAGTAGCTTGTATGCCATACAGAGAGAACTTAATGTACTCCCAATCAAGAGCTTACTTCTTTCTAATCAATTTAATGTAATTAAATACTAACGTGAAGCTTCTTTCACACTACCACCTTCAATTTTGTGCAGCTCTTTGATGTCTAAAAACTGCTGAACCCAGAAATCATAGAGAAGTATTTCAAACACATTGTTGCTTATTTTGTGTCAGGCCTAGCAAGATGTCACATGTGTTTGATGATACTTAGAAACATGTTGAAATATTTTTTTTTCCCTGAACATAGAAAGACAAGTATCTCTTTTGCAGCCACAGTATGCTGTCCCTGTAGATGTTAATCAGTAAAATTTCTGAGCTCTGTTAGTCTAAATTGACTTAAATCTTTGCTCCATTTACGGTACCATAAGCCTGATAGTGTTTTGCATCTTGCCAGGCTGATTGAGTTCCATTAGCATGCTCTCTGTTTGATATCATAAAGGGCCTCTTTTTTTAACAATTTTTAAAATTCCTTTCAAAATTCTTCAGGTAGGCTAGGTGTCACTTAGAACTGTGAGTGAGATAGACCTAACCCACTAAAAAAAAAAAAAAAAGCTAAAGTATTGGAGCGCCTTGCTAAATGTTGCTCACGGGGGAATGATATCAAGAAAAAGAAAGAAGAAATAACAAATACAATGCAGTAGCTTGAGGAATTGTCAAAAAAGAGCTTGCAGCACAGAAGAGAATAATAGTTACACAATAAATAGTTCCCCCTCATAACTTTTATTGTCTACACACCCACTGGACAAGGAAACCCTAAAGAAGAGTAATCAAGTCTTTAGATTATATGGGTATTTTTTAAATGGCACATTGCTCTAAGAAAGCATTCTTTTCATTTACCTGAGAAGGCAGAGGAAGCCTTGTAAAAAAATACTGATAATGATGCTCCAATTATGTTTTGTGTAGCCACAATTAAAATTAAAGGACAAGAAGTAACAGCTTTCCCCTAGCCCCCCATTTTCGGTATATATAGTAAATGAACAGTGTCCAACAAATATAATTTAGTAAGGGATTGTCAGAACTGTTTAAAAGAGGTGAAAACTCAGTCACCTTTAACTTACACAGGGTCAGAGCATCTGAATCTTTATGGCATCTTTGAAAATGCTAGCTCTTGTAAACAAGGATGCAGATAAGTTTCAGTGTGGGGTTTCTGCTTTTGTTTGGATTTTTTCCCAGTAAAAAGAGGGAAACGGTGAAGAAGATCTGCATAAAATCACAAAGTGGAGAAACAGCCCAGTCACAAACACAGGCACAACAGAAGTACGCAAGCCTGGTCTTTGGACAAGCTCGTGAACAAATGGATGCGTGCAGGTATGCGTGTATGTATGTGTGTGTATAATTGCAGTACGTTACTTTTTTTATAGATGCAGTGGTCAAGATATGCAGTATTTTTCTCTCAGCAGCAAATGATAATAGATAGTACATTTTCCACTATATTCTTGCAGCACAGATAACTAGGGAATGTGTATGCCACCATTGGACATGATGAACACCAAATGTGCAGTATCACTTCTTGTTTCTTAAGCATAAAGACAGCAAAGGTATTTAGATCCATTAATATGATGATCATCATATCCAAACTGATTCTAAATGAGCTTAGAGACATTGTATTTAGTTTTAATTTCTGATACAGAAATACTGATGTGTTTTACAGTCCCTGAAAGCTTTTCAGACGGGTTTAGCTCACTGTCTGGATACAGTAACTTGAAAGACAGAACTTTCAAATATGATTTTTTTCATCTTCTTGCAATCACACAGAGACAACTAGCCAGTGCTTTGATTTAGTTTTTAAAAAAATCCCTTTGAAGAATTAATCTGCATTCGGAATCTTTCAATACTGTCACAAACTCTAGGCATCTACACATTTTATTTTGCAGCATGTGTCAGCAGTTTATCCATAGCCTGTTAGTGGAATATTTAAAGAATTCCTAAACCACAAACCTGTTACAATACTATTGAGAATTTCCGGTACTTTTTCGTACAGTGGAAATCTGAACACAATACATACGATCTAATATTAAAAAAAATCAATCAAGTTTGTGCTTTTTTTTTTCAGACATTCTACACTGATTTCTTATTATTGGCAGCTGTAATGTTGAAATGAAACTGAACAAGAGTATACAGCTGTGGTGTGTAGAGAGTTCCTTAGCAATTACTATGTTGACAGATACAGAGTATTTGCCTTTTATTACAATTATTAAAACAAAAACAAACAAACAAACTTATATTAAATGCGCTTGCTTAAAAAGCCAGCAAATTCTGTGTAATGGTATTTATTTATTTTTTTACTAGAGGAATGCTGCTAACATTAGTGTCCTCCGTAAAATCTGATCTTGGTCTCAAGTGTTTGTTTAAACCAAATAACAACATACTACTGTGGATATACTTAACAGCTGGATCAGAACATGACTTCTCGAAGCTATAATATCTGTCTGAAATTTTTAAAGAAATACAACCTATTGCATTGTTTCTGGTCTAGTTTTCACTTGCTGCTTTTTAGCTAAGGGGGCAGAAAAAAAAAAAAAACAAAAAGGAAGGGGAGCTGAAGACTCTTGTCAAATCTAAAGCAGCATTTGATCAGACATAAAAACAGTATAAAATATCTAAAAGTGTCAGAACTGCTAATGCTTTGCCTAGCTGCCTAGCTCTCTGCCTAGTTCAAACTAGCTGTTTGTCTGGAGTTTGCATCCCCAAGTATGAGTTAGATGCTCACACAAAACACCTCTGGAATTCATTGAGTTCTCTGTCATAGGTCCCTAAGTGTCATTCTCCTATTTATTTGGCTAATATGCCTAGTGATAAATATATGGTGAGAGAAAACATGAAATGGGTTTGAATTCTTTAACAGAGGTGTAGAGTCTATTGAATCATCAAAATTTCAGTAGATTAAAAAAAACCTGACTAGCTCTACATCTCAATCAGCCAAACACCTGTGTTTTTTTTCTAGCTGCTTCTAGCCATTTCATTTAACTTGCATTCAGTTCGTTTCACTGCACCCATCTCTTTCCATCATGACTTTCTCATCCTATCTCTCTTTTCTGCCTGCCATTTTTCTCTCCACATTTCACTTTAACTCCACCATTAGTCCTTTCTCATTTCACTCAATGAGCCAGATTGGGGTGGTTTTGTGTGAAAGGTGCTATGGTTAATTCTACAGAACCAGTGTAAAATGAGCATAAAATGCTGCCTAATAAGTCTAAGCTGTAAGCAAACTTCTGGAAAACATCCTGTTCAAAATTTGCAGCACAGTGGAGGAGCCGTGCAGTACTAAAAAGAGCATAAAGCTTTGTCATAGTGTGAAAATATACACTTAAGCAAAAACATAGCCTTACAAATCAGTCCTTGATTAGTTTACTTTTATTGACAGAAACCAGAAGCAAGAATGGCCTGGTGTCTTCAAATTGTCCTTTTTTTTCCTCTTAGATTTCTTGCTATATTTCACTTTCTACAATTTTCAACAAAATAAGGAGGAGGAGGAGGGCAAATCCTCCTATATAAAACTGATAAATCTTCAGCAGGTCATCTTCAAGAGTGTTGGAGTGAAATGAAGCCCATGTTTCTTTTCCTTTATATTGATCTAGCTACACTAATGGACTGTTGGCTCTGCAGTCTGTTGTTTCACAGGGTTTAGTCGAACTTACTTTCTATCTAAAGATAACTGCGGGTTGAGTAGCAGATGACAGTATCTTCCTCGACAATTTTTCCATTTTCTTTTACAGAAGAATTTTTCCCAAAGTAAATACTTTCTATATATGTATAACGGTTTCTGGCTTTGGTTCATTTTTCAGGCTAGCAATCACAAAAAAGCCCCACTACAAAGAGCAGGCTACTAAATCCTACTGTCACTGTGTGCACATGATGGGTACTTGGTTGATCTGATACTTGACTTTTTTTATTCTGGAATCACATACCCCTTTGAATTATACATCTTTATTAATGGAAATAAAAATAATCAGATGATTACTATGAATACAGATTGGTTCTTTTTAAGGAGCTCTTCATTGGTATCGTTTCGTGCACACTTTAATTCAATTATTAACCTACAGAGACTGTATAAAAGGCCATCTAGTACAACCAGTGAAGTGTTGGATTTTTTAATTAATAGACACTCAAACAGCCACTTCCTGGGTTTTGTTTCCCATGGAATTATATGCATGCAAATGTTACATTTAATTGCCTGGAGTGAAAGCGCAAACCTCTTTTCTTAATTTTAATTAGGAAATATTTCCCCTTTTAGAGTGCCCTGTGACTACTTCATGGCATATAATCAGAACTGAAATGTCATTTGTTCTGTGCTTGCTTCAAAAGTGTTTCTTTGATTACGAATAAACATTTATACTACATTAACCCCAAGAGATTCTCTCTGGGTTTGAGGATGATATTGCAATGGATTGTTTGCAAATGGAGACGAAAATTCCTGAGACACAAATTACTGGAACAGAAGACAGGATGGAAAAATAATTCACAAGCAAATGAACTGCATTCTTGCAGATGTCTGGCAAAACTGATTGGTTTTGTTTTGTGTTTTTTTATCTTAGGTAAAAGGAAATGAAAAGTAGGAATTTTAACCTTGGAGGAAATTCCAGTATTTATCTGGTTTAATTTCTTAAAATGTGGATTTCCTGATGGAAAATTAATTGTACGGGGTAATTTCTGTCTGACATGAACAGTTCAGTTTGGCTCAGCTTATAACTAGTTGGGATAAAAGCAAAACTATAGCAAAGAGAAGACAAGAGAAGCACGAGGCTGGGGGGGTGACCGCCAGGCATGATACATGTTGTCAACTGGCTGGAAACAAGTAGGAAAGCAAAGAAGGATGGAGCGGCCCCATCGCATATTGTCCAGAAGGGGAGAAGAAAAAGGCCTTGCATGGTTTGTGCATGGGACTGCCTCGTGTGCAAAAGCATCTCACTGAGGCTCCACATGCTGTTGATTAAACTCTTGTGTAACAAGAACATTTGGGACTGTAAAAAGAGCTGTGCATAATCATCAGAAGTCTTCATATACCGAGGCCATGGTTTTGGGCCTTCCCATGAGAATTGGTTTTTAAATTATGAGGCACTTTGTATTTTTCGTATGTGTACAGTCACCCAATATAGTGGAAACACCGCCATAATACGTAGTGAATTTTGCTTTTATCAAATACTTAAGTATATCTGAGCAGCTTTACATCCACTATTTCAGCCAACTGAACTCAATGTTTCATGGAAAGCAATCATAAAAATGTTACAAATCTGACATGAAATTTGCTTTCAAATTTAAACAAACGTTCTTGGGAAAAATGCATTTATCTATTCACTCATCTCTAATTATGACAGTAGTATCATAATATCTCTTTTCTACGCTATATTATTGCTGGTTCTTCTCTATGGTCACTATGTTAATTGTGACATTTTATTGACAATTATTCTGTGTTTTTTTCTTTATTTCCTTGGAAAGGTTATTAGAAGCAAGAAACTGTGATTACATATACCTTCTATTTACTTGATAATTATTTCTTAAGCCTCCAGATATAGTGTTGCATGAGTGATTTTTTCTTAAAAAAAAATAATAATAATTTGGTTTTGACTATCTTGTCATAATCTGCTATGAATCTTGAGTTTTGGAGAAGTGCTTTTTACTGGATACCTTTGTTGTAGAGTGTAAACCTGCAATGCTAAAATTCAGTAAACAAACTCCCAGCTTTGAAATGAAAGTATTTGTCTTTTCTGGAGAGGACTAAGAGTGAAAGGATCTCTCAGATCCTTGTCTCCCTTTACTTTTTTGATTACGGATTGCTTGCTCATCTTGTTATATCAGGTTCGAAACAGCTTTAAAAATTCAGTGGTAACTACATTTTCCTGAGATGAAACCACAGATGAAGACTTTTTCATTTATTTCTTTGCTATTAAATTGTTATTGTTTTGAGTTTCCTTTACAAAATTACCTTATTCTTCTCCAAGTAGCTGTATATATAATTGATCATTATATTTATGAGGTACTCACGTTTTGTATAATGTAAAAACAGCAAATGTAAAATATAAACACTGTATTAAGATTCTTAAATTTCAAGTGAAACAGGAGAGAGAAGGAGGGACACAGATCCAAACAAAGAGTTAGCAAGTGACATGGAAGAGCCTCATATTACTCCAACAGTGTTATACTTACAGATATATTTTCAGGATAGAAATCTAAATAGGCTTCTTAAATGAATTGAATAAAAAAGTTTTACGTGGTGGGTGTAGGCTGTCTCAGCTACATCAAGGCAAGGCTCAAGAAAGACACTTCAAATATATGTCACTCTTCAGTTTTGTAAAATAATAATAATAATAATAGTAATAATAATAATAGTAATAAAAGTTTAAAATCATCCATCATGTCTTATACAGGCAGTGTGGGCTATGGCAGGAAGGTGTAATTATGCATTCGAAAACAGCTGCTCATGACAGACAGTTTGCTTGCAACCCTGCTAAGAGAAAATTACAATTATCAAGTATTTGATCGAAAGGGCTTGTGCTGTTGTTGTGAGGCTTCACAGTACAAAAGGGCACCGATTTTATAAAGTGTGCTGGAGGAAGAACTACAACCACCAAACAACATCCCAGCAAGAGGCAGGTTTATTAACCTCATACATGTCTCCTGAAAAGAAGTCCCGTATGAAAAAGCCAGTTCTCACAGGTCGGGCACAGATCTTGTGTTCTCCGGCATTGGTGGATAAAAGGCAGCCAGTTTTAGAATTCCCTCCAGGTAGTTTCTGAACTTGTCAGAAGATAGGGCAGTGCTACTTTGCCAACAACATCAGGCATTTATTTCTTTATTTATTTTAATCAGGAGGCTCCGCTGACTAAAATTGTCAGCGTGAAGGCATTTTCATACAATTGGCTCCCCATTCCTATTAGCCTCTAGAGGGCTACTGCATCATGTTTGTAGATGCACCAGCAGCTTTTGTTAGTCACCAAAATAATGGTGACATTAAATGGTATCCAAAGCTACCCAGACATCCTTTGACATTTACATCTGTCAGAAAGAAAAGAACAATTGCCTAAAGCAAACAGGTCTCTTCTTGCTCCCTGTGCACCAATAAATAAGGGAAGGGATATGGCTTGCACTGCACCTAAAGGTCAGCACTACATCTGATTATTGGTGGGAGAATTCAGTCAAGTTCCTCCCACAGGACACCTGACTACCGCCCACAGCTACTTAGATGCTAAGGATTTTTATGCCAAGTAGGTCTTTTGTCACTGCTGTCATGGCACAATTGAGGAGACTGGCAGTCTGGGGTTTTCTAAGCCCAGACCAGTCTGTAAAGAACAGAGTTCTCACTACTCAGAAGCAAAAGGGCACCTATTGAACAGTTAGACTAATACACTTCAGACATCTATTTTTTCCACATAAAGAGGTAATAGCTCTGTGAATCAATAGTAATCTTTAAATAATCCTGAAGTGTAGCCTTTGGTAAAGGACTACATCACCATGCTAATAAAATGGAATTACCAATGCAAGATGTATGTATGTATTGCAATTGCTGATACAGATTAATAAATAAATAAATAAATAAAAAGTTATACCTCTATCACTGTGAAGCTACTCAGGATTTAAGGAACAGAATCACCCCAGGTTGTAGAGCTCTGAAGTGAAGAGTTAACTAGCAAAATAATTGGAGATAAAAATATCCCTGCCAGACCCACCTGATCACTTGAATAATGCACTCATACCATCACTGCTGTGCTCAGATTGTACGTCATTCAAGCTGCTGTCATCTGTCTCCTTCTCTTGGCTGGGTTTTCCAGAGGGGACGGAGGGGATAGCAGCAGTCCTCGACCCTTAGCAGAAGAGATCGCCTTCCTCAGTCAGCACCTCTTGCGCTCCTGCCTGCCGGCCCGGGAGCTGGGCAGTGACAAGAGGTGACAGAAAAGCAGAGGGATGCTCAGCAGGCAGGAGAGTAGAGAGGCGCCTGCATCCCAAACTTTCCAGGCAATTACCTCCAAACCTACTTGGCTTCTGGAGGGCGTCTGTTGCCCTGCATTTATAATGTCCTCATTAAATCAGGTTTCTTTAAATGAGTTTATCTATCTTCCTTGAATACAGATAAACTGCTAAGAAAAGGCAGACGTTGCAACCTGTGTTTTAGCGATAGACAGAAACAAGACATGCAATGTACGACACACCATTTTGTCTTGCACATATCCTGCAAAATATGACTAACTTCAGATGCTCTGATCAATTCTTTCCCTTTTAGATATATTACCAGTTGTTGTCAGGGGTCAGCACAGGCTGGCGGGTTGATGATGATTCAGTGTGTAGACAGTGCCCAGTTAAAAGCCCAGGGCACTGCAGTGCTCCTCCCACCTTAAAAGACGAAAAGTTTGGGATGGAAAGCGTTGTGCTGGGGGCATCAGGCACACTGCCACCCCTTTCATCCCTAGCAGTGGTTGGAGCTCCTGGCCTGTCCTGTGCCTTGGCTTCAAGCGGGGCACTGCCCATGGGTCTGCACGGCCTTCCTCCTGCAGGTCTGCCTCAAGGTCCATCCAGCTCCGTGCCCCAGGGAGCTTGTGATGAGTGAAACAGAATGACAGCTTTTGTAAAATGAGCATCTTTATTATGATTAGCAACAAAGCATTGGAGGTAAATACAGATTGTTTTTAGAAAACCCTCCCAACCCAGGTATCTTACCCCTCAGGCATCAAGAGTCGAGCTCTTGTACATCTCCCTCCTGCTGTGCCAAGGTTGCCTCAACTACACCGTATTCCCATATGAATCAGGAGATTTCCTCAGAGGGAGGAGGGAAAGTTAATTTGGTTGACTAAAGCAGTTTAGTAGACTGTTCGGGGGACTAAGCTACAGTTGCCAGAGTCAATTGATTGAGTATTGCTCCTTAAAGGAAACGGGGGAAGACAAACAAAAGCGTTCTCAAGGACTCGTCACTTCCAGGTGGAGTAGATGGAATCATAGAGGGATTTATCGCTGTTTCTCTGAGTGCTGAAATGCACAAATAGAGTAATCCATGGAGGAGGATCCAGCAGCTGCATTGGGAAGACTGGAGAATTTAGCTTTGAATGACCTCCTGGCAGGCTCTTTGCCTATCGTCAGAAAAGCCATAAACTCTGAGTGCTTCATATGAGTGTGATTCACAGTGGGAACGGGAAAGAATTAACAAGCCTAAAGATAAAATGATATTTCTGAGTGGATGTTTTAGTTTTACTTAGGTGTGCTACTTCCTTTTCCTGTCCTTTGAAGTTCCTGTTCTAGTGGAAATTACTTCAGTCCTGTCACAGTACAAGTTCTTTTGGTATATTTTTCCCTTAATAATCTTTCTTAGAGCTAGGATTGTTTTTTGCTCCAATCTTCAGCTTCTTCCCCAACACGGTCACCAGATATAACCTAAATCAGTTTATTTTTGTGCCAGTATTACTCTACAAGCCTCACAGCTCTTCAGATGCTGTCATTCTGAAGATGGATGTTAGATGAGCTCTCTACTTTTACCTCGAAAGAACTGAAGAATCTTGTAAATCCTCTCATCCATTTTGGTGCTATGCTGAAAGATACAAAACAGGAAAACGACCCTTCTCCGATACTTCATTGAAATATATAATGCTCTATGCCAAAAGCTGCCTTCAGAAGTAAGCAGTCCCTGGGTCAGAATATGTCTCAACAAACTTCTTCAGAACTACTCACTGTGTTTTTGTAGCCTTGATTTGTTGATACTTAAACTTTTTCAGAACAGGAACTTAGACTTCTGGAAATAAATTTTCATAAGGACAATTGCATAGCATTATAAGTTAGGAGCAGAAAGAAGGTCAAGAACCTCCTTCAGGAAAATACTTCCATAGTTTCTATTTGTTAGTACTTCTTTGGGGGGAAGGTGGGGGGAAGAAAAAAAAAGTTGCCTGTTTTCTTGTGTCAAAGGGTGGGGAATTATGAAGACAATTTTAGGAAAAAAAAGCTAATTTATTACCTAAAAAATAGAATTCTCTTTAAAAAAGTTTCTCTGCAGATCTGCAAGATCAGTGCTATTGGCATGACTTCATTCTGTAAGGCAACTCTTCTGGACTATTTCTTGGGGCAGGGAACAGCAGGACGACCTGATCTCCTAAGGACAGAAGGCCAAATATCTCTCTCTCATACTTCATAATTTACTATAAACATATACCCACATATACAGTAGGTAACTTAAGGGGCACAACACTGGTGGGTAGCTGCAGTCAAAATGCGGAGTAAAAAAAAAACAAAACAAAACAAAAACTGGTGGGACTTTCTGTCTGATTTCTGTTTCAAGCTGCCGGAGTTGTTAGCTATTTTCTGGTTTTGTTCTTCACCTGTCTGAGCTGCGTGTCCTGCCATACCCTCTTTCCTTACCTCTCTTCCTCTGTGTCTATCTCTTCAGCATTGAGAGATGGCCTAGTTTACAACCTTACCATACGGGGAGCTGATTAAACTAAGGAGCTACACTTTATTCTGGATCTATTCTATTTTTGCAGCAATCCCCATGCTGTTCACATTTAACATCAGTGTACAATCTTTATGGCTCTATACAAGCGTGGCTATAGAATCTATATCACTCTCATACTACTGTGTCATTTAGATATTTCATTAATCATAGTTGAATAGCTATTAAAACCCTTCAGATAGATACTTTCTGAATTCTCTGAGGGCTATCTATGATTTTCATTAGATATTTACGGTATATCCAATAAGCACTACTGTGTAAATTCAAGGAAATGTCACTACTTATTAGAACAATAATATAACAAAGAGCCTTAAGTGAATTACATGAGGTGACATGCCAGGAGTTTGTCAACAGCTGAAAGAGCCAGGGATGAATCAGGAGTCCTAACCACTTTTGGTTACATGCTCCCCTGTCAGACACATAAGCTCCCCCTTGCATCCCCAGAAGAAGCATTGCTTTGCTACAGAAGTACCAGGCCACAGTGACTGAAGTACGCTGCCATTTCAGTGTGCTTGTTAAATCCGTATTACCTGCCTCGAGCATCCTGCTCTTTTGAGCTATTAGCTCTACTTTAATAATAGATCATTAGTAAGATAAATTACTGAAATTTGCCCCTCATTTTTGTGCTGCCAGTAGGCTATGTCATCATTGCTGGGGGGCCACATTAGGGTATCAGTGACAACAGTAAGCTACTACAGAATAATGATTTCTACTGAGGAATTGCAGTACAAGGGCTAAGCAACTCAGCGAACGTGCAAGTATGAAGAATCTGTGTGAGACAGTGTCTCATGACAACAAGGCCATCTTTTGATATCAGAAGGTTTTGGTTGGGAAAACATTTATTATGAAGTCAAACTACTAAAGGTCTGTTTAACTGTCATGGAAAAATATTTCTCAACCATTCTAATATTTGTCAGTGAGCCTGATAAGTTTACGGCTTTCTTCCACGGTTTTGTAAGGACATGGCCAACCACCTACAATCTTGCGTATTTGCTTATTGCCAAATACTTTTTCTGGTGTATAAATCTCTTTAGGAATATTTAGATGCTGACACCTAGTGGCTTTAATTTAAATGTTGCTTGTAGGCAGCCAGTGATATATTACTTCATGTCCCATCCATTTCTTGGAAGTAGTGGTTTGAATTCTATTGGACATGTATTTTTTTCTTTCTTTTTTTTTTTTTTTTTTTTTTAAATTTTAAATGAATGGACACCTCTTTGGGTCATAATACTGAATTGGTTTATGTGTTAACATTAAAGTTTATTGATATTAATTATGCCTGCAATGAGCATAAAAACATTTAGATATCTTTTTCAAAACCTGTATTAGAAAAGATATTTATGTGCTTCAGCCTTTTTTCAGTGTGTATTTTAGTCTAGTAGAGTCCTTTTCAGTCCAGAGGAAGTCTTCAAATGAGTAGACTTAATAAGATCTGATGACAGGTCATTGAATTGTAGGATCTAATATTTTCACATCTAATAATTAATAAGGTGCAAACATAAAGAAGTAACATTGTTCCTGTCTAAGGAAAACCATTTTCTTCCACTTAAGGTTAAAGCAAACGTCTCATTTGATTCAAGGAGCAGGGAAATGTGTTGGGTTGACAGAGATCCCCAGAAAAATGTTCACTTGAGCTTCTTGAAGTTTAGAGCTTGGTTTAAATCTCTGAGTTTTGATAACTGATTCTTTCTCCCAGTATGTACCACATTCTAAAAAGGTATATAAGCTATCTCATTTGCAATGAAGGTTTGCTATAGACAATAAAATGAGAAAAAACCCAAAACCGAACAAAGTAAAAGAATGCTTTAAATCCTTACATGCAATCTTACTCAGAACAGTAGTTGGTTCAAGCAGCTTTTACTGTGGAGGGAGACTGCATGCTGGAAATCTAATTGTTTTATTATGTTAGTGTTACCGTTGCTTTAAAAGCCAAAATAATTACTAGACAGATGGAAAACATATAATAAACCACATTTATTAGCTAAGAGCCACATTATCATTGAGAACTACTTAATATTTACCAGGGTTTTTTTCCTTATTGTCTTGTACTACAGAGAGAAGCAAGATAATCATTACAGTAAATGTAACTTTATAACTTTGTTTTATTTAAATACCCCTTAAAATCCTATTTAGGTTATTTCCTATTTCACTAGGTTTTTTAGGGCAGTGTAAATATTCCCTGTTTTCTGTTTGAGTCTGAGTTTGATAAAAGCCCAGCATGAATTATTTTATGATAATAATAGAGATACAGTGTATTCATTTTATACTAGCAGTTTTGAATGCTTGATCAGGACTCAGATCAGTCAGCTGGTCTTCTAAAACTGACTTACACTCAGTTATGCCCTCCAAGATTCAACTTTTTTCTCTGAACACTGTAAACCCTTCATTTTTAACACTGGGTAAAGGTGCTTCCAAAATCTTAGTAACCAAATTAATGTTTGAATGTGGTTTGGGATTTTTTTTTTAAGAAACTATACTGTCTCACGTCTGATTGGCTGGAGCTGCTGAGAGAGATGAATCTGTATTTCAGTTAATAAAAGTGAAGACCTTCACAATTTGTCTCTCATTTCCATGTTAAATTGCATTGATATTGAACAACACCACATATTATCTTCAGCTACCATTTTGCTTCCTTTTAACATCACACCATGAAAGTAGCACAAATGGCTACTTCATTATTTGCTCATCAGTCTCGTGTTTGGTCACAGAGGAAACACAGACTTATTACCTGTGTTATTCCAGTGACGAGCTTGTAGAAAGCCAATTTAACAGCAGAAAATCCAAAAAAAATCAGAGCTTCCTTTTGGCTATAGAGGAAAAAAGAAAACTTTTCCTGAACATGGCAAAACCAAATTCCTTTCAAGGTTACGTATTTCTGTTCATCATTATACTAGTGGAAAATCTTTTCTATAGAACTAAAAACAGTTGAATTACATAGTACCATTCTCTTACTCCCTGTCAATCCTCCATTTTTCAGCTGAAAATGCTGTATGAGTCATGCCTTTTTGTAATTTTTTAAGAGACCTTATGTGTTTTGCGATCAAATAAAAATAAAAAATAAAAAAAAATCTTATTTTAGAACAATTAATATTGTCTTGCAGACACAGTGAGGCTTAGATACTTCTTCACAAGAGAAGAAAACAATGTCCCTTAGGCATCTTCTAGATGGCACTTCTCAGAAAGACCTGAGAAAGTACTCCTTTAAAATAATAGGTTAAATAGCCTATCGGTGACTTCAAGACTTTAAGTTTAGTAGAAAATGTTGGATGATGTTTTTCTTTTTTCAATGAAACTAAAGTCTTTCATGTTCAAAATTTTCTACATAAAATTCTTATTTCACCTTGGTAATTGTAAATCTCAGTGGGACAACTGAAAGTCAGAATCCACATTACACAGATGAAGTTTTTTAAACTTCCCTCATTTTTTATTTTCTGGAGTGACAACCATGGTCTTCGTAAGAAGATAATAAATAAAATACAGGACTTTTTTCCTCCACAAATCTAGTGTTTATAGAATATGCTTTTGTTCTAAAAATGGCAGTCTGTGATATTAATCCAGACTTTAGTCAATCCTTTTTGTTGCAAAGGCATTATTCTTTATAAGACTGCCATTTCTTCCTTTCAGACTTGTACCCACTCTCATCCTTTTTTACGCTCTTAATTTCTTACTTACTATCCTTGATTTCGAACCACAGCTTCCAAACTTAATCTTTATGAAAGATTTTATATGCTGGCTGCTATCCCTACCTTGCCATAACTTAGCATGAGATTTGGACACCTAATTAAAATGGATTTATATTTTCTCCACAGAACAAAATTTGTTGCTTTGATATTCCTGGTGCATTTTCCAAGCCCATCAGCACTGTGCAAACATTTCTCCTTTTATATGATCCAGGACAATCAATCAATTTTTCAATCAGTTGGTGAATTTCCACTTGGTGTCTTTCCACATCGCTTCACTCTCCTCCTATGTCCAAAAGACCATCCTTAGGAGCTTCCCTTTCCACTTTAACTCAAAGAATATTATATTGTGTTATATTAGTAAAATATTAAAATTATATACTAGATCATGAATCAGATTTTCAGATTCAAACTTAGACAGATGTTCAAAGTAAAAAAGAGGTAGATTCCACAATTTCCAAATTGTAAGTATTTTTCACCTTCTTTTGAGTCTAAATTTTAAATATTAAGTACCTGGTTAAGTACTTGGCTGGAATGGGACATAAATGAGCTCTTTGCATTTTACCTTCTTTTTTTCTTTTTTTTTTTTTTCAGTTTGAACATCATATTTTCAGGTAGGTTCTAAAATCTAGCAATGGGATTCACTTAAACCAGTATCAACACATTCCTCAAAAGATATTCAGAACGTTTTCCAACTTGAATGCTTTCATAATTCAGTTTTACTAAATCTTTCCTTCCTTAATGTGAGGGTAAGTGTGTGAATGTGCATACATATATAATTACATTAGATAAATAGCCTCCTTTGTTCTATACTGCCCAATTTGCAGCCAGGACCAACATTAGCAAGCCTTACAAAGCCAAAAGAAATTGTTTCCTTGGCAACAGGAACCATGTAAAATCTCACAGAGCACCTGTCTTTTCTCCTCAAATTTCGTTCTGCTAAATGCTGGAAAACAGGGTTTCTACTTCACTGTCTAACTCAAAATAGGTGAATCATGGTGAGGGAACATAGCCACATCCGAAGATCATGGTAGACAAAAAAACCGACTATCTCCCAAAGTATTTGACCTTTTTCTAGTTAATACGGATTAGCATTTTACCAACAGACCATGTATTTTCATCAGATCTTTTAGGGAAGTCATTGGCAGTCAGTAATGTTATTTAAACTTGAAAAATACAGCTAGGTACAGTAGGAACATACACAGTGTGAAATGACAATGCATTACCGACACCACAGCTCTGTTGCCCCCCTTAGGCTTCCTTGTCAGCCAGAATTCATAATTTATAAAGCATAGGAATATAAATGGGCAATGCACCTGAGTGCATGTGAAAATTACTGACAACTTCTAAATTTTTAAAAGTATACATTTTCTTGATTGGTTTGACTCTCAAAAATTAAGCATTTTTTTCCTTTTTCTTCCTTCCCTCTTTTAAACCTCCTACTCATCCGCAATTCTGTTATGTCTAATAAAATCAAGGTTTACCATACACTATAATATATATTATACTGTCTCTGTGGTGCTATTTCTTGGCTCCTACTGTACCCTGACCTCTGTTTTAATTATTGTCCTCTGTTGTAAAGTATTCCTATTAAGAAATTTTGGTCTCAAAAGTAGTTCTATTAAGACAGCAAAGTGCATTGCTAAACATGTTTCGGAGGAATTGCCATTTCACATGTGAGGTTTACCTAAAGGTCTCAATATACTTATTGATATTTGTTCTCGGAGCATCTTGCTTCAGCAAAGAAATATGTTTCAAGCTTTTTATATATGCTGGATAAAAGCCAGAAAATTATGTTTTATGGATTTTTTGCAGGCATTGTCATTATTATTTGTTATTTGTTCAGTCAGGTCCACCATTTTGCTAAATGCACTTTACTTATTACTGTGAGAGAAAAGAAGGAAATGTGTCGTACACTTCATTCTAAGTTTGGCATACATAAGATGTTCCTTAAACAAAAAAGATACTTTGCTGACAAAGTCACTATATTTTGCTTATTCTGACTTCAGTTCCAATGACTGTCTCACAGCTTTATAGTCAGGCACTTTCTTTTCACAAGCAGGCAATTCTCGATAACCCATGATGTTGTGGAAAGCACTAACTTTCCTGTTAGCAAGAATGTTATCACTGTTGATAGTTTTGGAGACGTATGACGTGTTAACTGGGGAGGTTAGATCTTAACTTTCAAAAATAGATCATGCCTTGGTCATAGGCTTGAACACGAAGCCTTATAATTTCCTGTAACCCTGAATAATACCAAATCAGATTCCTGGACTTTGATATTATGTATATTCACCAGATTTTTAGAGTGGAGGTAGCAAATACTGGCTAAACTGGTGTGCCTCTATAGTCTTACACAATCTGTTCAGCATTTGATTTTGACCATTCCAGAACAAGAACAATTGAAACAACTTCTTGTTCATGACCATTGTAGAATTGTAGAATGGTTTAGGTTGGAAGGCAACGTAAAGATCATTTAGTTCCAACCTCTTTGCCATGGGGAGGCATGTTGACATTATGTTGACACGTTGTGTTTCTCATGAAGTCAGTCTGAGGGGCAAAGTGTTAGCAAGGTACTTGCGAGAGGTAGCTGAAGACTTTTTTTTATATGGGTGATGTTTCAACATTATCAGATGTCTTCTCCTCTAAAACAATTTTCTCAAGCCTTATGCCTCTGTTGGCACGGGTATCTTGCACAGCTTGAGACAAATGTATTGTGTCCCTTGTACCTGATAGAATTCTTTTCATTAGAGACTGAATGTTTTAAAGAGTTCATGTTATTACATTGATAACATTCGGTTAAACCATTTTACCTCTTGGAGATCATGATTAAACCCTGAGAGTCTTCATACTGAAACAGCCAAAAGTAAAACTCTTTGATCAATATCCAGGTTGAAAAAAAAATCAGTAAAATTCTGTAGGAAACTTCCATATAAAAAATTGCAGTGAACTTACTTTTGGAGCAATTCTAGCCCAAGTCCACAGCTATTAGTCCATTTTTGTTATTTTTTAGATATCTGTCAACTTGTCTTCCAAGGCTCAAAGCAATAAAACACAAACGTAGAAATCTTATTGAAGGAGCAATGATGTCCTTCCCTGGGACATAGTTCAGACTGGAATGTAGCTACAAGAATCAGTCTGGATCCTTATGATGGCATTCTTGAATTCCAGATGGTTGACGGAGATGGTCATGTTCCGCTTAGTGAATGTGAAGTAAACCGTAGATTTCTCTTCCAAGACGAGAGCGCTGGTGGGGTATTTTGCAGGTTTCCTAGGTTGTCAGTGGAGACAAATGGGGCTTATAAAACCAGGCTTTTAGGTCATATAATATGTTAGAAAAGTTGCAACTCACTTTGGAGTTTAGTTTCAGATAACCAGACATAAAAGTGACTGAAATTGATAATGGAGAACTTAAAAAAGGAGGTTGAGCTTCTACTGAAAGAGTGTTCAGAGACTAAATTAGGGCACAACTTTTATCAGAACAGGCTAGAATTCATTTTAGATGTGCAAAATTAGACTAGGAGTCACCTATGAATGTATGTGCATGTTTTGAAGAGAGATTTACAGTATTCCATAGCACTCATATAACAAAACAAAGCAATCTAAAATTAATGGCATTGCTGTCTTTCCCTAACGTCTTTTTCTAGTCTTGATTTTATTCTCAAGGATCATAAATATTTTGTGGAAAAGGGATGCAAAAGTGCTCTTTTGAACTTCACCGGGTCTTGATTCATGTATTCATAACATAATTCTGTTTGTAGAACTAATATATTGCACTTTTTAACCATTTATTTTGGGGCATATCCTGAATGACCTGTTTGTTCTACTACAATAATATAAAATACTTCAGCATAAACATTGCGTTGAATAGGAAGGGAAGAGATTTGTACGTTATTGCATCACATCATGAAACTAGGACAAATTCAGAGCTACTATCCCAAGAAGCATTCCTGAGTTTCTCTTTGTAGACATAACCAGAGAAAGAATAGCTTTGGAAAGGGTAATTTAGAGCATCTAATTTGGGTACTTGCTGTGAATTGCCTTCTGGCAGAATCTTTCCATGTTTCTCTTCACTGAGTACCTGCCAAGCTTTGGCGGCTATCCTCTTAATTTAGGTACATCAGTTATTTTGCCTAAGGCTAGACGGAGAACACTGCACTGGGAGCAGGATTTGACCACGCAGATCTAAAATACAATTCTTCTAGAGTCCCTTGTACCCAGTATCCTGAAAGTCTTTGTCCTTATCTGAACTACAGTATATTAGATAAATTTTTCACTGACCATCTGAACTGATTGTGATTGGAGTATGTTAAAACACATAAGGCTGCAACAGTTCATGAGTAGGACATCTGGGGCTTTTATATGGTTTTTTTAATTGATTTTTTAATATGACAGTGCAGTTCAGCAGTAAAAGTAAGGATAAAATAATGAAATAATTTCCATTTGTAATTTTTTGCAACATCTCTGCATAACAATAAACAGGAAAATAAAAGCTTTGGCCAAGTTCAAAATTTTGAGTTACCAGAAATTAGAAAGAATTGTGCGCATAAAAATCAGAACATGAACATGTGTATTCTGCAAAAACACAGAAAGAGATTGAAAATAAAACCTCCCTTTAATTTTGTATCTTTCATTGGTGAGTGCATTTCCTATTCTGCCTTACAGAAGTTGCCATACCTTTTTGCGAGTTAAAAGTAGGAGCCTTCTGATATTGTTTTTAAAGAATGAGACGATGCTTTTCTTTCAAAGATTTTTTCAGTCAGCTATGCTGATGCCTTCAGCAGCACTTGACATATGCTCAGAGAAAATACTTCGTGACAGGAAAGTCTGGCTCCGAGTATCAGAAACAGACACAACGGTGTTCTCATTTACCAAAGAATGTAAAGGTTCTTACCTTGCAGTTTACGCTCTGCTGTCATGCAATAATTCTTTTCTGACAGAAACATAAGTCTCTGTAGATCCTTCTTTACCCTCTGATGTCAAGATCTTCAATCCCTTCTTTTTTCCTCTGTTTTCCTCCCTGCCTCTTTTTAGCATCTGAGTGTAATCACAGATGCAAAACTGTATGACTCTCATAATTTAATAGATTCAATTCTGTGTCATCACTATGCCCAAGCATCCAGTTGCAGGCTGAATTCTCTTTATTATCCATTTTTATTAGTCTCACAATCAAGCTTTTTTATTTGCTATGATAGAAATTATATTTAAAGTCAGTTAATATTTCATACTTTCATAATGTGTATACACACCAACATCAAAGCAATGTAAAGAATGTTCTAGGAAGAATAGAAAGTGTCAAGCAGTGTTGATAGAAAATAATCATGACGCCAAAACTTTTCAGTCACCTAATGCTCACAGGGACCTCTGTGATTAACATTAAGATAAAACATTCAATAGGAAAAAAGTGCGATCAGTTATTTCTTAGATAATGAAAGAATCAGAGCACCACCCCTGGCTTGTTACAACAATAGATGGCATAGCCGAAATATCACTTTCACTGATTATGCAATTAATGCTTTCTATGAAGGGTGCTTTGAGACATACAAATTAGGAGCCAAAGTGTATTGTGAGATAGCTTTTAATAGGAAGAGCTGTGAATAAAGAACGGTGGTTGACTGTATTATGTGTGTTATCCATATAATGAAGTAGATGCTGATTCTTTCTTTTTGATTCGTGAATGAAATGGCTATACTGGGGCTATCTTTAAGTGTGGAAGAAATTGATGGGCAATCTAGACTTCAGAACAACAACCAAGAAGACAGAAAAATTATTCCAGAGCAGTGGTCTACCAGTTATAAAAAGAAGGACATCAAAAGATGAATCTGTGCAGTTGGAATAATCTATTTGTATCAGATGCAGTTTTGGCAGCCTTTGTGGTAAGCCACTCTATTCAGGAATGTGAGCAGCTGAAGGTTTAAAAAGCATTCACCTCAAAATGCACTGTAAAGTTCTGGTAAGACTATTTAAAACCAACAAGAACAGGCTTCAGAATCATGTATTTCTGAAAACAATTAATTTTTTGTGTCTCATGCACATCTAAACATTCATTATTTTTTAAAAAAACCACCCTAGATTAATCTAGCGTATGATGCTTTTTGTTCAAACCCTGATAGCCCATACCAAATTTGCTGTTAGTTATCACCTGGCCTTAACTCTAATTAAAACATTGCTTCAGAGAAACCTATCCACAAACCTCTTCTTACAGAAATTACATGAACAAAGCCATCAAACAAACTATACGTTTAAATAAAGTTTTCTAAACTCATGTTTCAGGTATTAGTTTTTGTAATGCACTTTTTTCAAGTAGTAAGGCAACAGAGAGCCCTGAGACAACAGCCACCAGACTGAAATGTGAGGCTGGGAGCAGGTGATTTTCAGACCATCATTCTCTGATACGGAGATCAAACCTAAGCTACCCCATTAAGGGACATCGGTTGTTTTTGTGAAATATGCATCATCACAAAAATTTTCTAAAAGTTTCTGTATGAAACTCATCTCAAAACAAAACAAATTTACAGGATATCTTATGAATTGCATTAAAAATACAAAAGGCATGAAAAAGAGCTTCTTTTTCCCCTTTCAGGTCCTTTTATAACAACATTGTAGCCTAACCCGACGTGAGGATAGCCTCCATTGTAAGTATGTATTCCCACAATACCTTTCGTTCAATGGCCATTTTAATTAGCAGAAGGCAAAACACGTCTGTGCTCCTAAGGTATGTAGTAAATCAATGCTCTTTTGATTTGGTAGGTATCTTACCTATTTTTTTTTTCTTTTTTTCTTCTGACTATTTGTAGGATTAACTTCTTTTCTGGGGAGTGGTGTAAGATTGACATGATTGCTGCTAATCTAGAGTATGTTAGAATCCCTGAGTGAGAAGTACTGAATAAGTGAGTAGCAATATTAGTCGTTGTGATACCTTATTGAACATAGTTAGGATACAATGTCCTTGTTCCGACTGGTAAAAATCTCTGTGTTATTATTATTCATAGCCAGAAGGTACACTCAATGTAATATGAAACACTTTAAATATCTCTATTATTGCACTACAGGGTTGGGTGGGGGTGTTTTTGAACTTTATTTTTAGCTTGCTTATCCTGTGGTCCTTTCCAAGTAGTAGAGCTGTAAAAGATGACTGAGCTTTCCTGCCCAGGGATTACATTTATTTACATGTGTAAAGTTTGCTGCCCATCGTTCTGTGTTCCTTGGGCCTTACAGCAACTCTGTCATACTTGTCTGTAACATCAACGCAATTCCAACAATTTAACTGGTCACCTAGAAAAATACCTGTGACATATTGTTGCTTATGAAAGCATATGTATTCACTGGTTAAGAAATAAACGCAATTCTTAGTGAATAGAAAGTTATTCCCTCTTAATTGTCTGTTTTGAGAACTCTTTTCGGTTCTTGACCCGTCTCTTATAACATATAATAGAATGCAGTGCTGGTTATCTCAAGATTAATTGCCCTACTGACAATGAGCTCATTTTTTGTTTACTATAGAAACAGAACAACTCACCCACAAACATTTGCTTCATAAAAAATACTTGCTTAGTAACGACTATAGCTTTGTCCTGGAATATTTCCATTGACTTCAGTGCAGTTATCCCAGGAATTTTCCCTGTATATTCAATCCACCTGTCTGAAGCCTGTGCTGAATTTGTTATCTTGTTTATATTTTGAAAATGTCTCATAATAATAAATAATGAAAATCTGAGATTTGTGTGTGTCTGCGTGTGCATGTCACAGAGTAAAAAAGAAATTGTACTGTCTTTTAATTAGTAGGAACCATGTGTTTTTCTGGTTGTCCTCCTGAATAGTTATTATTGTCACAAAATTTATGAATCACCTGACTTGAGAACTGTGTTAGGTCCCATCAACCCCCTAAATATTCTTTGCATTTTTGTTTTTCTGAGAGAAAAATAAATCCAGAGATTCTCTAGAAGGAGAACTTCCTTACAGCCTTCAGAAGACTCCTTTGCTCCTCTGGATATCAGAGTACTCCACAAGTCTTTGTTTCCACTTAAAACAATAGCTGCCCCTCTGAGGACTGAGGGGAAAAGCAAAATAACAAAATTTAGAAAACATGCATTTCTGCATCTTGGCAAATAACTTATCTAAACCAAATGTGATTTTAGGTCTGCTTATTATTAGTTCCAACACACTTGTTTTTCTCTCTGAATACCAAAACCCAGCATAATTTAGGACCCTGATGTATTCTGAAGTACGTGAAATATTTTTTCCAAATGCCTACAGGTTTCATTTCTGCAGCTCTCCATCTGTTAGGAGAATGTTTGGGTTGCTGTTTTATTATTTTTATTTATTTTTCAAATACAGCCCCAGCAGCTGTGCTCTCAGAAAGACCTAAACTGTCACCAAGTTCACTGTGAAACATTAAGAACCCCACAAAAACTTGTATTAATTTTATTTCATTTATAACAGGTGTCTTGCTTTTTGCATTTGGATTTTAATTTCATTGGGCTTTGCCTGAAACTGGCTCAGTTCTTACACTTAACCACTTAAATGGAAGTGTTAACTCATAAGGCAGGATGAGGGAGACTGTTCAGCTTGGAAAATAGCAGGCTCAGGCAGATCTCATCAACGTCTACAAGTACCTGAAGGGAGGGTATGAAGTAGAGGGAGACAAGCTCTTTCGGGTGGTGCCCAGTGACAAGACCTGAGGCAATGGGCACAAACTGAAACACAGGCAGTTCCCTCCGAACATCAAGAAACACTTTTTCACTGTGAGGGTGACTGAGCAGTGGTACAGGATGCCCAGAGAGGCTGCGGAGTCTCCATGCTTGGAAATATTCAAAAGTTGTCTGGACATGGCCCTGGGCAACCTGCTCTAGGTGGCCCTTCTTGAGCAGGAGGGTTGGTCCAGATGGCCTCCAGAGGTCCCTTCCAACTTCAGCCCTTCTGTGATTCTGAGATTTTGTGAAACGGACGTAAGTGGTCAGACAAATGGCATCAGTTCTGTTCCAGAAAATGTATAGTTTCATAGGAAAAACGTATGAGACATTTTCTCACCTGATCTGTGGTCTATGTGATGGACAGCCCTTTAGAAAACTATGAGCCTGAAATCACAATGCCAATCAAGGGACAACCTAAGACATATCTAGCATTTCATAGGTTCTAGCTGAACTAGCAGTGCTAGATATGTATCTTAAACTGCAGTT
This sequence comes from Chroicocephalus ridibundus, assembly GCF_963924245.1. Lineage (NCBI taxonomy): Eukaryota > Metazoa > Chordata > Aves > Charadriiformes > Laridae > Chroicocephalus > Chroicocephalus ridibundus. The sequence goes on along the minus strand of NC_086285.1, from coordinate 82,996,310 downwards.
TATTCTAGAAATCTGTAAAGTAGATTATGTTACCTTGGACTGCAACAAAACATACACTGCACAGGAATGAACAGATTCAAACCCCAAGTGCAGTCTCAATTACACAAAAACATCCATTATCTGGCAGTAGGAAAAGGCTAGTACCTCAGAACAAATACAGTCAGGATCTGCTGAATCTAGAAGGGGTAAACAGGTAACGCTAACTTTCCTCCTTTTCAAGCTCCTCAGCTTTATCTAGCTTCTGTTTCCCAGTGCTCGCTGGTCATGGAAAAAGTAGGAACTCCTGACCCCACTTTTTATACCTAGAAAGAATGATAGAAGAAAGAGAACTATGTCAGATATACCTGCTAAAAATATAGGCTGCACTGGTATTTAAATTGTTACTCAAAAGTAGTGCCACCGGAAAAGCCTGCATGTTACCGTTTTATGGGATTCTAACTTTATTTGGGAAACCTTAGAGCAAACAGTGGCTTAGGAAAATAGTCTTCCAAAACCTTCAGACTTTCTAGGCTGCTGCATAACAGAAGTCATGCATCTGCGTAAAACTGAAACTATGGTTTGAAGTGCTAACTCTACTGCTCCCCCCCAATATATTCTAATTTCATCTTTAAGTTAATTTTAAACACTATGTGTTGATTTGCAATAAGCTAGGCAGGCTTGCAAGGTGATTATTGTGCCCAAACTCATTTTGAAATGAGTCATGCTGACTGTCTGGCTTTTTCACGTGTCTCAAACCCTTACCAAAAGGATAAGGGAAAGTGATATATTTTTTGAGATGATTAAGACACAGGTTGTCTGCTTACTTGTACTTTGTTTTATAAAGTGCTACATTTCTGGCTGATTACTGCACAAGTTTGCTAAGTAGGAAAAGCTAGGGGGCAGCTAAGTTCTCTGCTTCTCAGCCAATCTTTGGAGAATTATTTTTCAGAATTTTCTAATGGCCAACACAAGTTTTCGGAAAGTGACCCACTATGAGAAGCAGCCAAGCACCTTAAGAGGATTTCTTTTCTTTCTGTGCCAGTGAAATCAGTGAGAACCTGAGATGTCTGGCACTCTTCAAAATGAAGAGTGAACTCTTGTCAGACTGAAGAGTTGAGGCAATCCCAGTGGCGTATCACAAGATATTTCTGGTGCTTAGCAAGTTTCAGATTAAACATGTGAATGATTATTATGTCTGTAGTGAAGACTAGACTGAGTGCACTTGCAGTGTCTCACACCCCATGAACCTTTTAACTCGAGAATGCTGTTATAGTGCTGGCAGTATTTGAAAATGAACAATGCCATCACTACTTTATCTGTTCTTATGCGCCAGAGTGTTGAAATCTCGTTACAGTCTATCATCTGGTGCTGCATGTACTCTGAAAATACTGCCACAACACTTGAATAGAAGGGAAGTCAGGTCAAGGAATTCAGTAGTGATTCTTGAAAAAAAGAAGCAGGTTGTGTCGCAATTAACTGCATTTTCAGTGGGTTGAGTCTGAATAGTGATTCAACATACTCAGATTTGGTGGCATTTATAAAACTTTCTTTCAGTAAGGTAATAATAAAAGGTAATAATGCTTCAGGTGCAAATGCCTCGTGTTTTATATCTCCTATTTGCATGAATCCCATACAGCGGAATGCCTTAAGGACTGACAATTTTTTATTTAAGTAAAGCTTCCCTCAACAGAGGCAGGATTGGATTTTTTTTTAATCTGCTTCTTCAGTGAACAAATAAATAAATGGTCTACTTTATTTCAGAAGTGAACTAATGTGGCAAAAGCTTGAATGAATTGCTGGAGGCTGCAGCACGTGCAAATCACTGCTGGGTTTGGAGTCCAACGGCACTTGTCTCCTGCCTCCAGCTGAAATAGCTGTTACACTTCTAAAAGTGTTTGCTGTTGGATCTGCAGTTCTTTCAGGCTTTCAGTGGGGCAGAGAGTTGGAATAAAACCTCTCGTATCCTGTGTATGTCTTAACTTTTGTACTTTGTGTGGTAGCTTTTTGGCCCTCATTTATGCAAAGTAGAACACCAGCAACAGAAAAGATTCACTGTCACTCCATAACTTCAAACAACGGTAAATATACTTCATATGAAAATAACTAGGACATGGGACGTGTGGATCAACATGCCTGGTCTTACTCATTCATTGCAAAAACTTAAAATAGGGTTTTCCAGGGTCCAGATAAATGTTGTTGTACTTGTTCAGCAAGTTGACTTTATTTCATTCTTTGGGGTTTTTTTAGCTCAGATATGCATACTCTGAAAGATTTTTCTTTGTTCTTACATATTTGTGAAAATGCACAAGTTGATTTTTCTCTCCCTTCTCCTTACCCAAATTCTTCCATAAAAAGTTGAGCCAGAAGAAAAATATATTTTGTCATATATATCCAGTTTAATAACTCTGAAAAGAAATTGTGAATTCAACAAAATATTTACTATCAAGGCTCTGAGGTGTTAGAATGTAATAATGATCCTGAGAGGCATGAAATGGGAAGAAAAATATTGTTTGTCTCATCATTTTCATTAATTTTTCAGTAAGCTTATGACTCCTTTCTTGGTAAAGCTACTAGTTACATATTTGCTTAATAGCTGGAAATCACGTAGATGGCTATCAGGATGTAAAAATCAGTCTTCATGATACTTAGTAGAAAATCTTTGTTTCCTTATTTTGCAAGCCAATGTGAACAATAATTTTCTAGTAAAAGGATTAGGAGGATTAATTTAGTGACAGATGATCAAGTTGCAATGCAAAAACCCAGATAAAAATATTTAAATTAAGCTTGTAAATTTAGGAAAAGTAGCACTCTGCTTAATTCTGGAATAAGAAGCCACATCACTGTGTCTCCCTGGAGTCTGTCAATGGGGAGAGGTAATGAAATCTGAAAACAGTCCAAAGAACACATAGGCTGGAAAGATGTTTTCTAACAGCAAGCTTTTGGGGTTTGAGTACTTTTCTATCTGAACTCTTCTCTTTCCCTGAATTTCACTTCCTATCTTATACCTGCAGATGAGGTCTGAGTACTCATCTGGAATCCAGAATATTTTGCTGGGAGCAGCCACTTAAAAAGCCAAAGGGAGTTGATGGAAAGAGAAGAAAATTGTCACCTCTACCTCCTTCTGCTTTGTCTTCAGCATAAACATTGCATCCTTTCAAATGTCTAGAGTGATTTATTTGACTCATGTAATTTCTGTATTGTACATGTCTACGGTATGACCTAGTCATTGTAAAGTTCAATCGTAGTCACAGGTGTTCTCATCTGTGGAATGATTTTTCACATCCTAAAGCAGGAAATTAAAGAAATTGAACCCTAAAAGTGTTTACTCTACTCTCCTGTCAAGGCAGGCAAGCACGACTCTTAGCTCAGATACAGATGCCTACAACACGGGCATTAAAATGTAGTGAAATGAATGCCACTCTTCAAGACCACGAAGAAGATCAAGATGCCTAGGAAATCTTGCAGTCAGTAAAACACCTGAAGAAGAAGGGTGTATTTGGCCAAAGCTCTTTTCTTAAGTTTAGCTAGTGATTATTCCATACATAAGCAACTCATTTGAACAGGGGAAAGTTTGCTAAAATATTCCCTGGGTTTTCTCCCTAAACGGGGTGATATTAAAAATGGCAGAGAGTAAACAGACAAGAATCCTAAATCCTGGCTTTAATCCTTCTTTTGCAGTTGTGAATGTGATCACGGACCACTTTTTTTCCCAAAATTATTTTCACTAGTTTTTACACCTGTAAGCTGAATTTATGAGGCATAGTTCCCAATGTTAGACAAGCCTGAATGTTAAAAGTCCTACATCTGTTTTCAACATGGTGGTGTTTTTAAGCTTCTGTCACAGTGGTTAAGTATATAAAATAGATGCATTTACATACAATATGTCCCATGCATTCCCAATAAGTTAAAAATATAGGATGACCAAAGAAGAAATAGGAAATGGCACAAGTCATCAAACCACAGAATCACAGAATCATTTAGGTTGGAAAAGGCCTTCAAGATCATCAAGTCCAACCATAAACCTAACACTGCAAAGTCCACCATTAAGCTGTATCCCCAAGTCATACTGCATGCTGCCAATAAAATGTTTAATGTTGTATAACCCCCAAAAAATCCTCATATCACAGCTGCTGGACTTGTGTTTTTATTTATTTTGTAGAAGAAGAAAGTCTTCTGTTAGTAATATGGTTTAATGTTCACCTCTAAGAATGAGTGTCACTGAATAGCTCTAAGCCCTGGCAAGGCTACACATCTATTCCTTGTTCATTGAAGACCAACAGTGATTAGAAGGTGTTTCTACCCAGTAACAATTTAAAGACTGAACATGTAGATGTCAGCATATTTTACCATCGCTGACTTCAAGGTCAATGAAATTCACAGAGTAACCTGCTTAGTCTAAAGATCAGGGAGACATCAGGGTCTTCTACTGTTGGTTTGTTTTGGTTTTGTTTTGTTTTTTTTTTGAGCAGAGGAAGGGTTTGTTGAGGAAAATATTGATATTTAGGCAATGAATTCTTCTATTCATGCTGCAATCAGTACATCTTAAGAAGAATGCAATACACTGCAAGAATGAATGCTAAGCGCAGTTGAAAGACTGACCATATCAGCAAATCCCACGAATAGACACTTCTTGCCACCATTAGAAGTATAGTGTTAACAGTTATTTACAACATTACTTGTCTCTATCCTGATACTTTTGTGACTCATTTTTTCATGACCAACTATTTCATACTAAGGGCAGCTGAGTAAGCGCAGAAGAGATGGATTGTGAAATCCCACTTACACTTTCAACCCTCCAGCAGTGAAATGTTTTTAGTGAATAGACTGAAAGTGTGAAACTACATGCAGATATGTTATGCTGAATGTATATTCTTGACTTTTCTGGCCTTGAAGGCCCTGTAAGACCTTCACAGTACTTTACTTCACCAGGATGATTAAGGAAGGAAAAAAACCCAACACATACACACACACATTTACCATAAAATTCTTAATGAGATATAAATAATCTCATCTCAAGATACTATAAAGGACTGCTTAGCATTTTGCTTATGATTTTACATAATTCATCTAAATATAGTTAATTGCAGAGCAGATTTATTTTTGTTGTGTGTGACATTTTCAGATGGTAGCTTGATCACTTTGTTGTATCATAATGATATCCTGCGTATCTATTTTGGGGTATCTGTAGAACTTGAATCAAGCTACCTTTTCTATTCTTACATTTCAAAGCCTCTGGTATCTCTTCCAGTCCTGGCTGTATGATGACTGTGTGTGAGTTTATACATGTGTATATATATATATATACACACATATATATATATACACACATACATATATAACATACATACATATATAACATGATTAGATCAGAACTTATGTCAAACAGCTTTTCTGGGTTAATAACGTCAGTATTCAAATGGGCTATTCTTTCAACTTTGCGAGCAGTCTTTTTTCTTTTCAAACTTCATTCCCTTACAGCATTCCATTCAAAGCTGAAGGCACTGAAGCATTTGAGCACATGCTTAAATATAATTGTGCATTTAGGTCCATTCTTATTCAGCAAATCCTTTAAGGCTGTGCTTAAAGTTAACCAGTACTTTACTAACAGAGCCTTTTTGCAGCAGATGATGATAAGTTTGTCCTTCCTAAGAGTCCTTCTACTACAGAGACAGATTCACTTAAGAAGAAATGTTCTGATTCAGAGGAGAGAGTGGGGCTGTGTCACCATAACTTATTTTTAAGGCCAACAGAAACCATTGTGATTATTTTCCTCCTGCTAATTTTGAGTTTTAGATGAAGATTTATTGGACAATATTCAAAAGTTTTATAACTGTTGTCACTAAACTGAATCAAAGGGAGTATTTAGTAATGGATGCTAGGTGTTCTTTGGGACATCGTCCCTTGCATTGCTGTTACTTAGAGGACATAGTAAGATATATTGTAGTTCAGTTTAGTAAAGTAGTATGTATCTTAGTTTATTACCTTCCTATGTCAATATTAAGCTTCTTTAGTGTGATTTCTTAAAGGTGTCAGGCATATGTAACAGCACCGTCTGTCACTCCTTATCCCCCCTTTTTTATTCCAGACTAAACACTTGAACCCACTAAACAATTTAAAACAAATTTCAAAGAAAGCTAAAAGTCTCAAAGATGTCATTTTCATAGATATTTCATGAAAACAGGCAGCTAGAGCAAAGAGAGACTCCATTCATGTCCCACTGGCATAAATTCTGCAGGGCTCACTCTTACCAGGCATCAGAACATCCATAGAGGTGTTCAACATAACTAAGCCTGGTTGCCTCTGAACTTCTCCATTAATTTCTGCTATTCATGAAATGTAGTTCTTCACAGTACCAGTGCTGTTTCTGCTGCACGTCTGGGATTCTTACAGGCTAAACTATTTAAAATTGTCTTCAAAATTACAGCCAGTGTGTTGGACCATACAATGCAAAGTGCCAAGGCATCACTCCCATTGATGGTTCCTTGCTGAACCACATCTTTCATTTATTCTTATATTATGATCTCTACTACAAGGGGTCCATCTTTCTATTAGAGGTATTGTAAGCCTGAATCCATATCCCCTCTAGACACTCACTCAATACAAAAAGCATAAATCATTTTTTGAGTGTCTGTAAGTGCACAGCTATTAGTCTAAAAACAGGAACCTATTAAAGCTTCATTAAGAAATTCAAGTCAAATTTTCCACTGGAAGAGTACTCTATAATAAAATCGTATTAATTCCCATCCCATGGCATCATTGCTGGCAAAGGTTATGTTGTCTACTGCCTTATTCATGCCAGTTAAAGTCCATTACATGATTACAGAAATAATGTCTTTTTGGTCAACATGTCTGCACTGCAAAAAGATAGAGACGTATCTGAGGGCAGTGACAAGAGTAAAACAGAAATCACCACCAAAAGGAGCTAATTCTGTTCTCAGAACTTTGACTGCACAATGAGGGAAGAAAAGGCTGATAGCGGGAAGAGGGGAGGGAAAAATATTTCCAGAAGCAGTTAAACTAAAATGTCTGATTTTTTTAACCATAGGGAATGTCTTCCAAGCCACCTTTTTCATGATATTTTGATGCCTTTTCTTATATATCATATATATATTTTGCTGGGTAAAAGTTGCCATGTGCCGTGGCTTGTTTGGCTGTGTCTCTGTGCTGAATGGCCAACTGGCAGCTAATTCACAGAATGACTTTTCAAAGTGACCGGATTTAGGCACTGAATTCTACTTGCCTTCTCCAGCCTGGAAAATTAATTTAGATCTCTCCATCTCACTCAGCTGCCAGTTTTCATAAACAGGATAGGGACTTCATGTTTCTGAGGTCCCTATTCTTCTGTCAAATCTTGTTGAGATTGACCAATGAGTTCAAAAGTAGCTGTCATCTGTGATAGATGAAGACAGGGCACAATCACCCGAGTCTTGTTTCATATGGAGACTGAACTTTAAAAAAGAACATTAGCTGAAACAGAAATATCTTGTGTTCCACTAAATGTATTTGTCAGTGCTATGATGCAATAAATATGACCAATCATGCAAACTTTAAAATCATACAGGGTTGAATTGTCCCTGCAAAGAACAGCGTGATGTGAAAGTGAAACAATATATTGGAATAATTACTGAATAGTCCAAACAGTAAATTACGCCCATTTAGCACTGGGGAATAATAAATAACTGTATCTGAATATGCTCCTTCTTAGGTCAATAAGAAAAATTTCCTGTTTTAGATAGAGAAAGTCTCAGATACAATAATTACTGAGTAGTAATTTATTTGTAACTAACTATTATTGCTTACCACCACTTTAGACAGAATTCTGACAGAACTCTCATCTATCATGAAGTTCCATCAAAAATAATAGGGCTTTTTTCACTATTTTATAATTAAAACAAAATGGCATTGTTTTGTGTCAAAATGAAGTACAAGTTAAGAGGGAAAACTACTAATAAATCATTGCATATTTTCTAGAAGACTGTCCTAATTTGGCAGGGGTGAAAGCCTATGTACTTGAAGGTCTGTAACTAATTCAACTATCCGTTGGGCAGAATAGGAAAACCTATGAGCACATTGGTCCTGTGTATTTTCTGTGTGAATTTTGTACCTTAGACACACTGTAGAACTCCTAATAAACGTGATGTAATTTAAATAATGTGACAGATGATTACATTTTGACCCAAAGTGGCAAAGCTGTTCTTGCAGCCATGTTGGAAGCTCAACATGGGAGTCTTAATGGAGATGTGGTCAGAAGCATTACATCCTCAGTCTCGCACAGGGCATCTCTAGTCTTTATTCTGAATGTTCCTATCGCAGAGGTTTCAGGTGTGATCATATTTGTATTTGAGCAATAAGCCTCTTTAGAACAGCCATTTTCCGTCTGATAAATGCTTCAGATTTGTGATCTCGTCTCCTGACTCTAGCTTGTCACTCTGATCCACTGTGTTAGTTCTGACACTTTGGTTTCTTCCCACTCCTAGTTCCCGACCTTAATCATCAGGCAGGACCAGCTAATTCTTGCCCTCCTTATGTCTGTTCTAACCATTAAACTTTTTGTGTTCTCCAACATGGTATTGCACAATTTCTTTTAGAATAATAATAATAATAATTATGCAGTATACTTTTCTGATGGGAACCAATTTGCAGGCTAAAGGTAAAATCAGAATTTTAAAAAGAATTCTGCTGTATTCTTAAATGATACAGTTACACTGGTAACTCAAAAGTGTAACTGAAAACCAGAACTGTGTCCGTAAAAATAAACTATTAAGAAATACCAGAGACATATAAATCTAAATCCATACCTCTATCAGTCATATTTAGGATTTTGAATTCTGGGATTTTGAAGACAGTTAGCAAGCAAAAGTTTCATTTTTATTCTGACTAGGTCATAAAATTATTTGTGTTTCTTGTACAGTTTAAAAAACTGTTTGATCGAGTGGTTTCTCCAGACGAAAAATATCCTTTGGTCGTGCAGATATTAGCTATCTTTGTTCCAGTTTTATCATCTTTCTGAGAAAGGATTCACGCCTGAAAATATTAATAAAATAAGGCTTATCATCAGTAGCTTTTGTGCCGTTTGTCATTTCAGTCCCTGGCTTGGGGGGATCTGAGTGACAGACAGAAAGGAGAGGAGGGGTGTCTTATGCTGCCCTTAAGTACTACAGCAGGTGGCTACATTTATTACTGGCATTAAGGTTTTGTATTAAAATATAGCTTTAAATTAGAAGTTGTGATAGATAGGTATTGCCTTTTTTGGGGGGATTTATTTACTTATTTATTCAGGGTCATAGGGATATATTTGTATAATATGCAAAAAGCATAACGGCCAGCTCATCCTCTATAGGCAAGGGGAAATTGCACATTCCCTTGGAACAAAGCAAGTTCTCTCAGGGGGAGAAACTTTTTACTGAATCAAGCAGGAGACTAAAATACTCAGAGCAAAGAGCTGGTACCCTGACACCAAAGAAACATGCTGAGTGAAGCAGGGAGTAAATAGTCAAGCCAGAGGGGTCCAGAGTGAAAAAATCCTTGGACCCCAAGAGGACTATACAGCAGAGAAAGCCTGGATGTAAGGACATGCCCTGAGAGTTCACAATGGGTGGGGAGACAGTTGGGTATGAATCCTTTTTGTTCGTATTTTTTTTATCTCTAGTCAAATTGAGCTTCTGCTCCTTAAAAAGTTAGTCTGTTTTGTAACAATGCATGTTTTCTGAATTTTAAAGCTTTTCTAATTTTCTGGTGTGCTCACTACAAGGAAAAGGAATGGGCTACTCTCTTCCAAAATACTGACTCAAGCATTTTCACACCAGCTGTTAGTAATCATTTTCACACCAGCTATTAGTAATTCATTACTTTACTCTAACTTGTATTTGAAGAAAAGGTAATATTGCAAATGAAGCACCAAGAGAGAGCACAAAAGACACTCTTAAGCCTCTTTCCTTTCGTCCCTTGCCCTTTGCAAGCCAGGATGATGGCATTTAACCTGAATGGTCACGTTAAAAATGGCCAAACCATGGAAAGGGTATGCACTACAAGTTGTAGAATACCACAGGCTTAAGTAGCAAGGTGGTAGTGGCAATAGCCACACACTTCTCCTGCCTCTGCCTCTGCCTCTGAGGGTGTATGGGGTGCCTGAATAGACTGCTGCACAGATGAAGGGGGAAGATTAGTGAAGAGTTTCTGGCTAGTGGAAGAACTGAACATTTTGTTATTATTATTTTTCTGTTCCCTTTCCTCCTTTTGGGTGGCTCTGTGACAGTAAATAAAAAAGATCTGCACAGAGACTATAGAAATTTGGCCTCTTAAATCATCTTTGAAAAATGAGATTTGGGAATCTAAATCTAATATGTGTTACAAAACAGTGCGCAGCTACTCTTAAATCCCTTCTGTTTCCAGATTTTCCAAGGTATTAAGGCATCTAAAAATGCTAACAGAGGGGGTGGGGGGCGTTCAGTGTTTTATTTTTATCCATCTCTCGGGATGCAGTGTCTAACATTTATGTATTCTTGTCCGTCCTAATTTCCATGGAATTTGGATTCCAGGTAACTGAGTCATCTGGTGCTTTGTAATGATCTATCCAGATCGGGGGAGAGGGAGCAGGGTACGTGGAGGGGGCGTTAAGTGCTGTATGCGAGTAAAACTTGGAACTTAACATAATCATTATTTGACATAATTAGATTTTCCAGTAACTATGAATTAGCTGACAGCAGGTCATGTTTAATTGAATATTTTAAAATGAGTATACTTTAGCATTTTATTGGCTAATGTCACTGTATTTAAGTGCCTGTCTGTATTTTCATTATGAACCATATTTTGGAAAATGGAGTTTAATTAAACAGTATCTCTACTGTTCTAAATTTTGTCAGGCTGAGAGCTGGCATACAGGCTATATAGAAAGTATTTCACAACATAATTATGGCCCCAAAGGAATTGAAGCAAACAGACAGGACATCCACCTAAGTACTCAAAGTACATCTGTTAACAGCAAAATCTAAAGAAGCCAAAGTGAATGAAAGGAGTTTTGGGGGTTTGGGTTTTGGTTGGGGTGGGGTTTTTTTTGGTTTTTTGTTTGCTTTTTTTTTTTTCCATGTAACTTAATAAAAGTGCAGTGTAATCATCTGGGAGGTGAACAGGGTTTAAAAAGCAAAAGTAGAATTAGATTGTCTGAGGAGGAGGGAGAATGTATTATAGCAGAGATCTTCCCCTGTTCCCCAGAAACAGTAGGTCTACTAAGTAACCTAAAATTTATGTAGTCAGCACACTATGAGCATGTACAATCAAAGTGTGAAATTCATAAAGAAGTCACACAGGAGAAGTGGCGTATAAATTTTGTTGTAAATATATCTTCGGGGATTTGTGGAGTCATTTAATAACCTCTGATATAATAATAACTCTTGCAACAGAAGAGAAGGCCAGTTTTAACCTTTGGAGGTTATATTTAAGCTATATCTTCAGCCATTTGTTCCTGGAAAAGAAGCAGATTCCCAGTGTATGCAAGGGTGAAATAAAAACTGCTAAAATTATGAAAGAAAATGCTATCTTGTAGTTGTGCTACATAGCAGATCTATGTCCAGTCTTGGAAGCTAAGCAGAAAGTTCATTTATATTCATCCAGGAATGGGACTGAACTTCCAGTACTATTAAATGAGGCATGTCCAACTTCAGTTCCATATCCACCATCAGTACCATTTCTAAAACACATAATACTTCCTCAAGGTGTTCTACAGTGGTTCTAAAAGAAGAAAACAGTACTGAAGACTTCTGCATTACAAATGTTTCATCAGTGCAGGTGCTATAAGACTGGTGAATTGGTAAGATACATAGAGAAATAAAGGTGAATTATTTCAGCATATTGTATGAGATCTGCCAAACAAGGATGTTAAAATAGATGGTATGAATATGTCCAAGAAAGATTTTTAGTAGGAAAATATTAACCGAAAAATGCCCTGACTAAATACATGTAGATGGCAGGTGTACCTGGAGGGTTTTTTAGGGCTTTTTTGGGGCGGGTATTTTTGTGTTTGGTTTTTTGGTTTTTTTTTTTTTTTTGAGAGAAAGGCAGAGAAAGGGCACAGTTTTTTTGTGATTGTGTTTTTTTTTTTAAAGAAAAAGATCATGGTCAATTATAACAATAAAACTACTTTGAAGGAGATGAGGACTGGATCAAAAAAAACCCCTTCAGCAACAGTATGTATATTTGTGACACAGCATATGTTTGACTTGTCACTTCAGATTTGTTTTAAAAAAAAAACAGACGAGTAATTTTAACTTGTCATTTTTCTCTGCCAGATTTTCTATTTCCTTTCTCTGTAGCTCTAGCGATGTGCCTGGTTGGGCTGTCCGTACTTCACTGAAAGATTTTGTTGTTGTTGTTGCTCCTTTCTGTATTTGGTTAATGTGGCAAGGTTTTGGTAGTGGGGGGGCTGCAGGAATGGCTTCTGTGAGAAGATACCAGAAGCTGCCCCCATGTCAGACACAGCTGGTTCCAGCAGGCTTCAAGACAGACCTGTCACTGGCCAAAGCTGAGTGAAGTGGTGACGTTGGTAGCACCTTTGTGATAGCATATTTAAGAAAGTGTAAAAAATGCTGCACAACAGCAGCTGGGAGAGAGGAGTGAGAATATGTGAGAGAAACAACTCTGCAGACACCACGTCAGTGAAGACGGAGGTGGAGGAGGTGCTCCATTTGCTGGAGCAGAGGTTGCCCTGCAGTCTGTGATGAAGACCATAGTGGGGCATGTTTTCCCCCTGCAGCCCATGGAGGTCCACAATGAAGCAGATATCCACCATGCCGCCTGTGGAGGACCCCATGTCAGAGCAGGTGGGTATGCCCTGAAGGAAGCTGCAGCCCACACTGGAGCAGGTTTTCTGGCTGTACCTATGGCCCCATAGGGGACCCATGCTGGAGCAGCCCATTCCTGAGGGGCTGTACCCCATGGAACGGACCCACACTGGAGCAATTCCTGAAAAACTGAAGCCTGTGCGAAGGACCCACACCGGAGAAGACTGTGAAGAACTGTCTTGCTTGAGTGAGATATCACGCTGGAGCAGGGGAAGACTGTGAGGAGGAAGGAGTGGCAGAGGCAAAGCGTTATGAACTGACAACCCCTTTTCCCTATCCCCCTGCACCGCTCAGAGCAGAGGAGGCAGAAGAGTCAGGAGTGAAATTGAGCCGGGGTAGAAAAGAGGGGTGGGAGGGAAGGTGATTTTAGATTTGTTCTTATTTCTCATTATCCTGCTCTGATTTATTGGCAATAAATTAAATTTTCCCCAAGTTGAGTCTGTTTTGCATGTGACGATAATTGCTGAGTGATCTCCCTATCCTTCTCTTGTCCCCTGAGCTTTTTGTTGTATATTCTCCCCTTGATCTGTTGAGGAGGGGAAGTGATAGAGCAGCTTGGTGGGCACCTGGCATCCAGCCAAGGTCAACCTGTTGCAGAGGCTCACAAAATCAAATTTAGATAGGTGATAAACTCAAAGTAAACTTTATTCTAACCAAAAATTGTTTAGCAGAGAACCAATTCGAAATCAGGTAAATCAGAATCGTCTAACACTCCGACAACATTAGTAAACCACAGGTTCAGAATATACAAGGAAATTAATACTGCAGAACTTAAGAATTTTTAAGCTTTAGAAATGATTCAAAATGTGCACAATCACTCACCGATGAGGGCTCTCAACCTGTACAGATGAACCATGGATTGGTGTCCCAGCCCATGGGGAAAGTCCCCAGACTCACTGCTCTGAGGAGGACCATCTCAAAACGGCTCTCTCGCAGGGCCCCATTTATACCCAATTCAAATCTGATCTGTGGTCACATATGGTCATGTAGCCCCTCTGTTGGCTGATGACCCCAGCTTCCTCAGCTTTTGACCAAAATGTGTATGTGCTGACCACCACCATGTGGGCATAACAAGAACTGTGGCAGGAAGTTTTTGTGGGCTTTTGCCAGTTCTTTGTCAGGACTTTGCTGGGCTATGTGCATCTGCCACGCAACTCACATTTCCTTTCGTAATCCCTTTGTCATCTCATTGACATGAAGTTGCAGCTTCCAGCTGTCCGCAGCTGTGTAAGGCTTTGTAGAACTCATTACCTCCTCCTTGTATGCTTACCAGATTCAGGCCTACCCATGGTAGCTGCTAATTTTTAGAAGATTCTTCTAGTCACTGCACAAGAAGCGGTCTTCCTTTCTCCATACTTTGCAAAAATCCTATCTGGACAAAAGCTTTCTTTTTCCTTGATCTCAGTCACTTCTCCTTAAAGCATAATGATGCCACCACTCAAGGCTGCACCGCTTATCTATGCAGGCCTGAGGTTCATCAATGGTCTTGTAATTGGGACAAAGTAAGAGTGAAAAACTGGAAAACATAGGCATTAGGTACCCTGCCAAGTCTTTGGGCATTAGTAGTAGTGAAATAGGGAATCATCGGTAACCAAAGAGCACCTGAATTGGGATCAGTGATGTTGGTCACCCACAGGGTATCTGGCTAATTTTCCATTGCACTGGGAAGCCCCACAGATGTAAGGCTTGCTGGGGCTTTGTCTATCCCTACCACTCATGGATAGCCTGGCCTCAGCAGTCACAAACCGGTAGGCAAGTTGCCCGAAATGTGGAGTTCTGATCCTCAGTTGAACAGCAATGAGCAGTGGTAGCTGCAGGCATTGGTGGTCTCCTTATGATGACAGTCACCCCTTGTCATGGTTTGGGCCAAACTGGCCAGTGAGCCTGCACAGACCTCCACGAAAACTGCTTTTCTCCCCTTCCTTTCTTTTGCCTGTATGTATTGTATGATCCACTGCCACCAGCTCCCTCCTTTCAGATACTCATCCATTACATAGGGTGGGAGTCAACAAATTTGCTGCCCTGATTCACCTACTTTTTCTGAAAGAAATCAGAAAATCAGTAGTTGGCAGCCAGGTCCTCCTATTGTTCCTTCTCTCTACCTCATCTTTCTCAGGCCATAACGATATTGTTCCCGGTGCTGGGAACTTGCACGAATCGACATTGCCAGCCTTCACCTGACAAGAGCTTCTTTAGACTTGCTAATAAGGAAAAGATTCAGTCTACTTCATCACACAGTGTGCAAATGTCATCCAGAAAAAGGAAAAATGTTATGGTGTTATGTGGTAGTTACCTGTTAGCAGTGATAGGTATTAGTGATATGACATTCTGTTTGTGGTCTCATGCTTCTACGAGGGTCATAACTGACCTTGGAGGTGTTTCCTGGCTACCAAAAGGAGTTGCACATAAATAAATCTGCAGTGGGTTCTGGGATACATGAAGGAAGTTGAGTAGAAGACAGACTGCAATCCAGCCACTGTATCAAACAATGTAGTCGCTGCTCTATGTGCTGCCCCCAGTCTGTAAAAAATGCATAAATGCAGTCCAAGTACTACATTCCTGCTTTCAGGTGATCTGAAAATACGCAGATATTCCTCAATGTCTGACTGCAGACAAAGCTGGTAGTTTCTAGAAAGGAAGGTCTGACAAATGGTGAAGTCAAGAATAAATCAGTGATGCAGAGAACAGAATGAAAGAATTACTTGTGAAGAAATCAGGTAACTTTGTTGTGGTTTTGTGATTTGCTTACTGGCTAATCTCTCTTTTTTTTTTCCTTTATGACTCTAGCAGTCAGAGTTTGTGACCAAATTGGATTGTTCACTGCTCACCCACTATTCAATTGTTCTCATTCATAAATCTGAATGGGATGTCTTGTAAGCAATCTTTTTTTTTGTGACTGAACAGAAGAAACTTTCCTTAAATAGGAAAAATAGGAGCAGGAAAGCATGGCTAAACTGTAAGAATTAATATATATTAAGGAATAACAGTAGTTTTTTCAGTAATTTAAAAAAAAATCCAGCACTGGTATTCAGTAGTGGAAAAATGAATTGCATTGTTCAGCTTCAGCTTAATATAAATTCCTATACTTTTAAATGGTCACTTCCTGAACCATATGATTGACACTTCCTATATCCTAGAGGGCACATATGAGAAGAATGTGAATGTCCTTGAATGCACCTGTCACAGATGGAAGTGACGCACTTCACTCATGGACAGAAGCAGCAATACATTTATTGATATAAAACAGAGATTTAACGAAGTTTGATGGTAAATGCGACAGTGGTTTAACAAGATTCAAGGTGGGAAGGCACACTTGGTTATTTACTGCAGAGGCTGGGGTCAGACAGGGCTGTCAGGGAGACCCTCCTGTTCAGTCACGAGGTTCAGAAAGGACCCCCTTGCTTTCTAAACTCCTTCTCAGAGAGGAGTCTAGGTGCAGCTAGATCCAATCCTACTCTCAGACTTGGTCAACAGTTTATGTCTAGAGGATCATATATGCACAATCAATCCTTTATATCACCTAGCGAAAATTTCAAAGTTTAGAATGCTATTAGTCGCTTACTGAGGACCTGTTGTGGCAAGGAGTCTCTCAGTCTCCACAAGTGAATGTAACCTTGAGTAGGCCTCCCTGCTCAAGTGGAGATCCTGGTGTGCAGCCCACTCCTGTTCAGGAGAACTCAAAGAGCTCTTGGGCTGTTCACTATTTATGGGGATAAGATGACAGACCTATAGTCATATTTGCATATTGACCACAGTACCAGTATTGCTCAAGTTAGCTCTTGGCTATTGTGGTGATATTTGTCTCACCGAAACCACGTTGAACCCAGTGCTGCCATCACGACTACATGTACCCATTGTGACCACCATGGGTGGTTATCACTACCCTATAAAGGGCAGGCCGGCATCTGGGAAGGGGGAGCACACTGCCATACTCCACCCTGTGACTATAGTCAATTCATCTTATGCTCACTTTGTCTAGTTTGGAGAAAATGAGGCTGAGGGGCGACCTCATTGCTCCCTACAGCTTCCTAGGAAGTGGAGGGGGAGGTGCTGACGTCTTCTCCCTGGTATCCAGTGATAGGACACGTGGGAATGGTTCAAAGCTGCGCCGGGGGGGTTCAGACTAGACATTAGGAAGCATTTCTTTACTGAGAGGGTGGTTAAACACTGGAGCAGACTTCATAGAGAGGTGGCTGATGCCCCAAGCCTGTCAGTGTTTAAGAGGCATTTGGATAATGCCATTCATAATATGCTTTAACTTCTGGTCAGCCCTGAATTGGTCAGGCAGTTGGACTAGATCAATGTAGGTCATTTCCAACTGAAATATTCTAGTTTAGTCTAGTCTAGGCTATGCTATCTACAGATTTGTCTATCAGTTTCTTCAGTCACCTGCTGCCTTGTATTCTAGGATACACAGATTTCTCTTTATTATTACTTTATTGTGGCTTACTTGAAGACAAACACAACAGTCCTCAATGACTATTCTACATGTTGAGTCTTCTTCATGTGCAGCCTTAAGAGTCTAAAAAACCCCACGCTTTTGTTCTCAACTGCCCAAGGGGGAGAGAACTGTTCATCTTCACCCTGCCTGGACACAGAACTTGGCTGACGTGGAACTTTTGCCAAGTTTCCAGTTTGCATTTTTTTCCACTTTTTAAAAAAAAAAAAAAAAAGCTTTTCGTTTTTGTTTGGTTTTGTTTTTAATCCTGTATAGCTTAAGCTGATGTCATTTGGAATCTTTACATTTTTCTCCTTTAGGGCCATTAAGGCGATTAAGGGATTGGAGCATGTGACATACAAGGACAGATGGGGAAAGCTGGAGTCCGAGTCTGGCTCCACCTTCAGTATTCCCATCTTCTCAATGGTATCCAGTGAAATGACAAGAGGCAATGGGCAAAAATTAAAATACAGGATATTACATTTATACGTTGAGAAAAAACTTTTTTACTGCAAGGATGACTGAAGACTGTAACAGGCTGCAGAGACAGGTTGTGGAGTCTCCATACTTGGAAATAATCAAAACCCAGCTGGACACGGTCCTGAGCAATCTGCTGCAGCTGACCCTCGTTGGGCAGGGGGTTGAACCAGGCAATCTCCAGAGGCCCCTTCCAACCTCAACCACTATGTGATTCTAAGTAATCAAAGACCTCAATATGTGAAGACATAAAGTTTAACTGTAGGTTAGGTGTAGCATTGATATTAAAGGGAATTTTAAACATTATTATTCATTTTATTTTTTCAGTCTCCCAGGGCAGTGGGGCAGGGGAACCTTGCATCTGTTTACAGTAAAACTCTTTCATTTACAATTAAATTATAAAGAACAGCATTAGAAGCAAGTTACTGTGAACAACCAGTCTGGATTCATTTGTGAAGGTGTCTGCCAGACTGTGAAAGTTCGGTTACCAGAAATTAGTCTTCTGGAAACCAAGAATTTCTAGTAGCATCATATTTCCTTCTAATCAGAATGTATGCATAGCAGCTTCCAGCTAGTTTATTTCTCGCTCCTGAAGTGCTTGACAATATGCATTGGGGATGACTTCTATTAGAAGAGAAAAAGAAAAAAAAAAAAAATTTAAAAATCTGTATCAAATCTGTGGGCACCTCTCTGTCAAAGTGGCATCCTATAAAAAAACACCTGATGAAGTAATAATTTATTGGTGCCAACATGTTGACTTTATAGATTTTTCCAGAATGTTTTTAAGTACCGAGCACATCATGCTTCATCTATGGTAATAGTTCTATTCCACTCAAAAGAAAATTTGGGTAGAGTTTTTTCATCTCACCGTTTTGTGTTAATAATTAGCCTAAAATCTGTAACGTGTAACATTGCTCAGCCCTCACAGAAAACAACTCCTCTTGCTTTCAGAAATGGATAGAGGGTTTCTCAGTTCTATAAACCATTGTAGTTCTTTAGATATATAGCTCTCTAGTTTAGCCACACCAATTGAACTAATTATTACTCTCTATAGTATGGTATTTGAGATTACACTCACGAGTTCACACCTGCCAAAGTCATTGCTTTTCTGAAAATTCTCTGAAGCAACTTTAGACCAAACAGCTTTGGTGGGATTGCCTTGGCCAACAGCCAAACTGCCAAACATATGTTCAGTTACCTCCCCTTCCTCCCAGGGATAGGGTGGAAAACAAGAAAGAACAGGAACGCAAAATCTTGTGGGTGGAGATAAAGACAGGGACATCCCTTATCGTTTACTGACATGGGCAAAACAGATTTGACTTGGAGAAAATTCATTTATTGCCAATTAAAAGAGTTGCATGGTGAGAAACAAAGGCAAATGTGAAAACATCTTCCTACCACTCACCCTTCTTTCTGCCCAGGCTCACCTTCACTCTTTTACTCCCAACTCCCTCCTGAGTGGCACAATGGGACGGGGAATGGGGGTCTGTGGTCAGCCCACGGCAGCTCCTCTCTGCCGCTCCTGCCTCCTCGCACTTTTCTCTGCTCCATGGGACGCAGTCCTTCAGGATAAATCTGCTCCAGGCCGGGCCCTTCCCAGGGGCTGCCGGGAAACCCCCGCCCCAGCGGGGTCTCTGCCGGGGCCGCGGGGGCATCTCCGCGGGGGCGCCTGGAGCCCCTCCTCCCCTCCTCCCTACATAAGGGTTCTTCATCCAGCGTGCAAGAGCCGAGATACCTGTTTTAATTTCAGTTCTGCAGAATTGGGTGCTGGGCATTGAACAACAGCCAGCGCACCACATGTTCCCAACCGTCCAATATTTAGAACAATAAAATACAGCTGATTGGTTAATAATGATTCAATCACCACTCCTAACTATACTTACTCATCTAAGCCCATGTTTAAAGCATTTACGGAGGTTAACTGATTAGCATGCTTATTATTCACAGAGGTGTGTATTTTAGCATTATAATTACCCAAGGTTAGTTTGGGATACACTCTTGGCTCGACTTTGGTCCAGAAGTTATATTTTTTGCTATCTTATGTCTTAAATCGGCAACAGCAAAAGAACACGTGAGGCACGTCATTTCGTTTCACATCCTGTTCAAGGTTAGGTACATTCCTCAATGTCTCAACCATGTTCCAACCAAAACTTCTTGATAACCTTTTAACTTTGTTCTTTCAACATCAGTATAGCTATTAATATCCGTACTGCGCTACACTTCTTACAGTGGAGTTAAAAAACATGCTCCTGTTCTGTGAAACCTACAGGATTGCTCTAGATGAGGGGTGGGTACAGAAGGGAGGGGGGAAAGGATCCTTGGTGTTTATTTACATAGCGTCATTATGTGCACAGTTTGATTATACTTTTGCTTGGAGTTCTCTTCTTGTTGTTTTTGTTTTTCTTGTTGAGCGTAAAGGTGGTTGGTGAGCTTGGGACAAGTTTAAAGAAAAACAGTTTTAAACATAATCAGAATGATAGGCGACCATGAAAATCATTTAATTTGACCTTTGTATGTCACAGAAGTATTGCATTGCAGTAATAATTGCGTGATGTCTCATGGGGCAGTAATCTGTAACTGTGTGGCCTTTGGTACGTGATGAGGAGAAGCTGAATATCCCTGCAGCTGCTTCGTCTCTTCCTGCAAGTTGTCCCTAAAATGACTCCAGCATGAAATCCTCAAATCATTGTTGAAGTAGGCTGGACTTGAGTATACTAGGAGTTCAAGTGAAATTTATCTGTGCCCTGACTGGCACTATTCGGAGGAAGATTACCTTAGAGCAAATAAGATGGGTTTGCTCCTAAATGAAGGATCCTCATGGGCCCCTTTCCATAATGTGCCTGACCTACCACAGTTCATCAGCTCATCTTCACCTTCCTTAAGTTTTTGTAAACGGAGCTTAGACAGAGGGTCTTTTAAACACTAAAATATCTCACATATACTCACTCACACAGTGCCTCAGCTCTTACTTGCTGCTAAACTTTGGGCCCGTTTTTCAAAACAAACAGCTCCTTATTTCCCCCCTGCCCCCTTCCCCCAGGAAAAGCTAAACAGATAATCAGAAAGAACAGGGAATAATGATGGAAGCTCAAGGTATCTGAGGCCAAGAAAGAGATCAGCAATCCTCTAAAATAGGAGAGAAGCCTCAATTGTTCTATTATGATTCTGAAACTAATCGTAACAGTTCAAACTTAATCCCATAGTTGGTAGGATGGGGGCCTTTGTTTAAAATGTGACATTTGATTTCTTAACAATTTCTCTGTCATTTTGAGTTAAAGAAAATTTCACCTTGCATAAAGTGTACTGAAATCTATCTGACATTTATTTACTCTTTATGTTAGAAAAAAAGAAATCCATCAGGAGACTGTAACAAAAGACAGTGTTGCAAGAGCTTTCTCTGAAATTAATAGGATGAGGTAGCTTTTACAGGATTGTACCTTATTTGCTTTTTTTTTTCCTTTTTGGATCTCTTGTCAAGTAAAATAATGTAAAATTATTCTGAGAAGAGCTCTAATATTATTATTTTCTTTAATTTTAATTCAAGTGGGAAAACCTCTAACAACTTTAAATGACACCATCCCAGGCCTGAGCCTTGATCTTTAAATGAAGTGCTTATAAAAATTTAAAGCACTTTAGTCATTTTAAACCAGTGCATGCTGCCAATGCCCAGAACCCTGACCGCTTCCAAATTTCACTTCCAATAAATTTAAATTGCTTTGTGCAATGCAGAGTGATTTAAAATTATTGGAGTGCTTTAAATTCCGTGCTGAAGTGCCTATAAAATTTGAAGTCCTCCAATAATTTTAAATCACACTGCATTTTGTACTGCAATTTAAGCCTATTTGAAAACAAAAGTTGAAGCATCCTATGCCTTAATTTGTAATGATAAGCAACACTGGAAAATGGCAGTTAAGGATTTACATGAAACATGCAACTTCTCAGTGAATTAACTGAAATAAACATGTCGAATATAATGAGAAAGTATTCGAAGACAAAATGTTATGCTTCTTTTTAAATTAATAGTATAACAACATCATTGTTTTGAAAGAGAGCTACTACTGTAGCACAAATAAAGTGATATGTGGAGTGTGAGATTAGGAAAGTTTGTGAATATACAAATTATTCATCTTTGTCACAACTATAAATAATATAGATGACTGCTATTCAGTAAGCTGACAATATGCAAGGTACTGAGCATGAACACACCTACAAGATGTGTCAAGGCAACACATCCAGGCGCCACCTGGAATGTGTTACATATCAGTGAAGCCAAATTCTACTCTTAATACTGTCAGGGAGCTTTCTTCACTTCAGGATTTGCTTTAAAAAACACTTAATAATCCTACAAGACGATGTGTATCTTCTAACACAGCATTCGTACAGGACAGTCTCCTATCTTGTCTTATGTATCTTTAGCAGGTTTTAGTCATCTAAGGTGCCAGGAAATATATCTAACAGTAATAACAATGCTACAGTGACTCATTATTAATGTTTTGGCATATTATATCTATCTTGCATGGGCAACACTTTCCAAAAGCATACAGTGTTACCTTAGCTTTCTTCAAGGGAATTTCAAAGGGAGGTTTTTCTTTGTGGAGAGAATGAATGTTGGTTATTTGCATTAATATTCTTTCAGGTATAAAAATCTTGTGGCTTTGTTCTGAATTCGTTTGTTTGGGGTTTTTTTTTTGCAATAAGAAACAGGTAGCAAAACATGGAGGAAAAAACTATAGTAAATAGAATTAAAGTACATTTTTATGCAAAACTGGACGCAAAATGGCTGCAGTCATTTGAATCCACTGAGGATACTATTATTTTAAGACCCACAATGAGGTAGTTCAGTCTTTACATTCTAATCTACTCCCACGTAGTATGTTTCTTTATTTTGTTCACCAAGCAAAATACTCTAAGCTAATATGATAAGTGTCAGTTGTCAGCTTAACCTCAGAGAATTCATTAGGGGAATTAACTGTTTGTTTATAGGCATAACTTCACCTAAAGTTGACACTGAAAGTATAATAAAGACACATTATTAGCTACTTGGGACCACACCACAGGCCTGAGGAAAAATTCACAATCCTTTTGCAACTGTAGAAGGAATTTTGCATGAACAAAATGGAAACATCAGCAGAAAATGGAAAACTAGCATAATTTTAGTGGAATAGCTATAATAAGTTTATTAACCCAAGAAATTCTATGGGTACTTTTGAGAATTGCGCTTGAGCAAATGCAAGTGCCATGACATAAATCGAGATTAACGTACAAGTTATTTTTGGCTAGAGAGGGCTAAGAAAGCTCTCTTGCCCACACCCACACCCCCTACTTTTAGGCCAGGTGTTCCTGATAGCGAGATTTTGCTATCTTTGCCATGTCTTACATTTAAATGACAATAAGCCTTGTTCCATCTCAATGTATTTGAACATTTTGAGATTATTTCAATTGTTGGCAACCACAGTAATTATTTGTACCTAGGCAAAGAGACTGAATTTCTGGGACAAGACAGAGCCAGACAGGTGACAAACTACATCTCTTGGCAGCGTAAGAGCCATCTATGACCCTAGTTGCTTCTTTTTACTCCTTCATGCCTTCTCAGGTGTGCTGCATAAAGTCCTGAACTATATAGAACTGCTCCCAGGTAAGTAAGAACAGTAATTTTTTTTTGAAGGCTGTCACTGCTACGGAGAGAAATGTCAGCTAACTGCACCCTTTCTTTTGTTCCAGAGTAAATTTTCTACCACAAGAAAAATTCGGCTCCAAGTGGAAGGGCTACTGGCATTTGCTGTTCAACTGCCCAAGAACATTTTTGTTTAATGAAACAGAGAAGCAAATTCAGCATATAACCGCATTACCTAAGAGTGAATAAAGATAACTAAATACACCAAAACTTTTCTTTTTTTTTATCATTTGCTTAGAACAGAGTTCATATGTATTACTTCCTGCATGTAAATCAACTCCAGCAGGCACCTAAGCAACACACAGCTGCTTTTCCCACAGTGGGACAAGGGGAAATAATAGGAAGAGCAAAAGTGAAAAAACCTCATGGTTCAAGATAAAGATAGTTTCGTAAGAAAAATGAAAGAAAGACAAAACAAAGCAAGCGATGCAAAGTCAGTCACTCACCACCTCCGACAAAAAGACTGGTGCCCAGCCTGTCTTTGAGCAACAGCTACCTATGCAACATTCCCCCCTCCTGCTCCCACTCTGAGTTTTTATTTCTGAGCATGACGTTATATGGCATGGGATATCCCTTTGCTCAACCTGGATCAGCTGTCCAGTTGCATCCCTTCCCAACCCCTTGCCTGCTCTCAGCCTTCTTGCTGGGAGGGGGCAGAGTGGGAAAAGAGAAAGCCTTGCTGCTGTGCAAGTGCTGTTCAGCATTAGCCAAAACACTGCTGTTTTTAGTCACAAATCCAAAACACAGCACCATAAGGACTCCTAGTAAGAAAATTAACTCCATAAAAGCCAGACCCAGTATAATGTTGTAAAAATCTTTTCCTACCTGTCATGGTCAGACCCTCTGCCACCTTGAGGTTTTGAGTCTGAGGCACAAAGTGAGGTTTACTACGATAAAGCACTTATTAAGTAGATAACAATTACACCCCCTTGAGAGTGGCAACTCTTCCGCTTCTTTTAAAAATTCCTTATAATGTACCTAGTAGGCATCACTCCATTCCCAGGGAAGTATCCTTACCTGGCGTGCCAAGTAAGGGGAGATCCCCAAGGCACGGGCTAGCCCTTCCTCAGGAGCACTCAAGTTGGGCTCTCAGGGAGCGGTTTGTACACCTTTCCCCAGGGGTTTCTGTGGTCACTGCCCCAGCGGCGTCATGTCGCTGTCACTGGGCAAGCTCGGGGCTTGCAGTTGCTGGGCAAGCCCAGGCCCAGCACAAGGAAAGGTCAGACCCCCAACCACAGCACTGCCACTCACTCTGGGTCGTCTCCCCACACTACCTTCTTGCATTTTGTTTGAGTCTTTTCTGTCTGATCTGAGTTATAATGGATGATGAATCAAACCGTGTTATTTGCCCCAAAATTAAGATTTTATATGGCTCATTTATATTTACTCCTAACCATTTCTTTCTGTACTTCATAAATAAAAGCAGCGCTCTGTACCTCACACTTTTAAAGTTTGCTTTGTGGTGTTGGTAAATTAGAAAACATACAAAAAGGGAACAAAATGCTAGGGACAGGTGGCATAAAGAAGAATGCTGAAAAATGCTGCAGCATCTATCAGTCTTGTCTTCTTCACTGAAATGCTGTTTTTAGTTCTGTACATGACAGCAGAAGAGCAGAGATGAATGAAGAAAATACCTGGAAACATGGAGACGCATTCAATGAAAGACTTAAGACATAGGGTATTTATGTAGAATCATAGAATCATAGAATGTGCTGGGTTGGAAGGGACCTCTAAAGGTGATTTAGTCCAACCCCCCTGCAGTAAGTAATGGGGACATCAACTCGATGTCATGAGAAAATGCAAATCCCCAGCGTATGGCCAAGAGCAGAGTTTTAAACGGGGTCTGCTCATCAAAATTATTTCAGCCCGATTCTCAGCTGGCATCAGATAGACATAGTGCTTAGAGATATGGTTTGGTGATGGTTTTTGTCAGTGTTAGGTTGATGGTTGGACTAGATGATCTGAACGGTCCCTTCCAACCTAGCCGATTCTGCGATTCTATGATTCTGTGATCTCAGCTGAGAATCTTTCCACTGGTGCAGCCATTGGATAGGTAAAATGTTTTGAAGCCTAGGAAGGGAGATATGATCATTCTCATTTCCTCAAAGGCATAGCTGTTGCTGGCTTCTTGTTTCAAAAGTCATGTTTCTGCTATTTGGTGATTTTCTCAGGATAAGGACCAGGGAATTTTCTAGGCTTTGGACATGTTGAAACAGACAATAAATTTGTTCATATGGGATTCTCGTTTACCAGCTTCCATGAGCAGGTCTGATGAAAGAAGGCTAAATGGCACTACTGTGTTTCCTCTGCGCATGTAGAGGGATGAAGAGCCTGGGAAATCAAATACTGCTGCAGCTGCCTGATCCCGAAGCACATCCCTGTGCAGCTCTTGCCAGATTTCTGCCATTCTACACTGAAAGCTTCACACCAGATAGTGGATGTAACATTTAGAGAGAAGACATTTCTATGTGTTAATACGTGGTATTAAGAGGGTAGGTGGAGGAAAGGCATTTATGTCCTGGCATTCTCATAGTACAAAAGTGGGACTGCATTTAATCAACTTCAAAGTGTCTGATTTAAAGTAAACAAAAGAGTGACGTTTTCCTGCACTACACAACATGTTTTCCTGAACCACACAAGGAATCTGAAAAACTCATTGCACATTACGTCAGACAAGTTGACATGCTGGAGGTCTTTAAAAAAATGTTATGGCACGGCATGAACAATGAGTAAATCCCACAGGTTTTGGACAGGACAGAGCCACCCTTTCTCTGGTCATACGCCCACTGAGAGAGGCCAGAGGATAGAGAGGCTGATATAAATAATAATTTGGGGGAAGACTGTGATGAGGTCTTGCATTTTCCTATAAGTCACCTGCTATCTGATACTGTTGGGGAAAAGTCTTAGATTACATATGCCACTCATGGTCCTACTCTACGGTCATCACCAGTCTTTTATCTTTGGTGTCATTTTTAGGAATTTAATTTACTATTACAAGCAGATGTACAGCATCTGAAACTACTCAGTATTTAGTGGTCACACTAAGCATATTTCATTCTCTCGTTCTCTTTTTCTTCTATATACTGAAGATGCAGAGAGATAACTGATACAAAGACCATCTTTTCCCATTTCTTGCAACATTCCACCTTAACCCTTCTCCCCAGCTGTATATTCAATCATCATTCCCCTCTCTAGGAGTACTAACATAAACCTCACTATACTAATATATATTGAATTTTGTTTTTTCTAAGTTAGTTTGCCTATAGAGTAATTCTAATCCTTGTCCAGCTTTCTTTGATGTTGACTCTTGTGTTTGTCATTTCCCTATTTTGTTTCATGAGCAACTTTAAATGTTAAAGCTGTATGGAGCAGAAGTAAAAAGCAGTCTGGAATCTCAACTCTCAGAGTTGAACAAATTTCCTAAAATTCTTGGAAATACTTTTTTTTCCTGTTTCTCAGGCACATTTTTATTTATCGTCATGCTACACCCTTGATGTAAATTGTCCAAGGTTTAATCAGCAGGTGTCACATGGAATGCCATGAAAAGGCATTTGAAAAAAAAAAAATTAAAAAAAAATTCTAATAAGTTATGTCTTGAGCACATAATGGTGAACATAATGTTAACATCTGCTATAGGGTTTTCCAGGAACTCCAATTTTGCAATAAACACGGGATCCTGCGTTAAATCAGCCCTTGATTATTATTTCACATATTTTGACTGCTAGTATAGACTTCATTATTGTGTAAGCACAAAAAGTGTTATGGAAAATTCTTGCTTTTAGGATCCTGTTTTTTCTAGAAATTTCATAGCAGCGTAGTGCAGACATATTCAGCACTCTAGTAGTCATTGGATCTGTCAGTTATTCCTGGCTGCATCTTCAAGATGATTAACTTTTTAAACAGACTTAATTTTCAAAAATTGAGCTTAGAGAACAACCTCCAGCACAGAGATGTGGAAGAGGTATTTCTAAGGGCTGCTTGTTCAATAACCAGGATTTATTAAAAGTAAAGATAGGAATTAGCCTGGTTGGGG
Organism: Chroicocephalus ridibundus; assembly: GCF_963924245.1. NCBI lineage: Eukaryota > Metazoa > Chordata > Aves > Charadriiformes > Laridae > Chroicocephalus > Chroicocephalus ridibundus. The sequence continues at coordinate 82,968,873 of NC_086285.1, read as the reverse complement.
TTTTTTGCTTGTTTTTGTTGCTCTGTTTTGTTTTTCTTTAAGGCTCTTCTTAGTACATTAACTGTCTAGCCATGCTTTCTGGTTAACATGATGCAGCACAAGGTGATGAACTAACAAGAGAAATAGACTTTAAAGGTGGTCAAAGTTTATTTCGTAACAAATTCTAGCCGCTTAGAATTATTCTTAAACGTGACATTTTGGTGGAATTATTCTTAAACCTGACATTTTGGTGAACTACACTCACAACAGATTATATCTTCTGTTATCCAGAAATATCTCAGTGGCTCGAGTCCTGGCAGCTATCTTCCTGCTTGACTAAACAATATTTTTGTAGTTCACACAGGTCATACTGGTCTAAAACAGTCATTTAGACTTTCTTTCCATCACTGAATAAGGATGTACGTTCTCGCATCACTTTCTTCATCAGTCTAAAGCTGCAGGTGAACTTTTGTATAGCCTTAAAGTTGAGATAACTCTAATTATAGTTTGGGTTGGTTTTTTTTTTTTTCATTTTGTACAATGGGTGAGCGTTTTATATTTAAATGGCATAAGTATGATTCATATGCTAGCACCAAATAGCACCACTTGTTGCTAAGTGAAAATCTACACTGGCAAGAGCAAAACCAAGAAGCATCATGCTGTTGATGCTTGGCCAACAGGAAGCAATACTCCTGAACAAATTTAGACAGAAAGAATAGTTGAAAAGAGATTAAATGGAAAAGTAAATTATGAGAAAGTAACTTCTTATTGTTTCTTCGGTGAGGGGGAGGTACTGGTGGGGTTTTTTGTTAAACAAGCGTTGTGATTTTAGCAGACAAAATACACGTATCTCTCTCCTATCTGGTCAAAAACACTCGGTACAGTACTACAATTTGTAAAGGGATTGTGAAAAGGGTAACCCATTAAGTAAAAGGAGAACGGCATCGACATTAACCTCAGTGTCAGGCTAGGTGGATAATGGGATTTTTCATAGTTAAGTAGTAAACAATATTTTCAGAGGTGATGTGACACAAATAGTAAATTATGAATATTATTAATAGGGAGAATGCTGAAATAATGTTTCAAAACATCTGCTTTCAGAAAATTAGAAAAAACAGAATAGGTTTTAAAGCTAATAGCAGAAGATGCAATGTTATACATCAATCTAATCACAGAAACCTTCATTAAGCTAGAAGTTCATCAGTGGAAATGTCCAAGGAAGAGAGACTTATATGTATTAGTTCATTGCAGAATCATGTGAATTGCCAATATATTGTAGCTGATAATAAGGCTATCTTTTCTCAATAGAGAGAAATACTAGTACAGTTGAACAAGGGTTTAGTAAAACATCGTCTGAAATTCTGTGCATAATTCTGACCGCTTACTTTCAAAGAATTAGAATTCAAACCAAAACAAGTGCAGAATGAATCAGGAATTTGGAGAGCTTATAGGGACAAAGACTAGAAGAACTTTATTCCTCTTAAGCTTTTAATTTGCTAGGATAGAGGATGGGATTGCTCTTTATACCCATATTCAGGGGAAAAATACCATGGGAGTTGAAAATCTACTTTAGTTAAATGTGATATTAGCACAAGAATATCCATACCCCAAAATAATCTTCTTTCTGTCTGAAGATTAATTCTTTCTCCAGTGATCTATGGAAGCACCTAAATATTTCTTTGTGCTAGGACAACTCAAAGCCTATTAGTATCAGTAGTTAAACTATATAGTTTTGTTTATTGTCTTTTATTCGTAAGCAATACATTCAAAAACTATGTGTAATTAACACGGGTATGAGCTGAAAGTCCAAAAATTAAAGAATGCCATATAAAACACATGTAAGAAAATATTGAATTGAAAATATTTTTCTTTCTTACTAATTATTTTTACATTAACAAGGCAGTGCAAAAGCTCTAAGACAGTTTCCTTTCACTGTAAAGTACCATTTTTAACGCTCAAACCATTGTTTGAGTTTCTGAGTATAGATGTAATTTTATATAAAAATAAATCCACAAGGGAGTTTCAATAAAATAAAAATATTCTGCTTTGACTGCATTGGAAGAATTGTTATCAGCTGTCATTCTTAAAATTTATGTTCAGTGTAAATTACCAAATGAGCATTTTGGTGTCTTTTTTTGCTTTTAGAACCAGACTTCTGCTTCTTTCTACCCACTTGTTGCATTCTTATGTCTTGAAAAGATACTGAGAAAACAAGAAAGAAGTAAGAGAACATAGGCAAATTCAGGAGGGAGTTATGGATGGCAATCAGGAGAAAAACAGAAAATGACAGGATTAGGCAAGAAAATAGGACTGAAATGGAAAGAACAAAACTAAGGTGGTCAGTGAAGCTCTCTGAACTTAACTTCCGAATTTCAAATCAGACTAACCTGATCTTTTGCTGTCTTACAATCTAGTATTCTGTTTCTACCATAAAGCGGACATTTCGATATGTGACAACATAGATACTGAGACATTTATTGATGATTTCAATATGTATATTTGTGTATATGGGATCTGCCATTTTAACTTTGGCTTATATCTGTTGAATACTTTGGTCAGTGTTCTACAAAACTGAATAGAACAGAATGGCAAAATTCTGCATTTCACTGACATACAGTTATGATCTTCTTTGTCTCAATTTGGAAGTTTTAGGATTTTGGTATAATCGATAAGGCTATGAGAAATTCACTGGTTTTGATTACAGTGAAATTTAGTTAAACTTATTTCAAGAAGCTCTGCTACATATAAGGGTAAGTTTCGAAACTAAAGCATCCTAATCTACTAAATATTATTTTATTACATAGCCCATAGAAGTTTCCTATAGGCCTGTTATACTGGACTCCTCTGATCACGCGTGTGTCTAACGCAGCAGGGGAAACTATTGCTTGTTTCAGCCTTATGACAGCAGTGGCAGAAGATGAAATCTCAATCTGCGTCCTGCTGCTTGCTTAGAAAGCTAAATACGGATCATTGGAAATTGTGAAGAGAATGTGCTAGTAGGTGCTAAAGAAAGGTAAAATGACTCGCACTTGTGAGGTGTTGTGTTTCAGGTGGGTTGGTTTTGATAAGCTAGAATTGGCGGGAGATGTTCAAGTAGTTGGATGAGACTCCTAGAAGCTTATTACCGAGTTTCAAGATTACAAAGGTACTTTAGTACTTTATAAAAGTACCTTAGTATACTTTTGTCTATGAAGAAAGAGCTGGGAGAGGTACTTAATCTAAACCTGAGTGCAGGGAAGTCACTAAATACCTGTAGTTCCCTTCATTTCTAGTTATGAGACTGTCTGCATACTGTACCTTTGTGTGTAGATGGAATGGCTCAATACTCAAAAACCTCATGGTGTAGAAATGCTCACAGCATCTATTCACCTCTGAGAGTCTTAACAGAGCTGTTCCCTGAATGAACTTCTTGAATGCCCTTGCGGATCACGTGAGCTATTCTGGAAAAGGGAGCTGGTTTAAACTTTGACCACATTATTTGGTCCTCCTTGAAATAATCTTGAGTACTTTCACTGCTTGTTTAGAACTTTGCTTCTACTTGTGTCTCGATGGAGTAACACCAGACTCAAGTATGGACTGGGATACAAGCAGCTGGAGAGCAGCCCTGCAGAAAGGGATCTGGGGGTGCTGGTTGACAACAGGCTCACTATGAGTCAGCAGAGTGCCCTGGCAGCCCAGGCGGCAAACCGCATCCTGGGGTGCCTCACACACAGTATAACCAGCCAGTCAAAAGACGTCATTATCCTCCTGCATTCCATGTTGGTGTGGCCTCACCTTGAATACTCTTTGCAGTTCTGAGCCCCACAAGTTAAGAGGGATGTGAATGTCCTTGAATGCCTCCACAAGAGGGCAACAAAGCTGGTGAAAGGGCTGGAAACCATGTCCTCTGAGGAGCATCTAAGGACTTTGGGCTTGTCTAGTTTGGAGTAAAGGATGCCATGAGGCGACGTCACTGCTCTCTACAGCTTCCTGAGGAGGGGAAGTGGAGAGGGAGGTGCTGATCTCCTATCTTTGGTATCCACCGATAGGATGTGTGGGAATGGTTCAAAGCTGCGCCAGGAGAGGTTTAGACTGGACATTAGGAGGCATTTTTCATCGTCAGAGTGGTCAAACACTGGAACAGGCTTCCTAGAAAGGTGGTTGATGCCCCAAGCCTGTCAGTGTTCAAGAGACATTTGGATAATGCCCTTAACAACATGCTTTAACTTGGTAAGCCCTGAACTGGTCAGGCAGTTGGACTAGATGATCATTGCAGGTGCCTTGCAACTGAAATTATTCTATTCCATTCCATTCCACTCCACTCCACTCCACTCCACTCCACTCCACTCCACTCCATTCAAGGACAGATGCTCTCTTTGCATGAGAGAAAATGAGAAAGACAAGTTGAAAAGAAACTAAATTTCTTTGATGAAATACTAATAATAAAATAATAAGAGATAGATAATAAGAAAATAATGAAATATATACAATATATACAAAACCATATCGAGCTCCTAGGATGATGATCATGTCACCGGCAGGCACTGGAGAATTCCCAGACTGTACTAAGCAACAGACAGGAGCTGAACTCAGGAACCAGATTCAGGAACACATGGATCAGGATCAAAGGCAGACAAACAGACAGAGTCCTCCTCAGACACTGGTCATTGAAGAAAAAGGCTGACCTCTTTGATCCATCAGCTTTTATACTGAGCATGATGCAGATGGGATGAAATACCCTGTTGGTCAGTTTTGGGTCACCTGTCCTGTCCGCTCCTCCATGCAGGTGCGACCCCTCTACGCTCTTCCTCTTCCGACCCTCCAACGGGGCACACTACAAAGTTGTCTGACCTTGGTTGTTATAGCAGTATGTATAAGCAGAGCCTCTCTGCATTCCTTGGTATTCACTATAAACATCAGACCTTATCTGCTAGAAGTGGACATTGTCTGAAGAATATGCTGTTAATTTCAGAGAGTTAGAGGAGTAAACTAGAGAGAGAAAAGTAAAAGTACTGAAAAGAAAACTGGTTCTTTTTTACCTCAAACCAGGACATCTTATCTTTCTTCCCTCCCCTCCCCTCCCCTCTCCTCCCCTCTCATTTCCATTCCATTCCATTCCATTCCATTCCATTCTTATTTTTCTTACCCCATCTTGGTTGGGGGGCAGAAAACCACTTGTCAACAATTTTCTCCTCCATTCTAGTATAAGATACGGATAGAACAGAGCAGGAAAATTCACAGAATCAGATTCTGGTTTCCCCTGTGTCAGACATTGCCAAATGCTGCTTTTCAGCAGTGGTTAGCATAGTCCCACACATCTGAGGCAGATGCCTGATACAATGGCTCTACTCTGTTGTGTTGGAATGGACTGGAAGAGAAGTTTCCTTATGGCCAGCTGTCAACGGAAAACTTGAAGACTTGAAAGTTATCATCTGAGAGAGAGAGAACAGCATTGGGTTATGATAGTCTTGTCTCTGTTACTGGTTAAAATAAAAAATAAACAGCTGGTTGTCTTAACCAAAACTTGACAAGACAGGTAAAGAGGGCTCATACACTGAGATATACAGCTGAAAGGCCACCTAAGAAAATCAGTCTTACTACCTTTCTGCTATTAGTTTTAGTGCTTTGTACCTCAGTTTTGATACCCAGCTGTGAGGTTTAGCAAGTGCTGATGTCCCAAATGTGAAAATTTATCTGATGGGTTAAAGATATGTCATTATTGATCTCAAATCTAAATCTCATTTTTATAACTTTACAGACATAAGCTATGTTAAGTAGGGCCTGGCCATTTTTTCATTTACCATAAGCTACCTTTTGTGCATGTACAGAAAATAGGGGAAGGCGAATTCAAACACTGTTTTAACTGGCCGTTAGGTAACATTCTTACATACTGGTGGAACTATATTCCTTGTGATTGTCTGTTTTGCTTGAAATTTCAGTCTTGAGCATTACATCAAGAAATATATATTTGTATTTTACTTGCGTAGTGTCTCTTGAAGAATTTGGCAGGAAAACTTAATGCCCTCCGGTCATTTCATACCACTATCTCTCAATATTGATTTATGCATCCATTAGTAATTAAAAAATATTTTGGATGGAAAAAAAGCCATTTAGAGGATAAGCTTTGCATTGCTAGAAATATTTTTTCCAGTCCGCAGATTATTTCAAGATAAATAATCCCTTCACAATGAAATGAAAAGACTGATTTCTCAGTGAGAGCAACACAGTACAAAATAACAACAAAAATGTCATTAAACACTAGAGGGAAGAGGGGCTTTGAAACTTTTTGACAAATACTTTTTTTCCCCCCAATTCTCAATGAGTTATTGCAAAGTGGCCCCTCAAAAAAAACCCTAAAAAATTACTTGCTGTCATCACCACTGTTTTCCACATATTATTAAAATAAATTGCATTTTATACATGAAAAATAAAGATGTGAGATTGTAATTCAATGACATAATTCTATGTCAAAGTTCCAGTGACATTAAGAAACAATTCTGTCTTCCCTGTTCTTTACTTGTCTATCAGAGCACTTTCATTGAAATTAGAGTCTTAAAGTCTTACTAGGTACCATTTGGTGTATTTTGCAGTACATTCTACTGTTGTGTATTTATTACTGCACCAAAAATAACTGGAAAAGGCTTGTTGTCTTGCTTCTTTTCAGCATGACTATTCATGTAAATACTGCATAGTATGCAATGGTCTTTAAATAGTGCAGGTAACGTAACTGATTGAACTTGATCCTAAAGGCAGTAAAGTTCATCTGCTCATCACAGTGTGGCTTCTTGTTGCGAAGCTCAATGTGACCCGGCAATGTGTGCTTGCAGCCCAGAAGGCCAACCATATCCTGGGCTGTATCAAAAGAAGAGTGGCCAGCAGGGCAAGGGAGGTGATTCTCCCCCTCTACTCCACTCTGGTGAGCCTGGACTGCTGTGTCCAGCTTTGGAGTCCTCAGCACAAGAAACACGTGGACCTGTTGGAGCAGGTCCAGAAGAGGGCCACAAGATGATCAGAGGGCTGGAGCACCTCTCCTATGAGGACAGGCTGAGAGAGCTGGAATTGTTCATCCTGGAGAAGAGAAGGCTCTGGGGAGACCTTATAGCATCTTTCCAATATCTGAAGAGGACCTACAAGAAAGCTGGAGAGGGACTTTTACAAGGGCATGTAGCAATAAATGAGGAGTAAGGGCTTCAAACTGGTAGATTTAGATTAGATATCAGGAAGAAATTTTTCACTATGAGGGTGGTGAGGCACTGGAACAGGTTGCCCAGAGAAGCTGTGGATCCCCCATCCCTGGCAGTGTTCCAGGCCACGCTGGATGGGGCTTTGAGCAACCTGGTCTAGTGGGATGTGTCCCTGCCCATGGCAGGGGGGCTGGAACTAGATGATCTTTAAGGTCTTTTCCAACCTAAACCATTCCATTTTATTATTTTCTCTATTTCCCCCCCCACCTTTTCGTATCAGTACAAAGGGACCCTAAACTAGCAGAACACCAAACTTCACAGTATTGAGATAGTGCTGTGATATTAGTTCTTACGTCACTCAGCTTGTTGGCAGGCAGTGTCAGTTGTGACCAGAAGGTGATGGAGATGAAGGAAAGAGAGGTGGGAACAAACTCTCCTGTGGCATGGTGGCAGTCAACTTCTGTAATGCTCCCCTGAGGTGTTCAACACCTGGCAAAGCTGGAAGTACCCTCAGTCTATTATAAATTACACCAGGTGGCTAAACCAGCATGTGTCCCATCTATGATTATCTAGGGGCTGGGGATTAAAGCTCTCTGTGTCTGTTTTTACTGCTTCATAGCTGGGGGCCGAGGCAAAAAATTCTCTCCTTTTTAAGTTTGCATTATTGCTGTTGGAATTAATATGCATACACACACCTGATTAAAAAATAAGAATCTCCTAGAAGAAAATAATTTTCTATGTTTTGATTTAAAACAGGAAAATATATATTTGAAGAAATAACAAAGCAAAAAGTACAGCAAAAATCCGTATGTTGCATCAGTTTGGGATCAAACTGCATCCATGTTGCAGTAGCATATTTGAAGTAACCCTGTGCCGAATTTATTTTACGGAATTAAGCCAAAGGCTTTTAATATAAACACAGTATAGAAAAATGTCACCCACTCAGTTGTATCAAAATAGTAATCAAACTGACTGCCATTGTAATGCAGCACCAGTCATGCTGTTGCACAGTAACACTAGACAGGAGAAGATGATTGAGAGCTGGTGACGTATGTGAAACACGGGAATAGCTGTTGGCAAAAGCTGTCTGTACCACATTTCAGGGAAAGAAATAGTGGGCACGTTAAAGTTAGGCCATCGAACAGCCTATGAAATAATACAGAAGGTTTCTCAGCGTCTCCATCAGGAAAAGTAAAAGGATTAAAGCATTTCAACATAAATTTTACTTTATAGATGGTACTAAGTTATTAGAGGGCATGAAGACTGTAGTCAATACAATATACGTATTTTTAGAAGCAAAACTAAAAACCAGGAGAAAAAAGGAAATAAGAAATCTGGGAGTATGCTGCAGAACTTCCTCTCTATTTGGGCTGATCTGATAACAAGCTAATGCTAAACAGAGCTAGGATTTTCTACAGCAGACCTATGTTAACCTTTATTGGGAGCATGAAAACATGAATGCCCTTAAGAAAACTATTAAGCTAAACATGTGAGGGGAGTTAAAGCTGTTCTATATGGCTAACCAATTGTCCTTTCACAGCCATCATTTTCTGGCCATTATTAGAACTTGGTGAATGCCTTGAAATAGATCCTGCATAAAGTTTTAGCAGGAACCTGTCTTCTATCCAAAAACACTTATTTGACAGAAAAAGACTCAAAAGCCAAGTCCGAGTTCACGAAAGGACTCAAATATGGGTCCCTTAATGTTGCAACACCAGGAAGCAGCCACAGGTATATTATTAAGCTCCTGAGAAAGACTGAGTTGATACTGGTATAAATGAAAGAGACCACAGCTTTGCCTAGCAGACGCTGAACAGCCCAAGAGAGGAGGCAAACAGTGACACTAGCTGAGAGGATCTAGTGCAAGATATCTATTTATATCCTGTAGGATTGTCTCTGATATCTCACAGAATCCTAGCCCTAGGAAGAACTCAGAACAGACCTTGTTCACCTTTCATTATAGAAACTGTGGAGAACTAATGTAACTGTCAACAGGAAAAATACCAGCAGACCTCATGAAACCAAGACGAAGGTCCCCCGGCAGAGCTTTGGGAGGGGAAGACTCAAAACAGGCACTGGGAAAGAGAAGGCAGTAGAGTATTCCAGACATCTTTGCAGTGAAGTAACTCCCCACCCGCTGACGACATCTAAGCCAGGCATTAATCTTTTCGCCTAATGCAGAGTAATGCGTGTGACGAGAAGCATGTTCTGCTGATACACATCTTCCCAGGTTTTAACGCAATACCTTGTAAAGGAAAAACACTTCATAATAAGTGCATGGAGGGTCTTAATTATCTTACATACCTGGATGAACAATTAAATCCAGACTTGAATTTAGTTCTTGCAAATTCCTTAGTCTTTCACAAATCAAAGACAAGGTGCTGATCCAAACTCCAGTGGTGCTGCTGGGCACAATTCCATTTCCTTACTAATGTATTTTTGGCACGAGGAGGATGTTCTTTCCTTGTCACAGTACTAGAAAAATAAATAGAAGTCATGTTTCTGTTCGCAGTGTGGGTACGTTTCCTGATTAGCTGAAGCTAATCCTTAACTTTAAAATTGAACATTTTTTAGAAAGTGAAAATTTAAGAATGTCAAATAGACAATAAAGGGTATTTTACAGATGTCTTTTGAAGTGGTATTTGTAATCAGAGTCACCTTATAAAATTCTATAAATTTAGGAACTACCTACATAGTCATTGCATGTTTCTGAACAGCACTTTTGGGTACTTTTTTTTTTATAAAAAGGATAGTTTTAAATTGCTGAGCATAGCAAACAGTGGAATATGTGCTTGATTTCCACAAGTAGGTAGTTAAAAGGTTAACCATGATTTCTGTGGAGGGTTGACCTTGGCTAGCTGCCAGATGCCCATCCAGCTGCTCTCTCACTCCCCTCCTCAACTAGAGAGGGCAGAAAATAAGGTGAATAAGCTTATGCATCCACGTAACGACAGGGAGATCCCTTATCGGTTACTGACATGGGCAAAACAGATTTGACTTGGAGAAAATTCATGTATTGCCAATTAAAAGAGAGTTGCATGGTGAGAAACAAAGGCAAATGTGAAAACATCTTCCTACCACTCACCCTTCTTTCTGCCCAGGCTCACCTTCACTCTTTTACTCCCAACTTCCTCCTGAGTGGCACAATGGGACGGGGAATGGGGGTCTGCGGTCAGCCCACGGCAGCTCCTCTCTGCCGCTCCTGCCTCCTCACGCGTTTCCCTGCTCCAGGCCGGGCCCTTCCCAGGGGCTGCAGGGAAACCCCCGCCCCAGCGGGGTCTCTGCCGGGGCCGCGGGGGCATCTCCGCGGGGGCGCCCGGAGCCCCTCCTCCCCTCCTCCCGCTCTCCCCTCGGGGCTCGCAGGGCTGTTTCTCACCCGGTTTCCCTCAGCCCTGGCTGCCGGGCAGCGTTTTGCCCTTTCTGAGCCAGGCTTTCCCCGCGGCGCCCGCCCGTGGCTGAGGGGCTCAGCTGTGCCCTGCGCTGGGGCCGTTGGAGCCGGCTGGAACCGGCTGTGTCCGGCACGGGGCAGCCCCGGCCCGGCAACACAGGGGCCGCCCCGCAGCACCCGCCGCCGGCACCGGGGCACCCGCACCCGGTACAGTTTCTTGAATGTGATTTTTAACGAAGTGTGTATTCGCATTGCCCTTCTCAGCTTTCCCTTCTCTTTGTAATTCTGTGCTCGCGATACCTACCGCAGGAAAAAAGCAGAGTAAATGCGAACTCTGGGCCTTCTAATTTCTGCGTGTTCTGAACTGTGGCATTACAAAAAATTCCAATGACGTCTTTCTCAGAACGTTCGTAAAGCTCAAAGTCAGCTGGCGCTATTCACTGATGCTGAGATTTCAGTGGCAGTTTTCTAATCGTAATGAGTCACCTGGCTTTATTTATTATGAATAACACCGTCGTATAAACAAGATTAATGCATTTTCCTAAGATGCTTCTGATAAATCCTGTGTTCTATATTTCCCAAGAGAAAAAAAAAAAAAAAAAGGAAATGATTGGAATAACAGGGCTTGTCTTCTTCAGTGTTTTTTTTTTTTTTTAAAAGCACTGTACTTTAGCATCTCTTATTACAAGAAGCAGGAATTTATAATGAAGTCTCATTACTTAATAGCTATCAAAGAGGAAGTCTGCCTTAAAGCTAGCAGATTGTGAAGGCATAGAACTTTCCCCTTCTTGCACTGCTGTGCAACTATTATAAGGGAAGGGTGCTGGATTTTGATGAAAAGGTGAAGAAAATAATGCCTGTAGTGTGTTTGAATAGGAATATTGTCATCTGTCACCTCTATAAAGCTGTTGCAAACAAATGTTTTGGGTTGTTAATGATTTGACAGTGTTGAATAATAAAACAGATTGATGCACCTCCATTGCAAGTAACTCAGAATTGAAGGTTGTGATGTTTGTTATCTGAGTGTTAATTGCTCATTGATTTTCTTTTTTAAATAATAAACTTTGATTTAACAGATGACTGATATCATGATAATATAAGCATTCTCAGTATACCCATTCCTCTTTCAGGTATCTGTGTTAATAATTTAGGATCTAAGGCTGCATCACCTCTTCAGTCAGATAATCTGTATTCACTTGAGCAGCTCCCTTGCAATCAATTGTTACTGACCTTTTTCTGCCACCGTCTGGCTTACATGACAGCAGTTCAAATTTTTTGGTGTGATTCTCTAGTTTAATTTCCATTTTAGACCCTGAAACTAAGTACAGTTTTCATGGCTTGATATTTTTCATGTGGAAGTACTGCTCCAGATTAGTGTTCAGGTCTTCTAGAGCTCACTGGAATTATGCTGACTTTTGGTAAAGAAACTGTTAATTTTGTAATTCTAAATAACAGCCTTTGAAACAAAAATGAGTCAGGAGGCTTAATAAGGGGAAAAGAAACTTTGATTAAATATATTTTTGTGACAAAGATATTAATACATTTTGATGATCAACATATTAATAATATACCAAGAGAATATTAATGTCATGATTTTTTAACATAATTATGATTAAAAAAGCCACGATAATGCCGAATATGTTGCTGCAAAATAATTAGGCAGAAAATTAATAATCTGGGAACTCAGGAGATGTAACAATTAGCACAAAAACCACAGAAATCACTGTGTTGGAAAAAAGCAGTGTCACCCTTCTGGCATCTTTGTCCTCTTCCCACACTCCATCTCTATTTTACAAAAGCTATACAATGGAAAAATTATTTCCAGGGGTTTTGCATTTTGTATCAACGTAACTGACCAAACTTTATTTACTGTCCTTGTGGATCAGGTGAGAAATTAGCCTTCATCATCACCATAGATCTTTTTAGAAAAGATAAAATCATGGCAAGCATCAAACTGGTGGTTTCTCAGGAACCTCTCAGGTTCCAGCAATCATCAGTTTACAGACTTTCTAAGCTATATGTTGGCTCAGAACAAAGGATTCTATTCTTGAAAAGTTGTCTGATATCCTTTTTAACACATTTTTAGCATCCAGTCCCACCGCATCTTTTGGCAAATAGTTCCACAAATCCTGTACGTGTGCAAAGAAAAGAAAAATAAAGAAACAAACAGTTTTAGCTTATTTCAGGTTTCTTGATGTTTGACTTCTATTGCTGTCATCTTGGGTTTGGGTTTTTTTATTGACAATGCAAGATTTAAATTATTATTTCCTATTTGTGTTCTCTGTGTCACCCCTAATTTCATGGATGTTAATGAAATCTTTAGTGATCTCTACATCTGTCTTTACCAATCTCGATCTCTTTTTCTCCCAAGCTAAATAGAGCAGGACTCTTCAGTGATTCCCGTAGAGAAGCCATTGTATCCAATGACATATGTCAATTTTTTTTTCTATGCTTCTTTTTCCCCCTAATGTCTTTATGTCTAATACAACTATTGGGTAAACTGTAATTAAATTGTACAGTGGTTATAGTGTTAATGCAGGATATGGACAAACTAAAGTAATTTCCTTGCTCCTCCCCATGTCTTGTGACATGTTTGAAAATGTTTTCTCCATGGTAGATCCACTGTTAGTGAAACTTCAATTTACTGTGTTAAACAGCTGTGAATTTCACATCTGTTATAGCTAGCTTATTTCTTTTGTATCAACAAGCATTAAGGGATTAATTGCTGTTTGAAATATACATTTCTAAGCATGGCTTGTATACTACTATTTCTTTAAAAAAGAAAAAGCTAAAAGAGAATAGAGGAACCACTGTTTCGAACAACAATAGTCAGGTGTCTGATTGCTAACAAATATGGTAAGATTCCATTGTACATAGGACGGAGATCTAGGTGGAGTACTAGACTTGCATGCTTAAGTAGAAAGGACTCTATCCCCACAATGCTCCAACAGTGTTTTTAATGGCAGAGTATTGGGAGAGAATACGTCCCTGGAAGGAAGCAGATGGCTCTTGGGGAATTAAGGCTCACTGGAAAGGCAGACTTGACAGCTATAAGCAAAGAAACTTGGTTTTATGTGTGTTGCTTTCCTAAAACTGGAATTCTTGAGTAGCATGAAGATAGAATTGATTGTGTTAACAACATGAAGGATTTGTATAGGACCTGTGTTAAAAGCCACCAACTGTGCCTTTTTATGGAAAAAATCTCGATGAGAAGCTCTGGATCTGTTTTTGGTTTTTGCAGTCAAACCTATGTTCTTTTGTTCTTTTTTGTTCTTTTTTTTTTTTTCTTTGGCTGCTTTTTAGCACTTACGAGTCACACAGGAGAAAGAAGAGCAAAGATTCAGAATGTTGTTTTTCCCACAGAGTTTTCGTAGCCTAACTTGCCAGGCAGAGTCATTCTGGCACACAACAAACTTGTCCCAATGTTTATAAAACAATTTGGTTCTTACTGTAGCAAGGCAAAAAGGAAAAAAAAAAGGAAAACAAAAAAGAAAAAAATAGGCATGATTTGGTTAGCTCCATCCTTCCTCACGGAGAAATTGTACTTTTCGTGCAATTGAAAGTATTTCAGCATTTATTTAAGTTGCTCAGGATTTACATGAATCCAGATGCCAATCTGCTTTCAACTCCCTGCTCCAATCTGGACACCATGTCTTTCAGGCTACTGTTCTCATAGGAATAAGCGGTAAGAATATAAAGGACAGACAATGACAGCCCCCACCATAAAACGCTTCTTCCAGTCCTTCAGTGCTTGTGTTCTAATGTCTCAGAAGTCCAATATGCACACAAGAAAGCAGCAATAAGGAAGTGGAGACAGAGATTTTTGGTGGAACTGAGCCCTAAAGAACCACCAGGAAACAGCAGTCAACACACCAGTCCAATAAGTCCTATTGTTTCTGATCTGTGAATATTTAAAAAAAACCCAACCCTATAGAGTTATCAATACTAAAATAACTAAAATTTATCTTTAAAAAAATATATTAGGATTTCCTAAATGCTGTATAGTAACAACAGTGTACCGATCTATAGCAGTTATCTGATTAATCTTGTTGGAAGATAAGAATCCTTGATCCAGAACTCTTTTATTTCAGATACTGCTTGTTATCCTATTTAACACAACAACCAGACTTAGTTATCTTTGCAGATGTGACAAAGGTTCATGGACAAACCATATAGGTAAATGTTTGGGGGGGTTCCCCTCAGTGTACTTAGCTGCCTAGCACTTTCTCAGTTCTGTTGTTCGTACAATAATGTTTTTGCAAAACATATTTTAAAAGTATCACTGTTCCAAAACAATATAAAGCATTTAAGGAATCAGTATTTATCCTACATTAAAATCTTAAAAATCTTAAATCATTTAAGATTTTAAAAGCTAGTCCAAAAGTAGCTGTTATGAATTGCATGCTGTGCTCTTGGTAATGTTCCTAGGAGGGATGAGCTACATTCACAAAGCCAGAGACTCCTCTAAAATCAAGAAGCATTGCTCGTTAGACTTGATGTACAAATTTTGTGTTTGGATGTGCTTTTCCCTGATGATGCTGCATTACCTCAGAGAATCTGTGTATAAACAAGAAATATTGCCAAATCTGACTCGATATTCATTCTTTTAAAAATATGGAATAATAGGGTAGTGAGAGGATTGTTTAATGAAAATTATAATAATAAAAAACCACTCTCTCTTCTGTAACTCATTCAGAAATTAAGAGTAGAAAAGCAGTTTACTTCATACCATTCTGTGATTATTAAAAATATTTTAAACTTAACTTACAATTGAAACTTCGGCATCTGCAAGTTAGGAGCTAGGTTTTGAGACTAGTACCTAAAAAAGCTCAGAAATAGGCACAGGCGATGCTCTTCTGATCCAAACTACTAATTTGTGCTGGCTGGTGTTTCGTAGTAAAGCTCAAGAAGTCCTGCAAGAGACAATTAAGACATAACATTTCCAGAAAAAATTTCCTCCCAACTCTTGACAGTTAGAGGTCAGTCTGGCCTGAAATACGCGGATTTATATCTTTCCCTTGGGTCCATTACTTTGTACATGGCTAGAGAGCTGAAAATGAAAGTTAAAATTCATTGGAGCTGTGGTGTGGGATCAGTTAGAATTCTCAATTATGTTGGCCCAGATCCACAAAAAGATCCACAGAGTGTAGGTGCTCAAGGCTAAGCCTCATCCTCTGTTCAACATTTAGGTGCCTTAAGGTCACAGTTCCTGCAATTCAAGCTAGTAAAGCTCCCTCAGGAATATTTCTTCTGCCCTGATCTTTGGTGGTTTTCATTATTGGGTTGAGTATTTTGTCAACCTGTATCTCAAGACAAAGCTTACAGAGCTTGGTTCTAAAATTCCAGACAGAATTGATGTGGCTCAAACTACATAAAAGGACAGATCATCATAAAATTTTTAGAAATAATAAACTCTTCTATACTCATCCTGCTGTTGAAAGCAACGATAGGTCTGCAGATATTGCAAGTGTCTGATTAGTTCTATGAGAGGTCTGCTTGGAATCACCGTGAAGAAATAATGAAAAAATTGTTGTTCAGCAAATGTTCCCTATAGAAAAAATCTGTGTTGTGTTTGGATAAGAAAAGATTTGAAATCAGGTCCTCTGCTGGCTTGAAGAGGCGAGGCAGTGTTCCATTTCACTTCAGGAAAGCATTGCAGTTTAGGCCTAGATGAGGCAAAATCCAGCATTTCACAAATGTTTAAAAGTACGTTTCTTACAAAAGTTATTTACTATCTCCATATGCCCTTCAGTAGCCTAATTGGTAAGAAATGGAACACATTTTAGAGAAGGAGATTGTAACAGGTTGAAACTACCCTTCTAGATATTACAATGATTGAACATTGCAAATTCTTACAGTAACAAAATAATCATAGAACAGCGAATTTGGTTTCATTTTTATTAAAATAAAAGTTCCGTAGAAGTCCAGTAGGTCTTTGACCTGTGGCAGAATGGGGGTGAGTGGGCCTTGCTGGAAAGATTAATTGTACTTTGTGTTATAGCCTTATCCTAAGAGGTTCCTTTTCTGAAGTAATATATTAGTTGCAGATCTAGACATAAGCACAACATTTATCTCCTGCTCTGTGGGGGAGCAGGGTGGATTGCTTCTGCATTGCTTTTATTATGATCTCATAGTAAGTATACCTTCAATAAGATTATTTCTGTTTCCTGAGATGGTGGATTGTGGGCCGTGGGAAGTACTAAAGCACGTAAGAAAAAGCATGCTGGGTACCGATGAACTAGTGAAGGGGGAGGAGTATGCAGAAAAACGGTTTCACAAGTGGTGGAATTTTGAACATCTCTGTGGATATGTGCTGTCTGATGCCTAATAAGAAAATGAAGGCCATACTCTGCTCTTAACACGAGTTCTCCCTCCTCTGTCTGGCTGCCTGTTGTTACAAACCTCATAGGAAATGTGTATCTTTGGGATCATTTCTCCCTTGCAAAATTTCAGTGAATTCAGCAAACAGTCTCAAAATTAGAGAGACATTCAAACAAGATTTTTGGTGTTTGGGTTGGGAGTGTGTGAATAAAGCTAATAGCGTAAAGTTTTGCTTCCTCTTCGTGTATTTCTTCTAGCAGAAGAGGACAATAAAGACATCCTCATTGGAACCATGAAGAAAGCAGCTTGGGTTTAAAGAGTAGCAGTTATTGAGCTATATGTAGTTTTGAAGCATATAATAGGGATGTATTTTTAAGTACTATATTAAATCACACAGGATATCCCGTGTTGGGTTTTTTTTGTTTGGTTGGTTGATTTTGGTGGGGTTTCTTTTCTAATTTAAACACACTTTATTAAACCCAGATGGTTTTACATAAAAGTCCAAGTATAATCCTAGTAATAATTATCCGCAAGTATTTGCATCCTTTGTCAACCTGTTGCTTTGCCTTTCAATGGATGTTTTTTCTGTTTCTTTAAAATCTATTTCAGCTCTAGGATAGCGTAGCAATAACAGGAAAGAAAGCAGGTAGCTATCTGAGGGGGCAGATTAGAGCAGATGCTTGTGGTGTTGTATGTGGCAGCATAACCTCCCCCGTCCCAGATGCTGTGCTCCCTGTAATCCCAGCCCAAGGTCTCGTAGGACACAGATGCGTAACCTTGGCTCAGACCAAGGATAAACTGTAGAGATGAACCACCCAAGAAGAGAACAGTAAAACTGCAGATTGAGTTTAGTTTGTTGAGGTGGGCATACATAGCAGGTCCAGGACTGAAGATGGGAAAAACCCACTGACATTGAAACATATAAAATTAAAAGAAAAAAAACGTGGAGTTGGAAGGTGGTGACTAAGTAATGCCAAGGAGCTGTTTCAGGGAGCGAGGGAAGTTGCCCCTTCCTCATCATATGGAGGACTGCTTGCATGTCTTACAAGGTTGGTACTTACAAGGGCATACTCGTGCTTAGTCTAGTACTTTAATATTGCTTGCCATCTTTTTCTGTGTGTGTTAGCCACTATTCAATGTCTTTGTAACTGCTTTATACTCCTATGTATATTTTGCAGTATACTGGTGCACATGAAAAGGTATGCAGACAGAGTCAATAAGCAAGTGAGTGCATTTCATGTCAAAATTTACAATTGCCTTGTCGATCACTTGAACTGGCAAGATTTTGGAATTAGAAATGCTCATTTCCTCTTCTGCTTTTCATTAAATCATCCTTGCTAATGTCTGGTATGTACATTTTCCCACCAACATTTGCAGTTTATAATGTGCAAAAGCAAATGGCACTCTGGTTTTGCTCCTTCATTCAGGTAGTTAAAGTCTTAAGTAATCCAGTTTTCACTTATAGTTAATTTTGTACCTGAAATCTTAACTGGCATTCAGCTGAGGAAGCAAAAATGTAAACATGCAAATTTTTCTTAGAAAAAAGTCAGTTTCTTTATAGGTGGGACACCAAAATAAGCACCAATTTAGACCTCTGTTTTGTGTGAAAATATTTTACATCTAAAAAAGTAAGAACTGGATTAATAAAATCAAGCTATGTGCAATAGACTACTTCAGGAAAATTCAAGACTAACATCCATCAGTGTCCTGGGAATAAAGCCATCCTGGATATTGTAAATTGAAGATGTTTGGAAACTTGCGATATTGACCACATAAAGCATTCCAATTTTTAGATACTTATCGTGGTGAAATTACTTCTGAGGTCCTTCCCTTTACCACTCATCTTATCTATTTGCTTTAAGGAGATGTGCTGCAACTATGAATAATGTATTTATTTAATATTTATTAGCCTGTAGTCTTGCTAAATGTTATATTAAAGGCACTAGTATGAATCTGAAC
Organism: Chroicocephalus ridibundus; assembly: GCF_963924245.1. Classification (NCBI taxonomy): domain Eukaryota; kingdom Metazoa; phylum Chordata; class Aves; order Charadriiformes; family Laridae; genus Chroicocephalus; species Chroicocephalus ridibundus. The sequence continues at coordinate 82,950,063 of NC_086285.1, read as the reverse complement.
AGCAAATTAGTGCCCCTTCAAATCTGATATGAATAGGATGCTGACAATTTTCTTCAAATAAACTATGAATTTTAAAACAAGACTCAAGATGGTTTAATAGAAGGGGATTGATAACTTACTATTTTGATCATCCAGATAGCACATATTTCAGATAGTTCACTTTCTTTATGTGTACAGCATTGACAATAAGAAAAAAAGAGGCTTTCTACATCAAAGCATTTTGCAAAAACTAGGAAATAATCATGTTTAAATAAGATGGTAGTGTTACTGAGTCCCAAAGCAAATCTGCCACTAAACCATTATTCGTTGGATTTATTATTGTTAAATGTTTCAGATCTGTATTATCTAAAACTTCCCGTCAGTTGCACAGAACACATGATTTCAAAGAATGCCTTGATCTTGATATGCAAGAAAATTATAGGTGACAATTCCCTTGAATTTTAAAAAGCAATCTTTCTCTGAAATCTTCGCAAGAAAAAAAGTATATGCAATGTTAATTCTTTAACAAAGAATACTGATCATAAAAAAATAAACATTTTTATGAAGAGAGATTCAAGAGGAATAAATTACTAACGTGTTTGGATAGAAGTTCAAGTTTGAAGATTTGTTGAATTTTGTTTTAATGAGGATATCAAAAAAAAAGAAAAATAAAGCTCCATCCAAAGCACCATCTATATAATAGAGAAGATAAATATTAAACATTGTTTGTAAATAACTCAGCAGACACTTGCAGACAGTTTTTTGACACAGTATAGGATTCCATGATCAATTTGGTTTATTGTCCATCCTTGGGTTTTTTGTGTCTGTTTCTTTTCCCAAGTAACAAGTGATAGAACAAGAGAAAATGGTCTCAAATTGCACCTGGGAAGGTTTAGGATGGATATTAGTAAAAAAATTCTTCACTGAAAGGGTTATCAAACATTGGAACAGGCTGCCCAGAGAAGTGCCTGAGTCACCATCCCTGGAAGTATTTAAAAGACGGGTAGGTGTGGTGCTTAGGGTTTAGTGTTGGTTTAGTGGTGGACTTGGCAGTGTTAGGTCAATGGTTGGACTTGATGATCTTAGAGGTCCCTTCCAACCTAGGCGATTCTATGATTCTATGATTTATGAAATTAATATCTTTTTTATACTAAGATCATATGGAGATGTAATATATTTGTTAATAAAAAATGCCTTCATGGTAAATATTTATCAGAAATCTTTATTAAAGAAATAGGGACCTAGGAGGATTTATAAAAGTTTTTGCTCTCAAAATATGTAGGCAGATATGTGTATCAGCCTAGGTAGAGTCAGGACACAAGTTTCACCTGAGCTTAGTAAACTGGCACAAATAACTTCTCAAAAAGAGAAGACTCAAAATCAGTAGGTCGGACCAAATATTATGGAGAGTATATAGACGTCTTTCCAGGCTGTTAGGGATGACAAGGGTCCTTCTAGCAGGAAGTGGAATAGAGGACTTGCAAAAGACAAATGCATTCATTTGAAAATGAATCAGTATTATTTTACTATTCTTGACATTTATTCATGGGTAGCTAACTACTCTGAGTGCCTAGAAGCAAGCGAATGGTACATAAAATGGGAATAATCAACCCTGTGCCATTTTAAATTCAATAACCATTTAATAGATTATACACAATGGAATAAAGAAAAAACTCTCTTTTGGGCCAGAATTTAATCTTTCACTGGCTGTTTGGTATAATTTAGAAATGGCTACACTAAACAAGGTAACCAGGCAGCTAACAGGTTTCTTGTGTTGCCCCAAAATATCCAAGCCAGTTTTGTTTTTTAATATTCTGAGGTATTTACCTTTCAAAAGTATCTTGATTATGTACTCTTATATAATTTTGAAATAAATTACTTCATACTGTCACTAGGATAATGCAGTGACTCGCTTAGTGCCTACCAGATGTTTGGGGCATACGTTTTTCTTATCGTATTTTTTTGCCAAATTTATAAAGAAATATGCATGCTGTCAAAGAGTCATGTCATAGTTAAACACAGTTCTGTTTCAGAAAAGAAGGTGGTGGACAGAAGCATAATGTTCTTTATAACTGAGCAGCTTTGATAAAACTGCACAAACTTACAAAATCAAAACTCTAACGAATAAAATCTCCCTACTTCTATGATTCTATGAAGTAGGGAGTTTTTATTCAGTTACTTCATTCATTAGCATTATGTGAATTTTCTGTTTGGAAATTTATAAATTTAAAGGTCAATTTTTTAAGCTTAGCAAATTTTAAATGTGTTAAATAAATGTTATGGATTCCCTTATCTGTATGTTGATGGAGAGTTTGCTTTTAGCCTGTAGAGTTTGACATTTTCATGGTTTAAAACATATGGAAAGTTCCTGAATACTAGAAATTCTACTGATTCTACTGAGCCTCACAGTATCCTTTAAGTAAGTGTCCACTGTGCACTTAGGTTAACATACATTTCAGGATTTCAGGGTCAGAACTAGGGTCCATTGGTCATAATAATAACCTTGATTTATCAATTTATTTGGATAGTAGCTATACGTTGTATATCTGTACATGTTCAGGAAAAGCAAAGACTGTCATTTTTGTATAGTTTCTTCCAGAGTATGGAAACCCCCCCAAAAAACAGCAGAAGAGTTTGTGTGTGAGGTTGATGTTTTGCCTTTTCAGGAGTTGGTGTGAAAGGATGTGAAAAAGGATGATAATAGATGTGAGTGTCAGGATGTGTGGAGGAGGTGGCACACCTGAGAGCAGGATGAGGACAGGGCAGGGAGATAGCAGGAGGATCCGCAGGGTAAGAGGTCTGAGCCTCTACAACAGGAGGGATCAGGCAGTTGCAATGTCAGCCCAGCTGTGATGGCAGGGACGATGTCTGTAGAAGAGCGCACCTGGGAGGAGGCACCACTCCATCTAGTAACTGCCTCGAGTTGGAGCCCAAGGTCATGGGTGGCTCTCGCACGCTGAACAGCTGCACAAACGTCCCAAGGCACACACTGCTATTTCTTTGTGCTTTCATAAGTGGTCCTGCAATGCTTCCGCTCCTTGCTTTCTCACAGCTAGGTCTCAGGGCCTTATCTTGTCTATGAAAAAAAGTCACTGTTTTTTTTGATCAGATCAAGTCTAGCTAAAATAAGACAAGGTTAACTGAGGTAGAACTATTGCACACTCATTACGGTGGGAAGGGACAAAAAGAAGAGTATATAAACTCTGACCCTGACTGCTTTATTTCTTCTCGTAGATTGTTCTGTAGAGCTCTTCCGTGTGAGTGGCTCATCCAGGACTTGAAAATGTCACCTTTTACACTTAGCTAGAGAAGAATTTCTTCAGGCTGCTGTGTATACAGGATTTACAGAGGAGTTTTCTACATCTTACAGTAACGCATAGTGGAAAGCAGGAAAAGAGAAAAAAGTTCACCTATTTGTGTTGTGAAATACAAGAACAGGGAGAAGCTGACACTTTTGTGCTGGCTGGTATATCTCAAGCTATGGTTTCTATTTCATCCTGCGGTCTTTTCTCTTTTTTCTTTTTTTTTTTTCTCTTTTTTTTTCTCTTCTTTTTTTCATGACTGTAATTCCTAGGAATTGCCAGTCTAATTATTTTATTTTTACTCCCAGGAAGAATTGTCATTTTTCTATTGTAAACCAGTTTCCCCTGAGGTAGGCTGGGGAGCACTTGAGATGAGAAAGGTTTTGGAGTCGTAACAGTGCCTTTCTATCAGGACCACAGAGTCAGAAAGAAAATACGGAAATGGTTTGTTAAGCTGTGCTTTGATCTGCAAAATCAAAGAGGTCGCAAAACACCAGATTTGTTTTCAGTGTAAAGGAAATTGGATTACAGTCTGGTGATTCAGTTCTGCCGTAGAAAGCTTCCTTTTCTTTGCATCTCTGTGGGCACTAGACCCTAGGTTTTTGTGACAGTGTGTGTAGGGCATGTACTTCTGTTTTAAAGGCTGACAAACTGTTTTTAATTTTGCCTTCATAAAAGTCCCCATTTCTGTTAACCAAAACAATTTACATTAAAGTGTGTCTCACGGATTTTCCGATTGCATGTCTCCTTTGGAGATTCCCATGCAGCATTCTGTTTCTTTACAGAAATGGGAGTGGTAAATGCATCACTTCTGGGTGATACGAGTCCATACGCTGGTACGAATTTCATACCTAGGCTGAAAGCCACTATTATGCCTTGGGAGATAGTAAAATAGAAATACTAACAGAGATTAAAAGGGCCAGTGCCTGAGTTCCTCCCTGAAATGCGCATCTCTTTTTGTCTCTGTAGTAAAAATTGTTCAGGACTCAGCAGAGTAATACACAACATATGCCTGGAAAGCTGTTGATTTCTTTATGAGATGCAGTAAAGCTAATCATCACTCTTGTTTGACCTGAGGTCAGGCTATTTTAAGGTGCAGCTTGAAATTCACTCCTGCTCTGACCTCACTTGAGCTCGTGTCATCATAGAGTTTCTAGGATTGCTGTTACCAGTTGGATTGCGTTGGACATTCTATTTTGTACCAATGCAAATATGATCTATGTGCTGATAATCTGTGGGAAGACAGGATCGTGCACATGCACTTGCATAAAAATCTCAGTTGCCAAAAGTCCCTATGAAATGTATCTTTTATTCAAATTGCGAGCCAGAATTCTGTCCCAGAAGCCAGGTTAAAGCATTCAGAGACGTAGCAACAGAAAAATCTCTGTGTTTTTCTTGAGGTTCGGCTTCTGTACTTGCACTTCAGTACTGCTCACTACTCAGTCATGAGACATTAATAAAAGCCCTGTACAAAGGGAGCATTGCGTGTTCCTTAGTATGGCTCACAGGGGTTAAGCTTTATATTGCTGCAAAGGCCAATCTTTTGAGAAACTTGTATGCTCAGTGTCAAACAATTCTTTCTTCTGGGCTACAAGGGAATTTTATATGTCAGTGGCCTAAATATATGACATTGTATAAGACTTTGGCAAGCTAATTGCTTATTACAGAGGAATTTAAAATGGGTGTTTAATGAATGAACACTGCCTGCTTAAATATCAGCTTGTGGCATTGTAAATCAAGGTTACTGTGCTTAGGTCATGCAAGATTAGGAACTATAAAAGTGGCGCTCTATCTCAGTGAAATAATCATTTTAAATTTAAACAGTTTTAATTAAAACATGGGTTATGGACTAGAAGAATTAAGGGCTTTTATTTCAAACCTGTATTTTCAACTCCTTGCCTTCAGGCCTTGTAGCCATTGTGGAGGAAGGGGGAAATTATGAGTATATGAACACACAGATAAAGTCCTGAGCAGCCTGGTGACCCCACAGCTGACCTTGCTTTGAGCAGGAGGTTGGGCAGGAGACCTCCTGAGGTCCCTTCCAGCCTGAATTATTCAGTCTCTCTGTAATTCTATAATATCAAATAAAGTCCAGAAACAATACTCAAATGAAAGCTGAAATCTTTCAGTGATATTCTTTCAACATATACTTTTAATTTACCTGAAAACATAATTTTTATCTGTAACATTTTTTCTCAGTCCTGGTAGTAGGCTAATGTATATATATTCATATAGATAATATTTATGTCTTCTGACTTGATGACAAAGCATTTAGAGATAGGAAAACCTCCAGTCATTCCAAGAAAATATGCCTCCCGGGAACCCATTACATCACTAAGGTCATGGCTAATCCCCCAAATCCATCGTTAAAGGTTCAATTTAAAATCTAAGCTACACATAAACTTGTGTCTTCTGGGAGGTTGCTTTTCCAAATGGAGTTAATTTATTTTTTCTGAGTTTATATTACACTAACATTAAAAATAAATAAACAAACAAAAAAGAAAAAAGCCACATTTGGGGACTTGAAATTGCTTTGCTATTTCTTGCCATGCTGTACTTATTCTGGTGATGACAAAGGAAAATAACTAGATTCTATGTTGCTCACATCAAGGATTACTATGCATTTACAGAGGCCCAAAATTAATCCTAGAACTGAGTAAATACGGCAAGTAAAAGAAATAATAAATGGGAAAGCCTATGCTGCAGTATTTCTTCCAGTTCTTAATCTCCACAAATAAACACATTCAGCTTTTAGTTTGTTTTGAGTGTTGCATCCATTTAGACAAATAATATTTAGCTTAAGAAGCAGAAACAGAAAGATGGTCACCAGTGTGTGTGTGTGTGTGTGTGTGTGGAGGGGGGAGGCGGTGTCCAGCTCTTCCTGCAAATTTTGGAAAAAGCAAACAGTTGCACTTATCCCTTTACAGAGATATCCCTAGATAGAAAGTCCACAGTAGTATTCTGCCAGATGGACAAGGTACATCAATACTTTATTAGAAGTTACAGTCAAAACACAGGTAGATAAACCTGAGCTACTGTTGATCTAGATAAAAATGGATCACAATACCATCAAGTCGCTGGTTGTTGGTAACCCCGTGCCTGTGTAAAGATAGTACGGTTTGCATATGAGGGCCCAGTCCTGAGTGCTGAGTTACCACGCAGAGTTATAGCACCTCCTGCCAGCAGTTAGCTTACTTCAGAGCTTTCATTGTGGTGACAATGGAAGGAGTAAGAAAAGGGTAGTGTTTTAGAGGCAAAATGAGTATTTGCATCACTTTTTTCTTTGTATGATGTAATTTTATGACAATGGCTAGCACTTCAGTACATCACATTGGTGATCTTTATGTTTTTCCACACTCTTCAGTCAAGAAAAGTTTCAAAGCTAACCCTTGCATCTTGTGACTATAAAAGTTTTCTGAGATAATCAAATTCAGTTTAAAGGGAAAACATCTGTGTAAATGGAAAAAAAATGTATGAATACTTTTTTTCCTCTTTGTCTTCTAATTTGAGTGGTATTTCAAAAATAGGGACAACTCTTTGGATAGTAGTTTAACTTATATTATTTTAAAGATTTATCTGGTTCATATTCTGTGACCATATTTTAAATATCATGCAGCTGTAGACACCGTTGCTAAAGTTTCTTTTTCAAGGATGACCTATCAACAATAATAGTTACTTCCTTCCTCTGCCTCAATATTTTTTTTTAAAAACCAAAACAACCCAACCCTAAAATATCCTACTTCCACTCCAAAGTCAAGTAAATCCAATAGATCTTGCAGAGCTGACTAAATTCCATCTAGACCTGAATTTCAAAGCAGACCTCTTTTGCTATAATATACAAATCAGATATCCCTCAGGGAAAGAGGAGTTTTGAAATTAATCCAACAATGGATCTCGATTTCCTTCACTAGTTATTTCTAGGTTGTAATTCCATGTGAAGATATAAACATTAAAAATAATCTCCAAAATCTTGAACTAACAAGAAAAGAGAGCAAGCACAAAACATAGACAGTATACTGATAAACAATATACACGAGTGTTGTCTCTCCTGTACCGTTTCCATCACTCCTTGCACCCTACCTCCCTAACCCAATGAATCAAAAAAGGATGTATAAGGTGTGTTTGAGACTCCAGGTTATTGCCTGTTGCAGAGTAGAGAAGGAAAATAACAGGCAACAAGAGAGAGCAGGATGAAATGATTCAATAAACAACCAATCACAAGTAAAGTTGTTCAAAAGAGTATGGAAATCAGCCTGAGAAAGTTATAGCAAATGCCAAATGCTGCGTTAAAAAAACACACACATCAAAACCCAACCCACTGCATGTTCAATGGTTATTAGCCAATGTGTTTTGTTCCCACTTGTGATTCCAGATTAATTTTTGCTAGAATCAAAAAAATGTAACAAATTAATGATTTTGGTATCATTACTCCAACCAGTTTTACTGATCACAAGTAGGATTACATTAACTGATAAATTACATGTATTGTTTATTAGACCATTTACTTTGACTTGAATTTGAAGGAAGTGAGAACTAGGTAATTTTGTGAACTGAGTGGAAAACCTGTTACAGAGTTAGAAAGTAGCATGGAAGAATAGGGTTCTGGAAAAAAAATCCATAAGTAAGGTAAATCTGAGAAAAAACACAGCCAAGAGAAAATTAGACTTTACAGTGAAAGGAAGTGACTGACAGTTAAAAGCGTCAACCATATAGCACCATAGCTAAAGAACCATTATATCCTCTGTAGGTGAAGAAACACTGTGTAGAATGAGGGAACTTACTTTTTTCTTCTTTTCAAGGAAAGACTAGTCAGTGTTCCTGACAACATCTTACTTTCTAGCTGCTTTTACTAGACTTTGCAGCAAAGGGCTGATTTCAGGCATCGGCTTGTTACATGTCTTTCAAATAATAGAGTTCCTGATCAGTGTATCTGAACATTCAAAATCTGAAAATTTAGTCTTTTCCTTTATTTAAAGAAAAAAAAAGAGAGAACAAAAACCCCAGAATGTGACTCTGTCAATGGTGGGCAAGAATAGAAACTTCTATAGAACTTAACAGAATTCTGTGATACTGTATAGGGTGACAGTACAAAGGATAATGAAAATGTGATATATTGACACAAGATGTAGGTTAAATAAACCTTCTAAGGACTGATTTAAAAACACGTGAAATCTTACTATGGTTTACATTATGGCAACATTAACAACAATGGAAGTCCTTTCTTAGGCATAATTTAATTGCTGTCAGCTACGTTATTTTTGTAATCCTGTCCCTTCCATTATTATTAATTTGCATACTTTACAGAGGGTGAAAAAGTATTTTTAGTTTTTGCAAGCGATTTTTCATAAGGCTTTCACCTTCTCCTCAGCTGCACAGCAGTCCTTTGCCATTCATTAGTGCAGGTTTCTATAAGATGTTACATCTGTGACATATTTTTCCAACCATCTTTCAAGAGTTTCCTTGAGACGGAAGGAACTGAAGGTGGAAAAATTTTGTAGTTCAGCATAATAAACGAAGATTAACACAAAAATCTTATAGAAATAACAATCTACCAGTGATCCAGGGAACGGTACTAAAATAATTAAAAATCACAGGACACCGACCAGCTCTTACCTGAAGAAAAACAGAATATGGGAAACTGAGTCAGCAGTCTTTTTTTGTGTTTATAATTGTACTGCCAACTTGACAAGCCAATTCGAGAAAATTATTCTGTATCTGAGCTTTCTTCAAATGGAAGGAGTGAGTCACTCAGATGCCTCAGTTCTAGCACATGCACAAAATTGTTATGCACTACAGGCCAAAACTGATTTTTTTTTCATGCAGTCTGGCAATGTTAGACATCATAAGCTATTTCAAACAAAACATTTTGTATCTGTATCTTTCAGATTTTTCATTAGTTGTATACTGAGCTAGAAAAAGTTATTATTTCTCCCAGGGAGAAGGAATGGCCATTCTTATTAAGAAACTAGTGTTGAACTTGAGATTTGGATACTGCTCCTAGCTTTGGTATGTTCAAAGCATATTTTTATCTCTAAAATTTCTGATGAGGTTCTGTGAAATGTTTATTACTGTTGAGAAAAGAGTGTTAAATGCAGGTGTTCACATACCAGTCTTGCCTAAATATCTGTAGAGGATTTGACGGTCCAATGCTCAATTTTAATCCCATTTTCTTGTGTTCCTGTATTCAGTTAAGCAAGTTAATTTGACCAAAGTCTTCAGAAATACTCACCTGCTAAGGGTAGGATTCAACTCCAGATTAACTGTTAAATTTAGCTGTTTTACATGTAGGTGTCAGTTTCTTAATTTAGTGTCTAAAACCCTGGTATAAGTCAATGGAGAACAAGTCAATACAATCAGTAGAATATAGAAAGCTATTCAGGTGAACCAAGGTAGGTGGCTACTTTAAGATTAATGAATAGCTCTTGCGTGTATTGACTAAACTGAATACGGACAGTGGCTTTCATCAGTCTGAATGTGGAGCCAATCCCACCCCAAATGCATCAATAAGAAATGAGGCAGCTTCTCTGCATTAGTACACAGAAATAAACTAGTATTCTCAGACACAGTGTCCTGTCCCTGTCCCCAAATGCAATTTAGCCACTTAAAAGGGTGACTGACTCTTTACTGCCTCTTTCTTTTTACTATAGACTGACCATTAAAGAGTGATGTGCTTGAATAAGGCGTCTATCTTGAGTTACATATTTTACATCTGGGTACCAGTGCCTAATTTTGCTTCTGTATCTAGAGGTTTCTTCTAAATTAAAGCACTCCCAGAGAACACTGCCCCAAGCTGGACAACAAAGTTCCTTTATGAATGAGTTTCCTAAATTATTTTTGCTCTACATTTGCATGTGTAAAATGGAAATAATAGTACAGCTTTTTTCAACAGTTTGAATTCCCAGATTATATAATACAACATTTGTCCTAAAACTGCTTTTAGAGTGTGAAAGTAAAGTGCCCATCACCTGAGGTCTCTAAGTACTGATAGGACCTTGCAAATTTTATAAAGTACAAAGAATAACTAGCTGCGGTTTACATATTAAATGTAAGGAAATTGTTCTGGCAAGAAAAATTGACTGTAGTCTGCAGCAGCTCCCAAGTGTCAATGAAATGCAGCCATGCATAGGAAGTGCCAGTTAGACCCAGATATTCAGAATATAGCAAGGTCTAGAATCTTCGACGCTTAGAGATTATGGAGAGTGATCATACAGGTGTGAGATATTTTTGATAATTTAAGTTTTTGCATTGCCACAGGGATTGCTGTGTGAACTAGGGGAAGTCTGATAATGCAAGGTCTATACAAAGGATTCTGGCAGCAGTTGGATACCAAAATTACCCTTTTTGTACTTATGTTCTTCAGACCCAGGCTCAGCTGCTGCTGAGCCTTGGAAGAACTGAGCCACCCAACATGCTGAGCTTTCTCAGCAACTTCTGTAGACAGTGGTCAGTTTCCAGCATTTGAAGACTGCTGGGTGTTCAAACCAAGCAGTAATAAGAATAATGATTTAAATTACAGAACAATAAGCTGTTCATTACAGCGAACTCATCTAAAGAAAGAAAATGTCAATAGAGGCACAGGAAAGAAAAGATCTCTGAGAAATTATACAAAGGTAATATAAACATGCCAGGAAGGGGCAAACCTGATATACAACATAAAAGATGAGAGAAAATTACTGGAAAGGGAAGGAAATATCATAGGAAAGAATTTTCTATCACAACATGCAAATCTTCTCCAGAAAATGCAAAGTGGAAGAGACACATCAATAAAATTGCTTTGAAGATACATAAAAAGTGAATTGCATACAGGAAAAATAAATATGTAATATAGCTTATTTAAATATGCTGCCATCAAACAACCCTTCCCTCTTCCACCTTTAAGTTTCCGTATATTTATGTTTAGTGCTTTTTATTATTGTCTTCTCAAATGGTTCTGATGCGCATTATTGAAAATGCATAGAAAAGCTAAATAACAAAGCTAAATTTTATACTACCAAAATATCTGACTTGAAGTCTAAAAAGATTTAATTGGAGAAAGTGCAATCAAAGTGTTACTTTAGCAGAGTCCAGAGTATGATGCTTATTTAATTATTCATTGCCATTCTGAAACTTCTGCTCATAAAGGAAATGGTCCTTTCCCTGTGAGCTAGATCAGGAGGGAATAAATTCTTTTATCTCTCTAGATGGGGAATCTCAAACAAGAAGATGGGATGTTGGTTCTAATTTTCTTTGTAGCGTGGAAAAGAAATAATAACATTAAATGCTTATAAACATTTTCATCAAAGATTTTTACAAAGGAGGTTCAAGTTGTTTGTTTCATTCCCTTTCTGTAAAAACGAAACATGGAAAGCCTAAGAGACTTAACTTTTCACAAATACTTCAATGCCTGGGGTTAGAGTTGGGAACAAGCCAGCTGTATACTCTTGTCAGTTGGCCAACATTGCCTCTCTGACATGTTTAGTACCAAAGATGTACTAATGGTCTTCAACGTAATGAGGAGATGCACGGAATTGAAGGCAGTGTATTTGAAAGGTTAGACGTGTTTATAATGACTCTCTGCTAGTTGAAGTATCACTGCAAAATCTTCCTTTTCCACTTTTTACTGAACTGTGCTTTTGCTGCAAATACTCTGTATAAAAGTCTTCTCTTATTTTTCTTTGTATCAGAACAACTATAAATTGCTTTTTTTCTAATGGGGGATTGAGTCAGGGGAAGACACAGATCACAACTTCTGAAGCCTTTCTATGAAGCATTTTATTCATTAAATTGTTATTATTAACGCAGTCAAGCTGCTATTATTAATAAAAGGTAAGTATTCACACCGTACGCTCACTTATTCGCTCTCACTTCCCCTTAGAGTTACCCAGTTGTAGCTACAGTCAGAGACCAAGCCCAGCTGTTTCCTCTGGAGCAGGGGGACATACTGATGTCACTTGGCTTTTAGGCGGGAGTTTGGCCAGTCCTTCAGAGGGAGGTGTTTATGTAATGCTATAGTCTTCCTCTGCACAAAGCAGCCATTGCAATGTTGGACGTGGCCCAAGGTACACAGTCTCTTGGTGATGCCGAGTGAGTTCTAGTGGGCTTGTACAGGTTCAGCAAACTCGTGGTGTCCTGACTTTATCAATTCTTGCAGATCCGGCAGGACTCCTGGTTTCCCCATCTTGTCCGTGAGCTTGCACACACTCCCTACTAAGCATGTATTTTTCCTCTTTTCAGCGTGTTGTTTTCTGGTAACTATTTCTCCATCCAAAGCTATTGAAACTTAGGAAAGTTATTCATATAAACTGAAATAAAGGGGGCCTTTCTTACTGGATCAATCCTGCATCTTTCTAGTGGTTTTCCCTGTTTTTTGTCCAAACTTCGTAAGACTGCTCTTCAGCACAGAGTAGTTCTGTCAGAGTACTTAGTGGTAGATTCTCTTCTAAGTCAGGTGCACAGATTTCTTTCCTGCTTCCCACTCCTGCATATGACTCGAAATAATTCCTCCAAGATTTAGACATAAATATCCTTCAAATATTACTTTATTCTTACCCTTAACACAGCCGATGAATACACACTCCATTCTTTCAAATTTCATAATATTCCCTGCAATCTCTTCATGCAGTAAGTAACTGCAAAATCATGAAGTATCAGCAGTGAACAGGAAATGGTAGGTGGCATCTCAAAAATCATTTAGTCACTGATACCTTTCTGTGTCTTGACAAAACTTATCTGCCTCTCTCTGCTTCCCTTTGAAACTCAAACTTGTAACTTTCTCTCCTGTTTTGATACTGTGTTTTTTTTTCCCCCCAGGTTTCTATTATCTCTCTTAACACATAATGTTTCAGTGCTTCCTATCTTAGTGTTAAGTACTGTGGGATGTAGACAGAAGCAGGCTGGCCACCGCGTGAGGAGATCCTGCATAATAAGACTGCAACCAACAGTCACAACACAAAGTCTGGTGTGATACTAAACCCATCAAGGAGCAATTAAAAGATCAAGATTCCTTATATCCTAGAAACATATCAAATAAAACTTTGTATCTCTGGAATGCCCAATAAGCAATTAGGTTGATTTATATAAACTGATTACAGTTTATCTTTAGTCTGTAGTGCACAAAGTGTCATTAATATTAGTATTTGTTAGAATTCAGGAGTTTTGAACAGTTTTATGATAGTTAAAACAGAATCGTTGTTGCTAAAGAGAAGCAAGCTGAGCGTTTTTTAAGAAATGCAGTAAAATGTATTCAGTGCTCAAACAGTATCTGTTCAAGCAAATTTGTAAACATAGGTTAGTTTAAGGTGTTTGGACTATATCATCAAGGCTTTAGCAGCCATGCATTGCAAAAATATGGCAGATATAAAATGTATTTATTGTTCTTACGCTTCAGATAATTAAAAAATAGGATTGTCAGAAAAGAGCTCACTGTGAGGGCAGTAATTGCAAGCTCTCAGGATATTTATCCAACAATAACATCTTAAACTCAAGCACCTCAGTAGCTCTTGCTATTAGAAACCTTTTAAAAATAATGAGGTATTGCAATTGTTGCATGCACTAGAACTTGGAAATCTATTACATGGGGAAGCTGCAGGGTGGGAAAAGCCGAGGCATGATAACTGTAATGTCTTTGAAGCAGTAACAGATTTTTATTTGTTCAGTTATATTGACAGACATAAAGAAACCAATGTAAAACTGTCACATTTGAGTTCCATATTGTTAGGAAAAATTTAATTTAGATTTTGTCTTTTTCCTTTAAAAATTACTTTGTGAAATCTGAGTACTCTAATAAGTAGCAAAACTTAACCTTGGAAAGCTGAAGTCTACTCACATAGAGGAATAGTTCAGACACTAGCATTTGACATGTTAATTGACAAATAGTAGTGACATTACAGATTCATCTTTAATGTCATTCTCTGCTCTTGTAAATTGTCATTGTTGCCTTGAAATCAGTGTCAACTGAGTTTTCATATTCCTTCAATCCTTGACAACTTTGTGAAACGTACAAATTTAGTATTTTAACTTGAAAAAATGCTCTACACAGACATGATGCCTAAGTTGGAAACCCTCTAAAAGCCATGGTAACTTTTAGCATCTAGCATTTATTACAGAAGTGAACCGTGGTAATGACTGTGAGGGTGTTTTACCTGTTTTAAAAATTGAACCAGAACCATTAAGTATTTCTCTGTGGTAATTAAAAATCCAAATATGCAAAATTTCCCACAGATTTTCTCTAATAGACAACATCTGAAAAAATCTACCCATGTTCTGTTGGAAAAATAAATGATTAGCAACTTTTTTTTGGATTTAAGATTTGCTCTGATTTTATAGTAACATTGGGATTTTAAGGTAAAGTTTAATTGCTAACTCAGATTTTGTAATATGTACATATCTTACAAGACTTGATTTTACAATGTGATCAGAAAAAAATAACTTTTAGGCTGTTTGATACTGTCATCCTCTGGGGCTTTTTTCTCCATACAGAATAGCTATGATTTTTTCAGTATGATGGATGATATAAAATCCTGTCTCTGGTGAAGTCAATAGTAGTCATTAAAAGCCAGCTTTTTACCTCCTTTATTCATCTGTTCCTAAAAAGAATTTTATGCTGAAATTAAATTAGCTTCCTGCAGTTTGAGCAAATGTCTCTGATTGCATCTACACATTCCTCCATGTTCAACCTTGTGCCAGTTAGGATCTCATTGTGTGTAATTTGATTTTATCAGGTCGAGATTAGCTCTGACAATTGGGGTTCCACATTCAGGTATCTTTTAGACAGAATACAGGTTTGTGCTCAAATTATAGACCATTAGGAAAGCCATTTCACATTAAAATTTTCCTGTGCTGTAGGTGGCCCCGTCTTGGATTCCTTCACTACTGATTTAAGGAGACAAAATCAGTTGCAAGCAATTAATTTATGGTTTGGCCAGAAATTCCATCTAATCAGTTGCTATATTACCCTATTCCATACAGTATTTCGTTTGGGGGCCAGAAGTTTGCTCTATTGATAATAATAGTCTCATCCTCTTTCAATTACAAACCCCTGTTTTATTGTATATAGCAGAAGTACTAGAAGACATGCTTGAAATTTTACAGTTGAGAGTATTGCCAAAACTTTGAGACAGGTTCTAAGTTCTTAAAGCCTACTTTGATTTTAGGACTTTGTTTTTTGTCCCAGTTAACATGATATAATACAGAAAAGTATTTATATATAGATAGATAAATATAGATTTATATGCTAAATATTATCAGGTATACATAGCAGTTGGAGCCAGGATGAAAATTGTACCAATTTCATACAGATAATTGCATCAAAGCTGGGAGAACATTCTAAAAGTTGGAGAAGAACAGTAAGCAGGAGCTTTAACAATAGCCCTAACTCATGATGGATAGCATAAAAGTATAAAATTAAAACTAAATTAATGACTTCTAATTCCAAAAGCAGATCCAGGAAGTGAACTGAAATCCACATACTGATTGTTCATATCCATAATGAATGACTCCTTTAGCAATTTCTGTGGTTTACCTGCAAAATCTAAATAGAGTCCTGTAAATAATTATTTTGCCTTTATTGGCTTTACATTAAACAGAAGATCTGACATTTGGGAGCAGGCAAAAACTACTGAGAAGACAAGAATTGTGGAAAAAGTTAATGAAAAGATTAGTCATATTGTCAGACGGAGGGATAGGAAGACAAGAGGTAGGAATAATTATATAGTAAATGTATATAATAGGAAAGAATATGGTGGCATTGGGGATGAGAACCAATAAGGTAAATAAATAGCAAAGACTAGAAGATTTAAAATACAAAAATATAGGAGACATTAATAAAGGACCTCTACAATTGGAAGGATGGTAGGTAACTCAGGCGGTTGGTGACTCTGTCACTGATGATATGAATTCGTTGTTGTTTCATAAAAGCAGGAAGATAGAGAATAACCAAATATAACTACTGTAAGTTAAACTGGAAGTAATAAATCTATATGGTCAGAGGGAAGAAGCTGAAAGATAAATAAATACACAGTATTCTGTACTCCATATGTAAATAGAGATTGTGATATTGTAAGTATGGTTCATTCATGTCAACTAGGTGTAGAAAACAATGCTCACATTTATTTGTATAGAGAAGTAAAGATGATTGCAATGTACAGAAATCTCATATACTGCAGCACTGTAGTACAGGAAGGTTAATGGCTTACAGCCAAGGTGTAATAAACGGGCTCTTCCCCTATGAGTTGCAACCAATTTTTCTTCACTCAATGAATAACAGAGAAAAAAATGGCAACAGAGGCAAAATCAACTCTGTGTCATATGAGTAAGGTTGAAAAATACAACTTTTACTTTGATTCTGCATAAGCTGCGCTGACATCAGATAAATATTTCATAACAAGGTAAGATTTAGTCCATGAAATACATATTAGTGTAACCAAATGGGACATAGCTTATCCAAATGAAATTCTCGTTGTGCTGTAGACTTTAAAAATGTAATAAAAATAAAGAAAGTCTCATGCATCTTGCATGTTCTTGCCTGTGTTTAAGATTGTTAGCCCTCTGGAGTATAAGTGGCCTTTATATCTTAATATTTAAATACAGAGGATTAGAATAAACTCATTATTTACAATGCATTCTTCCTCTGGATACATTGGAGACACTTTGAACTAGGTGCTACAAGAAAATCTATCTGTATCTCTGGAAAAGCCAATCAAGACCTTATATTTCGTATCAGTTATGGGAAAAGAGGGATCTTAGGTTATAATTAAAACCAAGAAAGAAAACCATAAAAAAACCCCATCCAAACAATATTATGGTTCCCATTCCACTCTGTTCAGGGATTTGGCTAGAAAAAGGATACAATCCATAGTAATGGGCTCAGTCATCTGAACTGCAGTAGCCACTAACTATCCAAACACTGAGATTAATAGAAGCACGCATACTTATGCCTATCCTATTTGTTTGAAGCTATGTTATATTATCAGAAGAAATATTATGGTAAGAACAGTTTCTTGCCTTCTGAGAGGCAAATAATATGGATTCATCCCAGAATTCTAAGGCAACTTGAATATGACATCACAGAGCTATTAATTAGCATGTTTAACCTACTTTGGCTTTGGTGCTAAAAGAATGAAAGGTATCAAATAAGACAGCAGCTTCTCTTTGGATGGCTCAACATGAACACCAGGTCTTAGGAAGCAAGAGTAAAGTGCAAGAATTTACCAATTTATGGATAAATATCATAAAACAAGGAAAAATATGAAGATGGAAACCATACCTCACAAATCCAGTAGAGTTGTTTGACGGATTCAGTGTGCCCTAGGGCAAGAGGATCTCAATGATGTAATACATTTGAATTTTCAAGAAGATTTTGATAGTGTCCTTCACCAAAGGATCATAAAAAAGCTAACTTGTGCATGGGATAAAAAAGGAAATTGCTTCGTATACTGCAAACTGGTTAAAAAGAGAGGGAAATTGTTAGTATTAAAATTCCTCATGCTCCCTCATTGGGGAGCATCGCAAGAGTGCATTTGTTGTGCAGAGGAAGACTGCACTTTTTAAACAGATGTTGGGATTATCTGCACTTAAAATGCTTTGATTTGTGTCATGGAGTAGTTTTGGAGTGCATACAATTATTTTGGATGAAACCAGAGTGCAGAATGTATTTCAGAAGCACATCTAACATACTCCAGCCACAAGGGCATTCAGACCAGACTAGAGCTAGCACCAAATACAAAACTACCTGAAATGCATAGCATTAGTATCACATCTTCAGTATGACCCGTTTTGCTCTACAGATCTACTCTTACTCATCTGTCCTATCTTATAGTGTAGACATAACAAGGAGGTCTGTGCTAGGACAAGTATTATGCAATATATTCATAAATGATCAGGAAAAAGGAGAGAACATTAGGAAGACAAGTTTGTTGATGCTCCCAGTATCGACAAATACTCCCAATTATCAAAACATACTGATTTTGAAGAGCTGCAGAAAGATCTTCTATTACTGTGTACCTGAATAGTAAAATGGCAAATGCAATTCAATGTTATTGCATGTAAATTAATGCACATGGGGAAAAACAACAGGTTTAAAACACCGCCAATATTGAATGAGAACCAAGCAACAAACATTTTCAAGGTTACTAAGGCAACCTTATGGCGGTGGCTGTGAATGTTACAGAAAAAAATTCAAGGAAGAAAACTGAATCAACAATAAAAATGTTGAAAATGACTGATGATGGAAGAAAACAAAAACCAGAGGATAAATCAAAGCTAAACGAATCCTAAAGTTACATAGACAAGATCAAAAATAGCAGATCCGCTGTGTATGTCAGGGTTCATAACAGAGGAAAAGGTGTGTAACAGCAAATATGTTCCAAGTTTCAAGTTCTATTCTTATAGATTTTTAAACTGCAAATGGGCGTTACTGAATCAAAACAGGTGGAATGCAAACCATAGAAAAGAAATAATGGATAGCCAGGAAGTGTCTTATAAGTATCTATATAAAGACAATAAACTATTACATGTTATTGACTAGTCAGGAGAACAGAACCACCAAAATTAAAATTTAAAGTTGCACTTTTAATTGAAAGGCTCAGGAAAAAAAAAAAGCTATCACAAATTATAATAATTCTAGGTAACTTTTTTAATGGGACTTCCTGCATTTAATGTGTTCAGATATTTAGGAAACTGGACCACGTACTAACATCAAGAAGTGCTGCCTGGTAGTAGTTCACAAACTATTGAAAAATTTCTTTAGTGTTACATGTAAGGAAGGTCAAGCTGAAGTCCCTTTAGAATTTGAAGGAAAATGGGACAAGTTACCAACTAAGTGACAAGATTCAGAAAAGGGAAGGATACAAAAACTCCCATAGAAATCTCAGTAATTCAGTCACAGAGGTATTAGAACTTCTTGATTTTTTTTTGTCTTTAAAACATTTTATGTCATGAGGTATGACAAGTTATGCCTGACTGGTGTTCCAGACGAGCTTTCCACCATATCTGGTTTCTGGCTATGCCACAAGCATAATTGCTTGTAAAACCACAACTAACATAAGAGATATATTTAGTCAGCAAAGGTGCAGTGTGAATGTTAACCTTCTCTCTTAAAATTCTTTCTTGGAGATGGCAATGAGTACAAAATGGAAATATTTTAAAAATAAACATAAAATAAAACTTAGTTTAATCAATAACTTTAGATATTCCAGTTACTTTGTCTCTCAAAAAACTCTAGTGGCTTTGCGTGATAGGTTGCACGGGATAGGAAAAGAATATGGAATCTTGATTAATGTACTAAAGATGAAAATGTTGATCTTTAGAAGAACAAGACCCAAAGATACTCTGAAAGGTAAAAACTTCATTTTTTAACATTATTATTGTTATTATTGTTATTATTATTATTACCGCCATACAGTGAAAAATCAACACAGTTCCTATGACTGACCTGATTGAAGATGATATAGCGTTTCATGAGAAGACAAATTAATAATACAAAGGCTTTGGATGAATGTGACAAATAAACTTGAAAATAAAAAAAACCCCAATCAATCCCATTTAAATGGGAAATTGTGTGAAAGATTTCCATGAGCATGTGTGGGTGGGAGGAGACAAAGAATTGGAGAAGCTTCAGAAAGGTTGTTCTATGCAGCAAATATTGAGTTATTTGAAAAGTAAAACCATTAACAATAAAATTGTAATGAATGAGCACCAGAAAAGAGTGTGCTAATAGTGCCTTTATTCAGAGCAGAGAGTGCCTTTTTTCAATATGCAGTTATAAAGAAAGTGAGCATCTGTGAAATACAAGGATCCACAGTACAATCCATACATCTTAATCTCTATATGTACTTCTCATCAAATAGATTGTGAAAGGACTTTTTTGTGGTGACAGACAGCTTGTCTGTCAGTGACAAACAGCTCTTAAGACTTATCTTATTGTGTTCATTACATCTCTTTAGTGCTTCTCGTGGTAAATGTCTTGCTTTGTTTGTCTGCTTTTGGATGTTGTTAATATATAAACTTTACTCTAATAAAGTTACCCCCAGCTTTGGCAGGAGATTTGGACTAGATGATCTCTGAAGGTCCCTTCCAACCCCTACCATTCTGTGATTCTGTGATTTTGTGAAATGGTCTTTATGTTCAGTGTCCTACACTGTGACACTAATGCTAAACAACTGAAGATTTGCTCAGAGCAAGCCCTTATAATGGTTCATTAGCCTATTGCTCTGCCATGCACTGTCTCTTAATTAGATATGGATCCACCGTGCACCACAGAAAATGGCTTGGGACACTCTGACATACAGAGCAGATATTCAGATACAGCAGAACAGAACAGGGAAAGGAAACAAAAGTGTTTCAGGGTGGAATCAGGAGGGACTAATGGCAAGAATTCAGCAGTCTGAAAAAGTAATAGATGAAGGGGCAACAGAATAAGGCCTAGACAGAGATGAATGGTATTAAGATGATAAATAGAAATTATCATGAAATTATCAGTTAGCCAGTTTAAAAGAGAAATAAGTATTTTTCACCACAACCTACAATTATTGGTATAAATTACTTCAACATAGATAAGACAAGTTATCAGTGCCTGTTAAATGCAGCATTCCAAATGCAGTCTGTGCTTCTGAAATCCCCGATGATCTGTGGCTGTGAAAAATATACCAGTGCAAGGACAATCCTGCGCTTGACGTGTTCCCGTGTTCTTTCCCTACTGCCCTCCCCTGGATAAAGCGAAATGGAAGAGGTGGCCCATTGTCCTAACACAGTGTGATAATTTATAAAATCTTCTATATATCTTATATCATTATGTCAGAATGTGAACATGCTGCTCAATAATAGCAGATAGGAACATTTCCACATTAAATTTGCTGCCAGCCATTTTGAAGAGTTTTTAACAGAAAACACGCAGTGAGTTGATTAATGTATATATATATGTAATTAACCAGAGTAAAAGCGGAATCATGTATTTTATTACTTTAGTCCTTTGATTTAACATCTTTAAAAGTCAAATGCATTCTGAAAAAAAATTGACAGAATTCAATACTGAAATTTTTAATCTAGATGACATTTGGACAAGTAGAATGAAACCTTATTGGATTTAGTGAGGCTAGGCTTGTGACAAAGCTTTACTCCAATTAGCAGCTGAGGTGGTTTTCTTTTTTATTCATTATACTGTTCCTATGAGTGCCTGTTTGACTTTCACGCTGTTGATGTAAATGAACCCTTTCATTGATGATGATAATATAGTAGAGCAGCAATATGTGTGTATAATTGTACTCTTTAAAAGTACCTTTTAAATTTAAATCCAAGCTGCAATTATTTTAGATATGCAAATGATCAAATTGAGGGTAATGCTACATCAGAAATTCATAACACATTCAAATCAGAATAGAAATGGCTATCTCTGCCTTAGGCTTATTGAAGATGTCCTGGTAGAATCCAAATTTGTACCAAGCCAAGGAAAAGAAATAACAACTTGTAAGCTTTATGTCTTCCCTGTCCAGGTTCTTTCAGAGAAACCTTCCTCCACATGAAAAGGGATTAACCTATAATACCAAATTTACTTACATGTGATTTTGATTCAACAGTGACACAAGCAACGTACTGAAATCACACTACAAACATGCCATAGCAATTGCAACATACAGTTGAATCACAATACAAATAGCATTCCCATTACTGGTCTTTCTGTATGCTCACCATCATGATGCTGGGTATCCCCAGTCACTAGGAAGGAATAATAAGTTTAAGTAAACTCAAGTCACTTGTTCTCTTCAAAGTTCATGTTGATTGTTGTTCAGTTTTTATACCCTATGTTGCTGCTAAGCCATGTTTACACTTTTCCCACGCTGGTCTGGCCAGCTCAGGAAGACAGTACTCTCTATTCATTAGCTCTGGGAAGGCCACTTACACAACCAGTTGACATAACTGATACAAACAGTTGATCCACTCATGTAGTTGTTTATCTAAAACAAAGGCCACCCACTCCTCCCCTTGGTATTGAGATAAATTTGGCTTTCTTTGCAACAGTCAAATCACTCCCTACATTCTTCCCTGATCTTCCAAGCACACTGCTCTTGCCTGTCTCCTCTGAGCCATCTTCTATTGCAGGGGTTTGTTCATAGATCACACTTCCTTATGCTGTATATATCCTATATACAGATTCTTGAATTTGTCTTGTTGCATCTTCTTTTTTTTTTTTTTTTTTTGCTTAGGGGGTAATTTGCCTTTTCTTACAAACAAAAATTCAGAGTAATCCTTGGGTGTATTTTAGTTCACATCAGGACTGATTTTTCTGAAACAAATCACCCAGTCGCTCCCACATGCTGTTAGAGTTTGTGACATTCGGTCCATAAGATCAGTCAGGTACTGAAACTTTGCAAAACACATATAATGTAGATTTCAGGGTCTCAGCATCAGGTGTTTCATTTTTCAAATTTGCTCTTATTCTGCTCTAAAGAGGCTTCTAGTGTCTTCCTGGGAGCACAGAAATTCAGAGGGATCCTCAAGGCATTACATTTTTGCAAACTAGCTAACAAAGAGCTTTGTAAGATTAGTTGTTTCATTGATCTTTAATTCATAGCATCATAGAATGGCTAGAGTTGGAAGAGACCTTGAAGATCATCTGGTTCCAGCCCCCCTGCCGGCAGGGACACCTCCCACTAGACCAGGCTGCTCAAAAGCCCCAGCCAGGCTGGCCTTGAACACTTCCAGGGATGGGGCATCCACAACTTCTCTGGGCAGCCTGTTCCAGTTTCTTGCCATCCTGACAGTAAAGAATTTTTTCCTAGTATCTAACCTAAATCTACCCTCTTTCAGTTTAAAACCATTAGCCCTCATCCTATCACTGCACCCCCTGATAAAGAGTCCCTCCCCACCATTCCTGTAGGCCCCCTTTAAGTACTGGAAGGCTGCTATAAGGTCTCCCCAGAACCTCCTCTTCTCCAGGCTGAACAACCCCAACTCTCTCAGCCCATCTTCATAGGAGAGGTGCTCCATTCCTCTGATCATCTTCATGGCCCTCCTCTGGACCCGCTCCAACAGGTCCATGTCCTTCTTGTGCTGAGGGCTCCAGAGCTGGACACAGTACTCCAGGTGGGGTCTCTTGCTGAGGGTGCACTCAATCCCACTGTCCAAGTTGCCAACAAAGGTATTAAACAGCACTGGTCCCAGTACTGACGCCTAAGGAACACCCCTCATCACTGCTTGCCACTTGGACATTGAGCCATTAACCACAATTCTTTGAGTATGGCCATCCAGCCAATTCCTTATCCACCGAGTGGTCCATCCCTCTCCAATTTAGAGACAAGGATGTGGTGTGGGACAGTGTCAGATACTTTGCACAAGTCCAGGTAGATGATGTCAGTTGCTTTTTCCTTATCCACCAATGCTGTAATGCTGTTGCAGAAGGCCACCAAATTTGTCAGGCACAATTTACCTTTAGTGAAGCCATGTTGGCTATCACCAATCACCTCATTGTTTTCCATAAAGGTTTAAACATTTTTGTTCAACAACGGCTGCATGAGATAACCTGGAGATGATCACTTCCTAACTTCGCATGTTGAAGACATATTTATTTTGATATGTCAGCTTTGATTATAGCATACATAGACACACCTGAACTGGTTAGCTCAAAAACTGGCAGAAGCCCATTTGGAAATCATAAGCTTCCTCTGAAAAATCCATACTGAATTTCGAATTCTGTGTTGTTTTGACTTTCTTGCTGTCATTACTTATGATAATGATACGTTACGTAGCCTGCAGTATGGCTTCCCAGTTACAGTGTCACTTTCTAGTTGCAATGTCCTTTTATTCCTGTTTTTCCCATACTCAGATGAGATAGTTCCCTGGATAAACTGCATCACTAATACAAGTGATACAGTTTATAAGATACTTGTATGTGAGTAGCATATTGGGATGCTGTAACAAATAACAATCAAGGCTCAGTAAGACGTCTGATAAAAATGAGACATTGTCCCTAATGTCTTTCAGGTAAAGAACAGTGTTCTGTTTATTTTTGTTGAGAAAGAACAGAAAGAATCTTTCATAAATACTGAGTGTTGGTTGGGAAGGGAGTTGGTTTTTTTTGTTGCTTTTATATTCCATAAAGCTATGTCAGTCTTGGTCTTATTAAACTAAGAGTTGCAGCAGCTTAAAATCTTTTTTGCGTTACAAAATTAAGGTATTCATAGACTGATTGTTTTTATTCAATTATTGCAGTAAAGATGCTTGAAATGAGAGCATTCTGACTCTATTCTACAGTCTATTTTCCCCTCATTTCTTCTGTTGGCTCTTTTTCTATGTTAGGAGATTAGTATTAAACCAGGGGACTGCAGAGGATGATGAAAACCTTTGCATATCAAATGAAATTAGAAAATCGGTTTAATTAGGAAAGGAAGAATTGCAATCCACTGTAACTCATGTACAATCAGGCAAGGTCTTCATTCAGATTTAAAGGTGAGAGTTCTAATAAGGATCTGCCTCCATAATGATCTTGATTCATTTACTATTGGCATAAAATATGTTAATAGCTTGTGCAAATATATACCTGTATAGATGGGTGCTTTATATCCTGACTTTTAACTTTCAGTGTTTATTTTCAGTTAAGTTATGATCCAAAAAATAATATTTTCTGAATATTTGGTGTGAAGTTTGTCTCGGGGAAGGCAATGTGTCTTAGAGAAAATAATATTTTCAGTCACTGATATAGATATGTAGGGCATGTCTTTTAAAAAGTATCCCAAGCAGACTCTCCTTTCATAGTGGGACATTGTGCCCTGGTAATGTTGTTGATATCTCTTCATCTTCTCGCTAAAATAACGTATCTCTTCCTCTTGGGCATGATTCTGGTACTTTAATTTAGAAATAAAACTGTCATTAAATGGAAAGGTATCCGAGGTGCCAAAACAAACACCTGCCAGGTTCTTTCTAATGTACCATCATCAAACTTCACCAATGGATGCAGATGTTGATCTCTTCTGCAGCTATGCATTTTCAGAAGTGTTATGCATTATCACAATGCCTCTTTTTAAGAAAAACATTTATTTTGGTGCCTTCAGTTATTCATATTTCTCAGTACCCGCCACCCTCCTCCCCACACTTCTTGTTGTTTGCGAATGTAGTTTCTAAGGTTAGGAGGTGCTTTTCATGCATCTCTGGATTATATAGTAATGGCTGCACAGTTTCATTGTGAATGAATATGGCTCTGACACAATTAATAAGATTACCTGTTTTGCAACTATATCTTTAAAAATATCCCAAATGTGGGTACCCAGCTTTCAGCAATACCGTGTAAAACAAGTGATCCAATTAGCAATATCAGTGTTTTTTACTCTTGAAAATTTTTTTCTAAGGAAAGCTGAATTAGAATAGTAGTTCAGCTTGTCATAGTAATTACAACAATTATCAAGTATGCTATGTTCTGAAGTGCTGTCCAGGAGCCTTAAAAATTCTAAGAAACTCTTCTCTGAGAATTAGGGAAGACAATTCAGCTTATTTTATCCTCAATTCAGCTTTGAGTTGTCATATTTTCTCATTGTTTTAAGATTAAGAAGATTTA
Source organism: Chroicocephalus ridibundus (assembly GCF_963924245.1). Classification (NCBI taxonomy): domain Eukaryota; kingdom Metazoa; phylum Chordata; class Aves; order Charadriiformes; family Laridae; genus Chroicocephalus; species Chroicocephalus ridibundus. Next base: position 82,924,263 of record NC_086285.1, on the reverse strand, counting down.
AATTACTAGTAATATTAATGAATTACATTTCTGTAGGCAAACTGAAGACTATGTTTTTTTTTATAAAGCTAGGAGTTGTCATGAACATCATGCAACTGCATGAAATAAAGACTAAACAAATAATATGAAAGTTAAGGCTCCTACTGATAGTTAATTTTGGTACAGAGTTTAATCAATTTAAGGGAAAAAATAAATCCTCTAAGGAGAGTCTCTGTAAAATTTAGGCCTTTCTTTGAGTACTTCAGCTACAGTAAATTGTATCCCTCATGAAAACAGTTCAAAAATTCTTCCTTTAAATCGGATCTGGAAGTTCCTCTCACTCAGAAAACCCATTTTATAAACAAATACCATTATATGTATATTGAGAAGGAACGGTGGTAAAAAACCCAGTTTCCAGTTAAACTTTTATTATAATCAGTTCAGAGTTTCAGGAGAAGTTTCTTATGGCACTGCCACTTTTACATGGAAAGAAAATCTAGACAATTTATTGTGAGAGACAGGGTGTGGGAAGGTGCATATTTACATGACACGCACCAGCCATCTGAGTAGAACTGATGTAAATAGGAAATAACAAGATTCCCTTTGTTGTGTCTGATGAGAACAATTTAGTGACTACATTACTAATATTTCAGTTTGTGAGTTTAAAAAAAAAATAAAAATAAAAATGAAATAGCTCATTCTTCCTGTAGATTCCATTTAAAATTCAGCATTTTGGGGCTATATCCACAGATTTATAAACTGCTTAGAATTTCACCTTTGGATTCTCATTCAGAGTTGCTTTACAAAGAGCTTAATTTTGCATAGTACTGAACACTTCTTGAAGATCAGAAATTTTTTAATGATCTCAAATTGGTGTTCCAAATGCCAGCTGAGGTCCTTAGAAAATTTTAGCCAAGATGGTGATATGATTCCATTGTTAGATGGAATTTTTAATACTAACTTCTAGTATCATATTGCTTGTATAAATACTTCTGATGAAAAATCTCTTTCTAAGGATTTAGTATTATTAATTTAAAATACACTGGATCTTTCCATCTCTATAATTGAGTAATTATTTGTGAAATAATTATTTGCAAAAAAAAATTATTATCAGATCTGACAGAACTGTTGTTGATATTGCAGTTTCTCATTTGTTCATCTTTGTTTAATTTTAGACACATAGTTTTGTTCAGTCAGTTTGAAATATTCTGGGCCAAACTGAACAGTACGACTAATGGCTAAAATCTACCTGTAGACAAAAGCTGTGAATTAAATGTGATTGACATAGGACTTAAATATTTATAGAAGAATGAGCCGTATGACTTTCAGTTGGAGACAAGACCCCATGCGGAAGATACTATCCATAAAAAACAGGTGTGAATGTTCCTGTCTTAAGTGATATTTATTGACAGAACTAACGACTTGGAGCTTCCAGCTGACCAAATTTACCTCCATGCAAATTATGGCCCTACCTAAATTGCAGAGAGAGGAACTACTATGCCAAAAAATACCGAGTGACAATACCCTGCTGTCCAACCAAAGATTGCCACTGGCACAACACAAGGATGGAGCAAGTCTGCCAAGTCTTGTTAGGCTCTCAGGGTGTGCATGCGTTAGTGTTTCAGCTGGGTTTGGGAGAGCTCTAGTGAAGTGACTGTCCCATTTCTTTCCATTTGCTGTGCCATACTTTGCATTGCGGCATAGTTGCGTGGTGTATGAATAGGATTCCCTCAGAGTTATACTAAGCTGGAAAATGAACTCCAGGGCTCTGCCAAATGCACTCCCACCTCAAATGGGCAATTAATCCATGGGACCAGGCTAAGGGTAGTCCAAAGCATTAAAAAAAAAATAAAATTAAATAGTTAAACAAACAAATCTTGAAATATACATAGCACATGAATCAGGTATTTTGCATCAGCAGTTTCTCTCTACCGATTTATTGGTCCATGCTATGTGCTAATGTAGACATATTTGAAGATTAGTAACAGATTAATCAGCAGTCAGATAAGTATCCTCTTGGACTTAACTGAAGAGCTACAATCGACGTGTCTTTAGAATAGCTGTAAGTGAAAACTCAGCCACTTGTTTTTGTGTTTCTCGGGCTGCCAGTCTTCATCATACCATTTTGTCCAGATTAAGTGTAAACTAGTTGGATCCCATCCAGATCACTTTCTCTTTCAGAAATTAGGAAGCGAGAAGAGCAGTTCGGTCAGGGACTGTTGAAAGTTAATGTAAAGGAAAAGTCATTTGTATGCATGCAAACTTCTAGAGCTGCAGCAAGAATACCCATCCCATAGTACTGTTTCAAAATGTGTTCAACAAAAAGTTTTTATTTTTAAAGAAATACATAATTCAAATAAGTTTTTTGATTGTGCTGTCTATCTAGAGAATAAAACTCGAGACAGACCCTGGAGTCCCACAAAATCATCCAAGGGTAGCTACAGTTTAATCAAGGATCAATCCTTGTGGATGTTAGTACCTCATTTAGATGAATGGAATAACTCATAGCTGTAACTGATGTTTCAGGCTGCCTGTAAACTGAGACTGTAACAGTGGTGCTCAGTTCACATTCTCTAATTTATTCTCAGAACCATGAAATGCAGGAAAATGTGTATGTGTGTGTGCGCGTTTGTATGTGCCCGTACCTGTGTACGTATGTGTCTATGCAGAGATACCGATGCAATCACAAGCCCATAGGTGAAGGGCAGGAGGGAAGAGAGGATGGGATGGAGTCTGTAGTGAACGTGCTTTAATGCAGCTGTTTCACTTTGATCCCTTTGATCCCTTTGCCTGTTAACTTAATAAACAGTAGTTAATATACAGTAGTCAGACATCACAATTACTAGTGTCTAATCTTATGAAATTTTTCTCATAAAATTACTTCACATCCATCCAAGCCTTTATTAGGTTTCTTGAACACGGAACTATGAAACCGCTATTAAACAAAATAAAAAAAAAAAAAAAGGAAAATCAAGATGGAAGTATGCATGACTACCTTGGCTTCAGTATTTGAAAGTATATTTTCCTTTGTAGTGCAAAATCTAAAAAAAAAAAAAAGAGATTTAAGTAGTTTTAGTTTCAAGAATTGATTTCAAATCATAAATCAAAAACTGCTCTGGTTCTGCTGTCAGTTTGGAAAAATAAGTGATAACTGTATGAAAAAAGAAAAAAAAACATAACAGAAAATATGCATGAGAACAAGGTTCCCCTAGTATATCAAAGTGTGTGCCCATTTTATGTGACTGAATAAAAATATTGAATATATTGTTAGCATATCCTCTAATGCAAAACTCTGGAAAAAAGACTATAAATAAGTGGTGTGTGATTTTATGTCACATTATCTATTGCTGAAATTCTCAGACTTTAAAGGAGTTATAGCAGTAAACATTTTTAGTTTATCCACTATTTTTTCATCTGTAAGCTATGAATCTTACAGAATGCTAAATTCATGCTTGATTTGTTTGGGTTGGGGTTTTGGGGGGACTTATTTTTGTGTTATAGCATTCCATATATAACACTATTGAAATCAACGTGAATATGAATTTACTTGTATTTATGTAAGTTATCATACAAAAAGCCATGCTTATGTGTACCTCAGCTCAGTGTGAGTGGAGTGATCCCTGCTTACTGCACAGTTCCATTTTCTTTCACACTGCTGCTGTCTGCTAGCAAGGCACCTTACAGAAACTCTGCACGGCAAGCCTCTTTCTCTGCTCTTGCGTTTCAGGGACCAATTATATCCTTATGCAGTTACAGTACCATATGCATTTATGTTCCCTGTCATCAGTGTGCAGCAAGGTCTGATGCTTCTCACTAGCCAAAAATGTTGCAACAGTTCTACTCTTTGAACCTTCTCTTCATTGCATCTGTTCAAAGGATTAGTGACTTTTTGGCTGGCTTAAGCCATCATCTGCAAAATTCTGTCCGTGCACCAGGGGACCCATGTCCCTTTTAGCTGTCCTACCTTCAATCATAGCTTCAAACAGTGGGAGAATTCTGGTCTTAATTGTATTTTCAGAAAAATGTATTCACAAAATAAAACTTACTGACTTCTGGTGATTGTAGAGCCAGTAGCACATATGGGACAAAAAGTGCTACAAAACCCGCACTAGTAATTGATGAACCAAAGCCATTTCTGCCATAAATTGAGCTATGTGTGCTGTGGGTAGAATATTGCTGTTACAGAATACGAAGTTGCCACTTCATCACAGTGTTTTGCTGCTCAGATTTCACTTATCTTTAAACAGAAGATCCAAACCTGAGATACAAAACTATTATCCATCATAAAATATAGCTAACACTGAAGATCATCCTCAAGCATTTCACTGAATTTTATACTAAGCTGAAGGAAAAGAACTGTTCAAGAGTTGTAATTGATATTAAAAGGTTCTTCAAGATACATAAAAATTACACCTGAACTGAAACCATTTATTAAAGGACATGAGTGAAACTACTGAGGGGAGCTGCTGTTTTTCCCCTGAATATCACCGTAGGCCTTCTTAAAATATTACACAGCTACTAATATGTTTGCTTTTCAGGTCTGTGATAATTTGTCAGTGAATTGAGTTTCCAGAGAAAATGGAAAATAGGAATAAATGAAAAGAGAAGAGTAATGAGATTTGCCTTCAAAAAACAGAATTTGAAGAAGAGTCTCAGAACATATGGTCTGGAGGCACGGCCAGAATTGCAATAAAGAGGAAAGTGCAAAAGACTCTGAAAAGGACAGACATTTATGAGCAAATCCCATAAGTCTTTCACACCAATAATCTGAAAGCCACTCCAATAAAATGTGATACCTGTATAAGCCATGAGACAGTCAGGAAAAAACAATAATTGAACAGAAACCTAACCTGTAGTAAAAAGCAAAATAAGCAAATAGCACAGGTAAAGAAAAGAAAGATGCCTATTCGAAGCTCTCATATCTATATAATGATATTTCAAACTACTGTTAAAAAGTATCTAAAGCAAGATAGATATGAAAATTTACAAGCTTTACTACTGGAAAAGTAGCAATGGTAAAAATGTCTCATCAAATTTCCTGGAAGAAACATGTAAAAATATTACATGGATGAGTTAAGAAACTGAAGTTACTTCAGAAGAGTCTTAACATCAATTACCTAAAAATGTGAAGTTACAACTCATTGTACATAGGTAGAATGTTACAGTATAATAACTTCATGTAAAAATATACTAAATATAAAAATACAAATGTATGTATATATATAAGTAAAAAGGCATTTCCCACAGAAAAGATCAGTATAATAGACAATAGAAATGTATCATGAGAAACATATATTTGGTATGACAATGGCAGACAATTTGTTTTTCCAGTTGCTGCAGGACATAGAGAAAGAGAAAGGAAGGGAAGGGAAGGGAAATTTCTTTTCAGAATTTTATATCATGCCTTAAGTTCAAGCATCTAATTTTCAGGGTATTAAAACAGAAGAAAAGTACAGCTAGTACAACAAAAATGAAGCAAAACCAACAATTTAAATCTTCAAGTTCACTGGAACAAAAACAATATCCATCAGTGAGTTGGGTTTGGTTAATTTTTCCTTTTGAAATAGTTCCTATAAAAATAATGTTTGAAAGTTGTTACTTAAACATTTTCAGGATGATGACTGACTTTTCATTCTTAAATATAGATAATAACAAAAAAGGTAAACATGAAAATAAGCCATTTTGAAACAGCCTTTACAATGGACACAGCAAAAGTTTTTCAGTTATTGAACCTATAGAAACTACCAAATTTCCCCTAACTGTGTTTAGGATGATATTTAATTTTTTCATACTCCAAATTCTATTTCCCATCATATTTTCAAGTGGCAATTCTAGGTAACAAACAGATTCTCTGATAATATCAGTCATCCTTGTTGCTTGTCTAGCCAATGGTTCCTATTTTAACTATAATTTCACTGATGTTGATAAGCATCACAAGCAAGTTAGTAATTAACAATTTCAAATATTACTGTGTGATTTCGACCCCATGTGCTTACAGGAACTGAGAGATTACAAATGTTGAATCTAATAACAAAAAATGTCTGTTGTTCTACAGTAGAGTTTCTTATGTTGCTCAGAGAGACTATATAGCAAAATATAAATCATTTATGCTTAGAAGAAATTGTATCCTGTATAAAGCTTTCTTGGAGGGGGGGGCAATCAGAAAAGACCATTTCAAGATTTAGCTTGACTTTAAAAGGAACTTTTATCAAACTGGAGGAGAACACAAGTGAACTGAATGAAGAGTGAAACTTCAATGAACGGTGACACTTTATTGAACAATGACATATCTCTCTGTCTCAATATCAAAATACACAAAGGATCATTCAAGCCCCTCTTCCCGTGGCAGTTCCTTCCCTCCTTCCATCAGTGTCTAAGAGAAGCAGATGACTGACATAGATGCTACCTACAGCCACAGGCCAGGACAGAAGCTGTGAACTTCCGTGAGCTTTGCCGTAGGTGATACACAAATTGAGTCTGAATGATTTGATTGAGAACAGAGTCTCCTGGCTGTATTTCTCTAGACAGTATGAAATTCATTCAGTGCTACATTTGATAAGTGAAGAAGCAGGTAAATAAAGAAAGAACCAAAAGCATAAAAATAATCAAGACAGAGGAATTGTCATGGTTTATGAATAAGTGTGGTTTGCTGACCAAAAAAATGACTTTTTCGTATATCGGACATTCCAAATGGATAAATATCTCACAGATAGTGCTGTGTGAACTGAAACTGAAAATATGTTGTGCCCTTTTTAAACTGAAATGACAGGGCTAAGGAAGAGAGAAAGCACTTCAAGGATGGTAATGTGTCTTAATTGCTATTTTAGGCTTTTAATGGATTAGTTACCTTTCAGACGTTCAAAACACAATAATGCTATTGAAATACTTCTGCAAGTAATCACCAGCCTCCCAGTCAGTTAAATGAACAAAAGACGTATTCCCGTGTTTCTCAACAACATTCAGCAAGAAGTCAGGACAAAAATATTTTTGCATTTATGTTTAACAACCATAAGCCCATTGAAATTTGCAGTGAGTAAGGGATGACTCTGATCAGAATAAAACACTTGGTTTAGGTAACAAGATACTCTGCAGAGAGGTGTGACATTTACAAAAGTAATGAAGGTAGGTTTGCAAAGATCTTTGGTACGGCACAACTGATGGCTGTACTCTGTGAATACCTGGCTTATTCTAACTAGGACAGAGACCTAGAACCACAGCAGAATGAAATGGGAAAATATTTCAATGATTACATGATTTATTTCTTTCCCCAATTACTTATACTGAATAACTGGTTCCTTACAAAAATTCCATGCATTCACCAAAGAGAACCTTGGAACTGATCTCTCAGTACATAATCATCAACTCCTTATATCTCATTCAGCATTTAAAATAAACAGAAAGATCTAGATTTCTATATGGATTCTACCTTTTAAGGTAATTTTAAGTTACATTTTGATATATCATAAAATTATCATGAAGATCACATTTTAATATGTCGTATCAAAATGTGAAAATTTGTGAATATTATGTAAGAAAAGACCATTTAATGCAAAGTGATTCAGGACTTTTATTCCATTGCTGAAATCCCAGTAGCATTTCTGTATCAGTTGGCTGTGATTTTTAGACATCTGCATTACCCTGGCCTATACTAAGTAGGTGAAGCAACAGGTGAAAATTCAAGGGTAGATGGTTAAAATTTTCCTAACATTAAAGGACAGAGAAAAAAAAAAAAGAAAAGAGGATGAGAGAGAAATATTTAACTAATTACCCAAAATGAGCAAGTTATTCAATGTCTTATTATACGTTAAAAATTGGAAGCTTTCACTTTTGATAACATCACATTTCTGCGCAGGAAAAAGCATATATGAACCACTTCACAAAGTTATGCTTATATAAATAAAAAAAAAGTGTGTTTCATCATATTTTGATGACTACACCCTTTTTCTTCATGCTACAAAGGGTTTGTACCATCTGATTCTTCCTTAGGCTAGTAATATATATGTGTTCTGAATCTCTGAGTACAGATGTGCAGACTTACAAGTCCATTATTTTGAATCAAGTAGTTTGGGGACTGATTTAGATCATGAATTAATTGTAGACTTTTTTTTTCTTTTTTTTTTTTTTCTTTTGAATGTTACAGTATAGGAAGGGTAACATGACTCTGGCTAATAAATGGAAATTTGAATTCTGGAAACCTCGGCTGAGATGAAGAACGTGACTCTTCTCAGTTCAAAAGCAGCAAAGCTGTGCGGCTGCTCCAAGGCTGGTCTCAGGCTGCTTAAGGCAGCAAGTGCAGTAGGAACCAATAGGGCTTAAGCTAGCGTTGAAGTTGTCCCACCAGGCTCTATTATTCAAGTGTCAATGGCTCATTAGTCCCTGGCTCCATGAGTCATCATGCAGACGCCAGGCAGTGGTCTAAACCTGGAGTCTCTAGGAGGAATCCTTGGTTGCTTTGGATTATGGACTTTATGGAAAGGTATGGGCTTTCCATAATCCCTGATGAAAGTGCAAAATACTTCATCTTCCTTTGAACTCAGTAAACCAGGCCATGATGGCTTAGGAAGAGGAAATGGATGGATGAGGAGAAATTCCAAGAGCCCCTCCCTGGCAGTATCCATGGACTATGCTGCCAATACGGAACTCTGGACAAGTTTCATGTAGGAGTCCAAAGTTCCTTAGGTTTTAAATACCCACAGTAAAGTCTCAGTGTCAAAGAGTACCCAAACAGGGACAGCAGATTTTTTTCTTGTGTAAAAAAATAGGTGAACTTTGTTAACGAGCTGTTCCAGCTATCTCAGTGGGAATTATCCTCATATTAGAGATTCTGCCATTTTATGCTTGTGTCTTGATGGATGGGCCTGAAATTTACATCCATAAAAAATAGATTTTAAATTGGAGAAAGCAAAAATACTGAAGGTAGGAATCTTTGCACTTTTGGGATTGGCTTTTTGCTCGTGTGTTAAAGCAGATAATTTATTTTGCCTAGTTTCTCTTAAAATTTAATGTTAAGCCTTCAATTAGACTGTTCCATTTTATTTTGCTGTGATTAGCTTTAAAATCTCACATGGTATAATTCATGTGCTTTCCTCACCATTTAATTCTGAATTATAAACAAATCATGTACCACAAGCACCAAACTACATATTATAATTGTGGTATTGGCTTTGATGGGGATTCCAATAAAAGAAGAAATACAATTTTTTTCCTCTTACATCTTTAGTTCCATATTCTTTGTATATTTATTCTAATTAACTAAAAACTCATTTGTATCTCTCTGTCCACCTGGATCTGGATCTGTACCAATGTTCCGTTTTCTAGGCTTTGAATTATTGATTTCTCGTTACTATAAATTGCCTTTAAAAAAGACTACAATTTCGTCTCCTAATGACTTGTTATTAAAAAAAAAGTAGTTACCACACATCTCTTCACCACTCAGCAGTATGTCTCTTGACAAGAACAGTAAATGCAACTCTGACATATACTAGTGGTAGTCCAGATTTACTTCGTAGTAGGAAGAATTATTCTAAGTGACTTCAGTAGACTATACAGGTTCTTTTGCACACTGGGGAATAAGCTTTAAGGTAAAGCACAAATGCCTCTCTCCCTTGTCTTGTCAATTCTGGTATATCTGTAAGATGAGCTAAATTTCATCACAACAAAACCTGTTTGGTTATTGGGGGAGGGGATGTTCCTGCCCCCAGAGACTACATGAGATATTCTCTATTTCTTTATTTACCCTTTACTTTTTTGACTGTGGAAGTCTCTTCCCTGATTAGTTACTGGTAAAAAATGGTGCTGTCATTTTTTTACCTTATTTGTTTCACATGCATAATCAGATTCTTATCTGTTTGCATTTTGCTTTGCTTTTTTTTTTTGTTGTCACAAAAGAGAAAAAAAAGTGAGAATGCTGGAACAGAAAAATGGAAGACAGTTACCCTCAGGAGTATTGATAATGACATTTCAATGGCAAGTGCAAATTCTGGTCTCCTTTAGCATGGAATCTCACAAATCTAGTGCAGCAGCACTTAGCATACTCCTGTTTTAATTTCTTTTTTTTTTTTATTTTTATTTTAATCTTGTCAGTTTTTTTTTCTTTTGTTTGGATTTTTTATGTTGTTTCTGTTTTGAAGTGAAAATGCTAAGCCAAGAATCATTGAACTCCAATATGCCATTGTTTTCAAGCTATTTGTGCTTGCTGTGTAAAATTCTGAAGTGGGTGGATTTTTCCTGTCTGAATTTAAAGACAGATTCCATTGAACTGGATATGTTTGAGGAGTTTAAAAATCAAATCTGAATTTTAAGGGGAATAAAGATACAGAGATGGCCTTGTTAAGGTCTTTGGCATGAAATAATTTGTGCTTTGAACAAACCTTGTATATTTGGTACTTTTTCCAATGAAATTCGGTAGTGACAACTGAACATCCTTATTAATACATTCCCAAAGTTTTCTGTGCCATTTTCATCTAGGATTTTTGAAAGCAGACGAAAACGGCTTGCTTTTATTCTTGATTGAGATGGATATTTTCAGGTCTGTTCCTGGTCCTGCTGAATTAGGCAAAAGTGATACCCACTCACTGATATCCCAGAGCTTCATTTTCATGCCAGCATTCCCATATGTTTTAGAGCATAGGGTGAAAGACTAGGATTTTGATCATTGACCTCATTAGTGCCGAAGTGTAATCATTAGACTTCTGGATGTTTCACGACAATAAAATGTCTCTGAACTAAGAAAATGCTTCCTCTTTCTCTTCCACTTTTCTAGTAAATCGCACGTCTGGATTAATGATGTTGATGCGTCGGCATAACTATATGGCTAAGCTTATCAACTGGACAAACAAAATAGATATGCTCGTTCCCCATTATGTTCTCTTCAGCATTAAATGTATAACATTAAAAAAATACTAGCAATAACAGCAGAAATTGAAAACTTTTGTTTTTCCTGAGTAACTTCCAGAAAGACTTGATTTATGTTGGTACCGTTTGTGAAATCATGACTAGCATTTTCATATGCCTTTCTCAAACTCGTTTTACTATGGTTACTTTTCTAGTCCTGGCTCTACACCTGAGATGTGAGTGTACTTCTGTTTACATTCTTCATGCATGTGTTATTGAGACTGTGTGGTTAAATATAATCGTCTAATACTTTTGCAAGTGCTAGCTTCATTTAATAGGTTTATTTAAAAGGTAATAACAATAAAGAGGAAAGTCAGAAAAGCAAATACAATGAGCCTATTATCCAAAGCATGTACGAAAATGGAGAGCAGAGAGAGATCATGGGAAAGCATTGGGAGAAAATGGGCTTTCTTTGAAATTTTTCAATACACTGTCTATAAACTAAGATTTGAACAAGCAGGCTTCACTGAAACTGATCCATGCATGTTGGTGTTACTTGGGGGCTGTTTCTGTCAATACAACTGAAAACATTTGTTAGCAATGGCATTCAGGTAGACAGCAGATTAAGCCATGGCCATTCAAATTGAACAAAAGACTGGTCTCTTTCTCAGCACGTGAAAGATATGGAATAGAGAGAAAAGCAAAATCCATAAGATACCCGCATATACAATATGCTTGCTGCATTAGTGACCATTCAATGCTCTCACAAGTGTAACTTCTAATTGATGGTGCTAAAAACAAGGCTGCACTGTCTTCTGTTTGTAAATACACACAAATCAACTACGTTTAGTGCTTATTCTGTGCATTGATTATCAGCAAAACCAGGTGTTTGCAGTTGTCAAAGCACAACTAAGTCTTCAGAATGAAATTAATGAGAAACACCTAGTGACTGCTGTCTTGTTTACTCAAGGAGTGTATTCCACTGGAAATAAAAGTATATAGTGAGGCAGGATAGTATATCCTCAGCAGGGCTATATGTTGCATACACTGCTTTCTTCCCATTCTTTAGCTTCTGTGACTCTGGTACCATGTAAGAACAAACATCGGGTTCATGAGATGTCCAAAAAATGTCTATTTTATATGATTTATTTAACCGACTTCTAATTTCTGAAATGTAATGGCTGATAGTCATTAATTATGAAGATAAATCTATGTTTCTTTTTCAGTTAGGGTGTGTTCTTTGATGTCCAGTTTACTGGAAGCATTATCAATGCTAAGATGCATATTTTTTTATCAAGATGTAGCGCTTGCCTAAAAGAGAAACTTTGGAATAGAATCAATATCACTTTATTTTTCATTTTTTGAATAAGTTTTGATAAATATCTATCATACAGTGGTGGAAAATACATTTCCAGTTTTTATTTCATTGACAACAGATTGCTCATACTAATATCACTGTACAGACTACTGTGGATTTACTCCTGCCTTATCCGAGTGTGTGTAGTATGAGAATCGGCTCCGACAATTCTAGTATACAGGTATACTTTTTCCTTCAATTTTTTTTTTTCCATATCAAGGGCAAGTTCACGTTCATTTCCCGTGTGAGAACATTTGAAATAGCAAAACAGCAATGAATAGGGAACAGTGAAGGAATTACCTTTTAAATTATAGTAACGGGCTGGAGAAGTGACCCTGTAAAATGTCACTACATGTTCCACATTATTTATTTCTCATCAGAGATTTTGCACCAGAAGGTTTCAGCTCATAAGGCAAACAAGATTTGTGTTAAAGCAAGATCAATCTGCTCTACCTTGAAATCTCATGGAATACAGTACTATAGAAAGAACTTCAGTGGTTGTTTTTCTGTTTTTGCTTTTAATCAAAAGCTGAGTAAATATAACAGTGATTGTTGGCTGTTGTGAATACTCTTAGTTTTATATTTTAACATTGGTTATGAGGTGCAAGGAAGATATATAAGAAAGATTTGTATGTGTGTTAAAGTGAAACGATATATTCTGCTGCATCTAGCCTAAACGCCACTTTTAGACCAAATTCATGAATGACAATAGCAAGTTTCAGTTAAGCTAGTGCCTTCAAGAATACTCAGTTATTTTTATATGCCAGGCTCATAGCTTTATTTCCATATAACATCTATCTTTAAATGATTTCAGGGACTGTTACAAAACCTCATAACATCAAGAAAAATGTCAATATGGCATCTCCATAACACCATCTCCATGACAGCCTTAGAGTGAACAATTTTTAATTTAACTGCTGACACAGTTTATGTGGAGCTCATGGTAAATCAGTGGCATACCTGGTGAGTTCTCCATTGGCAGGAAAGTGCTTTACTGAGGATTACATTACTGTCTGGGAAACACAGCTGAGCATCCTAGAATATTCCTATACTTTTAGCAATATATTCTGTTGCTACTTTGGTAAAACTTTTTTATGAGGCAGATTAGTATATTTTGTAGTACTGTTAACATGCTAATAGCACCCATCATTGTATTTTGGCTTTCAGACGCAACTTTTGAAGAATATATATATGCGCGCATATATATATATTTGATACCTAAAAGGCAATTGCTAATATCCACAGCATGTATCAAAAAAATACTTTTTCTTTTCTTTTTCTTTTTCTTTTCCTTTTTCCTTTTCTTTTTCTTTCTCTTCTCTTTTTCTTTCTCTTTCTCTTTTTCTTTTTCTTTCTCTTTTTCTTTTTCTTTCCCTCCTTCTGTTGCTGGTTATGGAACAAGCATTTCTGATCACTGGGATGTCAGCTTTGACAACAATAATCAAGAATATCCACTTACCAACCTAATATGTTTACAGGCACAGCTCTAAAGTTTGAGTCCCAAGAAACAGTTTTAACATAGGCTTTTTTTACGGGAACAGCTATTAAGTGCAAATAAAGAACCATTCTGACATACTTTTTCTGTCAAAGACTTAGTTCAGGCATCACTGGGCAGAACCAGGATTCTTGATGCAGATAGTCTCTAAAGACTTTTTTTTGCAAACTAGACCGCTCTGTGTCACTCTCAACTATGAAGAATGAAAGTATATTTTATCAGACTTCTTTGCCACAGACACTGCAGAGACTGCATTTTTTGATCACAGCTTCCCTTGGGCAATTTGCTTAACTTGCAACAAGCTTCTGATCATGACATTAGAAAATTCAAGGTTTGTTTTTTGGCTAAGCATAAAGGCGTAGAAGCTAAAGATCTGTGATTTTTCTTGTCATACAGATTCTCCTTTTCCGTCAAATTGTTCTTGACTTCAGAATGACTACAGTGGTCCTTCAAGAACCAAAGCACTGCCAAATAGTCTCAAGCACTCAGGACACTAAATCATGTTGTATAGGAGCAACATTAGGCAGTACAAATATCAGCTCTAGGTGGTCTTGTCAGGCTCCTTTTTTTTTCTTTGGAAGTGATTCAATTTATCTATACTTTCTACTTTTACCTGAAACTTTCCTCTGTCTTATGATTTTTTGCAATGAAGTTAGAGGAGTCCACATCATCAAGGGAGTTCAACAGGCCATGAAAAAGGCAAGGAGTCCATGTACAATCTATGGCAGATTGCTGCATGTTTCACAAAGGGTACCTGAATGGCAAGTACTTTGCTTACAAGTGGCAAGTACAATTGCTTACAATTGCAGCAAAAAAACAGTTCCCTTTTAAAATATAATACACAGGCAACACGCTGAGAAATCAGTATATACACCAGTGGGGAAAATAGTATGTGAAGTTTTATTTTAGTCTTTGATTTAATGTGAGCTTTGGACCCATACTGATGAGCCATCTATTTTAATATATTTCTATTTATTGCCTTCTTTCAGATGTCACAGCTCTTCACAAATAGTTATTGAATGTAAAAGAGACAAACAGATATATTCTAAGTGTATGTTCCAAATCTGTATCTACAGGAGAAGAACAAGTTGGGAGGTTTGACATGACATAAATACAGCTTTCAAATTTTTCTGGTTCCAATTTTAATCTTTCTTAGTAATGTGACAAGAAACAATTCTGGTACATTCCCTGCACCTCTCTAAAGAAAAAAAGAGGACACACACATAGTTGGTCTGCTGGGGAGAGATGCAGCTTAGGCAAGGCTGACACATTCTGGTCTGATGGCAGAACACTAACTTTTTATAGCCCTGACTGTTTAGATTGAATTGGTGTAAGAGTGACCAAACTCACAGTTAATCTGTCAGGTGTGAGGAGACAGGACCATCTATTGTGTTATTGAGCTTACGCTGAGGGATGGACTCTGATGAGAACCTTGTGACAGTACTCTTTTTACTTGGCTTAATTGCAGCAAGGCTTAACTTGGCTTAATATGTCAGACCACAGAATAAATAATATATAAACCAAAGCTGCTGAAAACTTCCTCCCTTTTTAGGAAAATAAAAGTTCTTTACAATCGTCATTTTCCTTAAAGTCCTACATAGCACAGATGCTCTCGGTGGCTTATCTAGCTGATGGCTGACCTCTTCTCTGTCCTTACACGCACACAAATACACGTGTGTGTATGAGAAAATGAGACAAATGAAATGAAGGGGAAAAATTCACATTCCAGAAATTACTGGATTTTAATTTTGTTTTGTACATTGGTATAATCTGTGAAATAGGTGTATTGATTTAAAGATGTAATGCTTTTTTTTTTTTTTTTAATTATTGGATGTAACAGAGATTTATCACTCATTTGAGGCTTTGAACAATGGACATGTCTGTTTGTTCCTCCCTTGCTTGTTCTGTAAATCTATTCTTCAGAAGACAGCATAAGCAGTAGCTGCACAGTGCTTGTTCTGGTGTTTTGTATCAGGCTGAATTTCACCACCGATTTTTATCAGTGCAACAAAACTAAAGGAGAAAAAAAAAAGATATTATGGAGGAGAAAGGAAGAACCTTACCTAGCCACTAGGCCATTATTAGTCTGCGGTCATGCTGTCATATGTCAGATAGAAAAGGTGATTCTAAACCTACCTTTTGAATTTGAGAAAATTCAGCGGTGTTTTTACAAAAAGGAGATATCATCATGTTTGAAACCAGCTAACTACAAGTTAGTAATGTCAAATTCCAGCAGTTTGTTTTGCTTTTGTTATTCAATCCATGTTAGATAGCGGCCTCGTTTTACTAGGTTAAATGGTTAGATTTCTGCTATCTGCCACACCAGCTCCTTTTTTTTTTTTAATTAGGCTTCCAGATGGAGGTACCTTTTCGCACACAATCCATTGCTTCCTGTTGCCAACAGGAGAGGGTCCTTTTTTTCCCCTGTCCCCTGAGCTAAGTCCTGCATCTGCCCTCCCTCCTGCTCTGGTGCTCATTAGACCCTTCTGGATCATTCAGTCCAGTAAGCCAACAAAAGGGATCTTTTCTTTTCCTCATGGGTTTATTACCAGAACTGGTGCAAGGTGCAAATGACAAGGAGTATGTGCTTTGAAGAAAGGTGAGATAAGGGAGCAGGAGATCCCCTTCTCAGAAGCAGGTACATTGGCTCAACTTTTCTCATGAAAGCACAGCCACAAAGAGGGAAACAAACCCCCTCCACTTCTGTAAGTATGGACACATTGCGTCACATCACACAAAGGGCTAGTCCCATCGTACTTAACAACAGTGTCTGTCCTATTAAATACTAATGGACATTTTGGACTGGCACCAATCAAAGCCCAGTATTTAATTTCTACAAAATCATTAGTGGGTTTGTTGTACATGACAATAGATACAGACTATTCTTGAAGTGTGAATGGCAGAAAATTATCTAACTCCTAAAAATATTCATGTGAAACACAAAACCATTAGCAACTTCTCTTCCAAGAGTCAGAAGGAACATGGAAAATAGTCTGAAGATTTGACATGTAAGCAGCACTTTTCCTGCAATGGGTATTCAACTTCCATGAGTGCAAACTTAAAATCAGCAAAATTAAATGGTAAGCAGTGCACAAGCTCCAATGTTGTATCAACAAAAAAGTGTAAGTGGGCTATTATTTTAAAATATATTTGCAGTCACAGCACTGTTCAAACTTCTAGGAGAGAGAACGGAAACTGCTGAGGAGTAAAAAATACAAAATAATGTGGGAGATTAACTGTCCAGCGCTGGCGTGATATCATTAGGGGTGGTAAAACTACTGGTTGGGATTTGCAGATTTACCTTATTGAAGAAGAAAGATTAAATAAGACGTTTTATTTAATCCATCATATCCAGTTTTACGAAGTGCACTATGTAATTCCAAAATTCCTGCTTCCTTGTCCTCCCATACTAGAAGTGTGATTGGAAAATAGATGGAACAAGCTAAATTTGTCGCACAACTCTGCTAATCCTTAGGAATTGTGACTTTTTTCCGAACTGAGAGCATAAGGATACAGTTAGCAGTCTCTTATTTCAGCCCTCCTGGAAAGAAACCACCCTACATTACTGTTGTCCTCAGAGTTGTTAGTAGGACCTACCCAGCTCATCAGTCTTGGTGTGAGAAGAGAGGAATAAGACAAGAGCAAAGGGCCACCTATCCCAAAATGGATTTTTCCTTTCAGTTGAGCAGATGTGCTGCTGTCTAGCAGGGGGGAAACAAGGCTCAGATCTATCCCTCAGATCTAGGGATAATAATGGGTAAAGAAAACCTTCTTTTTCCATCCTGGTCCAAAGAATCATTCCCATACTATCTCAGGAGAACATTTCCCTGCTTTTTTGAGACTGCTCCAACATTTTGCAGTTGACAATGTGTTATCATGTGTCAATAAGAGAAAGAATGAAAGGAACAGAGCCCGGTTGAAGACGAAGGTGCGGGGAGTGGTTGCACCCAGATATCTTGTTCATCCCAAGCTCCACAAAGCTCTCTGTAGTGCTGGGAGGAGGTGAATGTGAATTACAGCTTACTGTTTTTTCTAAAAGACTGCAGGCAGAAGAAGCAGCAGAAGAATACATGTTGACTATGTATATTTTATTGCATTTTTTGCATTATAATAACACCTTTAGGATTTAGCTGAAATGTGAGAGATAAGCATCTTATTGTTTTGAATATTCTAAAAACATACAGAAAGAGATTGTGCTTTCTTCACAGAGCTATGAATTTAAATAGAGGGGATGTACAAAGGAAATGCAATTCCTATTTTAAAGGCAGGGCTTGAGACATGATGAATTAATTTGCTCATGGTCACTCAAAAAAGTCAGTGGCAGAGCTTCGAAAGGAACTTAACTCTCCTTTCAAGTTGTAGTTTCCTCTTAAGAATACTATTTATTTATTTATTTATTTAAAGCTGTATTAAAAGATAACTATCATTAGAAAGGTGTAATATAAGAGTGTCAGAATGCTTATTATTATGGAAATATCTTAAACTATTAAGTCTTTCTTTTTAAACCTTAGCTATCATTAAAAAATTGAATACAGGGAACTTTGCCAAATGTAGAAGGACAGCTGCATGCCAGGCCAAAATCTGCTTCCATTAACTACCAGCCACATGCCAGTGTCTCCTTGTTCATCAGAATGACATCACAGAGATGGGAAGTGAACAAGTTCAATCACTTGCACATCATTAGTTCAGTAATAGTTTCCTTTAAAGGGGCCTTTAAGAAGCACTTAATTTAATGTCATATCAAGTTCTATCCATCAATGTGTCCTTGATCACGTGAAAAATTGGGTTTCTTGCATACAGTGCACCAAACAAAAGACAGTCGAGATTTCACATTTAAAAATGAGTAGTGTGACAGCAGTAATCATTATCTCGTCCACATTGATCTGTGTGCTGGCAAAGACTTCCCATTAAGTCCTGAAGAGAGGCTGGCAGCTTCTGTGGATATGAAGCTCCCTGAGAGTGGGGCAATGAAGTAAGCTAAAAACATGTTTTAAAAAATTAAATGGTCTCTTGAAACTCTGTAGGCTTTTGTTGCTTGCTCAGGACAGAAAGTGTATTATGCCAGAGATTCGTGCACATCCTCATCCTGCACAGAGAGACGACAGCATAGAAACAGAGGCCATAAAGAATTCAAACCACTACTGATCCAATTATTAATATTTTTATCTTCAGACCAGATTTGAACTATATATCCACACAGTACATCACTAATGAAATGCAGCCTCCTCTGGGATGGAAGCTCTTAGTTAGCTGATGGGCACAGCACGCTGCCAGAATGAAAGGGGAGAGAAAATGGAGTTTTAGTACATCATGGAAAGCCCCTGCTGCTGAGAAAAGTGCAATGGCATCTTTAGGAGCCAAGCCACTCTCAAAGTAGGGTAAATTGGGAATAACTATCAGAAATTCAATGGAATAATGATAGTGGTGAGAGAAAATAATAAGCCAACTAGGTCCATCAAGAGCAGGCAAAACCTCTTCTTCTTCCCACTGCCATTTCCTACTCTCAGTTCTCATTTGCTAACAACAACAAAAAAGAGTCCTTTCCAGACTGCAAGGCTATTGTATACCTACATCAAGCAATAGAGCACAATCCAAGTAAAGATCAGAATTTCTAAATTCCCATACAATAGAATGCAAACTTAATAGTTTGGATCTGGAAGAAACATTACCGTGCTGAATCAGTGCTGTGAACAAGTCAATAAGCAGTGAGCCTGGGAGAGGCTTATTTGGTTGATTTGCAATCAAAGAGGTTTGATTGCAGCACATGCTTACCTACTGTACTGCACCAGGACTCAAGGTGGCTCAGATTTACCTGTTTTATGTGTCTTAGTATCACCTTCCCTTTTCTCTTGGTTTCAGTATTGCAGTAGGGAGACTAAGCTTGCACCTGCCTGCATGAATCTGTTTGTGACTAAATGTGTCTTTAAACAGTACTCCCTGTATTCACTGTCAAAGCTAGTGCCAACTACTGCTGTGAAATGGAGTGAGAACACCGGGAATTTCTAATTTAATTAAGAAACTAGTGGACTCTGGACCTGGTGGGAAAAAGTACTTATGTTCAGTTTTAGAAAAAAACACTGAAACTTGGAAATCCAATTTCTTGATAACCCTACCTCTATTTTTAAAACAAATAAATATAATGATACCGAAACCCTAGTAGTTTTCAGATAGATCTTTTTGTTGTTGATACTGAAGAAAAATGTCCAGTTCAGCTATTCTAGTGTATGAATTTTGTTTTGATTTTCCCATTGTTGAATATGTATAGCCATCAGAGAGACTGTGCAGCATACGGTAAATTTATGTATGTTTCCCATAGATGATGCTAACTGCCAGCTCCCTAATTCTCTTGTGTGACATTTTGTTCAAGTTCTAGTGAATTTATATGTTCTTTTTTAATGCAAGGGCAAGCTGGTGAATTTTATCTGTTTTTTTGGGAGGGGGGTTAAAGAATGTGCAAAGTTTCTTTTTATGAAACATTTCTGAAAACCTATACAGTTCATAAAAAAAAAAAAAATCTGTGGTTTTGTTTTCCTTGATAGTCTGGTAGGATTATATAGCTTCAAACTATAAAAAATTCATTATATTCCCTACTATGGATGAGATATTTTCACTAGTAAGTGGGTCTTAGTTATTAGCTGCTGCAATGGCTTCAGAACTCTACTGATAACCAAAACGAAAATTTCTTCTCTTGATTTTGTTAGGGGGTGCTGAACCCAGTGGCTGTTTACATGCGACTGGCCCCTTCCATCCCTCCATTTCCCATACTTGTTCACCCCCAAATCACTTTGAACCCTCCCTTTCCCCACCTTTGGTTCCTCCTATAAACATCCCATACTAAATTGTGTAATCCCCAAATGCTCTTCCCCTGCATCCCAGGATGTGTCCTGCACCCCTACACCCCTTAACAATTCAGTACCTCTCTTGTGACATACGTGACTGCATGTATGCTCAGCTTAGCCACAGAAATCCGGATGCCACTTCATCACTGAAGATCTGTAGCCTCAGGGAATGCCGAGGCATATTAAAGTACGGGTAGACTTTTTTCCTTTTTTCCAGGAAGAGCTGCTGTGTTTTTTTTATCATTCGAGCTATTCTTTGAAGATTTTTTCAGTAATTTGGATTTTTTTAAATTACCAGATTTTATGTGTGAAATTTAGCTGTTGTTATTTCTGGCAGGATTAAAAGACACAGGCAGAACATCAGCAGAACTCTTAAGAATAAAAGCAAATGAAAAGGAAAACGTGATTGCTTTCTCTTAAAAAAGAAAAAAAATTAAATAACTCAAAATAGATAGAAATGTGACATTTTACAATATAATACACAAACTTTGACTACTTGTCCATCATTCTATTGCAGAAGGAGGCAATGAGAGATATATAACATCTCAAAGTCTCAGTCTCAGTGAAGAGTTTCGCTTTACCGAATTCAATGCAGTTTTGCAGCGTTACAGCCAGGATTTCTAATTGGGAGTAGTTATGAATTTTTATGTGAGTTTTTTTCTCTTGAAAAAAATTGATTTATGGAAACTGAAAGCAGAAAAAAAATCAGTTGACAAAACTCATGTTTTGCTTTGTCTTAGAGAAATTATCAAACTATTATATTTTTATATTTCCTACTAAGAGATTATCTATTAAAAAATTAGCTAATTATTGTAGAATGAAAAAAATAATATTGAAATTAAACATTTGGAAGATCTAAAAGTTGTTTGAATGATCTGACGTGTTAATTTTTCTAGATGGTCTAGATTCTATCTTTTTACCTTTATGGGACAATTTGAAGCTCAAAAGAATTCCCCAAAATG
Source organism: Chroicocephalus ridibundus (assembly GCF_963924245.1). Lineage (NCBI taxonomy): Eukaryota > Metazoa > Chordata > Aves > Charadriiformes > Laridae > Chroicocephalus > Chroicocephalus ridibundus. The sequence goes on along the minus strand of NC_086285.1, from coordinate 82,902,798 downwards.
GAAAATACACTTTATGCTCAGCTATTGATTAATGGCAATCCTGAAGAAAAACCAGGATGTTAAAAACAAAGCATGGGAGAGTCAGAATATATTTTTTTTTCAGTTCTTATGAATTCATAACTAGAGACATATATCAAATTTAAGTCAGCCAAAGTCAACAGAAAGACTCTAATTAACATTAATATAATTTGGATCAGATCCTAGATCTTTAGAAGATGTTGATAAAATAAGCCTAAGGTAGCAATGTGTTACCTTATGAAGCTTTATGTTAGTTATGAGGACAACAAACATGCTTTTTCAGATTTTGATTAAGTTCTTATTTACTTTCTGAGCTTCCAAAACCAAAGATGATAAATAAAAAGATTATACTTTTTTTAACATACTGGTGAACTCAATCTTCATAAAGATTAATGAAAACCTCTTCTTGGAGACCAAATCTTGGATATTTTAGCCTGATGAAGTTTTGAATTGGTTTTGGATGTGCATAGATTTCTCAATGGAACTACGTTGTTTATTGTACTTGTAGCACCACAAACGAGTCTTTTTTTAGCTGGATATGGAGAAAATGCAATGGGGAGTTCTCTTTTCAGATGTAATATGTTTCTAATTTTCACTTGTCATTTATATATATTTTTTTCTTTAAAGCAGATATGATTTAAAGTATCTATCATAACTTGTGTTAAATTATCCTGAGACAATAATGATTTGTTTCAAAAATGAGCCCAATCCCTCCCCCTCATTTCTCCACAAATGCCTAATAATCCAGTTATATTTCCCCAGTACGTCAAAGAGTGTGAAATTTCACAATGTTGAGTGCAAAACCAGAGTTGGTTTAGCCGACTTTTAGTCTGAGATTTTTTTTAATGGTCTTAGAATAATTATTTGTGGAGCAATATGTGCATCATAGAAACCATACAGGTTAGTCCCTTGTAGACTGGTATATGCCCATTCAGAGCATGCACTTCTAGATCTGCTTTTAAAAGCAAATTCCATTATATAAACATAAAATATGTGCCCTAAAAATTTCACATTGAAGGACATTTTGTTACTCTTTTTAACTTCTCAAATAATTTCAAAATAGTCAAAGAAAATATACATTTCAATCAGTAAAGTTATCGGTATGGAGAGCTCTTATTAAACAAGTCTTGTCTCTATAGGAAAAGAGGATTTCATTTTCTGCTAGTATATGAGAAAAAAAATAAAAATCAGAATCATAGAATAATTTTGTAACGGTCGACTTCTACAACTAGATCAGGTTGCTCAGAGCCCCATCCAACCTGACCTTGAATGTTTCCAGGGATGGCACATCTACTACCTCTCTGGGTGACCCGTTCGTGTGTTTCACCATCCTCATCGTGAAAAAATGTCTTCCTTCTATCTAGTATAAATCTAATCTCTTCAAGTTTAAAACCATTACCCCTTGTTCTATCGCTACAGGACCTAACAAAAAGTTTGTCCCCATCTTTCTTATAAGCCCCCTTTACATACTGAAAGGCCGCAATAAGGTCTCCCCAGGGTCTTCTCTTCTCCAGGCTGAACAAGCCCACACCTCTCAGCCTGTCCTCATAGGAGAGATGTTCCATCCCTCTGATCATTTTTGAGGCCGTCCTCCAGACCCGCTCCAACAGGTCCATGTCCTTCTTATGCTGGGGGCCACAGAGCTGAATGAAGTACTCCAGGTGGGGTCTTACAAAAGCAGAGTAGAGGGGCAGAATCACAGGATCTTCAGAGTTGGAAGGGACCTCTGGAGATCATCTAGTCCAACTCCCCTGCCAAAGCAGGATTGCCTAGAGCACATTACTCAGGACTGCATCCAGGCGAGTCTTGAAAATCTCCAGAGAAGGGGACTCCACAACCCCCCTGGGCAGCCTGTTCCAGTGTTCTGCCACCCTCACCATAAAGTTTTTCCGTGTATGTGAATGGAACTTCCTATGTTCCAACTTGTGCCCATTGCCCCTCGTCCTGTCACTGGGAACCATTGAAAAGAGTCTGGCACCATCCTCCTTCAACCCACCCTTTAGATACTTGTATGCCATAATAAGGTCTCCCCTCAGCCTTCTCTTCTCCAGGCTAGAGAGTCCCAGCTCTCTCAGCCTTTCCTCATAAGGGAGATGCTCCAGTCCCTCAGTCATCTTAGTTGCCCTTCGCTGGACTCGCTCCAGTAGTTCCCTGTCCCTCTTGAACTGGGGAGCCCAAAACTGGACACAGTATTCCAGTTGTGGCCTCACCAGTGCAGAGTAGAGGGGGAGAATGACCTCCTTCGACCTACTGGCCACACTCTTCCCTATGCAGCCCAGGATTCCATTGGCCTTTTTGGCAACAAAGGCACATTGTTGGCTCATGGATAATTTACTGTCTACCAGGACCCCCAGATCCTTCTCCTCAGAACTACTTCCCAGCAGGTCCACCCCTAACCTATACTGGTGCTTAGCATTCTTCCTCCCCATGTGCAGGACCTTGCACTTGCTTTTGTTGAACCTCATTAGGTTCTTCTCTGCCCAGCTCTCCAGCCTGTCCAGGTCACGCTGGATGGCAGCATGGCCCTCTGGAGTGTCAGCCACCCCTCCCAGTTTGGTATCATCAGCGAACTTGCTGAGGATACACTCTGTCCCATCATCCAGGTCATTAATGAATATACTGAACAAAATTGGACCGAGTATTGACCCCTGGGGGACACCACTGGTTACAGGCTTCCAACTGGACTCTGTGCTGCTGATCACAACCCACTGAGTTCTGTCACACAGCCAGCTCTCAATCCACCTCACTGTCACCTCATCTAGCCCATACTTCCTCAGCTTCCTAATGAGGATGTTATGGGAGACAGTGTCAAAAGCCTTGCTAAAGTCAAGGTAGATGACATCTACAGCTCTCCCCTCATCCAGCCAACCCATTATAACATCATAGAAAGCTATCAGATTGGTCAAGCATGATTTACCCTTGGTAAATCCATGTTGATCAGTTCCAATAACTTCCCTCAAAATCACCTCCCTCAGTCTGCCAGCCACGCTTCTTTTGATGCAGCCCAGTCCTTCTGGGATGCAAGCACACATTGCCAGCTCATTGACAGCTTTTCATCCAGCAGTATGTCCAAGTCCTTCTCTGCAGGGCTGCTCCCAATCCCTCATCCCCCAGCCTGTATAAATACAGGAGTGTTCCCCAACCTAGGTGCAAGACCCTGCACTTGCCCTGGTTGAACATCATGAAGTTCACATGGGCCCACTTTTTGAGCTTATCCAGGTCCCTCTGAAATGGCATCCCATCCCTCAGTCATGTCAACTGCACCACTCATCTTGGTGTCATTTGCAAACTTACTGAGGGTGTACTTTATCCCACTGTCAATGTCATTGATGAAGATACTAAATAGTACTCGTCCTAATACAGACCCTTGAGGGACACCACTCATCACTGATCTCCATCCGGACATTGACTGTTGACCACTGCTCTCTGGATGCAGCCAACCAGCCAATTCCTTATCCACCAAATAATCTATCCATCAAATCTATATCTCTCCAGTTTAGAGAGAAGGATGTTATGGGGGACCATATCAAAGGCCCTACAGAAGTTGAGATAGACAACATCTGTAGCTCTTCCCTTGTCCACTGAGGTAGTCACTCCATCATAGAAGGCCACTAGGTTGGTCAGGCAGGACTTGCCCTTGGTAACACCATGCTGTCTGTCTTGAATCACCTCCCTGTCCTCCATGTGCCTTAGCATAGCTTCTAGGAGGATCTGTTCCATGACCTTCCCAGGCACAGGGGTGAGGCTGACAGGTTAGTCCCCTTTTCTCCCCTTTTTAAAAATGGGTGCAATGTTTCCCTCTTTCCAGTCACCGTGGACTTCACCTGACTGCCACGACTTTTCAAATATCATGGAGAGTTGCTTGGCAACTACATCAGCCAGTTCCCTCAGGACTCTGGAATGCATTTCATCAGGTTCTGTATGTTCAGGTTCCTCAGGTGATCACAAACCTGATCTTCTCTTACAGAGGGAGGGACCTTGCTCCTCCAATTCCTGCCTTGCAGTCCATCTGCTGGAGAGGTGTGGAAAGAGAGATTGCCAGTGAAAACTGAGGCAAAAAATACTGTTGAGTACCTCAGACTTCTCCTCATCCGTTGTTACCAGTTTGCCAGTTTGTTCATCAAGGTGGGAGTGGGGGGTACGCTTTCTTTGACCTTCCTTTTCTGGCTGACATACCTGCAGAAGACCTTATTATTATTCTTTCTGTCCCTTGCCAAGTTCATCTCCAGCCGTACCTCGGCCTATCTGACGCCATTCTTCCACGGCCAGGCAATGTAATCTTGTAATCTTGTAATCCTGTAATCTTCCCAGGATACCTGTGTCTGCTTCCAGTGCCCGTGTATTTCCTTCTTGCCCTTTAGTTTGACCAGCAGGTCTTGAGTCATCCCTGCTGCTCTTTCCTTCCTTTCCTGATTTCTTATACATGGAAAGCGTCTATAAAGATCTGCCAGTGCTGTTCTGTTCCCTTGTCCCTGAGGGCTGTTTCCCAAGGGGATCCCATTGACTAACTCCTTGAAGATCTGGAAGTTTGCTTTCCTAAAATTCAGGGTCCTGGCTTTACTCTTCACCTTTCCCATATCCTTCAGGACTGCAAACTCCACCAGTGCGTGAACTAAAATAATTAAAGGTTAATTTGAGATATGCAGTAAAAAATGCTCAACATTTCTATGCCATTTATATGCAATTTTATTCCGAAAAGTGTGATTTCTTTAAAAAGTGGCAAAAATAAGATGATTTGTGAAGGTCTTAGTTGAATAGTTTGATTAAAGTTTATGTCCATATGGTACGGAGCACGTGGTATTTGATATTGCAGTGTTACAGCCTTATTCATTGTTTTATACACTTCTAAAATCACATGATAGCTAAATAAAAAATCCAACTCAGAATGTATAGCATCATACACTACATGAATCTGTTGTCCTGGGTAGAAGTACAGTTTAAAAAAGGAACTATATTAATTCCTCTCTTACAATATGAGCAGTATCTAAATGTAAGATCAGTTTATAATACCAATGTTCAGAAATACAGGAATGTATTTGGCGTCTTATCAGATATCCTATCTGTCCAAAATTATCTGCAAAGTAGACAGTATTGTAAAGACAGTCTAGACCTTTCCCTGATAAAGAAGCTGCATTGTGATTATAGGAGTGTGACCATAATCTTCTAATTAGTCCCTTGTTCTATAGCTTTTACTTTTTTTTTTTTTTTTTTGTGTCAAGCAGAAATCAAAGGAATTCTACTGAAATCAAGGTAGCCAATGACCTACTTTGAGAACACTCCAGTTATTCAACATGGAGGAAGGGACTCATGAGTTTCCCTATGCAAAACATCGTTTATCGGTACCTCCTTTCTGAAAAGACGTGTACCTCCCCATCTGCTATGGTTGGCTAACAAAGGTATTTAGCCTTGTAGCCTACCAGTTACAATGTTCTCTGCTGAATTCATGCACAGTAAATTTTATCAGGTACCAGTACAACTCTGTTCCCAAGTTAAAAGAAAAACACAACCAAACCAAGCTGTGGGTTGACCATGCAAAAAAGTGATTTCGAAAGACTATATATGCAAGGCTACGAAATGGCAAATTTGCAGTTGCCTATTACCGTTTTTTCTCCCATTCTTCAGTTTTCAAGATGATCAACTTGAAATGCTCATTCTACCTTTTTTTCCAGATAATGTTATTTCATTCGTATCACCGTAACAACATAATTAAGGTTTCTGGAACAACTGTATAGGTAGCATTTTCTAAGCGTCTATTTTACATGGGAAAAAACCCTCTGCTTTTTGAATCTTTTGGAAAGGAGCTTATCTTTATTTAAAAAGAAAAACACAAAAAAAACCCCAACATTGCTAACTTGAATTGCATATACCTAGCCCACTGACTTTAATCCTTTAGCAATGATTATTTTTGAGTATATGTTTAGGAGGGGCCTGCTGAATATGTTACAGTGGCACTCTCATTCTGATTCAGTTCCGAACATTGTCCTTTGTTGCAAGCAGAGCTTAGCCAAGCGATGCATGAGCTCTACTGGAAGAAAAGAAGTTCCTTCAAAGTTCAAATAAATTGTGATTGATCCTGTGGATGAGCATGGTTCTGAGCACATGGCACTCTGGAAGCAAAACCCATGAGTATAAATGTACATCTGTTAGAATTGCCCACCTGTCTGCATGAAAATTATGGGCAGAAAAAATTTCCTGCCAGTAATTTCCAACTCCTTTGTCAATGTTTTCCTCTGAGATGGTCCTTAATTCCAAAAGAAGGTTTATTAGTGTTTATTTCAATCCAAGAAACTTCTGTTCATTTGTAGACAGAGATTTGAAGGGTTTAAATACTCTCCCGGCTCCCTGCCAGCAGATAACTCTGGGTGGAAAAGGTAGATTGAATAAAAAAGTAAACAATGTTTCAGCCCACTGAGAGAGATGCTTGGAGCTTGATAATAAAGACAGCAGGATTATATCCTGCCTTTTCTTCAGGGATGGAGTATTGCACAGTTTCCTGTTGATTAATTCTCTAAATCTTTTGCTTTCATGTTCAGTCTTGCCAGATCCTTTGCTAGCTTCTCCGCTGTTCTTTTGAGTGGGAAGTTTGATTCCCAGCAGCAATAAGATTTGGTTTTATACTGATGAAGAAAAGTATGAAATTCTCACTGTACAAAAATGCAAAATTTTGGGTCTTTTTTTTGGGAACAAGTTCAGGGTCACCTCCTACAGTATGTGCTTATATTCTCTGGTATGAGCCCTACAGAAGAGTAAAAGAACTTACATTCTCAATGATCCACAAAAAATCTCTATGCGGCAGCAATGATATTTGATATTCACGGAGAAATTTTCTTCTTATCTAAAGAGAAATCATTTCAAAACTGCATAATTCAAAGAGGATTTCAAGGCAATGAATTTTGGCTCACTAAATTAAAAATTTACATTACTCTCCAGCTCTTGGGGTGATTTTTAAGAAAATATTAAAATATAAATAATGGTCTTATCCTGAAGTTATTGCATTTGTTCTGGAAAGGCCGCCTGAATAAATTTAAGTATACAATTAATAACTTTGATAATATGCCACTGGATATGAAAGTGAGTATTAGCTATAATAATAATTTGTTTATTCATCCAAAATGATTTAATTTGCATTTACAGACCATTTCATATGTTTTCTCACCATTTTCATGTTGTGTTGTCATTCTGCTATAGATGGAAGATGGTCCTCAATACTATGATTGAACTAATTTATATGGAATGCAATTAAAGAGATTTTTCTTCATTCCAACCTACTTCCAGCCTCGGGATCTGGTATATCAGATGCAGTGTGATTTACAGCAACCTTTTGCTATACTGGGGGAAATGTAATCTGCATTTTTCAGATAGCCTGAAGGGCTGCATCCCAGAGAACAATTTCCCTGAGACTGCACACAGATTCAAGAACACGACACTGAATGACATTACTCCACTTAAACAATAGATATTATATTACTCCAATATAAACAATAGAAAAATCAAACTTTCAAGAAATCAAGAAAAGTGCTAAATGTCATCAAAATATCCAAGAGTTTATTTCTGATTTGTTTTCCTGGTTAATATATTTCAGCTTCTAGATTTATCAATACATTAAATATATGTGCAATGTTATCAATATTTCATTTTATGTTGTATTGATCATGTCACACAATATGAAAAGTATTTTATTTCGGTTTTAGAGTCAGGGAAACCAATTATTTATTTTTTTTTTCACAAATCAGACAAAATATTTTTTCAATAAAAAAATTCTTAATAACTTTTTTTTTACTTTAATCTCATCAGCAGATCTAACTTCAATAATAATAAAATCAAATGCAAAATAAGCATATATACGCACATGGGCTATAATACTTTTATTGTCCTCTATTCAAAGACATCAGCTTTCCAGGGATGAATAACAATATTTCAAAAATACAACATGGAAAGCTAAATCACTTTATCCAGTAACTGTACATTTATTTTTTTATTATTTCAGGCAATGTGTAGGCTGAGTTTTACTTCAAATGAGAATAGCTTCCTGCCAAACTTGCAACTTTTCACTTTCTGATTATTCAGAGTGTGAAAATTTTCATTTTATAGAAGTTCTTCAGTCAAGAAACTGCTTAGAATAAAATTACTATTTTACACTGTTTTGTTATTAGGTTGTTAGGTTATTGTGTGATGTCTTGGACAAATGAAAATATTGTTTCTTATTGCAAAATGCGTATAAGAAGTGATACTTTGAACCTACATTAATACCTGTAAAGTAGTAGATGATCTTTGAACAAATGGTGCTGTAGAACGCAATACATTACTTGTGTGTATATATATATATAAAAGCATCAAAAGATGAGCATAAGTTAGGAGACATGAACTTAACAGTATTTCCTTTAAAATATCCTCAAAAAATCACGAAAATGTATGAAAATGTTTCTGACTTCCCAAATCTGATGAACCTGGTTATCAGTACGGGCAAACACTCATCAGATTGTGAGAGAATTATTATTCCTGTAGAATTCTGTTAGTGCCTTTTTCCTCTGCCCAATCAACTTGGGAGAAATATCATTAGTTGGGAACCAAAATTCATGCTGATAGAACTACTAAAAAAATATCAGCTTATGAAATGATGTTCCACATCTTCCATTTGTCATTCCTTTTTTTTTTTCGCCCTACTTTATATTCTGCACAGCCTAGTCTTACAGAAGAAGACGGGAAATCAGATATAACATTATTCTCATTTCAGGTTCGCCAGCTAAATCAAAATGCCTTTCACTGATAGATATGAAGGATGACCTACCCTAGGTAGATAAGTAAAAAACAATTCATGCATGCAATATATATATATATATATATATATATATATATATATACTAAAACCACACATATTTTCTGCAAAGTCAAATGTAAACTTTAAACACCTCCAATTCTCAAAAATGGCAGGCACGGGCCATAAGTGGTTTGGTCAGCATTGCGTCAACATACCGTTTGTATTACAGCCCACACTGGGTAAAGTGATTCAGATTGTCATTGCTAGGAGTGTCGGAGTCATTTATTTAGAAAGGAAGTTGCAATATTTGTATCTACATCTGACTTTGCAGTCTAAACCAATGCCATGGGTGGTCACTTCTGAATTTTTTGTTTCCCTCCCCTCTGATCACAATATTTAAAATAAAGATGTCAGATGGTTTCATGATACAATACCAAGAGCGCTTGTATGCTTGAAAACAAAACAGAACGCTTTGTGGAGATTTTATATTTCTATGCTACTAGTGTAAAAGTTTCTTTTTTTTGTTTGTGAGAAATTTTTGAAGCAATAATATTTATTTTATATCAGGAATACAAATGGAGGGAACTACAAACAGTCTTCAGACTGAAAATAGCAGTGTTTTCCTCTCACATATCTTAACATCCTGTGTATTACTTTTAAGTGTGGAAGTCCTTCCACACGGGCTTCCTATTTTAAGGTGAAAGTACTTAGAAATTACGTGCACTTATGGAGAGTAATGAAGGTACCTGCCATAAAAAAACATTCTGAAAACAAGGAGAAAAAATTACATAAAAAAATCAGAATGTGCCTATATCCAGGAACAAGCCTTTGTGTTTGCTGGTAGATTTCTACTTGGTCTTTAAATAAAATTGCTTGTAAGCTTTACAGTACTTCAGAAGATTTTCTTTGTGATACAGGTACTTTGATATGGCTACTGCAAGGTCTAACTATTCTTTTAGGTTGTACTGCCCCCTTTTTTATCCCCCTAAACTCAATTTTCATCATATAGGAAAAAGAAATACTAACTTACTGGTGTTATTTTTTGTTATTTTTTTGCTAGAGGAGACTATTATTTTTGAAGATTATTTCTAAAACTGTGACAGTTTATGTTGAATTTTAATGCTATTGTAGGTACTTTGAATCCAGCTTTCCTGGATGCATAAAGAAGGAATTACAGACTCATAAACCACTGGTAGGGTGATTTTGTGTATGTGCCAGAGCATCTGATGCAGTGCATACAGCAGAACAGCAAAGAGCTCTTTGCCTGTGCTGTACAGGTGCTAATGGAAGCTGTGAGCAGGTAAGAGAGTGACCCAGCCTGCTCCACTGGGCAGAGCTGGCAGCATACCAGTAACTTAAGCCATAAAGGCTAGGGTCAGTTGCTTTACACCCTCATTTTCCCAAGTTTAGTACCACATAGAAGTCAAAGATGAGGCTGGTTGAAGAACTGAGTTCAAACAGTCAATGGCCTTGAATGCAGACGGCTGTATACTGTAACAGTTTAATTTCCATTGTGTATGTCTGGAACAGGTTGCCCAGAGAGGTGGGAGATGCCCCATCCCTGGAAACATTCAAGGCCAGGTTGGATGGGGCTTTGAGCAGCCTGATCTAGTTGAAGATGTCCCTGCCTATTGCAGGGGAGGTTTGACTAGATTACATTTAAAAGGTCTCTTCCAACCCAAACTATTCTATGCTTCTGTGTCCATTGTGCTTGTATATCCTGACTCTTACTATCAACATTCTTTAAGTCCAGCCCTGGGTCATATTCTCCCATTATTTGCACACAAGCACAAAATGAGTAGTTATTGCACAAAGGTAACTAAAGGTATATCACTTAAGTTGTTCTTAGAACAAGCAACTACAGTGAATTGCGTCTTTCCCCCCTGTTCTGGCAGTTTAGCACTTCCTCAGCGACACAGAATATGCTGGACCCAGACAGCCAGAGCAGGAATCTGAAGTGAAAGTGGTGAAATAGTTCTCCTGCATCCTATCCTGCTGTTTTCTCACAGTCATACCAATGCCCAGAGAGAAGTTCTGCAGAGAAAACATTGAATGATACAGAGCTGCAACAGTCCTTGGATGGCATAGTGCTCACCGAAAAACAGTGGGGAAAGATTTGCTTTACACTTCAACGGTGAGTAATTTTATCAGGGTTTTTTTATCTTTTAGAAGCAGAAGAAATGCCCTTTTTAAAGTGTGGAGTCTGACTCTGGAAATCATGTGACTGTCAGGCTGAGGTTAAGAAGTGTCTTTGTTATTTCTTAAACCTTTTAGGCTGGGGGATGGGTCATGCTTAATGCCACTTAATTCCTTTTCATCTAAGTTTTTGTTTATGGAATATAATTCATAGTGTCTACAGAACTATGTAATTAGTCAGAGACTCAATAAAAAGCCTTTTGAAAAAATGGTCCTTAGCCTTTCACTTTCATGAGCACCAAAATTCAATCAAAAAACTATTTTTAAAGTGAGTAAAAGCTACAGTGGCAAATCTATTAAAATGTGTTTAATCATTAACTTCTTTGATTTAACATCTGTCTAAAACATAACATCAAAAATTGAATAATTTATCATGTAATTGCATAAAAGCTCAACTAATGTAAGGCATTAATTAAAAATTTATATGAAATTCAGAAGAAGAAAGTTGAGGAGGAACTATTTGATTACCCACTCAGTAGGATAGCTATAGTTACTCTGGAACAGTTATCTACTGTATTACAAATCACAAATGCCTAACTGTGAAAAACACTGCAAACTCCTTAGGTTTATCTGATGATTTTCAGAAAATGCATTAGCCATAGATTACTTCAGATTCTATAGCTAGATGTATAGATATTCCAGTTGCCCGAGGAATTATTATTCTTTCACTTTTATAACCTATTCGCCTCACAGTGTGTACAAACTGCTATGTAAACATGATAAGGGAATAAGGCTTTCAGAACTTTCTGAATCTTGTTTCATAAATGTACAGACTTTGGGAGCAGGTTTCAGGTTTTCTTCTCAGGCTCATATTCAGTCAGCCATAGAAGAATATCATAGCCATAAAATCAACTCCAATGTTAAATATATTATGGTCAGGAACGATAAACAGTTATTCTGTCAACCATACTACCTCTCCAAATAATCAATTAACTTTTACAACTTACTCAAACTAGAGAAGTTTTAAGTTCAGGTTTCTTCTTTCATAGTCAGATAATAGTATTTGAAAATAGTTAGTTATTTAAAACTGACATTTGTGCCAAACTGCCTTTAGAATTAGAAAAAAAACTTGGCTCAGAAAGCAAAGTATCCAGATGGATAAAAACATACGCACAGATTTTAATTTAAACAGGTTTGTCTGTCACAAAAATAAGGGCCTGCTTTGCAAAGTTCTCTCTTTAACACTGCCACCAAAGACTATTCTCATGAATCATTCACTGAGATCTACCTATGTAAATGAGTACTTACGAAACCAAGCCCTAAGTCTTCCCTGTATTTAAAGAAATGTGAAGTACAAATCACCATAATTTGGGGTACTTTCTGAAAGAATATTTAGAAATTTATTATTTTCCTTCTTATACATAGTTGTTATTTAGACTGTTATTAATAAATTTCCTGAAATACAGAATTACCTGAGAAAATAATAAAGATTTTTTTTTTGTCTTCACTTCTCTTTTACTCTTTCTTCCTTTTTTTTTAAATAGAATCTTTCTTCTGCTTCTGCTGATGGCTGGTTGAGTCTTTTCCTGCCTGCTGAGAGGATGGGATATATTTCATCTACTTTAAGAGTGTGCTATTGTCAATCCATCCCCTTGTGAGAATGAGATTAGTGTTCCCAGTGTTCTCAATTTGACACTGCTAGAGAAGAAAATGATCAGAATTGTCACAAACAAAAAGTAAAATAAAGCATACATTTAAGAAAAATAATATGGAGTTGATGTGATCGTAACAATCAGGAGCATTATTGACACTTTTAGGTTTGGATAGCTCACAAAAGACTTGAAAAGATAATTGCTGAGTGTTTTGAAAATATGTACACTTGTAACATGAAAATATTTTAAAAAACAGAGTACACAGACTTCAGATAAGTGACCACAGTTTAGAAAATGCCTGGGTAAAACTTCCAAAAAGCCGAGAGCGCTGTCTCTTAGTAGCAGGTTTAATAGAACCCATCTTTTTCCTCCATGCGGAATGTTTGAAAGATCCAAACTCGGATCTTGCATTACAAATAGAAAATACCTAAGATGCCCAGAAACCTACTCAGACATCTTTACCCTTATGTTCTGCCCTTTTGGTATCCTGTTTGTTTTCCTTTTACCTTTAAAAATGTACTACATTTTTGTAAAAAATAGATGTGGTGCTTCTGTGAGCTGTATGAATCACGGTTATGAAGGCCTAGAGTGTTTTTTATCATCCTAATTACTAATATTGCCATACAAAGATGGTGCAATGAGTCATCTGAAAGGAGCTTGAAGTTATTTCACCTTTCATTCCTTGTTTAAGGTCTCAAAGAGAAAAAATGAAATGGAAAAAACACCTATTTTGACAAGTACGTAAACGAGAAATGCAACTAATAAAACATTTCTAATACACATATATTTATGTGTCGCTGTGCACTTAAATGCGCAACCACAGTCTTGTACAGGTATGTAGACACATTCATAAGTAGGTTATAAATATATGTATTCAAGTAACATTTCCATTTTGTAAGGAAAAGTCTTTATGACTTGAAATTAAATGACTATGTTACAAATTGCAATGACAAAGGAAAAAAAATAACAACAATTTCCCACTAAAACAGATCTGGTAGGTTTTTGTGTGGAGAGAGAGAAGGTGAAAGATGGGAAAGAAATGCTTTGGTCATCTTTCTTAGTGGTTGTGCCCACACAGTACAGGGATGAGTACAAGCAACCAAAAGGGTAGACTTCTTTTTTTGGTTTTAGTTGGTGGTAACGCCAACTAAACATACATAAAACTACAGCCTGAGTCTGAGATTATTTTAAAAAGACATTTTCTTATTCTGAAGAGATTTTTTGAACTTGAAGATTTACAGGGTATTCTGCAATCAGAATTTTCAGTATTCCTTGTTGGCCCTTTACTACTTCTTAGATGGAAATATTAATCAGAAGCGACATTAGCTCCTATTGCTCCACTTCTCGAATGAATATATGAAGCACCACACAAAGGCAAAACATTCTCACTGCCATTTTGATTTTGAGACTCAGGAGAATTTATCTCAGGTACTTGTAAAAGGTGCAATTCATGTTCCAGTAACAGAGTAGTCCACCATAAGGAAAAAAGCAAGAAAAGAAAAAAGAGAGAGACTTTCCCCTCCAGAGGGTCAAATATCTCAAAGACACTGTTTATAGTAAGGCACATGGCTAACTCTTGGCTAAATCAAATGCAAAATTAGCTATTTCCACTTACTATCACTAAGTAGTTTGCTGACTTGCCTTCCTGCTTTATATTGTATTAGTCCAAGATAAAAAAATAATTTACATGACTATATCTTTAAATTAATGCTGAAAGCAAAAATAGCCTTGTCCCACTCTGTCATGGTTGTGCTATGGAAAAGTGACTTCATTCTTTCTGTGAATCTTTCCCTCTTATCTTTTGTCTTCTACAAGCCAGTAAACACAGCTCTTCACCCCACTTCTCTTCAGGTGCAACAACAGCAGCAGCAGCAACAACAACAACCAAAAAAAGACACAAAAAAAAAGAGAGAGACATCTGACAGAAAGGTTTTTTCCTTCCCTTAACAAAAAGAAGTAAACATTTTAATGGAAGCATTCAGTTTGTTTCAGTTACAAATTTGAAAGAAATTTTTTTTTTTTTCAGAAATGTTTGTCCTGGGAACAGCTTATCCCTCTGTAGCCTGCTTTGCAAAGGAAAATGTTTTATCAGAATGTAGCTTTACTTTAATCCTCTTTCCTTCCTTTATTTACAATTCTTTTCTCTACAAATACGCCAGCCACTGTTGTAAAGATAACAAGCCCCTTAAGACCTTTCGACTAAAGCGTAACATGGCCTTGGACGTTCTGTTTCAGACCACTTGTTGTTGCTTAGCAGCTTGATAAAAAGATATGCAGGTCTTCCTCTTTCCCCCCCAATCTTTTCCTCCAGTGTTGATTAGTTTACCTCTTCCAACATTAAAGACCGGAGGTTACAGGACTTGACCTGTAATTCAAATGGACCATTAAGTACCACCTCATAACTCTACAGTCACGCTATATTCTCCTTCCCAGGTTCTGAGATCTTCCCTGAAGTTTTCATCTATGCCATTAGACAATTTTAAAGAAATAAATTCACATTTTACATTTAGTTTAACATCACTGCAGGGGTATGTGGTGGCTTGAACTTGGTCAGCTGCCAGACACCCAGCCAGCCGCTCTCCACTCCCCCTCCTCAACAGGACAGGGGGACAAAATAAGATTAAAAGGCTCGTGGGTCAAGATAAAGGCAAAGAGATCACTTACCAATAACTGTCACAGGCAAAACAGACTCGACTTGGGGAAAATTAGTTTAATTCCTTGCCAATCAAAATAGGTTTGGATAGTGAGAAACAAATACAAATTAAAACCAGACCTCCCCTCTTATTTACAGGCTCAACTTCACTCCTTCATTCCCAACTCTACGTCCTCCCCTGCAAGCAGCACAAACTAAACAAAACTAAACATGCAAATTATTGTGGTTTGGGTTTTAAAAAATATTTTCCAATGTGAAATACCATCTAAACAAGAACAAAGTAAGTCTTCTGGTGTATTTAAAGTCAACTGGTGCTATTGTTTGTTTTATGGTTGTGATGACTTCTGAGCTGGCTAAGCTCTGAGATAAACCTGCTATTTCCTTTACCCATTTGAGAATCTCAAAACACCAAGGGACTTTTGACTTCTGGGGACTGGCTTTTTTATTAGAACAGAAACTGCAGCCAGAAACTTTTCACAATTGGAAAAAGAAGCCTCAGAATGAGACAAAATATAAGTAGAAATACAATAAGCAACCTTTTTCTCACAATATGTCTTTTCAGAAAGGGTACTTTTTTCACTCAGTCAGCAGCTGAGTGAACCTTACTGTTCCAGCAAACTCTTCATCCTCAGGTATCCTCAGACACCCCAGAAAGTACTTCTTCTGTTGCCTCTGGAGCCTGAAACTGTGTCTGCTTTTTGCTCTTCTCAGTAGGCTTTCTAATTTTCTCTTTTTCTATTTTTCCTACCCCAAATTACGGAATTATTTCCCTCTAAACATGTCTAGTTTAGATGCCAGGAAAGGCAGAGCTTCCCCTTCCTTCAAAGACCTCCACCAGAGCGCATGTACAGCATCTAGGAAAATGCAAACAGCCAGATGTGCTCTCTTGCTGCCTTGCAGTACAAACAGTGGTCGTGAATAAATGCAATAATCCAATGAATAATCCAATACAGATCCATAAAATCACTTGTTCCAATAAAGACACTTCAAATAATACAAGCATTTGAACATGTTAAGCTGTTTATACTTTCTTTTAAATAAACAGTGGTCTAAAGGTAATCCAAACTCTAATCTGGAAAACAGATTGAGTCCATTCTCACAGTTTGGTTAAGAAAGGTGCAATCTAAATGTCACTCATGGAACCATCAGTGACAACAGTGGAAATGTCTTCCTCTGTCATGCTGGGATTTTCAAAGCACATTTCAAAAACAGGGGTGCATTTATTAATTTCAACTCTTTCAAATTCCATTTTCAGGCAACTGGAGAGGATAGATGGATCATGTAGTAAAGCTAATCCAGAAATTGCTATTTTAGATGCAACAACCTCAATGAAACTAAAACATTTTAGTCTGGGAGATGAAACTGTGCAGGTGTGTGCTTCAGGCACATTGGATAAACTTGAACTAACACCTATTTCTCAGACATCTGTAATGGCAAAAGACTGATTATGTGAAATATGCCCAGATGATCCTAGCAGGCAAACCATTCTGCAGAGGAAGAAAAAAAATATTTTTTTTTTTTTTTGGCTGGGTTGTTTAGGGCTTTTGGTATAACCAGGGATTTGGGGAGAGGTGGGCTTTGCTTTCTGACTCTCATCAGCTAATCAATTTAACTTCGAGCAAGATTCACCAACCAAGCATTGAATTAAGGAACATTACATGATATCATTTTGTCCCCTCTCCTGTAGTCGATTCATGAAGTTTTAGGAGATTTTAAATTAAATACAGCAAAATACATCTGGTCAACTGCTAATCAAGAAGACACATCTGTTCTAACATCTGTAGCTTATCACACAAAGATCTTAATCATGAACCACTTTGTCAAAACAAAAGTGATATATAATCACCTTGCCTGTCTTTTTTCATAGCAATTTTCTAAATTCAACATTTGCGTGTTGTTATATCTTTGCCTGAAAAAAGTGAAAAGTCCAAACTATTTAGATACGAGAATATAAGCACAGAGACAAAGCATCCTTCAATCTTCTTTACAGTAAGCTTCATGTATTTGTCCCTTTACGTTATACTCTTGAATCTTTTTTCATTGTCTGTGTTTGACATTTCTCCAGGATTTTTTTTTAAAAACAGCCACAGAACTGGACAAACTCTATCCTACCAATGCTATGCAGAAATACAAGATCAGTTTTTTCTCTTTTGCTAGGAAGTTTCTTTTGGATATGTCAACTTTCTTTGATTAAAAGACCGTGGTGAAGGAAAGAACTACAAAAAGTTAATGAAGTCTAAAAGCATACTTTTTACGCCTGATGCTCATATAGGCTACACATTCTCATTTCTTGCTAATCTCTATGGCAACCTTTTGCAGATTCAGCAGTCACAGAGGAAGGACTGGTAGAGTATTTAAAAATGAACCCAAATCCACACCAAAAAACCCTAAATCCAAAGTGTATTTCACCTGAATACATTTCTTGTGTTGAGAATAAACACAGGATTTTGACGAACAAGTTGAACTTCTATGAACTTGGAGAACTCGGTTTTGTCCTCTGATTTTCCATACATACTTTGCATTCTGCTGCTTGGCTCATTGTAGAATCCCTATTTTTCACACTGAATTCAAAATCGTATCTTCTTGAGATAAATTAATCTGTAAAATAATCAGTGAGTAATTTTAGGACCTCAATGGGACTATTCACAAGCAAAAAATTAGGTAGGTACTTGCATTGCTTGTTGAATTAGAGCTCAGATCCCTACAGATAGAATTTTTGTATACCAGTTCACTGAAGCAGCAAGGTAAGACTTCTAGTGCTCACAGTAGAGACATTATCCTTTTATTCAGGTGGCAAGAAAAAGCTTTATCTAATCTAGTATGTTTATCAGTCCAACGCCAACTCTCAGAGAAGCTCAGCCAGTGTTCAGAGAAACCAGGGAAACTTTAAATCATAAAGCAATTAGACATCTGCACCATGAAATGGATATGATCAAATAACTACAAGGAGAAAACAAGCAAGATTTACAGGCACACACTTGTAAATTCCTTCACAGAACTTCATTCAAAAACTAGTACAGAATTCTTTAACAAAACTTTAATATGCACCAAAAGGAAAGGTGATAGCTGTGGCTGAAAAGACCATCAGTTTGGTCTAAAACAGAATTCAACAAAATTAAAATAAAACAAAGTTAGTAGCTCTCATTTAATTTAGAATGAGAATGGCAAAGAAAGAAAAATACTCAGAAACATAATGCTAGGGTTTTTTTGTTTTAATGCGATGCAGTCATTACATTATGTCAAAAACATATTCAAATTTAAATAAAGTGAAAAAATTGATATCTTGGCAATATATCACACTTTTATATTTCATGTATTTCTAAGCAATAATGATTTTAGATTGTGAAAATTCTGTTCCTTGTAACTGGTTGATATGCAGGATTGACATTTTATTTTTATCCAAATAGAATTAAGTCAGAAGTTTACCACGAAAAGTCAATTCTGAGTGGAAAGAGGTATGGGAGTAATTTATTTTTATGTTCTTGGGATTCTTGTGGACCTCAAAACCTAAAATTGTGACCGGCTACCTTGCGAAGGCTATGGGGCCCTGGGATGGAGCCAGAAATCAATCTTTAATTAGAACAGTTGCTCATTTGCTGGCTTCATGGCAAGGAGTCTGAGTAGCCTTACAAGGTAGGTTGTTCAAAACCTAGGTTACTAGGTCTCTTAGCTAAGACAGAGCTGGCACCACTAGAATGTGTGAGGGGTCTGGGGTGTTACTACTTTAGATCCTGGCTTCAATACCCCAAAACATCTGAAAATCCACCATATTTCCCAAGAGACTTTTCAGGTTCAGTCATTGGCACTTAATGACAAAGCTCTGTTTAGTTAGAAAATTGTGACTGGTTTTAGCTATCAAGAGAGAACCAAATGTGATCTATCTTGATTTATTTCCTTAGGAAGCACTGAAGAAAATAAATGAGTTCTTGTAGAATACTTCAGTTGCAACAGAACTTTCTTTTCAAACCACAAACTTTTCTGTGGCATTTTTTTAGTTAGGCCTACTAGCAGTTCTGCTGAGAGACCATGTCCATTACCTCAGACTGCAGGGATTCATCAAACAGGTTATAATTCCTGCGTAAGTTTTACACATGCATACTACCATGGACTTCTGTAGAGTTCTAATTTACATCGGTGTAAGCAGGATCGGACACCCATTTCAAGAGCTTTGGAAGGTGAGAACAAATATGTCTGGCAGTCACACAAACCAATACATGAGAGGTACCAACAGTGTGATGTTGCCTCAAGCTGTTCAAAGCGTCATCCACAAAGCTGTGTAGCTTTGTGAAATGGCCTGTTATGGAAGGTGAACCATGAGTGAGAGTACAGTCTGCCTCATATGAAAGGTTAAAAAAAGTAGCCTTTCTCAATTGATTTCACCAAGACAATGAAATTAGAGACAGTGTAGAAAATTACTGCCATGAAAGAATGAATTGATCTCATTTATGCTGGACGTATTGTCCTTGTACAGATAACCCAAACTTGGAGCAAATGAAGAACTAATCAGAGGATTTAGTAAGCCAGTGTAAGGGCCAGCAGTCAAAAATTTCCGCTGAACATTTCAGACAGTTCTGTAGCTCAACTAGCCTCAGAGAGGAATCTCTTTTCAGACAGTTACAGAGCCAACAGGTATCTAAAATCGGGAACTAGTCAAAACATGGTTCTAAAGTAAAACTGGATGGATAATGCAAATTTTCCAAGGGCTTGTAAATACTAACTTTTTAAGTAAAACTGCTAAGGACCATGCTTGCTTCCTTTGAGTAATAGTTTGCCCCAGTTACTTAGCCAACTGCCCTCCTCCTCTCTCTCCCCACAAAAGCCCATGCGAGCCTCTCGTGGGACTTGAGCTGATCCCTCTGAACAATCTTTTACCGCACCCTGTTTGGAGGCCTGTTACCATATTCAAAGCTAGTCTACATATCTATCTTTCCACTAAATCCTGTATGCATATTCTATAGATTTCTTTTAAAAAATGTATTCTGTGTACAACCTACCTTTACTATCCTAATTGATCCTAACACTTACTAATTATTTATGAGAAAATAAATCCCCCTTTTCTTCTTCCCATCAGCATCAAAAGTTCCAGTAATTACCTGTCTCTAAAGTGGTTTAGGGTTTAACCCCCTTCATTCCCCCCGACCTCAAGAGTTAGAGTGTATATACACCTTTTTAATCCTCCATCTTTTTCTGTTCCTATCAGATTTTGGTAAGTGAGGTTCTATCATTATTAGTGAAAAAAACCTATAGATATTTGCAAAAAAAAAATAACGGAACCATTTTCATTGTGAAAATGCAGTTTTATAAAAATTAAAATGAGAAAAAAACCATTGAATTTCAAGCAAAAGAGTGGTTTGGTTGTTTTGTTTGGTTTTTTTTTTTTTTTTTCCAAACCTGTTTGTGATGCTTTTCTAAACATTGCATTCCAAAATCAAGTATATTCAAAATGTGCCTTTGTGGGAAGTTCCAAGTGTGTTCAGTTTCTGTACAGATCTGAAAAAGTCATCTTACTAAATCTCTTAAAAATAGAATCATTATCTGCTGGTTGCTTTTATCTTAACTGCTGAACTCTCAGGTGTTCCCTTATTATAGAAGTACAATAGTTTCTTTGGTACTTGACCTCCCGACTGCCATTTTCCTTCTTTTCTCCTTCCCCTTTCTCTGCTCTGCACTTTTTCTCAGTTTCTTAAGACCTCCCCCATAATTTCCTCATTCTCTCTGGCATTAAGAATAACCACTGAAGCTCACTGTGCCAGTCTCTTTCTTATTGCTTCTGCTCTTTCCTCGTTTTTTTCTACGTAGATACTTTACTGTCTTTACTGTTTTCTTTTTTTTCATTCATTGCCACTTAGGTATGTGTTCATTTCATTCCACCTCATTAGACTTCCAAAAGGTCAACATAAAATACTGGAATGGGCATACATATCTGCTTTTGGTAATTCTAATGAGTCTGTCACCATGGTATTTAGATACAGATTGGTGTACAGTATTTCATTAAGCAACATATATTCTTCCCCTTAAATGATTCTCAAAAGATTAACTAATCTCCACTCGGGAAAACCCTCAGTTATTCCTTACACTTTATTCACATGAAACATGGCTAATCTAGCTTTAAATTCTCTATAAATCATGTTCCGTATTCAAAATACAGTAAACTGACATAGAGGCTTTAAAACAACAGTGTAAGAGGTTGAGATTTTCACATTAATGAAGATTCACTCTTTTTTTTGGTGGGGAAGCATGGGAAGAAGTTAAATTTGAAAACACTATAGCTTTCTATCATGAAAAAAGACAGGGAAATTGCTGCAATTAAAATCACATGAATTTTTGTTAATAAAGCCACCTCTTTTGTCTATTCCAATGTGATGGCAAGTCCTAAAAACTATAAGCAATTAGCAAGGTAATATGACTGACATCAGCATAAGCTGATTAATACATTGAGAAATAACACATCTGCATCAGGAGATGAAAGACTCAGGGTTTTTGAAGCACAGCTGAAACAAAGAACATTAAAAGTGCCTTTAAATTATTCCTGTTCGATGATATGAGATATTTTAAATATATAAACAGGCAGAATAACCCAACTCAGTTGCAGAATAAATAATGACCATAAAACAGCTCCTAATATCTAGGTGAAAGTTTGCTGTAGGAGCTAATCCACACTTAATAATAATTAACAACAATTAATTAAAGGTATACATGACTGGATTCAGGAGTCTAATTATCCAGTTACCTGATTTGATGAAACATCTAGGTAATTAGGTAGGTAACTGTCCCATTTTCCATTATGATTAATTATGGGTGTAAAAATGTTATTAAATGCTAATTTGGTTTATCTCATCAGAATGTAGGTTATGTCCCTCCTATATCTGTACTTATGTTGTTATAGTTCATTCACTTGGTTTATAATGTGGATAACTTATTCAACAGTATTTGAAAAATGAATCAAATGGTGATTAAAGTGTTTGAAATGCTAATTAAAGTGATGAGTCTGCCCTCTGTCTACCACGTATTTATACACAATTTAATGATGCATTCAGTTCCTTTGATTTCAATAGGGTCATTCATGGTAGAAAAGGTAGAGTTGTAAATATTTACAGAACTGAAATCTAGACATGGAAGCCAAATAAAATTTTAATTCTGACAGGAACGAGAGAAATGCAGAGAAGAAATCTGCGAGCAAGGGATTACAAGACTAGGAAGTTACATCTATGTTCACTGTTTCTTAAAGTGTTGGGATTAATCCTCAAAAATAAGATACTTTTGCTATGCTGAGGCTTAGGTGGTCAAAAGCAATGTTCACCTGTGAACACCTCTGAAAAATATATTTAAAAATACTTAGGAAAAAATTATGGAAAATTATTTAATGACCCATTCACTAGCTATCATATAAAGTATTTAATGTTGCCATATTTCTTTGCTTTGTCTTGCTTATGGGAGTAAAATTACATCTCCAGAAAAAGAGATCTTAGATTAGAGGGAATAAAAAAATACTACAAATTAAGTTGAGGAGCTCTTCACAAAAAAAACTACCTACTTGCTAAAATAGCATCTTCTTCTTCTTTAAATATGTCACAAAAACCATAAATTCTTTTCTAATACAAAAAAAATTGCCTATAAATGTTTTTCATTAATATATCTCAGCCTACTGGTGACTTGCAATACTTATGATAAAAGATATTGCAATACCTTTGTATCCTAAAGATTTCATGTGTTTAAAGAATTTTGATTGCATATAGATACTCTGAGGAAGAAGACTTTCAGAATATATTCCTCATTGATCCTTCAAAGGTGCTTGTGTCACACATTTTTTTGGGGTTAGGTTTTATTGGGTTTTTTTAACCATTTGTCTTCGTACTTGTTGTTCATATTTTATCTGTTTTCAATAGACAAAACCCAAGTTTCTGCTTGTTAACTCAAAAACTGTATCTGCACAGTCACCTCTTCAGTAAACCTTCCCAGGAAGTAAATGTGGGAGTGTAAAGTGTAAAGGGAACAAATGAGGACTGCAAGCATATATTCACTAAATATTTGGGAAAAAAAAAAAAAAGGCAAATTGTTTTTGGCCACGTTCACCACCTAGTTGTGACACTAACAAACTCCTCTCGCTCTGTGACTTCCCTGGGAGCCCAGGAACACCTGCTTCTGTATTGTCTTCAGGTCTACCTAAAGGCTGTTAGTTGACTTCTACTAAAACCGCATTACCTAGGGTTCTCAGTTCCCTGTAAAGAAAGAGAATTCCACTGGTAAGACAGCGGTTGATGTCATTTGCCATAAGAAACAGAGAACACTTCAAGTGAAGCTAATCTAGATTAGTTTCAGGATTAACTAATTTGGATTTCTAGAGTTGTTGAATATGGGAATACCTTCATTTTAAGGTAATGTCTACTTTGTTGCTTTAAAGAATGAGCTGGGGCGAAAGGGGGTTTCATGTGATGTTACTGGCCTGTGGAAACAGGTTAAGACCTCTGAACCTGTCATACACTTGTATCTTCTGTCCCTCTGCTAGAAAAAGTAGTAACTCATCATTATGAGTTAAATAACTCATCATTGAGCTCTTACCTGCTGTAATAGTTAAATCATTAGGTAAACATTCCTTTCTGGTAGATGGCTGGGCAAATTTCAGTGGAAGGAACACACATGAACTTTGAAAAGTTAACCCTTGAATGGCATTACTAGGCATTAAGGTCATCAGATCAATTCCCAGCAGCAAATTACAAGATGCATGAAACTCACATTGTAGTAGCTGATAACTCATTGTTAGACTGTGTTGGTTTTGTTGGTTTGTTTTGGGTTTTTTTTTTAATGACTGATAATCCAAATTGATATAGCATACACGTACAAGATTGGGTTCTGGAAACTTTTAATTCTAATCAAAGTTTAGATACTGTCCAGATAAAATTTCTTGAAATAGCAAAGGTGGGAAAAGTAAAGGAACTGTAACCTTTTTTACTTTTATGATGAAGAATGATTATTTATGATAATTAAGTTTGGAACTTTGTCTTCGTTTCCTAGTTAGTTTTATTCTCTTCTTGTTGTTCTCAAAGCTAAAAATTCAAATCCCCATCTAGCTTAAAAGATATTTTAATGACCAAAAAGGTCATGATATAGTACAAGAAAAGTTGAAAAAAGTTCTTTGAAGTCTACTGATGATAGGGGTGTTTTTTGCGATGCCTTTTTTTTTTTCTCCTTATACCTGACAGATGACAGAAGTGTGTTGCTTATTAGTTAGGATTAAAACTTCTTAGCTGTAAATATTTACATAAAGCCCATAATTAATGTTTTGATGACACCGTATCTTTTAAAAAATTCATCATCTCTTCCTCCTTCAGTAAGGTGTGTATATTTTCTGAGACATCTAGTAAGGGTGATATACAAAAGGTTAACTCCAGCCTACTGAATTTAATCTCACTGAGACACTGAGATGTCATCACTAGAGAAAGGCTCCTTCAGAATATGATGAGTATGAGGTAAGTTTCAACTACAAATCACTTTCTTGCTTTCACTACAGGTGAACCAGGTTGGAAGGGGATGGAGCAAGATAGCTCATATGAATAGCTCTTAAATTTCAGGCACTCAAAAGAGTATTACTAGTCGTCTTTACTTTAGATATTTAAATTATTTGAAAGACGACATAGTTCTCTGTGATACTTTTTTATTTTCAAATAGTTAAAATAATTCATTAATACAAATAACCTGGCTTCTGTTGTCAAGGACAACAAAAAAAGTTTCTATAAATATATTAGCAATAAGAAGAGGACTAAGGATTATCTCTGTCCTCTAGTAGATGGAGCCAGCAACATAGTGACCAAGGATGAGGAAAAGGCTGAGGTACTTAATGCAGTCTTTGCCTCAGTCTTCAGCAGTAGGACCAGTTGTTCCCTGAGTACCCAGACCCCTGAGCTAGAAGACAGGGATGGGGAGTGGAATGAAGCCCCTGTAATCCAAAGGGAAACGGTGAGGGACCTGCTTCAGCACCTGGAGGTGCACAAATCTATGGGGCCAGATGGGATCCACCCAAGGGTATTGAAAGAGCTGGTGGAAGTGCTCGCCAGGCCACTTTGCATCATTTATGAGCAGTCCTGGGCAACCGGGGAGGTCCCAGCTGACTGGAGGTTAGCAAATGTGACACCCATCCACAAGAAGGGCCGGAAGGAGGATCCGGGGAACTACAGGCCAGTCAGTCTGACCTCGGTGCTTGGGAAGGTCATGGAACAGATCCTCCTCAGTGCCATTACACGGCACATGCAGGAGAACAGGGTGATCAGGCCCAGTCAGCATGGGTTTGTGAAGGGCAGGTCATGCCTATCAAACCTAATATCCTTCTATCATAAGGTGACCCACTTAGTGGATGAGGGAAAAGCTGTGGATGTTATCTACTTGGATTTTTGCAAAGCTTTTGACACCATTTCCCCCAGCATTCTCCTGGAGAAACTGGCTGCTCATGGCCTGGACAGGTGTACTCTTCGCTGGGTAAAAAACTGGCTGGATGGCCGTGCCCAGAGAGTGGTGGTAAATGGAGTTAAATCCAGTTGGTGTCCGGTCACAAGTGGTGTCCCCCAGGGCTCGGTGCTGGGGCCGGTTCTCTTTAATATCTTTATCAACGATCTGGATGAAGGGATCGAATGCACCCTCAGTAAGTTCACAGATGACACTAAACTGGGTGGGCGTGTTGATCTGCTTAAGGGTAGGTTGGCTCCGCAGAGGGATCTGGACAGGCTGGACCGATGGGCTGAGACCAATGGTATGAGGTTCAACAAGGCCAAGTGCCGGGTCCTGCACTTGGGTCACAACAACCCCATGCGGCGCTACAGGATTGGGGCAGAGTAGCTCGAAAGCAGCCCAGCAGAAAAGGACCTGGGGGTGTTGGTTGACAGCCGGCTGAATAGGAGCCAGCAGTGTGCCCAGGTGGCCAAGAAGGCCAACAGCATCCTAGCCTGTATCAGGAACAGTGTGGTGAGCCGGACTAGGGAAGGCCCCACCTCGAGTACTGCATTCAGTTTTGGGCCCCTCGCTACAAGAGGGACATTGAGGTGTTGGAGCGTGTCCGGAGAAGGGCTACAAAGCTGGTGAGGGATCTGGAGGACAAACCTTATGAAGAACAACTGAGGGAGCTGGGGTTGTTTAGCCTGGAGAAGAGGAGGCTGAGGGGAGACCTTATCACCCTCTACAACTACCTGAAAGGAGGCTGTAGAGAGATGGGGGCTGAGCACTTCTCCCTGGTGACAAGTGACAGGACGAGAGGAAACGGGTTCAAGTTATGTCAGGGGAGGTTTAGATTGGATATTAGGAAACATTTTTTCACTGAGAGGGTTATTAAATATTGGAATAGGCTGCCCAGGGAGGTGGTGGATTCACCATCCCTGGAGGTGTTTAAAAAAAGGGTAGATGGGGCACTTAGGGACATGGTTTAGAAGTGGCTCTTGTCAGGGTAGGTTAAAGGTTGGACTCGATGATCTTAAAGGTCCCTTCCAACCTCAGCAATTCTATGATTCTATGAAATGGCTTATTCAGTTGCAAAACTGTGCCCTCAGCTTTCAAAAAAAAAATATTACCTGTTAAGGGCTTTATCTTTTTACCCTAGAGAAATTTTAATGCAGCAGTATTCTAAACATTTGGGTGAAATTACGGGTGCATAAAAGTGAACGAGAGGTTTGACACTGAATTCCCAGTGGATCAGGAATTTGTTCTAAAGGACCCATATTAGTTAATACATACTTACTATGAACTGCATGTGCTGTTTTGTGACCTTGGCTGGTTGCTAAACACCCACTCAGCCGCTCTCTCACTCCCTCTCCTTAACAGGACAGTGATTCTATGATTTAGAAAAGAGGATGAAAAAGCTCATGGACTGAGATAAAGACAGGGAGATCCCTTACCAATTACCATCAGAGGCAAAACAGACCTGAGTAAAGTTAATTTAATTTATTACCAACTAAAAGAAAGAAAGCAACATCATCTCTCCCCCTTTCCCCCCATCTACACTTTACTCCTTCATTCCCAACTCCTCGACCTCCTCATCCCACAAGCAGCGCAGGGGGACGGGGAATGGGGGTCTGCGGTCAGCCCACGGCAGCTCCTCTCTGCCGCTCCTGCCTCCTCACGCGTTTCCCCGCTCCAGGCCGGGCCCTTCCCAGGGGCTGCCGGGAAACCCCCGCCCCAGCGGGGTCTCTGCCGGGGCCGCGGGGGCATCTCCGCGGGGGCGCCCGGAGCCCCTCCTCCCCTCCTCCCGCTCTCCCCTCGGGGCTCGCAGGGCTGTTTCTCACCCGGTTTCCCTCAGCCCTGGCTGCCGGGCAGCGTTTTGCCCTTTCTGAGCCAGGCTTTCCCCGCGGCGCCCGCCCGTGGCTGAGGGGCTCAGCTGTGCCCTGCGCTGGGGCCGTTGGAGCCGGCTGGAACCGGCTGTGTCCGGCACGGGGCAGCCCCGGCCCGGCAACACAGGGGCCGCCCCGCAGCACCCGCCGCCGGCACCGGGGCACCTGTTTAATGTGTAGCCGCAGTTATATATTGTATTTTTTTCCACTGTAAGATTTGTTTAATCTCTACAAGCTATTCCACAGAAGTGGTAGGCATTTTCAAATTACAGTGAAAGCCGAGTCCACTGGTAGCATTTTGTTCATGGTGATTTGTGCCTTAAATTTTAAATCGGGGTCTTATTTGACTTCAGTATGGTTGCAGGCTCACAAAAAAAAAAAAAAAAAAAAAAAAGTAAAGATTTATAGACCCATCAGATTAACTACAACATCCCAGAAGATACTCTATACTATATTCTTAATCAATGTATAAAAAAGAGGAGTGAAAAAAAAAGAAGATACTAATTCCTCCCTTTGTCAGGACAGTTTGCCTACTGGATAGTAGGGAGGCAATAAACATTTCTCAATATACGCGAATTGGAAAGGCTTTTGCCATTCTCCAGTTAAATTGCTATCCTATACAAACTGGGAAACACAGGAAATACGTTTTTGTTAATCTGCAGTTCTCGATCTCCAGGAGAATCACAAACAATTGTAAAAATTATTGTGTGTTAATCAAATTATGAAAAATAAAATGAAATTATTATCAAAACCAGTAAAAGTTAAACCAAAGCAAAAATAACAAAATAAGAGTTGTATTGACTACTTGTTGGCTGGAGTTTAGTTTATAAATGTGCCAACAGCTGATTCTTACGGTGTCTTTTTTGCTCCTCAGCTCCGGCAGATCTGAGCTCCTGCCAAAGATGGGAGTGAGTTAGCTTTTCCCCATCCCCAGACGCTATGGGAAAGATATGGTAATGGGTACCCATAAAAGGGGGTCTCATCTGTAAGAAGTCTGGGAAACACTGGTACTCAAGAAATCACAGCTGACGGAAAAACTCAGGGTATAATAGTATCTGGTTCCTCATGAGAACTGAAGGGCTTGGGAATAAATGGTGGGTGGTCCCTGGGGTCTCTCCTTAGCCTGGTTGTAATCAGTTCATTAACGTTTTGGGTAATGGAAAACACACTGACTGTGCTGGAAACACCAGTGTGGGAAGCGCTGCGCGTATGGTGGAGGACCGTATGGGAATTCATAGCAGATTTTTTCATTTCTTCCATGATGACAGGTGCAAAAATGCTGGACTGAGAAAAATTAATTCAGTGCATAAATGCAAGATGACAATCTAAGAAGCACACGAGAAAAAAGTTTGGGGGTTGAATTGAATCACAAACTGAATATAAGACAATAGTAAGTATGTATAAAAAAAGACAAATTTCATCCAGTAGGTATTAATGTATGAGTTATATGTGAGAAACCAGGTTATTTATTTTGTTCTACTGATCAAAGAGTGATAAAATCTCATTTGAGATTCTGTATGCAACTGAGGAACCAGGCTTTCAGTAAGCTAAAACAAGTGAGAATTGTAGGCATCTTAGAAAACATTATATATTAAGAAAGTTTAGTCCCTGAATTTACTTGGTTTAGGATCAGATGCTAGTAGTCTTTTTTTTTTTTTAAAGTGAGAAAGTCAGAGGGGCAGATATGGTGGGAATCTTGTGACTTTTCTTTCAATTGGAAATGCAGTGAGGGGAAATATTTTTTCTTGCAAAAATCTAGATTTGATATTGGAAAAATGTTTCTATTCTACGGATAACAGAATACCAGGAAAACTTACCTAGCACCTGGTTTCGGCACCTCCTTCAAAGTAGTATTTCAATGAGACATTTAAAGAAAAAAATCTTTCATAAACACCTGCTTATACTCTGTCCCATCTTAGCTCAGAAGTTCTGGACTAGAAGTTTTCCTGAACTCCTTCCCACATCTGCAGTGCTATGCAGGAGGGTACTGATCTTACCGGTGAAAGATGGATATGACTTCAATAAAGACAATTTTTTGAAATTATCTGGGCAGGGAGAAAAGTCAATTAAAATATGGTTACCCTCTCCCCACTCAAAAAAACCCAACAAACCTCAAACAAGAAAACACAGAAAGGTTATGTAGGTTATGTCTTTGTTAAGCTCAACCTATAGAAAAAAAAAATTCAATCCCCAAAATGCTTATACCCATCCTAAAATTTTGTCTGTTGTTTCAGAAGTTAAGTCCTGAAGAATTGCTACTCACCCAGGATTTAACAAAGCATTACTGTAACTTTAGTGTAGATAAATGATTCTTTTTTCCCCTGTTAGAATTGCCAATTTAATTTGAAAGAAATAACAGACGGCCTGAGGGTACACAGACCTTTTACTTGATGACTCTTCAATCTAATCACTGTCCATGAGACCACTTCTGTTCAATGGTCTTATTACACCTTTTATCTTACTGTTATTATTTTATCTTGTTACCTCTAAAAACTTCATGAGGCTTAAGTTACTGCTCAACAAATACTTAAATCCTTCTATGCCATAAACCAATTAAATATTAATAAAATAAAAACTACTTTTATTATAACGTTGCAACAATGCAAATTCATTAGTGCAATACTCTTCTTGCAGTTTGAGTCCAAAGTCCAAAGGCAAGCGGTTCTTTGAAAGAAAGATTTGAAATGATCCCACAACGACGTTTAAACTGGTATTGTCTTTGTTTCATTTGCACCAGTTATTTTTCTTGAATGGAGCACTGGTTATCTTATCAGTTAAGGTATGCCCACATACCATCATGGGTTAACTATGAAGCCAAATGATAGAAGAGGAATTATGAGATTATATTACTCAGAGATGATGAAAGACATTAGCAGTAGGACGATGATAATGTGGAGGTAGAAAAATGCAGAATACAGAGCTGAATTCCATAAAAAGACCCCTCCATATGCAAAAATAGAAACAGCATAGGGAGACAGTCCCTCCATTGTCTCTAGTTGAGTTTAGATTATGTCACTGTCAAGACATAGAGAACAATTAGTAAGAAGCATTTTTCTTTGCTTGATTTTTATCCTCTTGTTAATGACCTCAGCTTCATACAAAATGTTGCAAGGCACTACCAGTAATAACAGAAAGCCCTATACTATAGTCTCTGTTCTTTGAGTACCATTCACTTAGGCCAAAAGTGTTTATTAATTTGAAAATACTAAGTTTATTATTATTGATACAATCTGTGAAAGATATCACTGTAAAACTCAAAAAATTCTATTTTAATTTTCTTAATGTTCCTGTTGCTCTCTACTCCACTGCATCTCTTCCAAGGATTAAAATGTCCCTTCCATACAGACATTAGGTTACAACAAGGAAGATTTTAAATTTTATTTTTGAGTTAAAAAAAATAATCTTGAGGGTTTTCTTTTTTTTCTTGCCCTTTTTTTTTTTTTTCCCTTGAAGATCAAGAGGCGAAAGGCTAACCCTCTGAATTCCCTACTCTGGGCCTTCCAGACGGTGAAATAAGTGAGGCTTTTGCTATCAGTTCAGACGTTGTAGTCTTCTTTCTTTGGCTTTCCTTGATGTACACTTACCTGCTGCAACTACACAGCAGCTGCAGGAGGTTGTGGTATTGTGCCAATATGTTTGTCTTCTTGCCCAACAACTGTCTGCTACATTTTCAAAGTATATTGATTGCTCAATATCCCTGGATATAATTGCACCCCCTGTGGTCATGCCTACACTAGCTTGGGTACCAACAGCAATGGGGTAGAGGTGAAGAGAATTCTGGCAGTCACATTACTTTTAAGCATCTCCAACAGTTCTGTATAGGCACTAGCAAACAGGTTGCTGCAGTTTAATTGATTTTGGCACTTCAAATAGCTAAATGAAGTCTAGATTGGTGCTATCTATATATGTGTCCTTCTCTACTCTGATGTCACGTACTGCCCCGTATAAATATTCATGATAGCAGTATACAATAGACATTTTTAACTTGATGAGAATTTTTACTTTTAGAAATATGGGGGCATTGCTTGCTAGAGAAAAGCTGTATTTTCTCTCATGAGGTGAAGAAGTACTTCTAAGGACTTCAAATGTAAACATTCCAGAGGAAGAGGTTTTGAGCAGGAGTTGGCAGGGCTCATTGAAAGAGGTTTCAATTAGATTTGAAGGGGAAGAGGATGAAACAAGGCTTGCTAGAGGTAAACCTGTGGGTGACATGCCAATGTTTGTGGAACAGTATGCTAGTGAGGTCCTTCTGTCTGCTGTCTCAGTGAATGTAGTGGATGGAGATCCATGTGGCAGCAAAGATGCAAAGGTTATTGATGGGTTAAAAACTGTGTCAGCACCTGGGAATGGTCAGGTAGGAATTAGGGCTTCTCCCAGTAAAAAAGGTAGCAGGACCATATAGCCCAACTGAAGTACGTCTACACTAACACACGGAGCGTGGGCAACAAACAGGAGGAAGCCATTGTGCATCAGGAAAACTATGATGTAGTTACCATCACAGAAACCTGGTGGGATGACTTACACAACTGGAGTGCTGTAATGGATGGCTATAAACTCTTCAGAAGGGATAGACAAGGGAGGAGGGGTGGTGGGGTGGCCCTGTGTCTTAGGGAGTGTTATGAATTTCTAGAACTTAATGATGGTGACAATAGGGATGAGTGTTTATGGGTAAGAATCAGGGGGAGGGCCAACAAAGCAGATATCATCGTGGGAGTCTGTTATAGACAGCCCAGCCAGGACAAAGATACAGATAACATATTCTACAAGCAACTGGAAGAAGTCTCATAATCACTAGCTCTTGTTCTCATGGGGGAATTCAACTTACCAAATGTCTGCTGGAAATACAATGCAGCTGAGAGGGAACAGTCTAGGAGTTTCCTGGAGTGTGTTGAGGACAGCTTCCTGATATAGCTGGTGAGGGAGCTGGGAAGGCGTGCTGCTGGACCTGTTGTTTGTGAACAGAGAAGGATTTGTAGGTGATGTGACGGCTGGAGGCTGTCTTAGGCACAGCGATCATAATGAAATGATAGTTTTTGATTCTTGGAGAAGCAAGGAGGGGGGTCTTCTACCTTGGGCTTCTGGAGGGCAGACTTCAGTCAATTCAGGAGCCTCGTTGACAGAATCCCTTGGGAGGCAGTCCTGAAGGGCAAAGGTGTCCAGGAAGGCTGGACATTCTTCAAGAAGGAAGTCTTAAAGGTGCTGGAGCAGACCGTCCCCACGTGCCAAAAAATGAGCCATCAGGGAAAAAGACCAGTCTGGCTGAATGGAGATCTATGGTTGCAACTCAGGGAAAATAGGAGAGTTTATGGTCTTTGGAAGAAAGGGCAGGCCACTCATGAGGACTACAAAGATGTTGTGAGGCTATGTAAGGAGAAAATTAGAAGGGCCAAAGACCAACCAGAACGTAATCTGGCTTCTACTGTTAGGGACAATAAAAAATGTTTGTATAAATACATTAGCAATAAAAGGAGAACTAATGATAATCTCCGTCCTTTATTAGATGGGGGTGAAACATAGTGACCAAGGATGAAGAAAGGCTGAGGTATTTAATGTCTTCTTTCCTCAGTCTTTTGTAGTAACAGCAGTTATTCCCCGAATACCCACCCCCCTGAGCTAGAAGACAGGGATGGGGACCAGAATGAAGCCCACATAATGCAAGGGGAAATGATGAGTAACCTGCTACAGTACTTAGACAGACACTGAAGTCTATGGGGCTGGACAGGATCCACCCAAGGGTACTGAGGGAGCTGGCAGAAGTGCTCACCAAGCCACTTTCCATCATTTATCAGCAGTCCTGGCTAACTGGTGAGGTCCCAGTTAACTGGAGGTTAGCAAATGTGAGGATCTGGGGAACTACAGGCCTGTCAGTCTGACCTCACTGCCAGGGAAGGTTATGGAACAGATCATGCTGAGTGCCATTACATGGCACATGCGGGAGAACAAGGTGATCAGGCCCGGTCAGCATGGGTTTATGAAAGACAGGTCCTATTTGACAAACGTGATCTACTTCTGTGACAAGGTGACCTGCTTAATGGATGAGGGAAGGGCTGTGGATGTTGTTTCCCTGGACTTGAGTAAAGCCTTTGACACCAATTCCCATAGCATCCTCCTGGAGAAACTGGCTGCTCATGGCTTGGATGGGAGTAGTCTTCACTGGGTGAAAAACTGACTGGATGTCTGGGCCCAGAGAGTGGTGGTGAATGGAGTTAAATCCAGTTGGTGGCTGGTCACAAATGGTGTTCCCCAGGGCTCAGTACTGGGGCCGGTTCTGTTTAATGTCTTTGTCAATTATCTGGATGAGGGGATTGAGTGCACCTTCAGTAAATTTGCAGATGACTCCAAGTTGGGCAGGATTGTTGATCTGCTTGAGGGTAGGAAGGCTATACAGAGGGATCTGGACAGGCTGGATTGATGGGCCAAGGCCAACTGTATGAGATTCAACATGGCTAAGTGCCGGGTTCTGCACTTGGGTCACAACAACCCCTTGCAATGCTATGGGCTTGGGGAAGAGTGCCTGGATAGCTGCCTGGCAGAAAAGGACCTGGGTGCATTGGTCAACAGCCAACTGAATATGAGCCAGCAGTGTGCCCACGTGGCCAAGAAGGCCACAGCATCCTGGCTTTTATCAGGAATAGTGTGGAGAGCCTGACTAGGGAAGTGGTTGTCCCCCTGTACTCAGCACTGGTGAGGCCGCACCTCAAGTACTGTGTTCAGTTTTGGGTTCCTCACTACAAGAAAGACATTGAGGTGCTGGAGTGCGTCCAAAGAAGGGCAACAAAGCTGGTGAAGGATCTGGAGAACAAGTCTTATGAGGAGCAGCTGAGGGAACTGGGATTATTTAGTCCAGAGAAAAGGAGGCTGAGGGGAGACCTTATCACTCTCTACAACTTCCTGAAAGGTTGTAGTGAGGTTGAAGTTGGTCTCTTCTTCAAAGTAGCAGGCAATAGGACAAGAGGAAATGGCCTCAAGTTGTGCCAGGGGAGGTTTAGATTGGATATTAGGAAAAATTTCTTCACAGAAAGGGGTATGAAACATTGGAACAGGCTGCCCAGGGAAGTGGTTGAATCACCATCCCTGGAGGCATTTAAAAGATGGGTAGATGTGGTGCTAAGGGACATGGTATAGTGGTGGTTTTGGCAGTGTTATGTTAATGGTTGGACTCAATGATCTGAAAGGTCCCTTCCAACCTAGATGATTCTATGATTCCAAGAAGTAGGGTGCAGAAGCCTGACTGGTTTACCAGGGATCAGCTGAGAAGTTTTTAGCAGAACAGCATCTCCCGAATCAAAGAAGAAAGCCCTAATCATTAGGTTATTCACATTCTGTGTGATTGTTTGCTTGTTTCAGTAAATAATTTCTTCTAATATAACTATAATATGAGAACCCTTTGATCTGTGACTGATTTTTTTTTTATTTCTCTTGCTACTTTCACTTGTGACATAAAATCTACTGATTCCACTCTGGAAAAAGAAAAATGTTTGTGAGCAAGAGCTTTGGGATTCAAGCTCATATTTTTAGAGCTAAGCAGCAAATGATTGAATAAAGATTTGCCAGATAAACTTGATTGCTTCTTTGATAGAATTATAAAATTAGTGGATGAAAGAAAAGCATAATATGATATGCGTTTCCAATTAATTAAGGAAAACATTTGATACTGCATTCTATAAAAGCTCTTCTCTCAAAATTAATTTAAATTGTCTCGAATATGAATGTTATCATATGGAATAACCACTAGTGGAAGACAGTAAACAAAGGGAAATGATGAGCTGCAAATAGTGACTTAGGAGGAAATGACTGCTGGTTTACTGCCAGAGAAGGAGGTCAGGTTATATTCTGCTCCTCCACTAATGAGTTAGAAGAGAAAAAGAACAGCACAGAAATTAATTTGCAGAGGGTACTAACTTGGAAGGAACTATAAAGGCTAAAGTGCTGTAAGGTGTACTTCTGCACTTTAATGCAGAAGATGAATTTGAATCCTAAGTAAAAGCTGAAAAATATCAACAAACAGATTTTATGTAAAATTTTCCATAACGAAATTTTTGTGAGGTAAGCTGCAGTTCAGAAAAATTCTTATGCATATTCTAAGCTCTCATTGACTTCAGTAAGTGTTAATCATAAGCTCCCATTTTGTGTGTAAAAATGAAGCAGTTAAGCACAGGTTTAAGATTAAGCTTATGCTTAAATTCTGATGTAAATTCTATAAAGCTGATGTAAATTCTATAAAGCACACACGAAACCTAAAAATAAAAGTATAAGAATATTAGAAACCTGTAAATGTGATCCTGCATTAATAACCTTTCTATTGTATGGCCTAGGTTACTACCTGGAAATAGGATTAAGGAGAATGAGGAAAAAAATTCATTTACCGTGATATGAATCACAAGTAAATCTTTGTGTCCTCAGACATGCTCCTGAAGCATCTCCTCTCTTCCTCCTTTTTCTTAAAATATAACACACTAACAAAAATTTAATAACTGCTTGAGAAAGTGAATTTGTTAATGCAAGGGGTAGAGTTTAAGAAGAAATCATACTCTATTGAAATCAATGGTAAAACTCCCACAAAATCTAGAGAGGATAAGAATTTTATCAGAACATGGGGGTAGCATGCCCCTGTGCAGACCTCCACCTCACACTGAAACCCTTGCCACCCCAGAAGTAAGATAGTATAGGAGTTTCATTTTGATCTACCATGAAAAGAAATTACATAACCTTAAAGAATTTCCCCGTATGGGCTGGAGATAGGGTGGGGAGTCAAAAAGGGGTAAAAATAATTTGAGAGACTAAAAGCATTTCTGAGGTATGCCTCTACCTTCGAAGTATCTGTTTGAATTAACAAAGCAAAAAAAGAAAATCACCAAAAAATAAAACAGTGGGGAAGCCTGTCAAGACTCTGCTAGTGGCCACGTAGCTTTTTTCTCCAGCTGCCACCCAGAAGGCTCCCAGCAAGGACTGAATGGTATCTTCCTAGAATCAGAATAAAGACAACCAGGGAGCACATCTGAAGTGCAAACAATTCACAAAAGAACAGCTGTGTGCAGCAATGCTTGCCCGCTGTGGATCAGCACAGGAAGCTGGTGTTCATGTTTTGCGTTTGTAGGTGGAACAGGGTGAACACTGGGAATCCCTTCCCTACCTGACACTGCTTACATGCCACAAATCACTTGATTAAAATCAGTTTTGTAGGAGGGATGCCTCTAGATTAATTTTTTATTTGCAGCGAAGCTGGATACAAGGGAGAATACAAACTTGTGAATTAATTATTTTGTGGCTGGAAAGGCAGGAATGCTTCCAACAAATTAAGTTTTCGAAATACTTCCAGCTTGTCACCCAAGTAGGCTGGGGTGCACTTGTAGTCCAAATGAAAAATGGAGGCAGATATTGTCACTGAGTATATAAATCAGCAGGAATGTGAATGTTAGCCAAAAGAGCTGAGCAACTGCAGAACCAGACTTTGTGTGAGCAGCATGCCCAGCCAGCTTTGCTGTCACACATGCGATGTCCTTGGGATAGGTATTTAGCATCCGGCAATTGACTGCCTCCTCAACCATGGCCAGACCCAATTTATTATTAAAGGCAAATGAAAGGACAGAGATTTTATTGAGAACAGAACAATCCTTTAACTAATGTTATACTGTTTTTGCAAAGAGGACATTGCATGGTCAGAATCAGACTTGAAAAATGGTGGGAGTGCAATGCTGGGATATTTGCCTTGGATTTCCATCAGAAGAATATTTGTGCTAATGGTGCTAATTGGATCTTAGGGGAACAGTGATGTAACTAAACAGAGGTTTGTAAAGGACAGAGAAAATACATATAACCTTCAGCAATTTCTTGCTGGTTTTAGAGGCTTTAGGGAAAAGTTAAGGCGCTCCACACCAGTCAGAACTGTGCAATTTCCAGTACCAAGGTGCAATACAGAAATGCAGAAGCAGAGGATAATGGAAGTGGGGAGGACCAGCTAAAGACTACATAGTATCCAATTCATTCATCCTCTTCACTGGTAAATTCACAATGTCCACAGTGAGAGAAGTCCTTTTATAGCATCAGTCAGCAAAGTTCATTGAGCAATGATAGCACTTGTTCATTCATCAGATTACTCAGACCATAAAGCAGAATATGAAAATGCTGTTGGAAACTGGCAAGGAGCTCACATGGACAAAGCTAAGCCTATGAAAATTTATTTCCAAATTGGACAAAGGAACAAAGTTCCAGTCTCAGTGCACCACTGCCTTCACATCTTGCCCACCCTACAGCTGTTTTCTGCTTGTAGTCAAGGAGTGCAGCTCTTCCATACTCCATGCTGAGTACTTTGAGGGTCTTGCAGGATTAACACCGCAGAAATCTAGGAAGCAATAATGAATAAAGAAATGTCATGGTCACAGTCGCAGCAAGCTAACATTGAGTATGCAATGCGATATTGGAGCAAAAACAGCTAACACAATTTGGGGATAAATTCTCACAGGTGTCTTGCCACAGAGAATATTGTTTTCTGTACAGCTGCAGTGTGACTATATTTAGGATGTTGCATTAAATGAAGGGCACCTTGTTGCCAGAAAAATATTGAAGAGATTCAGAGAAGAGGGTTAAAAACAATTGAGGAGGTGGAGGGATCATTTAGGAGGAAAGATAAGAGTTAAATAGGCATAGGTTGGATGGCTGACAAAAGTCCACTAATACGTGAAGGGTAAGAAAACACTGGAAGATGGAGATTATTTAGGATGTTAAATGGAATAACAGCATATGATGTGTCCCAATCTAAGTTCCATTATTCCTAGATACACCATATTTTACTCAACTAAATAATTCCCCTGACAGTGATGTCTATTAGGCTGTCACAGGACTGGCTTGTGCAGCAAGGTTAGCTTATAAATTGCAGTACTTTTCAGAGACGTGACAATACATTTTCTTACAGAGCAGAACTTGAACAACAAATACAAACCACAAGGCTTGTCAGGCTCCTCTGCAGCAGCAGCTTTTGCCCTTACACTTCGTTCTCTTTCAACTTCTTTTGGACGTTTTTTTGTTTTGCTGTCTGCTCTTGACAAACTGTTGGCTCCCTTGGTTCTCTGCCTCTCCAGCTGGCAAACCTGGAGCAATTATGCTCTGTCTTCCTGGACCAATTGCTATCCCCAAGAAGCAGTGGCGATTTCTCACAAGCACAAATAAGTATTTGGATAGCAAAGAGAAACCACGGAGACCGTAGCTACAAACAAACAGATGCAGAAGACAGGACAAATGTGTGTACACCTCTTTTTTGCATCCATTTATGCAATACGCAACAGCCTTTTAATTTGGAGTAGATTCTGTGATGTGGGCTTTCAGTTTTGTTTGCAAGTTAACAAATTACAAATGGGGTAAAAGCCCCATTTCTAAAACTAAATAAAACATTTACAAACGATCAAGATTATATCCTACTTACTTTATTTTTTTTTAATTATTTCATGTCTCTGGGCTTCTCTTTTGTTTTCCTTGTTCTCACAGCAGCTCCTACACTACACTATTCCATCAGAAGCTGACAAGTATTTGAGTTTCCCATGCTGTTTTGTCATGGTTACTCACACCTGCAGATTTGTCTAGTGAGCTCTGTTCAATGACACTCACCAGTACTGCTTTAAAATCATGAAGTTTCAGAAAAAAATATTATTCTTCAGATAAGATTTCTGTAGTTAATCTCTCTATAGCTTTGTGTGCATGAATATGTGTGTACACACAGACACTCCCCACCCCCCCACACCCCCCCCATGATTTGCTATATGAACTGACATT
Source organism: Chroicocephalus ridibundus (assembly GCF_963924245.1). NCBI lineage: Eukaryota > Metazoa > Chordata > Aves > Charadriiformes > Laridae > Chroicocephalus > Chroicocephalus ridibundus. The sequence continues at coordinate 82,863,507 of NC_086285.1, read as the reverse complement.
TGGCTCTTATTGCAGTGCATACTTCAAGAGCAGTGTAGCAGTGAGCAAATAGATCAATATGAGGCTCTCTGACTCTTTAACAAATACAGTATAGGATGTGTGCTTGAATGCCTTACATCTTAATCAAGTTTTCTTTCGGGGTCAGCAGACAGAAACTCTGTTTCTGTAAATGTCTTGGCATATCTTTATGGATACACTGCCCATAAGCAATTTTTATGAGTTTTGTCTACTGGTGTTGTTTGTAAGATGGAAAAAAATAGATAACAGAAATAAAACCAGACCTTTCAGAGAAAAAAACTATAAAATTAATGGACCTATATAATCTGTTCAAAATAGCAAGACAATATGGCCCAACTTTTATACCCGTAATGCTGAAAATTACAACTGACCCTAACAATCTTCCTAGAGGAGATGTAACAAAAAGTTTGAGATAAATATTGGATAGTTTAAACATATACAATATTGGTAAACTACTGGGGAACGGCACAATACCTTTAGATATCGTAATTCTTTTGGTTATACTTGGACTTATATCCACCTTGCAAGGAGGGAGCTCCCCTCCCCTGAAAAGGTCTGTATACATGTTTTATTATGTTTCGTATGTGTTGAAAAAAATACAGATCTGGGCCTTTATATCTTTTTGGAGATTGCAGTTGTTTGAGGGGCTATAAAGTAAATAGGAGATTTGAAGTTTGTTGATCAAAAAAACTCACCAAACCCACAAATCCCTCCGCAAAATCTCCAGTTGTTTTCATAATGGAGTAGTAACACTTTACCCAAAATATATAGGCATCACACATCTGTGGTGATGTGAAACTTTTGTTTTAGCTTTTGCCTGGTCTGCGCTCTAGAAATAGTGCAATGATTCTGGGAGCATTTTAAGCTATTTTATGCCAGAATTACACATATGAAGGAAAACAGTCCTGTCTCCCTACCTCTAGGCTGATGGGGTGAGGAAGAACACGGGACCGTTCCATGTGGCAGCAGTTTCAAATTACCCTTTCCTGAAATATTTGTGGAGCTTTGATGTTACTCTACTAGTGGCACTGACATATGAATTAGTAGTGTCCTGGCCCACATTATTCATCTCAGCATCTGACTTTTGTGATGGATTTTACTCGTGTCAGCAGACTGTATTTGATGAACTGACTAGTTTATATCCATTGCTATTCTCAAATACATTTTGTTTCCCCCCTCATTTGTTCTCTGTCAAAAGGTAGTAGAAAGTTTTATGCCTTAATATCATTGATACATTTGTGCAAGGATCGCTGCTTTGTGTTAGGAAGTGGTGGGCTGTTGTTGATGCCACCAGACCTGCAGCAGTCACTGATATGATGATAGCACCGTGCTTGAGTCATCAATCCTTGTGTTCCCCTTGCTCGCTTGAGAAAACACCTGCTCCATCCTCTGTGGCCCTCGTGACCGCGGGAGCAGGTCTGGTGTGGTGTGGTCAGAAAAACAGGTCTGTTTCTCTGTCCTGCTACAGTGACAGTGGTTGTGCCCAAGGCTGCCGACAGGTACCCTCAGGCAGGACTGGTGCATGACTTGCATACCTTGTTATTCTTTTTGTCATTTCCTGACCTTAATTTTTACCACCCTTGTACCTCTCTTTCTCCACCCCAGTCTAGATGAGCAACCTGTTCTATTCGCTTTTTTCCATTGTTCCCAGATTTTTTTTGCAACTGCACACAAACTTGGTATTTATGATACTGTTGCCTAGGTAATCTCAACCCTATTAGGATCTGGCCTTGCAAGATTCTGCTCCCAGAAATGCTCCTAGTGCTCCCCTCCATCTATTATGAGGTTCAGTCATTTGTCCCATAACTCCCCCTTAACAACCTGTGACACCCAGCCATCTCTCACGACACCATCTTTTGGTGGAAAAACTTCATAACTTCTCACCATGTTTTCTGTCATGTCCAGCAGTTTCTCATGCCATGTCTTGTAGTCTTCCCTGTCCTTGTCAGTTAGCTGAACCTCTCTTAAACTAGTCATTCACCTGCAGCCCTAACACCTTGAACTGTTATCAGAGTTTATGTTTATGTACTTAAACTGTATGAACTCTCAGGTGCTGGAGGAACTGCATTTATAGTGTATGAACAGCTTGTTTATTAGATGTAGAGTTAATTATGTTGCCTATGGTTGCCCAGTGAGCAAACTGTATTTCATAAGCATCAATACATACCAGGGGACAGGTTTTAATGAATACGTAAGTCATAAGGTGACACCCTTATTAAACTTCTTTTCATAACTAAGTATTAGGGAAAAGCCCCTAAGACTGTACAACGTTGTTGGTACCTCTTCTTCTGATAGAGTGCAGTGGGGAGCATACTGGGAAGTACAGGTTGCTGAGTGCCATAGGCTTAGGCATTCGCAAAGGCATGGGGCAGCAAAGCATGTCCAAGCTGCAGGAGGTGGCTGGAAGTGTGTCCAGCTGGTGGAAAGATGCCTGTCTTGAGAAGCATCAGTGATAGCCAGCTGGAAAGCAACAGAAAAATGGGAAAAGGGCCTGAAATTCAAGGATCTCTCTGAACATGTGCAAATTATACACACTCTTAAAAAAGACTGATTGGATTGCTGCAATCAGATGTGACAACTGGCTAACCTCCACCAACTCTTATTATCCTTCAGAAAATAGAATTGTCTTTTACTACCATCATTTATATTTTGACAAAAGTGGTTCACTGTTATGAAAACAGCACGAATACATAAAATAGAGTGTAAAAAATGGTGACTTTTTGAAACCATGCTAGAGGTACAGTGCCCAGAAGCATTTTCTTTTGTTCATTATCAGGCATCACAGTAGTGTCTTTTACCTTTTGTAAAATGCATATCACTTCTTTGCTTTGGTTAAAACTGAAAGAACTCAAGTCTTTATTATCCTTAGCAGTGAAATGGCAGAATTATGTCTCAATGATTTTTTTAAAAAATCTAAAATTTAATATAATATCTAATGAAGATGTTGCACTTTGCAAGAAGCAACTACTGCACAAAGCATTCAGAGTCCTTGCAAATTATGATCCCTAGAACAGTGTAATTCTGATTAATTCTCTCCCTGAAGTAGATCAGGATGTCAGTACAGGTGAAAAAAACTGGATGTGAAATCACTCACTAATGTAAAAAGACAGCAAAAGTCAATGTTTCATTTTAGGAATAAAAATGATCTAGAGATATCTGATCAAAGAATTTTCAGAAGAAAAAGTTGGTTTACCCCAAATTAAAAATGTATGTGGAGCAACTTTTGATTTTATTAGCAATAGGAGTCAAAACAAAGAACTGCATTTCATATTCTCATAACTAAAGACACTCCTCCCCCTGGAATAAAAAAAAGAAAATTAAACGAGAAGACGGTAAGAGAATTTAACGTTTACTGATATCTTGGTAAAATTTAGCTATTTAGAAGAATTTAGAGATTTTGTGAAGTTCATTTCAGACATACAGATAGCATACAGCATATGAGAGATTGTTTTATATATATATAGATCTCTAGAAGACAGACATAGAACCTGGTGACATTTTTATTAATTAAAAAATAGTTCCAGAAGGGTTTAAATTAGGTCACACGTGTCCTTGGTTTGGTCTTAAAAAAAAGAACAGAAAGTTTTGAAAATTTCAAAGTGTTCTACTTGGAATTATTGTAACAGAATGCTTTAGTTTTGACTTTTTTCAGTCTTTCATTTTTAAAATAAATATTTTTTCATTTTTAAAAATAATGTATTCTTATTTAAGATCAGCATTTTTTTAAATGATAAAGAGGGGTTAGTCACACATTTCAGATCAAATAAAATATTTTGGTGAGAACTTAAAGGATTAAAAAACACTTCAGATAACAATGTTTTCGTTCGGTCCAAACTAATTTATTTTCTGCAATTTATTTAAATTTCCCATCAGACTTAAGACCCCACTGTTCTCTAGACTACACTGCAACAGTAGCAATGAAGAAAACATCTTACAGGGTTTGAAATATATCTGCAGTATAAGTTTAAATAGGTTTAGAGGAGATTTTAAATATTTGATTACAGATTTATACAATTTTCATGCTCTGAAGCCATGGCAGAGATTCCTGTTTTCACATATTCTCTCTTTCATGTGTCAGATATACCCATCCTGTCTTGTCATCAGTACTTTTTGCAGATTCTTAGAATCTTTATTGGTAATCGCATTCAGACACAGAAAGTATATAGCAGAGAGTGCAGAATCTGACAGAATGCATGACATACTTGTCTAGATGGATAGCACACGCTGTTTGTCATTAACCAGAACAGCTGTGTTCCTTGACATGCAATGAACCACGAGGAAGATGCAGAGCTCTTCCTATATTTCATAGTCAGAAATACCTTCTTTAACATGAACAGCCTTTCATTTTTTATCTTTGAATAACAATTTGCCAAACAGGATAACAATTAGTAACTGACTTGAATACTGCCACATGCGGGTAGAATTTAAAACACAAAATTAAAAGAAATTTTTAAAAGTGAAAATTCGCTTGAGTTAAACTTCTGACAGTATTCATGCACATGAAAATGTATTTATATTTTTCTTTTTAGTTTACTTTCATTTCTTCTTGCAAGAGCTGTGGTTCTATTTTAATTGTGCAGAATTACATTCTTGGAATTTTAAGAACTGTAACACAAAGCTTTTAAGTACCAGAAAAGCAGAGTTGCATGTGAAATATATAGACCTCAAGAAACATCAAAAAACATTTTTTTTAATTACCTCCAAAAGCTATACACTGATAATCTATTCTAGAGATAAAGGTAAGACCAGGAGTAAAGTGTTTAAATATTTGAGTTGAACGCCTATTTAGAGATTTCCCTAAAATAATATATATCCAAGCTTCCCATGTATTTATTGGCCTGTCATCCCATCTTAGCAAAAGTCTGGAGCTCTTGACTTTCCACTCAATTTTTATCCCAGGCCTTATGCAAAAGAAAAATTCAACAGTCTTAGCCACATTGAAGTTAAAGCTTTGAAGGGGGAAGGGGAATAGATACTGCAGGAGCAAGGCCACACTTACCAACTAGATAAGAACGATATGGATGGAATTATGGTACAACTTTTAGATTTAGCTTGGAAACTAGATATTAAAATAACTAAAATGTTAAAATAAGTAGTGCCAACCTTTGCTAGAAAATCTGAACATGAAAGATCATTATGAACATTGCCAGCTTTTTGTGTGGTGATGGAATAGCTAGATACCTGTAAGACAATTGCCCTTATTAAATCAAAATTTTTTGTAGATCTGATATTATTTGGATGACATGCACAGCTGTGATATGACTGTGTTATTGCCTCATATCAGCAAAGCAGGGATGGGTAAAAACTGTCCTTACCTCAGGCACATCAACAGAAAGCCTACTAAACAAAATAAAAACATAACAGCTGATTTCCTTCTGTATTAAAGGTTTCTCTGACCTGTGATTTTGGCTTGCTTGGCATTCTCCGAAGAGAGGGAGACAGAAGTTGTCCTCCATCAGGCACAGCACTGGAAGCGATCTACGAAAATGTAAACGACTGTCTTGAAATCCACAGCTCCCCATAGAGTGAGTTTATCTGAGACTACTTAATGTCATTTCTCTCAGGTTCCTCTCAGCACACGCTTCTGAAGAACCTGTTGTCGTGGTGTGAATTTACTAAAGTTTTTCAAGAGAAAAAGTAAAACTGTCAAGTTTGTATTAACAGATAGTTATGAAGGTGGAATGAAATTGGTTTAGCTCATATTGTAGGTGGGTCCAAATACAGGGTTTTGGCAGAGGATTAATTAATTAAGGTCTTGATTTAACAGAATATTTAAACAGATGATGAGGTGCATTGCTTTCATTAAGAAAAGGGTGTATTGCTGAATATGAACATCCCATTGCAAGAATAAACTATCTCTGAGCTTCACGATGATGGATATTCAATGCTTATACCTGGGCAGGCAAATTTAATGTTAACTTGTGTATATTTGTTCAACTCTGTCCATTCTGCCCATATTATGGAAATAGTTAATGTTTACACAACTCCAAATTTCACAATCCACAGAATGAATGACATTCAGTTTGGCTGCAGTGGGAGAGGAGTTTAAACACCCTGTATGGTATCACAGACAAATGCCTAAACATTACAAAGCATCTGCCTCTAATTGTTAGGGAAATTCACCTTCTGCCTTATAGACAAGGCCTGGAGGGATTGCAGCAGTGATGTAGCGCTTCTTTTCCTCCTCATTTGTTCCCATCTGCCCATGACTCAGGCAGACCAGACACTTACAACCTAACATTGGTGGCTGAAGCTCAGTGGTTGCCATGAAAATACTAAGGCAGTTTTCAACTGAATTCCCCAAAGGGAAGATGTTATATCCCTACACGCATGTTCTCTCATCAGATAGCAGTGACAAAAGCTGAAATTTTAACTAAGAATTTAAGCGAGCAAAAAATCTATACAAACATCTGTTGTATATCTTTATTAATCCAAAGACATTTTTAGAAGTATTGTTTTGCAAGAATGCTTAGGTAAAAATCAGTAATATATATTTCTAATTTTTTTTAGAAAATATGAGGCCTTTTTTTTCCCCGTGTGTGAGAATCTAATGTTATGTCTGAAATATGTATTGCATTATTTTCTTCCCCCTTGCTGTTTTGGAAAAATTAATGGTATGCATGAGCATTATCCTTCATGGTAAATTGCTTAGATTTTGCTCTTAAACATATTTTACCCTGTGAAAATGTGCGTTTTATATTACAATGAAATAAAGCTATTGTATTTATGCATTCCAAATTATTAACTCTCTCTTACATTGCTGTTGATAAATATATTTTTACTGTTTATCTTTCTTTTACATGTTTCCAGTCATCCAGGCAGTATCTGCACTTAAGTAACTCAATTTTTTTAAATTATGATTTAACTTTAGAGAGGTGCAGTTAAAGAATCTACAAGTAAAACTTTAGGGACAATAAAACAAGTTTGGTTAAAACTGAAATATTCTCCTCAGCTTCACTTAAAACTAAGGGGTTACTATTCCTAAGCACATGAAACGTGTGGCTAATACTTGAAAAATTGGTAAGTTTTATGTGACACATTTCCATGTCTCCTGGCTTTCTGGAACAGGAAGCTGGTAGACTGTTGTGAGAAAGTACATTTGGCATTTTCATCCCTAGAAAGTTATAGTTTCGGGATACTCGTAGGAAAATGTTCTTCAGAGAATTTCCAACCAATTTAATCTGCTCATACGGTTGTTTTAGCAAACTCTAAAAAGATAAAGAGATCACATCCACAAGCCATGCTGACAAGTATTTTGCTAGTTTTATAATCTTGCAATTTGAATCAAGAATACAATCTTGGCAGTGTTTTAAAATATAAGATAAAAGTAATCACAAACTGAGGTACAATGCAACAGACAAATTTAAAAAGCAACACTTTAAATGTTATTGGAAAACGGTTTTCTTAATCCAAGTTCAACTATTGCCTTTTTTTACTTTGCTAGAATTTTCTACTCTCTCCTTCCATAATTTAAGTATACCCGCTAGCAGTTTTTTCACCCGGAATCAGAGATTTGCTGTTAAATCTGTTACTTATTATAGTCGGACAGAATTATTTTATTATGCATGATTAATTCCACTTGTCAGGGCCCTGAGGGCACTGACCCTGCCCGGCCTTCTCTGAGGCCTTCCTCCCGTCCTGTCCATGGCCCAGGACTCCATTTCAGTTCCCACCCAGGGCTGTCAGTCCTTACCCAAAGCCCAGACACCCGCAACCCTAGGTGGACCTCAGGTGCATGCTTGTTAGCCATGTCCCCAGCCCCGTCTCTGTCCCCATCTCCTGCTGCTGGTTGTACCCTGAAATTGGTGCATCACTTGGCCTGCCTGGGGCTGTCAATAGACCCCTTTACAGCACCCGGCTCTGCTCAACATGCTCAGACCCTGAGAGACGGCGCCCATTGGAGAGGGTACGGGCTGCCCTAGAGTTGTCTTAGCTCCCAGTTCCCTGTCCCTTAGGGAGCAGGCAGCCCTTTTTTGGAATGTTTGAATCAAGGAACAGTTTAAATAGGTTTCTATACCTTCAATTATTACTGCAAGAGAAAATTGTCAGGGCTTGTTACTGACTGGATAACATCACTGATATCTTTTCAAGTGACAGGATATTTTTTAGTATGAGCCAATCTTTGCATCATTAAGCACATGAAAAGCTTTTATTAATTAATAAAGGAAGCAATAATCTGCTTTATTTGACATTGGTGGAAGAAATGTGTAGGAGACTCATTAAAATCCAGGTCCAGCTGATGTCAATCTCCAGAGCATTACTCATTTAAATGAAATTAGTATTTTACTTCTAGGCAAAATTCAGCAATGAATTTAAGTACTAGAAGTTCCATTTAGGATTTGTGCTTAAATATCTTTCTGCACTGGGGAGTAGGTATGTTTACAAATCTTAAAATATATAACAGTTTGAAAGAGTAGTTGTTTAGGCTAAATAATGTTTAAGTGTCGTTATTTTAAAGGAAAACTATTATTATTAAGAAATGTTATTTTAAAGTCTAAATACTTCTTGCAAGAAAGGTAGATTATATAAACCCATATATCAAAACCGACACACTGCTTGATATCATCAAATGCATTTCATGCCTTTATAAAACTAATCAGCCAAAATCATACCCAGATTAATAACAATAGCAACAACACAACAGACCAAAAAACCTTTTTCAGCAATGCATTTTAAAACCTTAGTATGGTTAAAATAATCTTGTAATCTGTCATTTTTCCTGTTTTAGAAATAAATGATATGATTATTATGATATAAAACATTTATTGTAAGGGAAACAGCAATTGAACACCATTGTTAGAGTGGCATAATATGTTGAATAAGAAGAGCCTGCTTGGACCGTGCCTCCAAAACATCAACTTGCTTATTCTTAAGAGACCTTTTTCATGACAAAAAAAAAAAAAAAAAAAGGAAGCTGCAAAATTCAGTTAACTTGACAAATTAGATTGGTCTAAGAATCCTTTCCCTGGCTGCCTTAGACACTCTCTCACAGTGCATTTTGTATTCCAAAAATGATTAAATAGACCAAAAAAAAAAATATCTAAATTTCTCTATGTGACAGAAAGGAAGAAAAAAGAGAAAAGTCCATAAAGAATCTCAGCAAATTGTGTGGTGATTTCAGACTGTTGTAAAAAGGTGGTCTTGACTCAACAAAATTATTTAGATTATCAGGTACATTTGCAAAGAACCTTTGCCTGTCTTCCAAGCAGAAATATCTCTATCAAATTCTGAAAATAGTATACGTATAACATATTGACATTATTAATTGGGTCAGTGGATAGAACTGTATTTGTTTGGAGTGGAGGAATAAGAGGAAAATTGTGAGGTCGCAAAGCATCAAGGCAGTGTCTAATTTCCATCCAGACTACTGTGCTCCAATTCTGTGAGTAATACAGTATGACGAACATGGTATACAGAGAGAGGAACATGGCATGAGTGTTTATTTAAATGATGTAACATGGAAAAAGCATGCATTTGTCTGAACATTGTATCAAAAGAGATAAGTTTGATGTCTACAGTAGGCTAGGCTGGGGGGATGTGGGTGGATTCATACATCCCATAGCAGCTGGCACTCAGGGTTAGCTGTTCCTTAAACATGAATTTTAAATCAGTTTAGGTGGAGTCAGTTGAACTGTCCAGGTGCATCTGACACCACGCTCCCAACGGAAGTGGAGCAAACAGACCCATTCTGCCCTCACTTGCTCTCTTTCCCTTTGCACTCCTGCACAGGCTCTGGTACTCATAATCTAAAGTCAAGCTAGTCAGTTCATTAAACCAGCAAAAATTAACCCAGCGAAGAAAAGTGATTATTTTTTTAGCATACTGCCAGGATTCAGTACAGGGTCATCTATACACCAGAGGTGTTGCAAAGAAGATGGCGGAACTATCCGATCTGGGATTAAGAACTGGAAATTATTTCCACAGAGAATATGGATCCTGGCCACTCTGGGTCAGTCAGGAAACAACAGCAGGAAGATGTGAGAAGGAGAGGTAGTTTTTTTCGAATTTAGTCAAACCATTTGGCTTGTTCAGATACTCCTCTGACAACCAGATCATCATCTTACATCTTTGAGGATGGAATAAGATTTTAGCAGCTATTTTAGGGGGAAAAAACTACCACCAAAAAAATAATTAATGAATTTGCTGAAATACTTTTTTTAAAAAAATAAAATAATCTTGATAGAAGAAAAAAATGTCCTGTCAATTCTCACAAAGCCAGGATGCCCAGGACTCAAAATAATATGATATTTTGAGCATTTACTTAGTAAAAGATTTGAGACAAATCCCCTTTCTCTGAGAGTATTTGAACGTGTGTATATAGATTGATATAGATTATATAGATATCGATATGCACAGAGAGAGATATAGATAGAGATATAGATATGTCTTTTTGAGAGTGTGCTTTAAACATCCAGCTGTCAGCTGTGCAGTTAGGGCGAAAGAACTCTCTCTCATTTATGCCATCTTTTGCTGTTTAAAAATACTTTTATACACCTGAATATTTTTTCCAGTCTAAATGAAATTGTTTTCATGTTTTCCTCTTGGTTTTTATTGTTGTATCTGTGTGTTGGCTTTTTTTTTTTTTTTTTTTTTTTGCCAGGGGGAAAAATGCAGTCTGTCTCTTCTGCTTATTCCTTAACCTAAGGATTTTTTTTAAGATCCTTTTCTGATCTCCATCCGACATATATCCAACATACCACAAGGTCTTATTTTGTATTTTCTTGCTGTATCTGTGTACTACGTTAGGGGTTTTTTGCAATTTTTTCATCATAACCCAAAATAACATGCTCTTATTTTGCCATTAATCCAAATTGCAGCTTGAAATCAATCAATACTCTTGAAAGGAGGTTTGATCTCACCCTCTTCTGAGATAAAAAAACATCCTGATGCTTCAGTCTAATATATATTGTCATTGTCTGATCATAAGATGATGCTGTTATGGATAGCTTATGGGAATAACCTAGAAAGAAGCACTGATGCTCACACAATAGTGTGATAATTTTCTATAACATATTTCACCCATAAGCATCTTGAAGAGCTTTACAAATTGATTTATACTCTGCACACAAGATAATTTCATCCATCCGTGTTTATTAGCTGTGCTGCAACACTTCAGTTTAGGACAGGCTAAAAGGCCATATCCAGCCCAAAATGCAAGGTGAAAGTACTCATAAAACATCCCTCACAACAGTTAACACTTCAAACTGCTTCCGTTCAGTGCTGTACCTACAGCAAAGCATCTTTCCTAAAATATCAGACTATTGAAGGATTTACTGTCCAGATGCAAAATTGAAATTCAGTTTACCCTCACTGTGTTCACAATAGTTTTAGCTAGAATATATATGCAAAGTGAGATTTTGGATACTTTTTTTGCAGCTTGTAATTGCAACTATTTTTAAAATGTATACTTCTGTTTGTTTGGTTTTTTCCTGGTCAACTTTAATTTCCTGATCAATTTTCACAATGCTGTGATGTGATAGGGATGAGTTGCTTCGGAATATACATCAGTTAAAATTTCCATTTCCAGTGGAATTCATCTGAGGATTTGAGCGTAATATTTTTCCACCTGGATGAAAGATTCCAGAAAATATTAATTCAGATATTTATCTAGTTTCAACACAGAATTGCTTCAAAATCATGTCACATTACCTATTTTTCCTTCTCTAAATTTGTATTATCACACTTTTTTTCTCTTTTGTCTAAAACACATTTTGAATGTGTAGTCATTGCTAGGAGTTTTTGTTGATTTGTGGGTTTTTTTTAACTTGCTTTCATTTATAGATTGCCTTGAATTGTTTATAAACTTAGAATGCAGTATCCTTTCAGAATATTTTCATCCACATAAGAGCTCTCCAACTTTTCTTTTTAATTTATTTTTTTTTCTGAAGCAGATGCCAGATACATATGATATATTTCAAGGAACTCATATGGCATAAATTCAAAACAGATTTTCCAAGTGACTAGTTTTCCTAATATCTTGAAGACAGGCTCTGCTAGATAGAAGAAGCTGTTGTCCTGAAATTTTGAATTAGAAATGCAGCCAGGAAGCTTTATCCTAGAATGGTCAAGACATTGCATGCGGAGTCCATCAGTCATTAGGCCATTATTATTTTGATGTATACTTTTTCTGATGCCCAAAGGTCACACAATAGTAGAAAGCATAGTGAACTTGCTATCTGAGGGCTAACGAGTAGGACAGCTTAGCGAGGATGGCTGCTTTGTTGAATTTTTGTCTTAGCTTCTCATGAATTTAATTCTTCCCCATACAGTAGCATGTCTAGAGGGGAAATTCTATAGTGAATTTCTATAGATAAACCTGTAAAGAAAATAAGTTTATAGGCAAGACTTTTGAGTGACTTTGAGATTACTATTCAGATATTAATATTAATTTGCCTGCAATATTAAGAAATGTAATAATCCTCAATTTAAGAGGTGGGGTTTTTTGGGGGGAGCTAATCTGTGAAAATTTCTTAGAAGTCAGAGGCCTAGTCTTTCTCTGCATTAGTCAATGATGTAGAAATCAAAGAAAGTTCTCCATTGTTTACACATTCAACACAGCTGTTAATTCTGTTTTCTGCCTCATCAGATAAAGAGCCACATGTAACAGTTACTTGGCTGCTGTAGCAACAGTTTTGAGAAAGATTTCTGGGACAAAGCATGGAAGTAACTTCTCCTCCCAAAGCTCTTCCACTAGCACTCATCACTTCTGTTACTATGGCCTGTGTGGCTCCATTCTCCTAATATATCCTTAATGGTGGCCACCTTACAGAATTTATTTTCAGTAACCTCTTAACCTAAGTAAAACAGATTACCTGTATTATATTATATCTTAATCAGAACTTCATGCAACCCCAAATTCCTGTAAGTCTATTACATCTAGACAGACCAGTGAAACCATTAAACTTTTAATCTTATCTTTTCTAAGGCTACCCTGGGCTACTTTCTAAATCTTTTTGCCTAATTTAAGTTTTAAAAAATAGTATAAGTGGGCTTTGAAATATCTTCTGTTATTCTATGGACACTTGTGAGCTAATTATTCAGGCCTTGTGTATCAAATTGCTTATCTTTTGTAAATATTGACTACCTTCATGATGGATTGTTGAACTGCTTTTTCTTTTTTTTTTTTTTAATATTATCATTGGTTTATTGCAATTATGGTACAAAAATACTTAGAATGTCCATATATATTCATAATATATATATGGAACTGTTCTTTATTCACTGACACTAAGAATGACTAAATAGCAGCTCTGAATCCCAATAAGTGAACGTAAACTTTAAATCCAATGGCAAAGTATGTTGTTCTGGTGACCCCAGAGTAACAGATTTGAACAGTTTTACAGATTTTTTTATTGTTCAAAGAAAACATTACGGCTACTGCTGATAACACTCACATTTTTTTTTTCCCCCCTCAGGGAAAGTAGAGTTTATCTCATTTTTTCAGACATTTATGTTCTGATACTAGTTTATTAACTTCATCTGAGTTCTCACTTGCTCTTTTGATTGTAAAATAGAAATTAATTTCTATGTGTCTACTTCAGAACCTATGTCTTGGGTTATTCCTGTAAGTTGATGGAACCCACAAAGGTAACTCAAAGGTAAGAGGGACAATCAGTTTCATTCACTGACTTACATTTTGACTGCTGTGTGAACGAACCACAGATGGCATAATAAAAACTAGGACTGAACTACTGCTATGTATTCTCTTTCAAGATAACTGCAGAATGTTTCTGAAAATCCTTGGGATAACGAGCTGTGCATCAACTTCAGTGTTTATTTCTGTCTACTTTTTTTCTTTTTTGTAATTTAGATGCTGAGATTTGCTTGAGAAACCAAAAAATGACATGTACTCTTAATGAAATTTGAGAATCTGCATTGTTTCCTGAAAGACCGCTACAAATCTTCTCCACAGACGAAGATAAAATCAGAGTTAAATAATGGTTTCTTGTCAGTGATAAAGGACGGACCTCTAGTTCCTATTCCCAAGGGGTATCATTAGGGACTTTAAGAATTCAGGGAAGAGCAAAACAACATGAGTGTTATGGGCTCCATTATGTGCTTTGACAGGATAATATTTATGTCATACAATTCCTTTCTGATATCTGACAGTCTGGGTTTAATAAAGGAAAATATCTGTTTCTTACATGTAGAAACAGAAGCTTGTTTCTGAAGGGCCAACATTTACCTCATGCAGCCAGTAGCTCTGAAACTATACTTTAATTGCAGTCAAATCACTGTTCTTAGTCTACAAAGCAAAAATCATTCTTGACTATGCATTTGTGAAATAGGCTGCATACATTGAAGTTGACTAAAATAAGGGCAATTTCAGTTGCTGGCGTTGTCAGCAAGGCTTGTAAACAGACACCAAGCAGCAGCTCAGAACAGGGTGTGTGCAGCACCGCTGAGGTGTGTGAGATACAAGAAGGCAACTGCCCGAGTTCTCGTTTAATCTGCCCATAGTGATTATACACAGTCATGATGAACCTACCAGAGGCTATTTAATCGTTAAGATCTTGGAATGTGAAAGGTAGTTTCTGAAATAGGTCTGGGCTGCTTAACACCATGTTGGAGTATAACAATAGTTCGGAGGAAGGACAGTCCCTGTGTTCCTTGCACTAGATCCAAGGACAATCTCTTGGCTCTTCTGGAAGCCAAAACCGGTTTTGCTATTGATTTCAGCTGGAGCTGGACTTCAATCCAGCAAAAAAATAGCATGAATTAATCAAGTTTTGTGTATGATCACAATACAAGCCATGCGACTGCACTGCAATTGTTCCTGGCACGCTAGGACACAATATCTAAAAAACCAGCACGATGTTTAAAAAGAACTCTTTTACTTAACAACCAGTTTTCACAGGATTAAGGCAGCTAAGCAAACAATAACGTATTGAATCTACTTCATTATCTCCTGTAAATTTTGTTTTGATGTTTTATCCAGTGTTGCTTTTCTTTTGATTCATAAGAACTGGTTTTTTTGCGTTTATAGAGTTGCAGTGTGGAGCAAGATGTTGTGGATTTATTTGGATGGTTTTATAAAGCTGAGGGAAGTACAGCAATTAGAAATAACAAACCCATGAAAGTTCATAATTAAAAAGAAAACATGAATAAATGATCATTCTTGAAGAATATTGGTTACCTCTCTGAGTATCTGAGCTTCCTGACTCAGTATACTGTTGATTAAAAAAAAAAAAAGAAAAAAGACTTAAGAACCCTAAAACCCTCTTCAATTTCCCTGTAATGCCAAAGCCCTATACAGCTTTGGACAACAAATGCTAATGAAAGGAAGGCCAAGAGTATGCAAACCTTTTCTGTATAAATTCAGCAGTCTCTTTTACCAAACTTTTCACAGCAGTAAATACTTTCTCTGTAAGAGAGGTTAAGGCTGACCTGACACTTCATATTTTATACTTATCAATCAGAAATTAAATTCCTGAAGAAAAAAAAAATCCCTTATAACAAATACTATTACCACAGAAATACAAACATAGTAAACACATAAGTGGTTTTCTAGTCTGCCCTATAAAGGAGAGTAGATAGGCAGTTCTCTAACGGAGCTATTCTACCGTTGAATGTTCAGAACTACTTTTCACTTTGTAGTATCAGCAAACACTGATACAATTCCGTAAACCACTAAGCTAAAAATAATGTCCATGTGCACTACATAAAAATGTCTTATCAATTTTATTTTAATCATAGATGCATTAGATTCTTTCCCTAATCACTGTCAATAGTGATGGTACCAAATATAAATACAGTAATGACTTTTAAAAGAAACTGAATGTTACCACCAAGACAGCTGTGCTTATTAATCAGCTTCCCATCAACCCACCCCAAAAACACCCCATACAAGCAAGTTAAATTACAATCAGGCTATCTGAAAACAGTCACTATAAATAATGCCTTTCAATTAATCTCTTTTTAAACTATAACACAACATGTCCCAACTAAAAACATTTTGATGAGTGTACCAGTATTTCTCATTTCTCAACCTTTGACACTTTAATAGGCTTACTTTGCTATGAATAAATCACAGGACTTTTTCTTTGGAAGGGATATCAAGAAAAAATAGAAATGATTACGCCTATACAAAAGTCTCAGCCCCCAGAAGCGGTCAAAATAAGTGCACTTGGAGGAGATGGATATGAGTAACGGAAATTTTGACTTCTGGATGTATGTTAACATCAGGTGTAATTTGATTAAGGACATAAGTTTCTTTTAAACTCTAGAAAATGTCTGGAGTTATTTTAAAGACAATTACTTGTGCTTTTTTTCAATTGGGTTTCCACTGTCTGCAGTGGAGCACAGCTATGCCTCAGGTAAGTGTAAGGGTAGGTAGTACAGGTACCTAAAGCAGCCCAGCTGCTACCGAATGACACCTGGTGTAAGCTGATTTATTTTCCTTCTCAGACTAATGAGACGTAACCGTAGAAAAGTCACTGTCTTCAGGTCTGGCTAAAGAACTTTAGTGCCATAAGGAAGAAAATTAAGTATTATTCCCAGTGCCACCCTGTTATGCTTTCTCCCGTATCCTTGGATCTTCCGGCTGCTTACTGTAAATTATTTCTCCGTTGTGAATTAAAAACAAAATATATAATCATCCTGGACAATTTAGCAACTTTGTTACTTACCCAGGCTATTTGTCTTTTGCTTTTCTGAGTTATTTGTCTGATCTATTACATTTATGAAGCTTTTATTAGTCTTTGGGCCCTCCTCTCAAAAAATTAGTTACAGTTAGGAATTTGGTTCTTGAAGCAATGTTGGTCTAAGACTGTACAATGAAATTCAGCTAGCCTCACAGCTAAATCAAATAACTTGTTTCTTTTGTACAAGGAAACTTTTGCTAGTGTCAAGTATGTAGTCTGTCTGTGCAGAAAAAGGCTCAGTAGCAATGTCTGTTCTCTTATATTTCTCTCATTCAGTTTTATCAGGATTTTCTCAGAGATTGAATGTGGAGATCTGTCAGGCACTATTCAGACAGTTAAAGAGAAACTGAGGGTTACATCTGGCTGGTCATCCTTTCAACAACTTGGCAGCGATATTCTTCCAGCAGTTCACCTAGTCTTCTGAACTGGGCTTAAACCATACATGTGTCACTAGCATGTCTCTTACATGGACTCTTTTCATTATCAATATTTCTCCGTAATCTCTTTTGGTCTCTCAGCCACTCCTTTTCATTGTGGATGCTAGATGTTGGAAGTAATATGTTTGAAATCACACCCCATCATGAAAACAGCCAAAACAGGCAACTGTTAATGAATATTTCTTCTGAAATGCCCAATGAAAAAGAAGATGTCTTTTAACTTTTCAATTTTTTAATGACCTCTTGACTTGCAGTTCCAAAGAGAAGTAAAAATTCTACAGAACTACAGGGTAGTCTGCAGTAACCAAAAAGGTACATGTTTTTTTCTTTATGAAAGTCAAAGACCATTCTTTATCACTGTGGTCAAATAGTGTTGTGAGTACATGAGGTTCTTTGGGTCACTTTTGCAGTTTATGTGCTCCTATCCTATGTTTTCCACCCACTGCTTGCTGGTTGTGCACCAAGACTTTGTAATTTGACACTGTTTCTCCCAATTTCAATATGTCTTTCTGTGGGATGATAAGATTGTTTCATCACCTGTGCCAAATCCATTTTAAGGATAGGACGAAGCTGTTCTTAAGAGCCTAAACTCTCAGTAACTTTTACATTTGGGGAAGCTGTAACACCGTCCCATGAATAAATACTCTTGTAATTTGTTCTCATTTAACCTTAGCAGCAAAATTATACCAAGGTATTTTTTTCTGATGTCAGTTTAGTAACGTGATACTAGATTACAGCAATTAATCCAAGAGCTCCTCACACAAATATTCTGTAACAGCTTTGGATAAGCTCTGGGTCAGGTTTCCTTGATATTTTGGGATCTTCATCATCTAAAGTTTTTACATCCGGGTTACTTAAAGTAATTTACGTATATGTTGGTCTGGAGGACAGGCTACAGAATGTATGAAGTTTCTTCCAATCCTATGACACATACACAAACAAATTTTAATATCAAATGCAAATCCTCCTTGACACCATTACTGACTGTTAGTGCTTTTGGTTTTGCTTTTGCCTTTGGTTTGTAATTAGCATGAAATTAAACATCTTCAGATACCAAAGAAAACTGTCACATGACTGTACATCTGCAAAGTATCATTTCTCAATGTTGTGAGTCTCCGGCCCAAACTGTAAACCTTCGAACAATTATCCGTGAACTTTAGTTCATTATCACTTCATTGGAAGGAGCAGTTCAGTGAGAGTAAAACTGCTGGTAATTGCTGAAATGCCTGTGGAATTCAAAACATCATAGCACTCTGGATAAGCTCCTAAACAATTTCATCAGCCAAGCAAGGGAAATATAACTCCAAATAGTTTTTTTACGTCTCCCTCCTTAGGGCTTTTTATTATCCACAAAGTAGTCACAGAATAGAAGCAAATGAACTGAGAAACACTGAACAACATACTTCCTGGAGACATCCTTCAAAACATTCAGGAAAGACAGAATTCACTTTCCCTTTTCTTCATTCTACTTTGACCTGAATTCCACTTTCTCAGGCAGATGGGAATGTGTAACTCTTGTCAGATTGCTGTGCTACTGTTTTATGATATATTAACATAGAAGATAAAGGCAGAGTGGATTCTTTAGAGCTAATCACGATCTGCCAAATTCAGAGCATAAAATAGAATGCAAGTCTGTTCCTTCTGCAAAAGTGTACTGGTGAGACTGCAGCATCTTGAGGAAACTAGGAATAGAAACTATCAGAGATGGATAAAAAATTATTCACGTTCCTCTCTAGCATTAATACTGTTTTTTCAGTTTGGGGTTCTGTTTTAGGTGGTTGGGTTTTTTTGTTTAGTTCTTTTTTAAATCAGCATATAAATTCAATTTGCCACTGGGGTCTGTGAAAAGGTCTTAGAGAAAGTCATGTCAGGTGCGCTTTCCTTATCCTTTGTCTGCTGAATGGGTTGAATCTCAGCATGTGTCAAAATACAGCCATGCAAGGCTTGCAAACTCAGCAAGATTGAGATAGAACACATTATCCTTGACTTGCAAATACTCACTATTATTGGGTTTTTGCTGTTGTTATTCCTGTTCTTATTGTTACTACTGTTCTTTTCCCCTCGTATAGTTTCTCATTTCCCATACCTCCTGCTAAGGAGGTGATGGATCATCTGCCTCTGAAGACAACAGCAGTGCTATGCAAAATAGCTTGGCCTGTGGGAGTCTGCAAGCGTTCTATCAGGTACCTTGTATCATACAGTCATCATCCTCCAATTCTGAAATGCTGTTTTCACTAACTTCTTCCATTATGCATTTCAGAAACAATTAAACATCTGAAGTACATTTATATGAGACCTGAGTTCAATCTCATTACTCGCTCAGAAGAGAAAAAGCTGGTTTTGTTGTCTTTGTGCAGAAGGGCAATTTTAACTTTATCACTACAAGACAGTTATCCAGCTAAAAGATGAAGCAACATTGCTAGTCACTGCAGTAACTCAGCTGAGTAACTACAGTAATTCAGTTGGTTGTATTTGTTCCCATTTTAACCTTTTTAAATTAAAAAAACTAAAAATGAAAGATTAAATTCACTGAAAGACATTCTGCTTTTTTGTTTACTATTATTAGTGTAAAATATCAGATGGGAGAAAACAGTGTGATTTTGTTTCCAGGTTGATACACTGACAGACAGCAAGTTTGGAAATCTTTCAAGGAAATTGTTGCATTAGTTTTCCACAATCAGGAAGACAGAACTGGATAGTACCATACCATCCAAAATTCTGTAACTGCATGTAAATCTGGATTAGAAGGGTTTGCAGAATACAGACCAAATTCACCTTTTGCAACGAACCTACAATATGTAGTAAGAGATTAAAATTCATAACTCTAATGCACTGTAGGAAGGAGAGATAAAATATCATGAATGTTACCAATATCCTGAGTTCTTGCAATCATAAAACATTTGCCAAATGAAACTCCTAGAGGATCTCAGAAAGTGGAACAAGTCCTGTGTATAAAAGTGTATCACGAATTTTACCTCACAGGGGTTATTCCTTATTGGTGTGTGTTTCTGTATGTTAGTACAGGATCTATCTAATTGTGTTCTTATGCTTTTCTTTAACTTTTACCTCAATAATGTCTTGTCAACTTTCATTTGGCTAGTCTAAAGAAACACGGTCTTTCCATTTTCTCTACAGCTTCCTGAGGAGGGGAAGTGGAGAATGAGGTGCTGATCTCTTCTCCCTGGTATCCAGTGATAGGACACATAGAAATGGTTCAAAGGTGTACCAGGGGAGGTTTAGACTGGACATTAGGAAGCATTTCTTTACTGAGAGGGTGGTCAAACAGGCTTCCTAGAGAGGTGGTTGATGCCCCAAGCCTGTCAGTGTTTAAGAGGCATTTGGACAATGCCCTTAATAACATTCTTTGACTTTTGGTCAGCCCTGAATTGGTCAGGCAGTTGGACTAGATGATTAATAGACTATTCTATTCTATTCTATTCTATTCTATTCTATTCTATTCTATTCTATTCTATTCTATTCTATTCTATTCTATTCTATAGATCTTTATGGGGTACCTAAACCGTTCCCCTAGTTAATCTCAGGAACCATCTCCCTCTGAAATAACTATTTGATGAGCACCATGTTTGTATTTTCCTATCCTTACCAATAATACATAATTCACTGCATCCTCAGATAACATTGATCTGCATCACACTGGTGACCAGCTGATCAATACCTCCTTGCCCCTCTCAAAGCTAAGGAAGATCGCTTTTTCTTTATTATAGTTCTTTTGGGGCTAATATTATATATCATACAATTATCCAACAGCATAAGCTTTTAAGAGTCCTTGAACTAGATTCTGCTAGCAATTGCCAAGCTATGTGATATTGTATTGCAAATAAATATGAGTCTGTAAAATATGTGACATTTATGAGTACAGCAAGGGAATACCAAAAAAACAACAAACGCAAACAAAAAAAACCCCCACAAACCCCACCCAGAATATGTTTTCCCTTATGAAATCAACTAATTTAAAGCTATTCTTGAGCTACTTAAAAATAAACATTCAGTGATTATTAGAAGTAATAGAACATAGTTCTGAAAGCACATCATAAAGACAGGGAAGAATCATGAACCTGTATTTGATTATAAAGGACAATGAGACAGAAAAGGAGAAAAAAATATTTGTCCAGCTTTATAAAGCACATTAATGCTGAAATTTGGCACATAATACAAGAATGTGTAAAATTCTTCCTCCATGTTAAAATGTTCTTCAGGATGGTATTACAGAACTCTCACAACTTGTGATGCAATGTAACTGACACTCCGGTTTTAAGACTATTGCTGAATTAGACAAGATTCAGTTTCAAGGTTTGCACAGCCTTCTATGATGCCTGAGAAATCAATTCCTCTCTGCCTCAGTTTCCCATATGAAAATAATGACTGTAACCACTTCTGGCTATGGTTCCAGGATAATACAGAGCACACATCTGAGACTGGGTCTTGGATGTACTTTGCACTGTGGAAACACGTGCCATATAACTGGTTAACACGGTGCCCCATGGAAACCTTTGTACCTGTGTTTCAGACTGTCATTCAGTTCTGTAGCCGAGGCTCTCTGGACAGCTTTCACCTCTCGTGCCATGTAGCTACAACCCTCCTTTTAAGTTTTCATATTTTATAAAACTGGCCTTTTTTATTAAAAAAGTAACTTAACTTTTCTTAGAAAGCAGCCTTCCTGACTGCTTTCCATCAAAAAATGAGTTTTGATGGAAAATATGTAGGCCTGCAGCTGTCAATTCAAAATTATCCTTCTTTCCATCTTAATGCCAAAATTAACTCCATTTCAATAAAGCAGATCTTGTATGTAGCATACCACAATTCAATCAATTTTGTGTAAGTTCATAGGCATTCTTACAAGTTCATGTCTTGAGAAAAAAGGTACTAATTAACTCTTTCTTGCCAGCCTCTGAATGGGAAGCTGTAATTAATTCCTCTAAAATTTTCATTATTCCCCAAGCTGTAGCTAACATGTCAATAGCAATGTTATGTACAGGTACTTCAAGGATTTAAAACAAAAGGGTAAAGTATGCTTGAGACCAAGTCTTGTCATTCTAATCCTCTGTTTGAGATTGTTTATTTAATTAATTAATTATGTCAAACTAAGAAATCAACTTGGCCATTGTTTAGCCAGAAGAATAAATTCATGTTTACTAATTTCACATACTGTTTTCCAGAGGAATAAAAAGGCAGCAAACATTAAAGTAAAGGAAAAATATATTTGAAAGCCTGTTAGCCTTTAGTCAGTGTTTTTGTTTTCCCAAGTGAATCAGCATAAAATTACTTAAGAAGGTGTTTCTGTAAATCTCATGATGTAGGAAGAAAGTATGTTGAATACCTGCACGTTTCTCTTTGTTAGGTGACTTACTGCAAAACAATCACTCAATCATAGTGGCTGCTCAAGTAATGATGAAGAATTTTGTTGTTACTACTCTCTATTTCATGGAAACACTTGTAGAAAACACATAGTCTAGGTTCAGTTAGTTCTATGGCATTTATTCAGTTAAAATAAATCTTTAATGTCATTTGGGAAGTTTAAAATAAATATTGTTCATAAGAAAAGTATTAAGGGAACCATTAGGATAAAATTTGAATTTCTGATTGTTTAGAGTGGTTTAGGGACTGATGCAAAATCTACTGGAACTAATAAACTGACTCCCATTGATATATTGGTCTCTAGAATAGACACTGACAACAATTACATTTCATCTCTTCTTAAATTCTCTATATGCTAAATGATTTATAAGACACATAATTTATAAATTACTTCATCTTAACTTTTCAAATGTAGGTAGTTTAGGAAAATGTAGGTAGTTAAGGGAAAAATCCTGGTTACAGTGATGTTCATGTCATCTCCCTGCCAATCCCCATATTTTACAAAAGACTTCTCTTATCTCAAAATTTATAACGGAGGTTATATATGTTAAGTTATAGTTCTTTATTTATTAGAAATACACATGTGAGAATTTGTAGGATTAATTTTCGAATTAGAGAAGCAAAAAGAAGTTAAAGCTATGATTTAATTTCTTAACACTAATTAGCTGCTATTCATGTAACACTACTAATAATGAGAAATAATAACTTTTACAATTGTTATTTTAATGCATATATAATTTTTTTTAGGTAAATTCAGATACAGAACTGTGTAACCCTTAGCTATGCTTAAAATAATACATTTTGTGATTTATGGAAAACAGAGTGTTTGAAGAAACGCCAGTGTTGAGACCAAGAAAGGCTATAATTTTTATTTTGGGCGGAGGATTCAGATTTATAGTCTCTATCAACTTGTATGATTCTGAGTGCATGTATAACAGTGTGGCCACACAACAGGGTGTCTGGAGGTTATCCGTTACCTTCTTCCTGCAGTAAATTTGCACATGGCTTTAACTGAGCTCTGCCATAACCCATATATGATAATTTTCATTACAAGAGGGTGGGTTTTTTTCTGTTTACCCTTAGAAAAAGATCTCTACTGTTCCATAAAAAATGAAGGAACACATAATGGTAATTATTCAGTCTGGAATCTGACTATAATGTTAAACAAATTAAAACAAATTAGTCATGGATAGGTTTTGAGGGTTTTTGCGGAATTCACATTTTATCAGTTGCATTTTTGCTAAAGTGTTTTAAAAACAAACTGAGATTAGCTGTGCACAAGAAAAAGGTATTTTTTTGCTGCTGTTAAAATTTACTTTATAGGGTTACTTTAACAAAATCAAAACACAATGTTATTGAAATATTTCTTTCTTTTGGTGTTTAGGTTATTTACATTAGTAGAACACGTGGTAGAAAGAGAAGAAAAGAATACTGTTCATGTACATTTGCTTCTTGTAAAATAAAATTTAAAAAAGCCTATATTTTATTCTTGATAGTGACATCATTTCAGAGCAAAATCTAAACTGATTTAATAATAGCAGCAAATGATTTCAATCATGACTCAGAAATACAAAGTATCATGAGATCAAAGTCTCAGAAGGACCTAGGAACATGATTCATTTAACTAGAGGAAAAGTGATTCTCAGTGTCTTACAGAAGTGTTACTCACAAACATAGTTTGAAAACCCAAGTGTTTTCTCAATGTGTGGAATTTTAACATCATAACTTCCATTAAAATCACTGTCCTGCTAGCAATTTCTGAAACAGGGAATAAGGATTGTATTTGTGAAAGGCACAGGTTACGCAGATGGGGAATCAGTATATTAGGCTCAAATATGAGTCTTTCTGTTTGTATAGGTTTATCCTTTCAAATATAACTTTAGCAACTGTGGAAAGTTCACCAGTTTTCATATCAAGAAAGGGAGGGTTGAATAGTTAAAGTGAGCCTGAATAGATCCATGTTGCTGCACCCTCTGGGTGTGACAGTTCTAAGGAAAAGATATCAACGGGAAACCTGAGCCCAAATGGGAATATGACCTGTGAGGATTATAAATCTCTAAAAGGGATCTTGATGAAGAATAGTATCAGTCTTAGGTGTAAAAATCCGCAAGAAGGATGTGGAATGGATTATCTGTTTAATCCTTAACTATTAAATAAGGAGTCTGCTGATGTTTGATCAGTGGCCACTGTGATGAACTTCAGATCACTGAACACTCCTGATGGAAGGAAGGAGGTCTATAGATTCAGTTATAACTAGCTGTTTATTTCCCTCCTCCCCTCCACCTTTTTCTTGTCTTTCTATAGAGAAATAAATCTGGGGCAAATACCAGGCATCATTCTGTAATATGGGAACTAATTTATAGAGAGGGGGAAGACATAGTAAAAGGAATGGGTTTGGGGTTTTTGTTTGGTTGTTTTGTTGTGTGTTTGTTTTGTTTCATTTTGTTTTGTTTTGTTTTTCTGTTAGCATCCCCAGATGCCTATAGGGATATAAAGAAGATAAGGTTAGTCAGGAAAGACTCAAGATTTCCCACCAGTAATTATAACAGACAGTTGTCTCAAATATGCGGTCAAACAGTGACCAGCTATATGTGAAATAAATGGTCTGGAGCAATTCCCTGAGGAGATGCTGACATTTCTGCAACCTCCACAGTTTGAGAAGAATCTTGCTTCTACCCCTTTTTGGTCCAATACAGCTCAGCAGCATGGACCGAACAAAGACTTCAAGGTATATCTTGCTGTGTTTGAAAGGGGATTGTTGTGGAACACCAGCCTGCTGCGCAGTGACCACTCTCATTGTTGCTCTTTCAGCTGCCACTGCTTGCACATAAGACAGGTATCTCAAAAGTACTTCCCTGTCACAGCCCAGAGGCTGGAAGAATGGTGATGGCACTGGTAGCACTGGTGAAATCCAGGACTGAATCTGCAGTGCCCTCGAGGTAACCGTTCTCATAAAAATTTTGGGGAAAAAAAATAAGACCTGGTTTGGAATTTGGGATGTAACTGGATACTGTGCAGAGAGGAGTTGACTGATACTGTATTAGCAGGGAATTTCAGTTGTCATTGAGGCAGCCCGTGGAAATTATTATTGATGGATACATTTGTTCTCTTGCATACTTAATATCCTAGACTGAAAGTAACTCGGGCAAGTCTTGAGGCAGATGTGGAAGTGCAATCCCAGGTTCATGGGGCTCATGCCATAGCCAAGGAAATGAGTGTGCAGAAAGAGAAGAGAAAGGAAGTAATGAAGAAAAATGTTCTGGATAACAAGAGATAAGTTCACTCACTCTTCGAAAAAGAAGAGGATCAAAGACTTGGAAACATCCTATGAAGAAAAGCTAACATTTGAAACAAACATCCAAATAGAGCTTTTCTCTTAGATTTCTCTAATTTTGTCATTTTGCTTCTGCTTTTGACAGTATTGAAACAAATATCTAACGAGATCTTGTGTTAAATCCCTATTTTAAAGAAATTTTCATTCAACATTTAGTAAAAATTCAGGGCCATTTTATGAAATAAAATTTCAGAATTTTCTTGAGGAATGAAATGTCATTCTTTAGCCAACTCTTTTAAGAATATGAAACAATTAGAAGGACAATATTAGCTGTGTCTCCTTTAAAGCATTAAAATTAAATCCATTTATAAGTCACTTAGCCACACAGTAGAAGGCTCCTCTAACCGTCATCCTAAACATGCACATACAGGCAGAAACAGGAAATTTTTACAGAAAATATTATTTCTAGTTGTGGTATAGAAATCACCAGATATGGGTGAAATAAAATCACCAGGCCGAGTCAATAGGCCAGATTCAGAAATCCAGATTCTTGACACCTTGTTTATCAATAGCTTTCGGGGGATTTGTTTTGTTTTGTTTTGTTATAGGGTTTTCTTTTAGGCAAAGTTACATATTTATCATGCTCTGTAAAGGTAAATATATAAATTTTATCCAACATCTATAATCCTCCTAAAATAAATAGCATATCTGTGACTGCTACAAAAGGTATTTTTACTAAATCTTTGTATTGACATTACCGTTCATGGACTTCAGCATAACAGAGAAAATTAACTTCCTGTAATGTCATTAATGGTTATGATTTATGTTAACATTGTTTCTCTCAATGGAATATATTTTCTGCCACTGCATTTAACACCTAATTAGCGTTTCCAATGGAAAAACAAGCCGAAGTAATGTGAACAATAATTTTTTAAAGGGGAAGAAGGTTCTTTTTTTTTACTAAAATATTACCTCCTATTTATAAATCCAGGAAAAAGAAAAAAAAAAGTAGCTTGTCAGCTTAGCTTTCCAATCCTAAAATCAAAAATACCAGAAGGTTTTAAAAGATCATAAAAGAATTGATCTGCAAAGACAATTGACTGCTTTTTATACCAGTACACAAATACTTCCTTAAGCAAGCAATAAGAGAGTAGCTCAGCTGTTACCTAGCACACAGAGTCCAGTGAGATGAACCAGAAGAAAGAAAAATCAACACAACAATTACAGTTGTAAGGTTCCTATAAAAAAGGCAGCTGAACCCATTATTATATACTTGATTGTATGTCCTGATAGTCCCCCGTCTTTCAGGCTGTCACATCACTGAAACTCTCCCTGTGGGAAGGAGCTGTCATGCCCTCTGGTCTCACCTTTCTGTCAGGACTATGAATACATTGCTGTTGATTTGTGCATGTGCAGTAGATCTGGTGCTTCCCTGCAGTGCCAGCATGTGCCACTAGATCAGCTGTGCTGTGCCTACCTACAGCTGGTGGGCTGCTGGGCATCTGGCTGCATTTGAGAAGAGCCAGGAGCAGGACCAGAGGTGAATGAATTGGCTTGGTGACCTGCAAATCGTGGAATCAGAGAATAGTTTGGGTTGGAAGGGACCTTTAAAAGTCATCTAGTCCAACCCCCCTGCAATGAGCAGGGACATCTGCGACTAGATCAGGTATCTCAGAGTCCCGTCCAACCTGTCACATGTCCACCTGTCCAATGAAATGCCTTACAGAAGTCCAGATAGACAACATCTGTAGCTCTTCCCGTGTCCACTGATGTAGTCACTCCATCATAGAAGGCCACTAGGCTGGTCAGGCAGGACTTACCCTTGGTGAAGCCACACCGGGCCATTGCTTTAGGATGGGAAACACTAACACAAATAAAAATTACAAATGAAAATATGAAGTTGGCGTGTTTTCTTGGCCATTTAAACCCATCATATATGAATTTATAATACATTATTCGCATTGTATTAATCTGAAAACAAATTTTACAATTCCCTGGTTCATCAGGAAGAAATGTAAAAACTTCGTTGCATAAAATATACTATGCTTCACTAAAAAGGATGCTAAAAGTATTTTTAAGTAACATGTCTTTCAATGAGCCCATCAATTAATTTTGCAACTTTGGAGTAACATTTTCAAATGTTTTACGATTTTCTTCTTCTCTGATAAGTTATATAAAGGAAACTATTTTTTTCCTTAAATATGGTGCTTCAAATAAGCTGAAGCACCTATCTTCAGAAGAGCTCAACCTGAGTATTCTGGTTTGAAAGACCAGTAACTTTACCTTAATGACACTGGAAATACACACAGTAGTAGAGATAAAAGAACTTCAGTTGACTTTTTTTAAAACTGATAACATCCTTCTAAATATTGTGCTTCATTCTCCCAGTTTAAAAATGGAAAAATACATACCTTCATCGCAAATGTGTTGTGAGATCAAGTGTTTGGTGAACTACATACAAATACAGAACAGTATAAATGATAACTATCATTGTTATTATTATAAACATATGCCTAGATTTCGTTACAAAGCATTCACATTATTACACAGAAAATAAGTTTTATTTTATTATGTATGTGATTTTAGCAGTGAGAATATACTTAATCTTCTCAGTCTACACTCAGAAACCAGTATTTTCCATTTATTCATATACATGCTAATATACTTGGCTAACATCTCTCCAAACATTTGCAGATGAACATTTCACCATGCTTTAGTTTAGGTCTGATGTTAAGCCCCAAAATATCAAACCAAAATACTGAATCGCTGACAATTTCAGATCACATAAACAGTTACTGATCAGATATAGAATGATCCTTTCTCAAGAAACAAAGCAGTCCACCTATTCATTTATCCATAAACTTCAAAACAGACTTAACAGACCTCTGGATGACAAATAAATCTTTCTCTGTAGCCATACACTTTCTGTGCTCTCAGCAAGTCTGGAAACAGAGAGATTTATCATTTGATTCCATCTCTTTGAATAGACCTGAGGATAGTACATGTCATAAGATAACATAAGAAATAATATATGATAACCATTAGAGAAGTGTGGGTGAGAGAAAAAGATGAGGTGGGCTTTTCTGCAGCTAGAAGTCAGAAGAAATAGCCTAGTTCCAAAGCAGTGAATAGGCAGCATTTTTAACCTTATTTAGATGATGATAAAATAAGATTATATGGAACAACCATTTACAAATTAAAGTAATTTTTATAATAGCGACTAACACAATGAAAGGAGGGTATGGACCTGAAACCTCCCCCACTAAATCTGTCCATATAGAGGACTTCAAGCTTCTGTTAAAACATCATAGAACCATAGAATCATAGAACCATAGGGTTGGAAGGGACCTCTGGAGATCGTCTAGTCCAACCCCCCTGCCAGAGCAGGGTCACCTAGAGCAGGTTGCACAGGAACACGGGTTTTGAACGTCTCCAGAGATGGAGACTCTACCACCTCTCTGGGCAGCCTGTGCCAGTGCTCTGCCACCCTCAAAGGAAAGAAGTTCCTCCTCATGTTTAGGTGGAACCTCTTATGCTCAAGTTTGTGCCCATTACCTCTTGTCCTGTCGCTGGGCACCACTGAAAGGTGGGTGGCCTGGCCCCACCCTCCTGACACCCACCCTTTAAGTATTTATAAGTGTTGATAAGGTCCCCACTCAGCCGCCTTTTTTCCAGACTGAAGAGACACAAATCCCTCAGCCTTTCTTCATAAGAGAGGTGTTCCAGTCCCCTAATCATCTTGGTAGCCCTTTGCTGCACCCTCTCCAGCAGTTCCCTGTCCTTCTTGAACCGGGGAGCCCAGAACTGGACACAGTACTCCAGGTGCCGCCTCACCAAGGCAGAGTAGAGGGGGAGGATGACCTCCCTCGACCTGCTAGCCGCGCTTTTCTTGATGCACCCCACGATGCCATTGGCCTTCTTGGCCACAAGGGCACATTGCTGGCTCATGGTCATCCTATTGTCCACCAGGACTGCCAGGTCTCTTTCCACCGAGCTACTCTCCAGCAGGTCAGCCCCCAACCTGTACTGGTGCATGGGGTTTTTCCTCCCCAGGTGCAGCACCTACCCTTGCCCTTGTTGAATTTCATAAAGTTCTTCTCTGCCAAAATCTCCAACCTGTCCAGGTCTCTCTGTACAGCAGCACAGCCTTCTGCTGTGTCAGCCACCCCCCCAGCTTCGTGTCATCGGTGAACTTGCTGAGGGTGCACTCTATCCCCTCATCCAGGTCATTGAAGAGGACTGGACCCAGTACTGACCCCTGGGGAACACCACTCGTCACTGACCTCCAACTAGAGTCTGTGCCCCTAATCACTACCCTCTGAGCTCTGCCTTTCAACCAGTTATCTATCCACCTTACCATCCATTCATCTAACCCACTCTTCCTAAGCTTCCCTGTGAGGATGCTGTGGGAGATCATGTCAAACGCCTTGCTTAAATCAAGGTAGACCACATCTATTGCCCTCCCCTCATCTATCCATCCAGTCATGCCATCATAGAAGGCTATCAGATTAGTCAGACATGATTTCCCCTTGGTGAACCCATGTTGAGTACTTCTGATAGCTTTCTTTTCCTCCACATGCCTTGAGATGACACCCAGAACGAGCTGTTCCATCATCTTTCCAGGGATGGAGGTGAGGCTGACCGGCCTGTAGTTCCCCTGCTCCTCCTTCTTGCCTTTTTTGAAGACTGGATTGACATTGGCTTTCCTCCAGTCCTCAGGCACCTCGCCTGTTCTCCAGGACCTTTCAAAGATGATGGAAAGTGGCCCAGCAATGACTTCTGCCAGCTCCCTCAGCACTCTCAGGTGCATCCCCATCGGGCCTCACGGACTTGTGAATATCTAATTGACCTAACTGATCCCTCACTCAATCTTCCTCAACCCAGGGGAAGTCTTCCTCTTTCCCTGTGACTTTCTCCAAAGCCTGTGACTCATGAGGGCTGGGCCAAGCAGTAAAGACCGAAGCAAAGAAGGCATTCAGTAACTCCGCCTTCTCCACATCCTCCATCACCATGGCTCCCGTCTCATTCAACAGTGTGCCCACAACTTCTCTGGTCTTCCTTTTGCTTCCAATATACTTGTAGAAGCCCTTCCTGTTGCACTTGACATCCCTTGCCAGGTTTAATTCCAAGGTTGCCTTGTCTTTCCTTGTTTCATCCCTGCACGCTCTGGCGGCATTCTTGTAATCCTCCCAAGGGGTCAGTCCATTCTTCCACTTACTGTAAACTTCCTTCTTCCTCTTGAGCTTTTTCAGAAGCTCCCTGCTCAACCATGCAGGTCTCCTGCATCCCTTGGCCGATTTCTTGCTCTTAGGGATGCACCGATCCTGGGCTTGGAGGAAGTGGTCTTTGAATACCAACCAGCTCTCTTGAGCCCCTTTGCCTTCCAGAGCCCTAGCCCACGGGATCTCTCCAAGCAGTTCCTTGAAGAGGTCAAAGTGAGCCCTCCTGAAATCCAAGGTTGTAATTTTACTTCTCGTTGTTTTGTGCGTAGTACCCATGATTCTGAACTCAATCATTTCATGATCACTACAACCTAGGGTGCCCCCAATCTTAATGTCCTCCACCAGTCCCTCTGTGTTTCTCAGTACCAGGTCCAGGAGTGCTCCTCTCCTTGTTGGCTCCTGCACCACCTGTGTCAAAAAGTTATCATCAGCACACTGGAGGAGCCTCCTGGACTGTGCATGCCTGGCTGTGTGGTCTTCCCAGCAGATACCAGGGTGACTGAAGTCCCCCATGAGAACCAAGGCCTGCAGTTGTTAGGCTACCTTCAGCTGTCTGTGGAAAGCCTCATCAGCTTCCCCATCCTGATCAGGTGGCCTGTAATAAACACCCACAACAGTGTCCCTCATATTTACCTGCCCTTTAATCCTTACCCATAAGCTCTCAACCCTCTCTTCATCCACCCCAAGTGGGAGCTTGATGCATTCCAGTTGCTCTCTCACATAGAGTGCACCTCCACCACCACGCCTCGCTGGTCTGTCTTTCCTGAAAAGGACACAGCCATCCGTGACAGCATTCCAGTCACGTGAGCTGTCCCACCACGTCTCAGTAACTGCAATGAGATCATGGCCCTGTGACCGCACACAGATCTCCAGCTCTTCCTGCTTATTCCCCATGCTGCGTGCATTGGTGTATAAGCATTTCAGAGAGGGAGTCGTGTGTGTAGTTTTGACCCTTGAGACGTGGTAGGCCTTCTGGCTCTCAGAAATACTGGCACACTGGCCCATGAGTGCTGAGCAACTGCGCCCTGGCACCTCACCAGCAAGCCCAGTACCATCCCCACCCCCCTTCAAGTCTAGTTTAAAGCCCTGTCAATGAGCCCTGATAACTCGTGTCCTAGAACCCTTTTCCCCCTGCAAGACAAGATATTCCCGCCTGTTACCAGCAGGCCAGGCGTTTTGTAGATCAGGCCATGGTCAAAGAACCCAAAGTCCTGCTGGCAGCACCAGGCTCGAAGCCAGGCATGGATCTGCTGGCTCCTCCTATTTACCCCCTCATCATTCCCCGCAACTGGGGGGATAGACGAGAACACAACTTGTGCTCCTGATCCCTTGACCCAGGGTCTTGAAATCTTTCTTCATTGCCCTTGGACTTCTTTTTGCTATCTCGTCGCTGCCTACCTGAAAGATCAAAAGCGGGTAACAGCCTGAGGGCCGTACCAGGGAAGGAAACATCCTCTTCACGTCCTTGACCCGGGCCCCAGGGAGGCAGCAGACCTCCCTATGTACCGGGTCCAGCCTGCACAATGGGCCTTACGCTCCCTTCAGTAGGGGGTCACCTATGACAAGGACCCTCCTTTTCTTCTTCACCGCAGAGGTTTTGATGCAGGGGGAGGTCTGACTAGACCTCGCTGACACCTCCAAGGTAGGAGAACTGTCATGCTCGTCATCATTCGGGTTCCTCTGCAGAGCACGGTGCCTGTTACACAATGGCACCCGGGAAGATGGGGTAGTTGCCGGGCAGTCCCAAGTGCGGCGCCTGTTGTGCCGGGCAGGAACTTCCTGCCATTGCCCCCTGTCCTCCAGGTCACCACCTTCAGCTGAGGTGAGAGGACAGGGAGTTCTCTGTTGCAGGGGTTCTGTCTGCCTGCTGGGCTTCTGTCGTGGGATGCGGGATTCTACTCCAAGTACCTCTCTCGCATTCCCTGATGCTCCTCCTCCCTGAGCTCCGCCACTAATCGGAGGAGCTCCTCTACCTGGGCACATCTCCCACAGGCGTGCCCATCACTGCCATCCGACACCGGCGTGAGAGCCGGGCACACCCTGCAGCCTGATGTCTGTGTGGCAGCATGTTCCCACGGGAGCTCCGTCTGAGAGGCTGCATCAGACCTGGTGGTTGTGGAGCTCATGGAAGCCATGGTCTTCCTGCGAGTAGTTACCATCGCTACCTGGCCAGGTTGGCGGTCTTTCAGCACTCTCCCGCGTGAACTGCTGTGCAAACTGCTGTGACTAGACCGGTGTGTCACACGCTGTTTGGCCGCTCTCTTCTCCAGCCCAGGAAGTACACCCTTGTCCTGGTGCTCCTGGGTGGTTCCACGGGTGATGCCCAGGCAACTAATTTCTGAATTTACACAAGAATTTCTGTTCTAATGGGTTAATTCCCATTTGTTTTTGAATACCTACTCTTTCTTATTACATTTACTTGTGATCTTACTTACCATCCACATCATATTCAGCAGCTTCATACATTTCATATCATTGTATGATATTTTCTTTTTCATATCTATATGGCATTGTTCTCTTTCTTATTTGTTGGATTGCATCAGTGGTTCTAATGCTTTTTTTGGCGGCTGGGGCTGCCTCGTCTGCCTCCCGCCCCAGAGAGCTACTGCTTAGGTTGGGATACTACCTGCTGCAGTCTGTACCTCCTCCTCCAGTTTATACTCCAGGCTTGGTGTCCCCAAGGACACCTCTTGGATAACATATTCAAAGTAGTGTTGTTCTCCTCTGTTGAAGGGCTCATGCCCAAAGGACAGATTTCTTCAGCACTGGTGGTTTCAGTCAAGATTTGGGACACAGAAGTATTTGGGAATAAAAATTAGATTTCGAGAAAAGTCACATTTTGATAAACTCTTCACCCCACATTTTGGACTGGCTCTGCTGTGCCTATGATTTATCCCCCCTCTTCACCTGCTCCCTGGCTTGTTGCAGTAAGATTTATCTGAAAAAGCAGATTGAAATGTTTGTGCGTTCCTAAGAAAGAGGAATATCATGCTTTTAGAGAAACTCTGAAACAGGCTCTGTTCAGTTTTGATTGTGGCAGAAGGAAAATCAGCCTCAGTTTGTATATATAGTGTAATCGATGGGAAAACAGCCATCACCATAAAATGTTTTGTTTTGTATGTTCCTTTGACTTGAAATATTAAGGTTTGCCTATGCAGACAAGTTAGTGAAAATTAATGACTATAAATTAGAGCATAAATTTACAGTGCTCTCAATACTGACTGCCTCTCTGAAAAATTCTGCTATCTGCTACAAGTGTGTTTTTTGTGAGGCCATTTACTCCACCTGCAAAGGATGGCACAATACCCCATGGGTATGGAGCACTGAGTGTTTGCAGGTGAAGCTAATAAGAAGTGATGACTGTGCTATAAATTTACACCCTAGATTGCTGCAAATGATCTCTATGCAGGAAAATCCTTAGGGAGGCAGTATGATTGTCCATTATCATCCATAGTTACAAAAATGTGTTAAGGGTTGTCATTCAAGAATTACATATTTGAAGTTTAAATTAATTAGATACAAAGAAAAGGACTGCTTTGACAAAGAGACCATGTGAGTGACCTTTCTAAGTGGAAACAAAATTGTTTAATTTAATGTTTCAGTAAAGGGTGGTGGGGTTCTTCTCCAGTCAAATCACTGGAATTATAGAGCAGTTTCAAAAGGCTACGTGGTATGTAGATGGAATGTCATTTCCTGATATGTTAAAAAATTAACTTTGTTTCTGTATTTCTGAAAACACCAGAGACAGGTGGGGTGTGTTTGATTTATTTATTTATTTATTTATCAGGTTTTCTCTTTTAAAGTAACTTCGTTACATAATTTTACATTTGGTTCAGAAGGATAAGAAGTATTTAAAAAGAAACAGTATCTGAATGATTTTAAATACAGGTAGAGATATGGTTTAAGATAAAAATAGTTGTTTGCTTGGTGAATCTGAGGTGGTTTTTTTTTTCCCTGGATTTTTCTTTTGACTCTATGTCAGACAGACAGATGTTTGTCCTTTGCTGGCAGATAAAACGCACAGAGACAAAACTGTTCCAGCTGTTGTGTCTGTTCCAACTTTTGTGCGTTAGTGGTAGTCACAAAAATTATTTTTAACCTTTTTCCCAACACAATTTGAGTCATAAGGTTTGGTACCCCTGCATCATACTGCTGTGGGTTGCGTTCTCCTTTCGTCATACAACAGGCTTTGAATGTATCCTGAAAATGTCTCTAGGTAGTCAGGTGAACCTAACTACAGCTTTAGTGGCTTCCTTGAATACTTCTCTGTGCGGTGTCGATAGGAGGCTGGAGCCTGAGGCAGAGTCATATGCACACATACTTGGAAAACTTTCCTGTAACAGAGAATTTGATTCACCACCAACTCTGTTGGGGAGTGTGTCGTATGGGGAAAAGGGAAAGAAAAGGCAAAAATAACAACCTTTTGGTCTACGCACTGTTTTGAGATTTTAATGGAATTCAGTGTTAACAGTTATTATAAACTTCAGGGTTTTAACTTTAGAAAAAGCTTTAGTTTAAAAGACTCTTTTGCTTTCAGACATTGAAAATCTTTATTCGTGTCCTCTAAATAAGAGCTTCAGTTGTATCAATACTTCAGTGTTTCATAATGAAGTTACAGGGCAGAATGGTCATGCACAGCACACAGTGCTTCTGCTTTAAACTTACCCCAATTATTTTTTCTTTTTTAAACAATCAATGATTTTCTCTTTCTTTCTGAAGATGTCTCAATACTATTTTAATATGACATTAGTCAGCTGGTGCACATAATAATCCAATTTTTTCTCCTTTTATAGTGGGAGCTGCTTATGTAACTCTTGGTTCTACTTTTTCACTATATGCAGTTTTGTTTTGTCAGCAAGCTTAATCTTTTCAAAGTTAAATTGCCCGCTCAGGTGATTTATGAAGATTATAAATAAAGGCCTAAGTACTCAAAGAAATTCTATCTATGATATAATTCCTCCTAACAAGATTATAGTTCTTTTATCCACCTGCATAAACTGCTATATCTGCTCTGGTGCTAAAGTATGTGTT
The DNA here is from genome assembly GCF_963924245.1 of Chroicocephalus ridibundus. Taxonomy (NCBI): domain Eukaryota; kingdom Metazoa; phylum Chordata; class Aves; order Charadriiformes; family Laridae; genus Chroicocephalus; species Chroicocephalus ridibundus. Next base: position 82,827,506 of record NC_086285.1, on the reverse strand, counting down.
TTTGAAGCTTATCTGTAACATATTTCTCTGCACAAGGGAGAAACTGTTCACTGAAATAACATTTTACATCATAATGCGTTCCATCTGTGCAAAACATCCTTCTGTGGATCAACTGTTCTACGTGCAGGTGAATCTCTGTTGAAAGGCAGTAGTTTCAGAGGCTCCCAGAAATGAAATCTAACCTCTTTTTCACCCACTCTGTGCTGCAAAGGCTGAGTGGCAGACAGAATATAAATAGTACTTAAAGAAATAACTTAAAGCTACTGATCATTACCTGACTCTTGCTGAGTGAATAAAGCATGTGGTCAGATATTCATCTGGTGTTCACAGGTAGAATTAGAATGAGAGCTCTTTAAGGAAAATAGTATTTCTTTATGGTAATTTGCCCACAGATAAACTTTTTTTCTACATGCAAGTGACCCTTTGCAACTCTGCTCTGGGAGATGTTTTTGCTGCCAAAATTATCATATTGTTGCTGCTTCCAAAAAGTCCCTCTCCTTAAAAAAGGAGGTGGGCAGAGAACAGGATGCAAACTATGCTCACTGTTCTGTCTGCAGCAACATACTTCTAACTAAATCTTTTCCTTTTGCTCGTCTTCTGTCACATGATGCAATGGATGGGAAAACCCATGTGCCAGGAAAAAGTCTTTGGAGGTCCAGATGCAAAGACTTACTGTAAGTGATTGTACAATTGCTGTGATTTGCAACCTGCTTGTTGTTGGGCTTGCTGTCACTTAAAAACAGGGATCCTGGGAGCGGGTCATGGGCTGAATGGATGATGTTGATTCGTGCAAATGTAGTTGCCACTTGATTACAATTCTAGAGTGAGGAGGAGAAAGAGGAATAAGTATGATTCGAATACCTCTCAGGTATATAAGTAAAGTGTAGTAGAATAGAGATACCTCCACTGGATTAAAATGAACTTGTTTTGGTAATGAAAACAACATCCTTTATGGAGCCCTGGACGTGCTGCTTTATCCAGTCTGTAGTACTACTTGATTAAAATTAGCTCAGTTGTCTTGGAGCTATGCTGCAGGGCCAAAACGTTTTCTGGAGTGACTTTTCAGCAGCACAATAGCTCAGTATTGTACCAATCATTAAAAAATAGCTTGCAGAAATCACAGGCAAAATACATGAGATTATGCGTAATTATCTCCCTGCCATTTACTTCCCCTAACAACACTGTTTGATCTTCATTCAAACCGTCAGCAAGTTGAAAATTTTGGAATTTCTAAGCTGAACTGAAAAGGAAAATAAGTTGTGATATTTTATCTTCACAGAAAGAAAGGACTGTGAGGTAGTGCTAGGTATTAGGCTAGGAGGTGATCATGTTCCTACATATCCTACTTCAGACATGAAGCCAAAGCATTTTGATCCATTCAAGGTGTTTCAATTTAAAAAAAAAAAAAAGAGAGAGAGGGGGGGAAAAAAAGAAGCATAAAAAACTATTAATTTGAGTAGCTTGTGTAAAGAGTAGTTCTGTATAGCTGTCACACTGAGAAAGCGATAATTATAAATCTTGATTATTGGTTAGGAAATAAGACATATATATTATTGTTAAGTTAGTTTGTCTCCGTTTCTTGCTAGACAGGTCGCCTGATAGCAAAGAAATACAGTTGTATAGACCATGGTATTATAACAACAAACGTTAATGCAATTTTGACTGAAGTAATTTGTATCATCAAGAAGAATGTTTTCCTAAAATTTTAATTGAGGTAATTAGATCTTTTAAGTATGGATCAAAGTAGATAAAATGATTATAAATTATTAACTGTTTATTGGGCCCTGTATCATCTTAACCTTATCTAATAAATAGCAGTCTTTAAAAATAAATTCAGTGTAAATTTCTCTCCATAATTCTTAACAAAAATATTCTAGTTTTCATAAAATAGCTGTAACTTCATGTGATGCACTTCTGTACTTCCTTATTCAAGCACACAAGAACAAGATTTCTAGCCTAATCTTTTTGAGTTAAGAGTTGAGATGTTTATCTGAACTGCACGTAACTTGTGAACTCCTGCTCTTCCAATATGCTTTGCAGCAGAAGTTTTCTAAACTTTTTGCAGTTTAGTGATAAAACTCTTAATACTCCTCTGAGATAACAAAACTTCATGTATTACCTTTGTTGCAGACCTCAGCTGTTCCCTGGTTTTTGTGGGTTTATTTTAAGGAAAACAGTTTGGTGAATTTGAAATATGTGAGTCAGGTTTAGAAATTACTTGTGATATTGATAAACCCTACTAGAAAATGGCCTTGGTAAAAACATCATTTGCATGAAGGACAGATTTGTGCATATGTCTGAAATATTATATGAGAATCGATGTCTTGCAGAATTGTTCTTGAGATTTCCTACATAAAAAGTCCTCTTTTCTTCAGGTTGGAAAGCCTATTCATTCGAAAGTAAAGTGTTTTGTTAGGAAAGAATTAAAAATTTGAAACAATCAATACTTCCTTTTCCACGTAATGGAAATTTCTGCAATTCAGATATTAATCTTCTGTACAAACTAAAGTTCTCCAGAGAATATTCTGGGACTGGATTATCAGAGCACAGGGTAGATCACTGAATTTGGAATATGAATGAGGAAAGGACACGTTTGTTTCTTCACTCAGCACTTCCAAAATTCATGAACTTCCCCTCCCTTTTCTGTTTTGAATTTTGTTAAGGAGTTCGTGAATCAGTTGGGAGTCAGCAAAACATTAACATTAATGAGTTCATTTCCACACAAATTGGCTCATTATCATGCTGACTTCCAGTGTTTTGTGACAGTCATGAACTCAGTCCTCCTGCAAGGAGCGTTCATTTGCTTGCCTCACTCAAAACGGGGTGTGGGGGAGGAGGTAAATAAAAAAACAAAAACAACACCAGCATACAAACGTAGCGGTTCATTGATGCGGCAAACCCTGTGTTCTCTCCATAGTTAGTTTTAGAGAATTCTGAGTACGGTATTTGTTTGTTACATTTGTCATAATGCACTAATTCTGCCTGGCAGTTGGTGAAAACTAATACCTAGAATCTGACTTTGCAAATTACATAAAGGAGACCTAATTTGAATTTTGTAGCAAAATATCTGACCCTAATTATTATAATGCCATACAAGTACACTCAAATGAAAATACCTTGTGGGAAAAATAACCTTCCAACAATTCTGTCATTATCTGATGTATATTTGTTGTTTTACACAATGCCATAATATATTTGTGCCATAGCTATCAGATTAATGATACCGCTGATCATTCAGGCTTTCTCAGAACAAATACTGAATGTCAAGCTGTTGGTAATCTTTTTCAAGTGAGACATTATGTTCATTTCCCTTCAGACTACTGATTTGGTCCTTAATCCATTTGCAACTCACTGTGATTACGCTCAGCAGGTGTATGAACTATATTATGGTTCTACTCCTGGAGGCTTCTTTTGTCTCATAGAGCCTGCAAGGATAAAGTAGGTGTGGTTTATTCCATTTTCCCAATCAGATTCTTAATGCAGATGCTGGTCAGTCAGCCTGTTTCACTATGTCCTTTCTTCATGTCAGTTCTGGAATGGTGGATGAATTCATCCCGTGACCTGAGATTACAGTTGCCTCTGTGTATCCTTTACCGTCAGTATAGGTCAGGCCTGTGGGTATAAGTAGTTCTTTTTTTCCCAGGGACAAAACTATCACAAGACTTCTTCTGGCTAATAAGATTTGCATTAATTACCACCAACTATGACCATGGCAGAGCAACTGTGCATTAATAACTTTGAAAAATCTGTGTGTCCGTGATATACATCACAAGCTAATATAATATTCTTTGACATTTCTGTCCTTGCAAAGTCTTCTATCTGTCACAACATAATAAATCCATATTCTCTAGTACTCATGTCTCCAATATGTATTTTTCTCACAGTGAAGATCTCTGACCTCTGTTACACAGGATATCAAAGTGAATAGAACACAAGGGTCTTTTTGTTCCTTAAATCACTGATAAATATTTATCTGTCAGTTTTAGGCTCCGAATACTTATCAAGTACATATGAAAACATAAGTGATGCTGTATTCATCACTTATTGCCATATTTATTCTTGGTGAGCAATAACGCTCCTGTTCCTACAATATTATGGGAGCCCCCCAAACTGTATTTCCAGTTTGCTGCCCATTACTCCAATAATTAATGTATGTGCATGCATAATATGTGAGAAAACTTAAATGTCTTTCAAACTCTACCCTGTCATTTAAATACTTAAATTTCCAAAAAATGATCCAATGTCAAATTTTGAAGTAATGGTACAAGCTTGGGAAAGGATATTTGGGTCAAGTGGCACTGAAAATATTTTGAAATATCTATTAAAGAAGATTGACATTCTGATATTACATAGTTCAGATTTTAAATCCCTGTATTACTGTAATGTGTGCTATAAAATGTGGTGACATCAAGCAGTTGACTTATTGCATATTTCCACTTTTTATTGCTTCAGAAACCTATTGGGTTTTCTGCTTGATTGAGTTGTTGAGGATTTCTTTTCGGTAATAGACCCCGTCTGAAATCTTGGTTGTAGTTTGTAATAGCCCCTCTTATGTTTATATAAACTACTAAGGCATTTTGTCCAAGGAAATGCTTTTGTTCTTGTTGTGGATTAACCCGAACACATCTTTGTGGGGGTTTTTTGGGTTTTTTTGTCCTTTCAGTGCTTTCCCATTACAGGCTGTAGTTCTCTGATACCTTAAAATTTTCCACTAATTCTGTAAATTTGGATAGCATCCTGGAAGACAGAACCAATGTTTCCCAATGTTATGGACCTAGAGCTCTCTACTGCATGAGGGTGGGTGGTTTGGATGTGTTGACCTTTTTGTCAGCAAGTGATTTTTCCATTTCATTGAGTTGCACTGCAGGACAAAATATTTTTCTGATTAAAAGTAGAACCCAACACTTCCCTATAATTGCTCTATGATGAATCCTTATGGTCTTTAGCAGGCATGGACTCTTGCACATTCACCTATAATTTGGGAGTTCCATAGCTCAACTAGAATCATAAAGCACATCTCTTAAAAATGTTAGACCATGAAGAGAGATTTTCTACAATCTGACTGATAAACAATTCTGCAAAATTTGCATTCTTATCTCAGCATCTAACTCAGCCAACTTACAAGGGCAACCAGTTGTTGACTTAATTAATAGAGAACCTTAGAATTTCCAGTAATGCTGGGGTTTGGCTCTGTATCTAAATATACATTTATTTTAAGTTCCCAAATTGAAAGTTGTGATCTTAACTTTTTAAGTTGAATATCATGTTTTCTTTAACAATCAGTTTCAAACAGCCTTATAGATTAAGAAACACCTTTTTTCTGTTCCAAGGATACCTACTCTTTTCTGGACACTGAGTTCCCATCCTTATTAAGAGTAAATCTCATTAGCATTCTATAATAACATCATCCCAGAAGGCTTCCTTATTTACCTGGATAAATGACTAATTCAGAAGAATATTTTGTAAAATATAATTAAATGTTGACTATATACAAAATGCATTATATGCTAGATAGACCGTAACAAGATAGAACAGGTAAAAATGTATATCTGCACATACATTAATTGTTCTGTTCTATATATAACTGATTGAGTATTATTGTACTTCTCCATTTATTAGTGAATAAAGAAAAGGAAATGTTATTCTTAATTAATTTGACGTGTCCAAGGCACAAAATTATCAATTCTTCCCCTAAATATGATTGTATGGCTTTAAGCAGGTGAAGTTTTATGTTTGCAAAGATTTGCAATTTGGAGGCTGGGAGTATTGTATGGATTTATTAGATAGAGATCTCTGAAGGAGACTCCTCCAATAATGATCATGTATCAGGCCATTCAGAAAAGGCAATGGCAGTAATACACAAATCCATCCTGGAATTTTCTTTGGGCAGAATAATCAATAATTTTAAATGAGACTCTTATAGTAAAAGGATGTTGAAAAATGTGAAAGATGTTACTGAAAATAAAATGGCTTTTATCTGGTAATAAACTGTTATAAACTACCTTTCTGATATCATTGCCAGAAACTCTTGTAAAAGTATATAACAAATGTCAGTGTACAAATTTGCCAAATTAATATGACTCTGGCTTGTGAATGGAAAAAAAAAAGTTGTGCAGTAGCTTAATTCAAGCATAAAATTAGATTTTGCAATCAGTAATTATGGCTATATTTAACATTCTACAAAATATTAAGAAACAATGTTCAGTGAGTACACTTCATGTAACAGTAATAGGATCAGTCCAGTTCCTATAGAAAGCTGATGTTCTGTTTATATGCAAATTACAATGCAGTGTGTACCCATTTACAGCAGACCAAACATTACAGAGGAAACCATGTGGAAACATCTGTAGATGCGCCAAGCCAGGAAGCGTTGACCCGCTCACACCACACTGTGGGATGCGCGTGCCACGGCACCCACGTGCTCTGCATCCTGGGGTGCTACAGACACAGGACGTTCCACACCAACCCTCGTCAGTGGAGAAGGTGCGCTTTGTGGCACACACTGCAGCCATGGCCACTTTGACAGGAGACAGGGCTAGCATGCTCTGCAGGCCCCCTGTGGCCCGCACTTCCAGTGATACAGCCTGTAATTGGAGAGTGGTGTGTCCACTCCTTGTTTTGAAATGCACACAGCTGAGCTGAGACCTGATAAACTCTCTGTATGGAGTCTTGCAGTTTCAACGTAGGCTAAACTAGAAAATGTTCAGACCTCAGTTGTACAAAAACTCTTACGGATGCTCAGGCATGTAATATTCGGACAGATAACTCCACCGAAATGGAAGATTAGATTCTGTGTGGTTTGTAGCATTTTTAGACTTCTCAGCTGCACCCGGAACCATCTATGCAAAAGTTTCAGTCTACAGCATCCATACAAAAGTAAGTACCCCGAATATCGATATGGAGATCAACTAAACTTAGAAAATAAACATGTATGTAAAAGGAGGAATAAAGCACTTTTAAGGAAAACCAAACAACACTGGCAATGTATTTTACAGTGCTACTGTTTGATTGTCACCTTTCCATTTTGCCTATATTACATCTCTAAAGACATAGTCCCCTGACTACTGTTTCACTATTTTTTGTTGATTGTGTAATGTGTGATTTGCTTTTACAATTTTGCTGTTTCAGTACAAATATGCCACTTCATGAAGACTTCCAGGTATATGAACTTACAGAGAAATGCGGTGGAAAGAATGAAGCTTCATTTGTGGTGTTAATGGACATAATTTTCTGAAGAGTTCAACCGCTGCATATTCAGAAAAATAAGTTACCAAATTTTCTTAAGGATTCTTCATAGATAACCATGTACGTTTAAACTAAAATAAACCTGTACAGATTCTGAACCTTTCAGAAAAAAAGTCTGACTCATGACTTCTGCCAAACAGGAGTTCTCTGGTCTTGTCAAGTCCAGGCTCCTGGCACTGCTGTTATGTTTCGAAAGCATAACAGGAGGCACATTCAGCATTGAGCTCTGCAGTGTCATAACACAAATTGAGCCAGAGTCACAAGCCTTGAAGAAAAAGTGCTATAACAAATAAGGTACTTGTCCCCCAGGACAAAGCACCAATGAGCAAGTGGAAATAAGAATCTTGTAAACGTAGAACAGGAAAGTGATGAAATAGTGGGAGACCAATTAATTTTAGAAGGCAACCGATGACATTTTAGAAATAATTAGAAAGAAAATTATAAGGGCAGAAGAAAATTGAAAAAGGGGAAACAAAAAGGGCAAATGTATAAAATTAAAAAAGAACTCAAGAATAAGAAAAAATATAGTGAAAAAAATGCTTTGAAAACTTGCTAAGGCCTTTTTCCTCCCAAATTATGTAGGATCAGGAGATAAAACACATTCACTCCAGTATCTCTTTATATAGACTTAAAAGTGGAAAAAAGAAAAAACAAGAGCCCCAAGAGATAATGCCATACATAATGCTTTTAAAGAAAACCAAGTAAAGTCCTGTCAAGAAACAAGAAATACTAATGGAAATTTATTAACTTTATAGCTATATGGCTGCATGAAGCAAGCATAAGCCCCTTGAAACCACTTCATATAAGCAACTGGGGTGGCCAGGAGCAGTGCAGAGGAAGTGTGTGTGTGTGTGTGTGCACCTGTGTAGGGGGAAGAGGGGAAAATCAGAAAGTCTCAGAGTGCTCACACCTTATCGCAAATATTTTTTCATGTAGAAGTCATAGAATCATAGGGTTGGAAGGGACCGCTGGAGATCATCTAGTCCAACCCCCCTGCCAGAGCAGGGTCACCTACAGCAGGTTACACAGGAACGCGTCCAGGCGGGTTTTGAACGTCTCCAGAGATGGAAACTCTACCACCTCTCTGGGCAGCCTGTTCCCGTGCTCTGTCACCCTCAGGGTAAAGAAGTTCCTCCTCAAGTTTAGGTGGAACTTCCTATGCTCAAGTTTGTGCCCATTACCTCTTGTCCTGTCGCTGGGCACCACTGCAAAGAGCCTGGCCCCATCCTCCTGACACCCACCCTTTGAAGTATTTATAAGTGTTGATAAGGTCCCCCCTCAGCCGTCTTTTTTCCAGACTGAAGAGACCCAAATCCCTCAGCCTTTCCTCATAAGAGAGGTGTTCCAGTCGCCTAATCATCTTGGTAGCCCTTTGCTGCACCCTCTCCAGCAGTTCCCTGTCCTTCTTGAACCGGGGAGCCCAGAACTGGACACAGTACTCCAGGTGCGGCCTCACCAAGGCAGAGTAGAGGGGGAGGATGACCTCCCTCGACCTGCTAGCCGCGCTCTTCTTGATGCACCCCAGGATGCCGTTGGCCTTCTTGGCCACAAGGGCACATTGCTGGCTCATGGTCATCCTGTTGTCCACCTGGACTGCCAGGTCTCTTTCAGCTGAGCTGCTCTCCAGCAGGTCAGCCCCCAACCTGTACTGGTGCATGGGGTTATTCCTCCCCAGGTGCAGCACCTACACTTGCCCTTGTTGAATTTCAGAAGGTTCCTCTCTGCCCAGATCTCCAACCTGTCCAGGTCTCTCTGTACGGCGGCACAGCCTTCTGGTGTGTCAGCCACCCCACCCAGCTTGGTGTCATCAGCAAACTTGCTGAGGGTGCACTCTATCCCCTCATCCAGGTCATCGATGAATATATTGAAGAGGACTGGACCCAGTATTTTTCCCCTTTTCCCCAACACACAGATAGAGTCATCAAACAAGGATTTTGGATCTCAGTTGACTCCTTTTCTCAAAGCTATTTTCTCCATAAATCTGGTCTGTATCCCATTCTAATAGCTGTAACAATACATGGGAGTACCTCAATAAATGCACAAGCCAATCCCAGTTCTACTAAGGTAACTTGGAGGATGTTGATGGAAGTGCTATGAGAGTGGGAGGTACTGTGAGTGAGTCTCCACTCTCAAGCTTACTGTAGATCTGCCCTTTTTTTTTTTTTCTCATCAGTAGAAAGAATGAAAAGGCTTCAGGGAGTTTCCAGTCTTCTTGTAGGCAGTTTTTCATTGATCCTCCTGATGGTGAATGAGCAACAAATTTGTAACAATAATCTGAAAAACTCCAGAATGCATCTGTATCTTATCCAAGGGTTAGGGTGTGATGTTTATCTCTGCACTCCTGTCACAGTAGCCCTGATTTTATATCACAAGCTTGTGAATGTTCATCCCACTTACCCCCCTTCTTCCTCTCTCACCTTCCTTCTAGTCTTACCCAAATAATTCTCTGATTTATTTTTTTTTCCCCTTTCGGAAACATCATGTAACATTAGTTCTTGCCCTATTATGTGCTGTGCTTGTGTTGCCTCTGTATAGTCTCATTTCTTCATCTGAGAAGCAGTGTCCTTTTAGGCATGTATTGAATCATTAGTGAAGCCAGCCTGAAATGGAATTGAATACTTTCCCACTGAATAAATTCTAACGAAAATATGGATGACAGCATTATGGGGGAACAGGCCAAACAGGGAACTTAAAGGAAATTCAATGACAATTTTAGCCACTGAGTGGTTTGCATGAATATCACAATGGAGAGATAACATCTTTTGTGAGTGTTTGTAAATGCTCCCTTTCAACCAGGCTTCCTCCCTCCATCTTCTAGACCTGCGATTGACTTAGAAGAAGACTCTCTGACATTAGCAGAGAGGCTTATTTAACTAGAGGTAATTGATTTAACTTTCATAATAGAATTTCTTTTCACAGGCCCCAGCAGCGGATAAAGTACTTACAGTCCATTCACAGAGAAAATGAGATTCAGAGAAAGAGAGAGAGAAGGGGAAGAATAAATAACTTTCTTCGGTCCCTAGCTCACAGTGATAGAGAGAATGAAGCTCTTTGCTGAGGATCCATCCAAACAGAGCACAGGAATGCAACAGGATGGAGGGAAGAAAACCCTGATCACTGTCAGTGCCTGCTAATACAGGGTGGTCCATCTGCAGGGATGTGTTTGAGTGGGAGGGTGCTGCAGATCCTAGGGGATGTGACTTGGATGAAGGGGCAGTCATTCCTTATCATGAAAGTCACCACACAGAATCCTGGTCAAAGCACATGAATGCATTCATATTATAATATTTCATTTTATGTCTAAATTACTTTTTTCCTATAATTTCAAAATGGTCAAAGGACTAACTTGACTTCCTTCTATGACGAGGTGATCTGCTAAGTGGATGAGAGAAAGGCTGTGGATGTTGTTTCCCTGGACTTGAGTAAAGCCTTTGACACCATTTCCCACAGCATTCTCCTGGAGAAACTGGCTGCTTATGGCTTGGATGGGCATACACTTCGATGGGTGAAAAACTGACTTGATATCTGGGCCCAAAGAGTTGTGGTGAATGGAATTAAATCCAGTTGGCAGCTGGTCACAAGTGGTGCTCCCAGGGCTCAATAATGGGAGTAGTTCTGTTCTTTCAGTGGTTCTGATCTTTATCAACAACCTGGATGAGGGGACTGAGTGCACTGTCAGTAAGTTTGCAGACAACACCAAGTTGGGCGGGAGTGTTGATCTGCTTGAGGGTAGGTTGGCTCTGCAGAGGGATCTGGAGAGGCTGGATCTATGGGCTGAGGCCAATGGTATGAAGTTCAATAAGGCCAAGTTACGGGTCCTGCACTTGGGTCACAACAACCCCACGCAGCGTTACAAGCTTGGGGAAGAGTGGCTGGAAAGCTGTCTGGCAGAAAAGGACAAGGGGGTGTTGGTCAGCAGCCATCTGAATATGAGCCAGCAGTGTGCCCAGGTGGCCAAGGCGGCCAACAGCATCGTGGCCTGTACGAGAAATAGATCAGAAGTCAGCAGGACTAGGGGAGTGATCGTCCCCCTGTACTGGGTACTGGTGAGGCTACATCACTACAAGAAAGACGTTGAGGTGCTGGAGTGGGTCCAGAGAAGGGCAACAAAGCTGGTGAAGGGTCTAGAGCACAAGTCTGATGAGGACCAGCTGAGGGAGCTGGGGTTGTTTAGCCTGGAGAAAAGGAGGCTGAGGGGAGACCCTATAGCTCTCTACAACTACCTGAAAGGAGGGTGTAGAGATGTGGGGGTTGGTCTCTTCTCCCAAGTAACAGGCAACAGGACAAGAGGAAATGGCCTCAAGTTGCACCAGGGGAGGTTTAGATTGGATATTAGGAAAAAATTCTTCACTGAAAGGGTTATCAAGCATTGGCACGGGCTGCCCAGGGAAGTGGCTGAATCGCCATCCCTGGAGGTATTTAAAAGTTGTACTTAGGGACATGGTATAGTGGTGGACTTGGCAGTGCTAGGTTAATGGTTGGGCTTGATGATCTTAAAGCCTAAACAACTCTATGATTCTATTCTATGATTCTAGGGACTCTGTCCTTTTGTGGTCTCTTACCTTTCTTAGTAAATGATCTGGATTCAAGCTAGGGTTCACCTTGGCAACCCTCAGGAACCTTCATGACACTTTTTCATCCTTGGTTTTCCTACTATGCTCTCTGTCCTTCTTGCTCTAATAAAAAATCCTGAAATGCATAATTCAGATCATTTTGTATGCCTTCCAGATCCTGAAGTTTCAAGTGCTCTGTAGTGTACCAAAGGCTTCACATTTTGTAGGAAAACTGAAAGTGCTCTGCCATCCAGTACCTTCCAACTCATACTCATGAGTCCAGAAATAAAAAACTGAAATCCAAGTCACTCAGTGGAAACATTGAAATCAATTTTGGTATTCAGTCATCTGTTAAATATGTCTGCAAATAAAATTAATCTACAGCTAAAAATATCATCTAATAAAGTGAGATAAATTGAGTAAAATTAAAAGAAAAGAACATTAAAAGAAAGGCAGTCGTTTTTCCTGTTTCCTTTAATAAAGCATTCTCTAAACCTTTGTCTTTCTCCTGAAGTATTATCAGACAATACTGTATTTTGTCAGACTTGACTGGAGTTTGGACCTTCATATAAATAGAATGTTTCTCTCTACGTTAATGGAGAGAAAATTTGAAGATTTACCTGCAAGTCAGAGGCAACAGCTCACACCGCTTTTAGATTTAAGGGACCTAACTTTGATTTGCTTTTGCAACAGCAACTTCCAAGACTATCAATGGCCCTATCGGTGGGTAGTTAATGATGTAGAATGTGTTCAGTTTTGTCAGCATTTTTTTGATGGCTATTTCAAGACTCTTCACTGAGTTGCCAGTTTGTAAACCTCAACCTTAAACCTGTTCTAGAAGTTTATCCTCAATATTTGAAGTATTTTTCCACAATGATATCAATAACTTCACAGCATAGTGACTGTTTCTTTTATGTGCTAAGCAGCAGGTACTCAGACACTTTCAGAACCCCACTGAAGTGGGGTTTGATTGCTGAAGAGACCTTGAAGGGACCTGACTTTCAAAAACTTCTGAGCACTACACTTGTGAATTAAAGTATAGTCTTTATATTTTCTTCCCTTCCCTTCCCTTCCCTTCCCTTCCCTTCCCTTCCCTTCCCTTCCCTTCCCTTCCCTTCCCTTCCCTTCCCTTCCCTTCCCTTCCCTTCCCTTCCCTTCCCTTCCCTTCCCTTCCCTTCCCTTCCCTTCCCTTCCCTTCCCTTCCCTTCCCTTCCCTTCCCTTCCCGCCACTCTGCTCCACTCCACTCTGCTCCTAGGACTGCAAAAACTGAGGCTCTATATGCTGGATTTTGTGTCCCTAAATTACACGGTAAGAACTAAAATACAAATACTTATGTCTAAATCATTGCAAATCTGAAAAATATTATTATAGAAGCTAGAAATTATGGATTAATAAAAAGGTTGAATGCTTTTGATTCACAGTTCACAATCTCATTTTATATATAGCTGAAATTAAATAATCTTTTTGTTAATTTTTTTCTCATTAAAATTTTAGGGAGAAAATAATTGTTTTGTTTTTAACACAGGGTAAATTCTGCTTTTATGTGTGCTCCTGAAATTTCCCTGACCCAGTCTACTAGTTTAACTGGTATTCCACATTGTGTGCCACATACAGAAAGAACAGGAACTGATTTGGGGTGCGATAAGGTGCAAACTCTTCTCTGCATGAGATGGCCCTGCGTTGGCCAGAGCTTTGAAGCAGGCCTTCTCGTGTCTCTTCCCCGAAACGAGCACCAGCAGAACTTTTTTAACTCAGCTAGATTTTCTGAAATCTCAAGCTGCAGGAAACCCCAGATGACTAGATAAGAAGGCATGTGACACTTTCCTCCTTTATTGTTGACAGCAACAATCTTTTTAAAGAATTGTACAAAAATCTTAATGACAAAGATGAACAACTGCATACCCTTTACAGCAAGTCCTGTTTTCCTTTTTCTCCCATGTGAAGTTTTGCCCTTACTTCTTAAATGTGATTTGCTTCTCTGTTTAATTCTACAGAGTATTTCCAAAACAAATTTCTTTATTGCTTCTTCTGATGTAGACAATAACACATTTGACATTGCATCTGGAAATTGTATATACAGTAGCAAGAAGACATGTGAATTCACTGGAATGTGCAGACTTGTACTAATGATATTAGTCTGTGTTATATCACGAACACCAAATATACCATAACTGAATTAGGGGCTACGTTGTTTAATTTCTAATATAATTTGGTAATTTGGTTTCAAAGAGAATAGATGCACAGAATGATGCAAAAAAGTAGTATCAATTCACTGTAACGAGTTTGTCTGCTAAAGGCAACTACTTCCACTAACGACTATATCTTTTATTCAGAAAGACAGCTTGCTTTCTGGAATCCCCAGTGTTTATCAGACAATCTAGGCACACAATTTCTGAATTTCTCACTGTTCATATGAGGCAGTGTTTCCTAAAAGAGCTCAAGCCTTATTGTCTCATATTTGTGTTTGATAATTCTACCTCCTCAAGCTTTATATAAAGCTCTAGTTACTCCTGCTGATATATTCCTGGATTACTATGTTTCAAACTGGTGCTAGGAAATATTTTGCAATCAGGGCTTTCAAACAGAGATGTGAAAATGGCATGAGAGAAATCCCTGGGGAGCACTGACCCTCAGAAAGTATTTGCTGCTTCTGTTACCTGGAGCCTGTGCAGATTCTTTCCCCTTTTTCAGTTGCTGAATTCATAGTGACGGCTATGAATGCAAAGTCAGGCAAGCTATTCACAGCTGTGACATGCTTTGACTATCTTGACTGTATGCCAGTTGAGAAAATACACAAGAGAAAAAAAGCAAATATTTCTCTGTTGGATAAATCTCTGTATCCCAAAAGGGTGTTATGAAGCTGATCTTTGTCAAAAGATTCTTCCAGCAAGAGATTGAAAGACAACTGCAATGTGGCACCCTTCTGGCCAACAGCGAGCATCCCAGGAAAATTCTGATTTCCCACAGATCTTTCGAATTCCCAGTTTTCTTCTCCGCTTCCTAAGAGCAAAAGGTTTAGGTAAGTGCTTGCAGCAGGATCACATTGTACTTGATATCCTTAAAGGAAGGATATTATAGAAATTCTTAACTATTTGTCTAGAGAGATAAAGCTTCAGGTTTCAAATCCACACATATTTCAGATGTCAGGCTCTGCACCTAATATGTTTTTCATGTTCAAACTGTACTTTTCTAACATACTGTTATCTCCAAGTATGCTATAGTATTGTTACTGTAAAATCATAACAGGGGAAGGCAGAGGGGGACGGAGGCGGTGGGAATCTGTTTAAGCCAGCTCATCCTTGTGGCAAACAGTGGAGATTTTAATACAGTGGAGATTTTTAGTTTTCTTTAAGAGTACATGCTTATTTAACCATTTCTATGTAAACTAACAGTAGCCTTGAAACTGTATCAAAACCAAGTCATTTCACTGTAGGGACTTAGAAAATCAGTGACAAGATTCCTTCAGAAAGAGCAGGGAGATTTTCTGTCTTAGTAGGAAAGTAATCCTCAACTTTTAGTGATAACAAAAAAGAGAAATGTTTTTTAAAAATACACATGCTGCTTTGAAATGTAAACAAGAAAAAATCAGTCTTTCATTAGGAATGACAAAATATTACTAAAATTATGAAACACTCCATCACCATAAATTGAAAATCTTACATTTATAATGAGAAGAAAATATTGCATTGCCCATTCTCTCTTAATCTAGTAAAAAACTGTAAGTAGCATGACATTAAGGCAATATTTCTCATCAGTGGTTTTCATTTTGCTGAAAAAAAATTGATGACCATTTTTCTTAAATTTTTTCATTCAGTTCAGATTTTCTTAGGTTGGCCCATTGCTGTGTCTTCTGAAGATAAGATTTATTTATTTATCTGCTTGAGGTCTTCAGTGATTCAACAAAAACTGCAGATATTTGTGCTGTTATTGAAAGTGCATGAACTATCAAAAAGCTTTCAGTCATACAGCCAGACATAAGAATCTGTGTAGAAAAGTTGCAAAGAATAATCTTCAAATTTGAGCTACTTCCCTGCAAGCTTTGGAAAACCGTTAGTCTTTATTGAATGTTGTTTGCCTGTTTTGAAGCACTTGTTGATTTCTAGGCCTTTGTGATTTGGGTTTCTATTGGGATTCCTCACATTGCTGAGCGTGAAATGAGGCCTTGATGAACGGAGGCCTGAATGCCTAGCGGCTCCTCTGATTACAGTGGCTGGTGCCACAGTTCCTCCAGCTGTAAATACCTCATTTGATGATACTTCTTACACTTTGTTTTAAAGTCTTCGGCACTGTCCATGAAAATTCACTTCATTGAAATATTTCTTGCTTCAGGTTTAAAAGCTGAAAGCTTTTATTTTCTCCCATTGATAGTGCTTATTAGTACCTGTAACCACTAATATTGACTACAATTGGTAGATGTAGAGGGAACAAAATACTGCTGTAGCTGTCCTTTCTGTTTAACCCTATCCAGCAACAAAGCACCATACAGCTGCTCGCTCACTTCCACACTCCTCCCCTGCTCCCAGTGGGATGGGGAGAACATCGGAAGCACAAAAGTGAGAAAACTCCTGGTTTGAGATAAAGGCAGTTTAATAGGTAGAGCAAAAGCCACATGCACAAGCAAAGCAAAACAAGGAATTCATTCACATCGGCAGGCAGGGGTTCAGCCATCTCCAGGAATGCAGGGCTCCATCAGGCGTAACAGCTTCTTGGTAAGACAAACTCCATCACTCCGAATGTCCCCCCGCTTCCTTCTTTCCCCAGCTTTACGTGCGGAGCATGACATCATATGGGATGGAATATCCCTTTGGTCAGTTGGGTCGGCTGTCCTGGCTGTGTCCCCTCCCAACTTCTTGTGCACCCCCAGCCTACTCGCTGGCGCGGCAGCGTGAGAAGCAGAAAAGGCCTTGACTCTGTGTAAGTACTGCTCAGCAATAACTAAAATTCACCTGTATTATCAACACTTTTCAGTACAAACCCAAAAAATAGCCCCATACTACCTACCATGAAGAAATTTAATTCTATCCCAGTGAAAATCAGCACACTATTTAAACCTGACATTACCAAAACTGCAGGTATAAAGCATACACAGGGTATGGAATTCAGCTCACCTGAATTCATCAGTTTGCGCTAGATGTCTAAATTGAAGCTGGTTATTTAGAATCCTAGAAACAGAGATGGATATCTCCAGAGGAGAACTAACATCTTGTTGAGACTAGAAAGAATGACTCTTTGGTTGTATCAGTTTTTCCTTCATTGACTACATAGGAAGACTAAGTAGCCGTCTTAGACAGTATCATTTTTAAATGACAAAGTTACATGAACTTAATCCTACCCTGGGAGACAATATTGAAATCAATAGGTTGTTTGGCTTTTGGTTATTGTGTTTTTTTTTCCCCATAGTTCAGTAATATAAATGAATATTGAACTTTTTTAAAAAAAACTTGAGAAATGTGACATTTTCAGTTATTTTTTAATGAGTATTTTAAGAAGGGACACATAGAATAGAAAAGAATAGCATGGTTTGTATACAGCAGCGATTTACGTTGGTAAATGGCTATAGAATTCTCACTACCACCTCTATAATACAAAATTTTGCATTCTCAGCTAAAACTAAGGGAATACTAGTCATGACAGTGCTAGGTAGAAATGCAGCTGGTAAAGATGTATCAAATATGCAGTTAGGAAGAGGATGTATAATTTATTTAATAGTATTTTCTAAGCCAAGTGCAACCTTTGAAGAAGTGATGAATATTTCATAATCCGCAATAACATCTAAAATCTGTCGCTTGGTTACACAGCTATAATTTTGACTGAAATAAAATAAATGCTTTATATTTAATTCTACTTCAGGTTTCTCTAAAAGCAGCACAGAGCAACATCAGTAACAAAACAAGTTATGGTTAAAAATATATGTACTTTCTCCATACCCACAAAGTGAATGCATCAGTAATTTTAAAGGTGACCCCACCTATGTTTTTATTATCCCCGACTGTGAAGAAATTTTGCAGTAGATTTACATATGGAAAGATATTTACATATATTGCTAAACTCAGCCACATCTACAAGGGTGAGGAAACTGTAGTGCTGGATTTCCATCTCTATCTTTAATATTCAATTCTGTTAGGGACAGCTGTAAGCTTCGCACAAGTGAGGATGAAAACTTCATGTCACAAAAAGCTGTGGCAAATATTCTGTAAATTTCACTAGTGAAAGACTTCACCTGTGGTTTTCACTACACTGTGACTCATATTTTCAGTGGAGAGAAATATCCATACCTTAGTGAAATTTTTTGCCAGCTGGGAAACTATCCTAGTCAGACCATATTATGCCTAGCTTTTCTAAAGGACAGCGTTTGCAAACTCTGACATCACTTTGTCGATTTTAATGACTTGTAAATTATATTGGCTTATATCCAGAAAGAGTTCCTGGAAGAGTTCTCTGAAATGCTGATGAGGACTACTCGTCTGAGTGGGAAAACTGAGTGTTCTGCTCTGTTCCCCCATACACGTGATCAATAACTGAAGACACAGGTTTGAGATTTTAGCCCTCTGGGAACACAGAAATTAATTGTAAGGCAGTCACATGCTAGAAACATTTGTATAGAGATTCCAGTTCTGAGTTCAAGAGTATTTAATGCAGTATATTAAATACATATTCAATGCTTATTGATATGAGAAAGCCAAATCCACATAAGAGAATTCACATGTGAAGCTTCAATTTTTTTCTTATTTCCAATGGCAACGGTGGTGAAAAACTGACATAACATACAAAGGTTGAGTGGAATAAAAAAGAAAGTTTGTTTCAGTGAAGGAGACAAATAACTGGATCAAAAATATATGCTTCGCAACAACTTATTACAATCTATCAAAAATATGAAGGAAGTGAGAATAAGAATTTTTTTTGGTAAAAAGGTCTGAAAAATAATCATATTTTTATTTGGCTTGAAATCAGAATTAAACCATCATATTAAAATAAGCCATTTTTAAGTGGAATAAATTTCATTGAGTAAGCATGTAATATCATAACAGAGGAGACTCCACAGGCAACACTGACCACACACAGGGTGATGACAAACTCACAGTTTAAACAAATTGTATGGGAAATAGTGAAAACAGAGTAAACTTTCTGTCACTTTTAATAGTGATACATAGGGGGAAAAAAATTCAGGGATAAACCGATTTTGGTTGTTGATGTTTTCCTTTCCACTTCAATGGGAACTGCAGAATAATTTTCTCACTGAATTTATCTCACCTGTGTCAAATTTAAGCAAATTCAGACAATTATCTTCCACATTTTCCAACATCCTATCCAGTTAACGTGACAGACTTTGCAGTAATAACCAAAATATCTGATTTCAGTTGTTCTGGTTACTGCTTCTTATTCCATGAGATATAGTAAATATAATTAAACAGAAATGTGAAATAATAAGTTACACTTACTAGGGAGAAAGTCTAGATAACAAGGAAAAACCGGGAGGTTTTGTCGCCTCCAGCTCTCTGCAGTATGTTCCTTACTCTGTGTGAGACAATTGTTGTTTCTCTTACTAGAGAACACCATGGAACCATTTAAACCAGGAAACTGGATTCTCCCCCAAATCAGAAAAGATCCAAGTTGGAACACTGAAGTCATAGACATCCTATGTATTTATTTAGTTTATGAGAAATTTCATAACTGTCTATCAGAAAATCAGTTTTGTTATCTGTTGATTAGATGTGTAAACAAACACATATTCACAGCAGGAAAGGTATATATTGTTCAAAAACTGTGCTCCTTTATTACTCCTGTAATAGAAAAGGGATTCTATTCATTTTCACATATACAACTTCTTTTTTTTTTGTAATATATATTTCTCATGTGAACTTTAAGCTTGGGAAGAACTTAATAAATGTTACAAATGTTTGAAATCTTTCATTTCAAGAGAAAGAAACACTTTTTGGTAATGCTTCTATACTAAGCAGGGCTTTTGAAACTAGTTTTACATTGCTCCTAGTTCCAAATCAGTAGACTTTGGACTTTCATGTTTGTTCTGATAGATATTCTGACATGGGAATTGGCTCACGTCTCATTTGAAGTGGTTCACAGCCATGCAGCTACTGTTACGATATGAGATGAGAGACAGAACATGTGATACTTGTCAGTGACAACTGGGAAGCTGCAACGTAATCAGCCCCTCCTTTCTGCACGCACTCCATTGTAGCATCTTTGCTAATTACTAGTATTACCCTTTACATGGTAAGAAAATGAAAAACAATCTGTCACATAACATCTACTTGACTAATGAACAAACTAGAAATTTCATTAATAAGATACGTTTGAAATTTCTGCTTCTTTATTGACAACATAAGGCAGACATCTCAAAGGGCAACAGGGAACCTGTGCACAAACCTTGTGTTGCCAAAGCTTTGCTTTGAGGTTTAAGTTGATTCTCTTTTATGGGCTAGAATATGCTAATCAGAGGGATAGGCTGAGGAAAGAATCAACTAGGAGGGTCCTGAGTGGAAAGATATAATGAATGAGATGTTGTGCCAGCAAGAATCAGTAATAGAGTACAGTATCTAAAAAAGGGAAAATGGGTACAAAAAACCAGAATTTCTGGAAAGAAAATATCACTTTAAAAATAAAATTAGTATCGGCAGTTTCTGTCTGTCATAAAATCTGCACTATGCAATGCACATTCCTATAGTATAAATATTTGACAACGTATGAACTGTATTTTTTGCCAGCTTACTTGCAGACCTGTGAGTTGCTGATATTGACTATCTGTAATTGAGGTGTTGCAGGTGTCTGCATGCAGACAAAATACAGGTGCCTTTGCACTGAAAAGTATACATTCTAAATAGCACCCTCTCAATAAAAAAAAACATGGTTATGCTCTTCCAGCATAATTCCCACAAAAATTGTTCAACCTTGAATATTTCTTGTGGCACTTTTTTATTTCAGGATTATGCGCTACTAGAATGGGCAGGTATGTGATACAATACAATCAAAGTAGCTGCAGAAGTCTGTACGCTTCCCTGATATCATAGTAAGAAATACTTGCTGCTTGTTGAGATAGAGATTTGCACATCCCCCTAGCATGTGCTAAGAACAGATAGCTGATAGTTGCTTAGTCACCCAGGTATTTCTCTTAACATTTTTGCCTAGGTTTTTCTTTACTCATTCAAATGATGAAAAGAATCAGCCGAGGGGGTGGAAACTCAGTTGAAATCAGTCTAGCTTTGGAGAAAGCAGACTCGGTACTCTGAGAGACTCTGGACATAACGAGATTGGGTAAATGTAGTAGTAAATTTCGCAAAAGGCCTAACTTCTTTCTCTAATACCAGGGGAAAGCTTAGATAGCAGCTGCTGCAATAACATTACATTTGCTTAAGAAAAGGTAAGTGGCCTCTAGACATGTTACAGCCATGTCGCACACCTCTGGAAAGTAAAAATTCAAACTCCTGTACATTTTAACTTCAGAATAATCTTTCTAAATTTAAACTTCAAAAGATAAAAAGACTTAGTTGCCAAAATTTTGAATCTGATTTAGCTGTGAAGTTGCAGTGAAAGAGGGATCTAATCCCTTACTCAATATGTACATTTCTACCCCATCGGTGGCAATTAATCTGGGGTTTATGAACCTATTGAGTGAACTGGACTAGCAAGGAGATCAAATCAAAATCTGCTCCTTTCATTCCATGTGTTAGTATTTTATTGCATGATTTGAAATAACTTTCATTGAACCAACTTATTCTTCTGTCGTGTAAATGTTTAATGGAATGCAAGACAGAACATCTGTCCTGGTTAAACAACACGAGATCATTTCTGTGTACTTATACTTTTTTAATTGGATTGAATTAAATTAAAAGGACCCTTTCTCAGGACTAGAGGACTCTGTCCCACATGTTTATAAAAATCTTTTAAATGTTTTGTTTCACACACTACTAAGTGCACTTTTAAGTCACTCAATTGTGTCGTATACCTTTCCCTTTCTAATAGTAGATTCTCACCTGGTAGTGACTGAATCCACCCCATACTACCATACTTCCAGTATCTGAATCTCCGAGACAACATCTGGTATCCTGCATCATGCCTTTTGACACATCTGGTAGGTGTGGCCTCAGGTAGTCTCTTAGCACAATTTCCTATACACCTGCTATCAAAATTGCAAGCCAAAGCCCTCTCAAACTCATAGTTAGCTTTCTATTGACCACAGTGGAGTTTTGATAAATGAAGTATTTTCTCTGTTTACTGAGAATTCTGGGTACACCTGAATGAAATTCTAAGGTTCAGCTTAGTTTGCCGTAAAATCCCAAACCATAACAAAAAACTGTTGAGTGTCACAGAAATCTTTTGCAATTTAACTTTCAACAGTTTTTGTGCCTTTTATTCTCTTTTTACCTCCAGGTTGAAAGAGCTAAAATTTTTGTTTAAATTACTTTTTCCTATTCCCATTGTTTTTCTGATATCTTCACTTTTGCAAGAAAAAAAAAAACAACCCAAAAAATCTAAACAGAAAAAGTTAAAAAACCCCAAACATTATTTTTCTTTCACTAAAATAAATCTGTTTTCTCAGTTTGAATATTAAAAAAACAAAACCGAAACATTTTCAGTACCTTCTCTTTTTTCCCTCTTAGAATTGATAGTAACCTGACATTTCCATGAGTCACACAGCTCAAGGTTTAAGTAATTTCTTTCGAAGCTTTTATGTTCATTAGGAGACGTTAGTGCCCTACGGTATGCTAATCCTTCTCCTGTGACTTCTGTGAAAGAAAATCTCTCATCTTCAATCTTCCTAGGACAGTATGCTAATCTGTCTATCATCAGCCCTACATACCACATGCTGTATGTTTGCAAATGTAATTCTGAGCTAGTTACAGCTGTAGTTAAGACATACAGCTTCAGTCAACAGAGGAAAGGCTTTCTTCACAAAATAGTCTTTTTTCTTCAGTTGGAGCCTTTTTTGACCTATTTTACTTTGCTTTGAAGTTTTTTAATTTTTAACAGTGAAGTAAGTTTAAATGGTATATGCATTTACTTCATTTTAGATAAATATTTAAAAGTATAAATGCTCTTGGATGTTCAGTTACCTTGATGACTGGCTGCTTTAAAAATACTAAAATGAACCAACAGACTTTGTTGGCAGAGTTCTGTTAACATCTTTATGCAGCTTGGCCATAAGTTAAGCAAAAATACCTGCTTGGCAGCAGACTTCAGTTTACACCATCCAATGCATCTCCTCAGGTGTTTTAGAGAAACAGAAATCTGAATAACTGCAAGTCAAGAGATTGGACATTAGCAGAATAAGGGAGCTTGCAAAGTGTCTGAGACACAGATAACAGAAGATGCAGATAATAGAAATCTGTGAGCAAATTACGGAAAGCAGGGTTATCAGATTTGTTTGCCTTAGAGTCAAGAGACTGCAAGAGTACCCAAAAAATTTTTGGAAGAAGAGACGATAGGACGTCTAATTGTAGTTTTTCAAAACTCAAAGGAAGAGTGGAGTGAGCTGTTTGGGGTTTTGTTTGTTTGTTTTGGCAGGTGGAGGGGGAAGAGGGAAAAGGTTCATTGTTTTTATAAGCCTTTTCATCAGTCTCTTTACATCATGCCTTCGACATTTTGATGTTTTCCCCAGATTTTTGAAAACCCTGCAATTATGACTTTCCATTAGGAGGGAAAATTTAATAATTCTGTATTTTAGAAGTCTTGACTGGGCTCCAGCTCATAAGCACAACACACTAGAAATTTATTTAACCTATAAAAATAGAAATGAATTTGTAGAGGCTGCCTGTCTCTACTGGTCATTCCATGAAACCCATCCAGCTATGGTTCCTTGCCTAGTGGGTATTCTGAGATATTTTATTACATTGGTTTCAGGGTTTAGAGTTTTAGAACAGCATTGTTTAAACATTGGATGTCTCTTCCCGCTTCACGGCCCAACCCCCTGAAAAAAAAAAATCCAGAGGGGGAAAAATTATCTCAGAAACTCAACCTGGGTGGCCATTCTACTTTTATGTAGCATAGATAAATTCTAGCTTCCAGGCAAGTTGCTCATTTAAGTGAAGTATCTTCCCTCAACTGCCACTCTGATATTAACGTCTTTTTTCCTTGTCCACCTCTGTTACCTTTTATCAGAAAACATATTTTTCTCAGAAATTCACAGAATTTTTCAGATCTGTCTGGCAAGCTAAACATCCAATTCTACTGTAAAGATTAGATGGAAGGCCACAGTGTTCTCTCTGCTTCAACAAAAATTAATTTTAGTGAGATACAGTGAGAAAAAAAAAGCTTGTATTTTTCTGATCAGCTTAGCTATGTAATATTTTTAAAGGCAAGCAAGTGCCATTATGAGAAGCAAGGGCTGAGTTGTGTGGTTAATTTCAATTTTAAAATAGGCAGAAATCTCCAGGACATAATCAGCAAATTTTGTTCATATGGAAGGATCTGAACTAGTGCCCTCTTCGTTCCTCTGTGTCTCACCGCTGAATCTATGCCATTTCTCTTTGCAGAAATGATCTTTCCAAGGACTTTAGGTCAAGTTCATTCCTTGTGTAGTATTCTTCTCAGTGGCAGTTCTTCAGCTAAAATACGGGTTGGACTGGGTGCTCTGTATTTAATAAGCGCCTTTGTGGCACAGTTTGCAAAGTGATTTACTGCCTGAGATGATTGCTGTAATGTACAATGAGCTTTGTTCGCTGATGACTCAGTTGTGTTTTATCCCTGCTTAGTCTTATAAAGGAGGAAAGCTCAATCCCCTTATATCTACCTGAAGGCAGAACTGAGATGCATGTTAGAGAGCTGCTAGAGTTACATGAGTGCAAGGGAGTTCTTCCCAATGCTATTTTAGGAGAAGAGACTCAGTGAAGGTTTGGTTCCTTTTTCAACACAGAGCAGGCAGAACACAGGTGGATGGATCTGACACACATCAGGAAGCTTGAACCAGTCATTTATCCATGGCATTTTATAAACCTTTGTATGGCAAATACCATGGTCTTACAAAAACATAGATTCACTGCTGGTCTCCTTGAAGTCAACAGGGATTTTTCTATGGACTTCAACTAGGCCAAGATTACACCAGTGTTATTTTATGTTTTGGTGTTACTTGAAGTGAAAAAAGTATTCTTTCTTAAGGGCTTTGTGCTTTCTCCAATGAGAAAAAGTAACATGCTGAAAAGAATTGGAGCTCTTGAGCACAAACAAGAAGCAAGCAAGAATGAACAAAAGAAAAGGGAACTGCAATTTTCATTGTCCTTGTCTTTTCTAAGAAGCAAAACTGCCTTCATACAGTGCTGTCCTTGCTCACTGCAAATAGCTCTTGTTAGTTTTTGTAGCTGGGTATCTTAGGCCTTCTTCACAGTGTATTTTATCTCACGTACTTTGTTAACAAAGCAAGAAATTTTGTTCAAGCTTAGAATACTAGAGATAAACATATTTTGTAATTAATTTATATACTAACAGTCTGAAAATGAGTGACACTTACAGATCTAATGTGTATAATACTTTGCTTTGGGTGTTAACCCAGCACTTCTCTCTTCTGTTTCTTTTGTACTATTTTTCCCTTGAAAATGATTGCTGGAGTCTCATCAGCAAAGAATTTTTCACTATTCTTAGTGTCTTGCAAAAACACTTTTTCTTTGAAAAGCTTTGTATTCTATGGAGACTGTAATTCATTTAAGTTTTTAGATGTGATTTCCCTGCCTTGTAGAATATCTTAATACGTTACTTTGTGCCTTTATCTCTTTCGTCTCTGCTTTCAGTTATCATGACTTTAGAGTTATTAGAACCCTGCAATTCCTTCTTGTATTTTCTTGAAAATAGTATCTATCTTAGTAGTATAGTATAAATGTGTGTCTGTAGTGCAAAAAACACCACTAATTTGTAATACAGCTATTAATAGCACCATAAAACACCACCTAGAAGAATGAACTTTCTGGATTGTTTCGGAAGGATTTATTAGTAATTCTCTAGTATGTGGAACTGGGCTTTATATTCTTTAACTGGAAACCACAATTAAAAAAATAGTTACTTAGAAGTCTGACATTTGAACTTTCCTACTGCATATACAGTATGAGTTACTCTCTCTTAGACCCCAAAGTAATGTTCAAACTACAGATATGTAACTCCGATATTTACTCGCAACTCAAAAATTATCTGATTTGAGCATTAATTAATAGAACATCTTTTCCCAGAGTCAGGGAGAGAGCAACAAAGGATTTCAGTCATGTCCATTCAACTTCTTCTCCTTCACATTGCGAGAATGGGAGGCTGTGTTGACAATGACAGCTGACAGTCAGGGGACTGACAAGTCTATATTGACCTTAGCAGTTGTCGCTGGATATTACTGTCTGTAAGGCACTGTTAATAGGTGTAAGAAGCTCTATAGGTACAGGACTGGAACACCTTTTCTGCAAGCTAACATTAGAGGATTGCATGTCTTCCGTGTGATCCTTCACACAGTCAGTCACTTAGTTGCTGCTTCTTTTCATCCTATACAGTTCTCCCTCCCAGTGACTGAAGTGGAAAGCCAAATGGACATTCACTGGCACTGGTTCAACACAGCTAACACAGAAACGAGTTCTAAAAGTTTACTATTATCAAAGGATGTAGGAGCACATACCAAGTAAATGTCTCATGACGCAGTAATTATGCGGAAAAACTATATGCATATGTATCACAGATGTCATTAAACACAAAAACAATTTCTCCTTTCCACTTCTGGAGTCCAAACCAGATTCTGAACAGGTGCATTATGTTATGTTTACTACACATAAGTGTTTAACTAATTTATATTATATTTTGTAATACTAGTGAGTGTAATTCTCTTGGGAGCCGCTTAAATATAAAGATACATTGTGACATTCCCCCTCCTCCCTCCTTTTATAATAAAAGCAGTAACCAAGCCTGGGGCAATTTAGCAGCAATTAAAGCTTACCTTCCTGAGACAAATCTAAATGCACATGAAAATTAGGTGTGGCCCTTAGGTTATGACAGTTTGATAGTTGCGCTTAAGGGTGGCGTATTTACAACACTCATTATTTGTCTCTTCTAACCTGACATCATGTTTATGTAACTTAGTCTTTCTCTGTTGCATGGTTCCATGGACTCTCATGCTGATTCTATTTTCTTGCCTACAACAACAAATCTTTTAATTGCTCTAGACCAATTTTCAGTAAATTTTCATAGAACTGTGCATTCATTTCCCCACAGATACTGGAGATCATTAACAGGTTTGCTGATGGCTGAATTCTGAATAGTGTGTATAGCAAGTGTTCACATGGAGTGACAGCGTAATGCACTACCACACTGCACACCAGTATGTTCACACATAAGTAAGTATCGTATCCTATCACCGTTATTTGCATATATATTTACTGAAATCCTGTATGCTTTTCATACTGTGTGTAACTTGTAAATGAGCTACATGCATCTCTTCATTTTAGTACACTCTATGCTAAACTTAAAAGTTTTAACTGACTTGCCTAAACAGACTGTAAGAACTCTGAGGGTCAGTTTTCCCTCCCTGTCATACAAGATTCAAAGTGCTTTCCCACAACACACATATATCTTACTAATGAGTCCAGAATTACCTCAGAAGAGATTTACTCCCAAGGTCACTAAACTTTATTTATGCCGCCACTTGTCTCCAAGAGCTCTACTGCAGTTCTTAAAAAAGCAACTTAAATTTATTCTCAGTACTCAACTGGGACATCAGCAGTAGCAACTGATGTAACCATCTGTCTATCTCAGGGTCACTTTTTTGGGACCCCTTTTTACCCTGTAATGAAAGACTCTGAAAACTGCCATATAAAACTTCAAAGTATAAAGCTTTCATTTATCGGGTATCACACAAAAATGATAGCTAGCATTAACAAGCCACTAGGCTTGACACTAACATACTTGTCACCATAGACATCCAATGTCTTTGCTAGCAGGCAGTAGTTAATCTGATAGGAAAGGGTTGGCATCTGCTGCTCCCTGACATGGGGCTTCAGATGTGGAGTTATCTTATACTACTGGTTTTGCCTGTAGCATTTTGTACCATTCCATATTGGTTTGGATTGTGGTGGTGTTTTTTTTTTTCTCTTGAATCCTTATATTGGCACCTATTCCTTATGCAACAGGGTTACTCATGTCTACCGTATATTTCATGATGCTACTCAAATTTACTTTCTCACAATTTCTCTAATCACAAAACAGTTGCCTCAGAAGCCTTAGCCACGGTTAGGCAGTTGTGCTGTACTGAAGTTAGGCCTTGGGTCACAGACAGCTAAGCTGCAAGATGGGGTTACATTAACCACAACTCATCTGACCAGACGTATGAATCCCTTCTCCAGGGTTATCCATCTATGGTACCAGCACCTATGTGTTGCAATCTTTCTCTAGAGTAGAGCACTGCAGACTAATTTCTCTCCACCTAACTTTTGGGCAGTTGTATTATTTTTTCTGTTTAGACCCCTATATCTACGGCACAATGCATGACTTAATCCTCTGGAGAAACTTAAAACAATTTTTAAATATTCCTGAGAATAATTATCACTCTCGTTTTTTCTTTATACCTACACATTTTGTAATAGCATTGAACCCTCTTAGAAGGGGTTATGAAGTTCCCAACAAGAAAGTTTTTGAAACCTAGATGGACTTTCTGGTCACTTTCAGAAATAAGGAGAATGATTAAAAGGTCCAGTACATTGGATCACTTCAAAACAAAAATATACCTGACACAATTTCAGTGCGGAAGAATGACATATTTTGCCAACTCAAATTTTCTCACAGAATTAAATTGTCATTCTCCAGCCAGCTCTAGCCCATAATACTTCACTAGAATAAAAAATTGTTTAATATTGCAAAGGTATATGTTTTCCTCTGGAAAACCTATATAAACCTTTCTGTAAATTCCCTGCATTTCCTTCCATCTTTCTTCCTTTAAAAGTTCATTTGAAAGACTATCTGTCTCAGGTAATTCATTCCTTCTCTTTTTATAGTACTTAGGTACCTCCAAATCTAGCATATTTATCCACACAGCCTGTCCACAAAGAGGAAAATGGAGCTTGAAAGCAGGTGGAGAAAATATCTAGAAAGAAATTGCAATAGCTTGGTCCTCTACAATTTCACAACTGCCTGTTATGCAAACCATTGTTAATTCATTATTTCTTTTACATGCCCATTAGTCTGTCTCCACACTGCTGTGATGTCTCTCTTTACAAAGATTAGAAGCTATTCAGACAAGGACTGCCTTCCAGCTTTACTTCTACATTGGGGATCGTCTATGTCTGAGACATACCCACGAATATGGTAAGCATGAATAACGATCATATTTAACTAACCTTGTATTTCTGTTATCTCTGATTCTGCTCTGAAGTAGTATTCACAGACGAGTTCAGAGATTTGTTTGTCAGGACCTCAACAAGCCGAAGGAAGTGGACCACAGGGATTCCATGAACTTCAACAAACACAAATGCAAAGTCCTGTACCTCAGACAGAACATGTCTGTGAAGTCTGAGGACCCAGATAGTACGTAGCAGCTGTGCAAAAGTGAATCTGAGAGTTTTGGGGGATGAATGGAACACAGATAAGCAATTTTTCCTCACAGGAGTTAAGTTTAATCACATACTAGGCTGTAATAGCAAGTAAATAGACACATTTCTTTCCTTCATTTAGTAGTCATGAATCTACACTTAGACTATTTTTTCTAGCTTTGCATATGTAGTCGGAGAAAAAGCTGGAGTGGGCTCAGCAGAGTGCCACCAGTATGGTCAGGGAGCTGGAGCACGACGTACAAGAATATCTATGGGAATTGTATTTGTTTAGACTGGAAACCAGAAGGCTATGAGCCACTGCAGTCTTTCACTACCCAAAGAGAGGGCTATAAAGGTGGAGCCAGACTCTTAGCTCCACAGAGCAAAAGGAAAAAAGGTCAAAAAGCCAGAAGGTACAAAGGGGGAGATTCCAACTGGACACAAGGAAACTTTTCACAATGAGAAGCACTGGAAGAGAGGCCCAGAGAGTGTGCGGAACCTTTACCCTTAGAGATTTTCAAAATTCATTTAAGTTTGAGTTTAATGCTCCATATGCAAGGGATTCAACTATATGACATCCAGAGGTGTCTTCCAACCTAAATTATGCTATGATCCTTATGAGGACTCAGTGGCCTGTAATGCCTATCTATAGATGCCAATATGTATTCCTTTAGCAGAAGAATTAGCATCATGCATGAACTTTAGTGAAATTGTCTAATTCCCAGCCCTGACACCCGTAAAATCATATGAGAAGACGACTGGGAAATCAACTTGTGGATTTCAGGAAAACTGGCATTTCCTAGGGAAGCATTTTGTGTAGGGAACAAAGTTGCAGGACCAGCCATGGTGGAAAAGGACATACAGTGCAGAGATAGTAGGGTAAAAAGAGAAAACAACAGGTGGAATAAGGATGGTATGTTCAGTGACCTATGGACTACTGGGAGTTTGAATGTCCTCAAAAAATAATTCATAGAGGCCTAGACGCAGATGTGTAGGCTTGTGGTAAGATTAGAGAGAAAAATAAATTATTTATTCAGGACAATGTACAAGTGATTGGGATTTTATGAACACGAGTAATTAGAAAGTAGAAGACAAAGAGGATCCTGAGAATGGTTAGGGTTTGAGTTTCTCTAGTTGGTGGTATTCCACAGTAAAAAAATCATTCAGGTTTGAAACTCCATTCTATGAACAAACATTTGTGAAGATACATCTAAAATAACTTATCTTTTGATACTGTGAAAGTGTTAGTTAGAAGGTAGACAAAGCACTAATGTAAAAATAGCAGACATATGGTTCCATGTAGTTGCAAGCCACATCTAATTCATCTAATACAATTAAACACAGTTGTTTTATTAGAATATTAAAAGAATATCACTACTTATTTGATCTCTGGTAGATCTGAAATCAATATCTATAACATTTTTTTTTACAAACACATGACCTGCCATGGTACTGGAAGACACTATAACACTGAAGCGTCAGCTAATAACACTTGAAAACCAGTTAATTACTTGAAGATCTCATGTGAAACAAATTCTCTAGTGTTTCTTGGGCTCTTAAAAATTAGCAAAGAGTACTTGTTATCGTTTAACCCTGGTAGGCAACTAAGCACCACACAACTCCCTTCCTCCCAGTGATATGTAAGAGAGAATCAGAAGGGTAAAAGTGAGAAAACTCATGGGTTGAGATACATACAATTTAATAAATAATAAAAACCAAACAACAACACCCACACAACAAAGAAAATGAAAAACCCAACACCAAAACCAAGAAAAACAAGTGATGCAAAAAACCCAGCCCAAAATAATCGCTCATCACCAGCCGACCAACGCCCAGCCAGTCCCCGAGAAACAGCAGCCCCAGCAAACTTACCCCCCAGCTTTTACTGCTGAGCACAGTGTCGTATGGTATGGAGTATCCCTTTGGTCAGTTGTGGTCAGCTGTCCCAGCTGTGTCCCCCCGCAACTTCATGCACACCTCCCGCCTACTCGCTGGCGGGCCAGAGTGAGAAACAGAAAGGGCCTACACACCGTGTATGCACTGTTCAACAACTAAAACATCAGTGTGTTATCAACATTGTTTTCATCACAAATCAAAAACACAGCACCATATAAGCTACTATGAAGAAAATTAACGCTAGCCCAGACAAAACCGGTACAGTAGTCTAACTCATAAAAGCTTTAGAACAAAAAAAAAAAAAGGCATTTTTTGCAATAATAATCAGATCATACATGGAGCAAAACATTTGAGAAGTCTTTTCTTCTTTGAATGATAACACTTTTGCTGCGTTTAAGCACATCTTCATAATGCAATCATCAGTCTTTACTGTTAGACCTTATCTTACAAATATTTCTGTATATTCTTAGCTCTTTCATGCATAGCAAAGAGTTGCTATTGACATCAGCAAAGTTAAGCCATGCACAAGATTTTGCAGTCACTCTGGACTAATGTTAAAGTAGTAAAGGCTCACCTGATGCACAGTTCTCTCAGCTATATGCTATCTTCCTTATAGGAGAGCTTGCATGCGAGCTGGTGCCTTCTGGAGGGGAGGGAGTTTGTCAGAGAAGGAAGGTCCTGAAAGTGTCCATAAGCCAGCAGCCCACGCTGCTCCTGGTCTATCACGGCCAAGTTGGCTGTAAGTTTATAGTAATTTTTTGTTTGTTTGTCTGTTTCTGTTCTGATTTATCTAGTCACTCTGTGTGTCTCTGCGTAAAAGGATAATTCTTTCTACTCTAATAAATCATAGTTTTGGGTGGATTTTTTTGCTTTTGTTTTTTAAGTTTAAGGACATTTTAGTCTTTGAGGAACTTGCTCCAGAGAAAAAGTCTGAGGCATTGCCGTCTCAAAATGCTGACTACTTCATGGTCCAGGCACAGCCTGAAGAAGCAGTTTCAGAGTTAAGTACTTTATTTTTTCTACTGGTGCAATAATAAGAAAAGCTGTTGTCTGTTCTCCTAAACATAGCTGCCGTTTTTTTCAGAGCCATCCTGATAAACTTTACTAGGTCTTTTAGAAAAACAGTAAGAGCCATGGCTCTGGTTTTGTTTTGTCCTTTTTTTCTTTTTTATGCTGCTGAAAGTGATTACAGCAATTTTGGAGGCTCTTTGGGCTGCTAGCCCGTTCTGCCCTTGACCCAATTTATTTATAATATTCTTTTTAAAAAAAACAATTTTGTTTGCTGCTTACCCTTTCCTAAAGCATCAAGAGTCGTGAGTGTATAGCCTGGACAGCACGCATAGTGTAATGAGAAATAGTATCTATTTGACATTCAATGGTATTTGGGTTTTGTTTGTCTTGTAAGTCTGTGTTTTCAAAAGTAAGCCTAAAATATTTTAGCTATTTTACACATGCTTTGTATTACCTGGTCTGGCTCTGTCTGTTCCCACTCATTAGCCCAAATTATAAAAAGCCACGTATGCTATATGTTTTTTTTTTTTATTTTCTGGCATGAGAGGGAGCTGTGGAAATCCTCTGGGGATTTTTAATTCATAGGGAAATTGGAAGTGTCACTTAGTGTGTTAACTTTGAGTTTCCAGCAGATCTGTGATTTTTACTGTGATAGATCAGATCTGATGTAGAGTGATTTTTTTTTATTTATGAGCTGACAATACTTTATCACCATAAAAAGGAGGTTGTTACAGGGTCCTGTACAGCCTGCTCCTTGTGGAAGGATAACTGAAATTTTGGAGGTTCTAAAAGCAGAAGTAAAGTGAAAGTTTGTACCCATTTTCTGGATGCATTAATTTCTTCCATGATGTACAGGGTTTTAGAGATGGTCAGCTGGGTGCTAGCATCCCCATTGTTATAGAAAGTTTTCTCCTAAGTGATCTTTTTTTCTTGCTTGTCTTCTAGTCTTAGTTGTTGATCTTGAGTCAACAAAGGCTTTAAGTTTGTAAATGGCTGTCAGTGGCTTGTGAAGGACTAAGCAGAGCTTTCAGAGAGGGACTTGAGCACTTGCTTAAATGTCCTTCTAAACTTAGAGAGAAATGCTTCTAAAATGATAATAACCCGATTGGCAGAGTGGAAGGCAAAGCAGGTGGAAAAAACTGCTAGCTTTTGGGCAACACTGGAGCTGGAAAGCTGTTTCTTCATAACCATGTCATGCTCTGTAACTTAGAGCTTTGGGAGTCTGTTGTTAATTTACATTTCTGAAAAATATGTCTGATTGTAAAGCCAACTCATATTTCCCCTCTAGGGCTAGGCATGAGCACGTTGTATTAATTCAAGGTTCTTTCTTCTGACACTGAAAACCGAAAATGCACAATTTACAGATTTCCAAGTAATCCTGTTTTTTGAAAGCATATGGAAAAATCATTAACCGTAGTTAAGGTCATTGTGCTAAAAGACCATGCTGGGTAATAGAGGTGATTACAAGCATCACTGGGAAGACATAAATAGCATTTCATGGGAGATGAGGGGGACAGGAAAGCGGGTGTTCTGCTTTTCCATCTGTGGAAGTGGCCTAATGAGGAATGAATGTTGCTTGAGTGATACACTGGTATTTCTTCTCTCTGTTCAGCTGTACTGACTGGTGACATTATAAACCAAATAGCATGGAGAAATTCTGTGCGACAGATGGCAAGCTCAGCTCCTGCAACCAGTATTTTAAAACAAAGCTGGAAAGAACCCCAAATTCTTTGCTGGTGCTAGCCTGAAAACTCAAATACTTTGAAAGTGATTATGATAATGTTTGGATGGTGCTAATGAGGAGAAGAGCTCACACCACTGTCCTGTAGGAATCTTTGCGATAATACATGGGATACAAAATAGTTTAAGTAGTTAGGAGTTTAAAGGAATTAAATTTGGAGGTTGTACTTAGAAAAATACAAGGATGACATGAACAGCTAGTTCAGTAATAGTATGTTATTTAACACATACTCTAAATTAAGTTGGTTACACTACTGCAAACCAGTGAATTGGCCTAGATAATGAACTAGCTGTTCATATCATGACTGTGATTTCCTAAGTAAAACATAATTGGCAACCATATCTAACGCATACTCCAAGTTAAGTTGGTGTCTCTTGCTTCATCATATTCTTTTCTTCAGTTTTCTCAAGCAACCCAACAACTGATATTGTGACTTCTTCTCTACTAATTGAACTTCCTATTTTCAGAAATGTAGATCCTAATACTTTTATCTTCTTACTCCCTTTTTTTTTGCTTCTGAAATGCTCCTAGGGACTGCGACTCTTTTGGGGTTGATAGCTGCTGTTAACAGCTCTTCCAAAATTTAGGCAGGAGGATGACTCTTTTCCCACTATAACACTAATGCTGGCTAACATTTTGCAACGGTAGTAATTATTAATAAGTAAAAATTAATGAAGCCCAAAATATTTAAAATCAAGCCTCAGTATTCTGAAATGTTTATGTGCATTGATTTTTAGAGTGAATGCAGTATATTTTCTTAAGGAAAAGACACATCTGTTCCAGAATGTGAAGATCTAAATATAAAGATATTCCACATCCCACCCTTCTAGTACATAAGGGGAACTACAACAGGCCACCAGTAATTCAACCTGTAGCACGTGCACAAAGCAATCAGACTTCCTGTTTTGTGGCGTATGGTCACATATCTGTATCTGAAACTGCACAGAAAAATTTGTATGTATCATTACACCCAGTGAAATGGCATTTAATAATTATAACTTGCCATCTTGCTCTAAGGTGTGCTACATGCTAGTGCCTTCAGTAAAGGAATCATAATAATGACAACTTACATATTATATTATGTCTCTTGTTTCTATTTAAAAGCTTTTGCTTCAATTGCACTCCCACCATTCCTTCTTCCTGTCCACTCTGCGAGCTGAACTTCACAACTGACTTTGATAGTTCATGTAGTTCAGCAGTGAGTGTCTGATTGTAACGTAGGTCAAGGATTATTAACTTATTCACTATTTGTTTTACTTTAATCAATTTTCCAAGATTAATTACCAGAGGTGGTTATTAGCCAATTTAATAAAAAAAACCCCAAACCTCTGCAGAGAATGAATAGCCTTACATTTAAACAGCAGGGTTGTAGATCAAGGAACTCCAAGTCAGTTGTCAGCTCTACCATAGTTTCATGCTAATGCGGAGTAGTTAACATACACTATATATACAAGCTTAAGCAACTTACCTTCTTTCTGGAAGGAATGGTTGACTTATAGTAGTAAACCCTTTCTTCTGCCTTTTTATCTTGCATAGGGATTTACTAACTTAGTGTAGTGAATTCAGTCCTCAGCAGTGATGAATACTACCAGCTGTGCAGATAACTGCTGACTTCAGAAGGGCTGAGCTATCCATCATTCTTAATGCTTAGTGGTGCATAGTGTACATTTCTGCTTCCTAGCCTACAACTCTGATCTCATGTTTTGATCTGCTCCTATTTCCTTCCTGCATATTTCCTAAAAAGTAGCTATGTTGTTCCAGTACCTGCCCACTCACTTTTAGTTTGATTGGGCTCTAGGAAGTTTTGTGTAGGATCTGTGTTTCTGGGTGGTACTGGCAGCATTATACAACCAGGTTGTCTTTTATGCTGCTGGTTGCGGGCAGTTTGGGAAGTTAGGTGAATTCTGCTTCGGCCATAGACTTCTTCAGGAAAGGGACTTCTATTATGTGTTCAGCATCAAGTAATAAAACAGTGAACTTAGCTGCTGCCTTAAGTTGCCACTGTGCTATAAAACCATGTTGACACAAGTATATTTTGAATCTGTAATTTCTTATACAATTTATAGTAGTGACGATCCTGTTAGATGTGCAGAATTTAGCACAGATTTTAAATATTGTACTTTTTTTTATTGTAAGGACTTAATTTTCAAAAGGCAGAAAGCAATGATTGAACCACTTCAGGTGTCATAAGATGGTTGGTTATCCACTTGGATATATTCTGGAGAATTTAAGTAACTCTTCAGGAAGTAGAATACGCTGAAAATCACCTAAACAATCCGATCAATATGTTGCAAACTAGTCTGTATTGGTTAAGTTCCTCCTCTTCACTCTCCGCCCCTCCCCATCCTTAGTTTCTTGCTTTTAGATGTGCCACGCTCCACAAAAAAAAAATGGACATTGTCCTGTTTTTGATTCACAAACAGGAAAATTCTGATTCTGATTCTGAAAAAATCAATAGGCATAAGGAATATAGACCCATTTGTTACTATCAATCAAGGCTGTTTTGTTTACTAGCATTATCTTACATGTTTGATGAACTTTTACATCTCTTATTATAATACTTTTCAGTTCAGAATAAAGGTACGTTTGGTTCCTGTTGCAGAGTATGTGGTAAGAATAAATGATTTTGTTTGAAACTATTTCCTTCTAGAAAGTTTAAGGATTGGAAATAACTCAGTCAGGCATCATACATGTCTTCTATTTATAGCAGAGTGTTATTATCTGAGACTAAGACAAATGCAGTAGATAATGCTGCAATATTCAAACATGTACTCAACAGCTGAAATCAGGCAATGCTACACTTTATAGAAAAGGGAAAAAGCCTAAAATATTTGCAAACAAAAACCAAATGGCTTTTCAGTAAGAGAGCTGCCTTGTCTCTTCTTTATACAACTGAGCCAAAATACATTCCATAGGTCAAACCTCTTGGCATTTGAAAACAGAGCAGGTGACAAAGTATAAATCGATTGATTCATTCCAATTAACAAATGGTCACCAGGTGTCCTGAGCCAATTCAAAGGGAAACAGTAGGTTGGCACACTCCTTATTCTGTAAGTTAAAAAAGAGGTGGTTCAAGTTTCTGTTCACTGCATATGACAATTCAGAGGAGGAGGTTGTTGTTTTGGGTTTGGTTTTTTTTTTTGTTAAAACTGCTTTCTGTTTGAAATGTAGTATGGGAGGGAGGCCTGGCCTTCGTGAGGTGAGTGAGCTGTAGTCAGGAACTAAAAAACCATGAGAAGTTTACTGCTAAGTATATGTGGGAAATGGGTAGTTCAGGCTTGCCCTGGAACTTAATTTTTTATTTGGAATATACTGTGCCAAACCTGATGTGGTGGATCTGGTATTTAGGAGGTGAGTGGTGGCATCTGAGATCCTGAAGAAGGGGTGAGAAATTTCAGGAGTGAATCAAAAAGGCTTTCTTGAAGGTAGCAGTACGTAAAAAAGTACGCAGTAGAGGGGGTTTTGATTTGTAGATATATCTTCTAACATTAGATTGGTTTTGGCTAGTGTTCTGCTAGGCTGTGAGCTGTTTTTTTTTTTTTTAATTATTTTTTTCCTGTTTGAATGATTCTAGGCTGAGAAAAAAATTCATCTTTCTCAGTATGAATTATCTTTGAATTTGAGGAAGAAATCTGAAATCAGTGGTTATAAACTTTTAACTGCTATTGTACTCCTAAGATAGAATGCAAGCAAGTTTTAAAGGTTTGCTTTTATTTGTGTACTTGCATGAAGAGCTACGTTTCCCGATGTCTGTGAGTATAAAGCACTGGTGCAAATACTCAGTGTTACTAACTGGCTACTTGTAGGTCTTCATAGAGAAGTTCTGTCCAGTGCATACTGCATTTAGTCTGCTCCTTTCCTCTATGTTCATGCACCTTGTTAAATAAACTTTATCTAAAATAATTCCCAACTAGCTGTATCTGCTGTGCTATAGGGTTTTAAACAGGAATCCAAGAACTGATCTCTCCTAAATGGCTCCAAGGCTCTGAACAAATAGCTTAGATCTAGAAAAAGACTTATGCAACTAAGTGCTCCCCCATTGCTCTCATAGAGGCTAAAGGCATAGTGCTTAATTAGACAAATTTGAATATATTTACTAGTGCTTGGACCCGGTTGGTTGTGAGATAACTTTGTACATCTGTCAATCATAGAGCCACTGTGCCGAAGCCCTTACGTCCTGCCACAGCAGGGTAGCTCCCACAGCTGTGTGCTCAACCCAATAGGTAGTAGTCTGTCTCTAATGCTGGTAGATGCATCCCTAAGGGATACTTTTAGGGAAATATGCATTTATAAACTATTTATTGTAAAGTAAGGGAACTTCTGATCCCCCTTGACTAAACTTCCTGCTGTATCCACACATACTTAATGACAATTTTTTTAAATCAAAGAAGGCAATGACTAACTATAACTAGGCTACAAGATAATAAATGTAATAAAATAATACACTTTTTAAAGAATGTAGTTGTGTGAATGTGTTCCTGACCATAAAAATACTGTCAGTCCTACTGCAGAGCTGATGGGGTTGGTAGAAGTAGATGAGTAGTTCTCTGGGTTATCACTAGCCACAGCTCATGTTCTTCTCTGCCTAGCCTACTCCACTGTTGTTTCTATATGTGAAACAGCATACTTCCACTTGAAACAGAAGAAACATTAGCCGTGTGGGAGAATTAAGCCACGTGGGAGATAACAACAACAACCCCCTCAAAGTGGCTGGTTTACAGTCCCACCTCTTTTTTTAATCACAAATTTAACTTTGGTTTATGTTGTGACATATAGAATCTATCCATTGCAAACTGATCTACCCTCTTTAGTAAGAAGAAATTTCAACCATTCTTGTTATCTGTTCTTATAATACATTCTTATTTTCTGCAGGCTCACTTTCCCTTTGCTGGTCTTCAGCAAGTTGGTTTAATTCACCTTCCTTTAACTCTAGGTGAATCCAAGTTCTAGAGCATCTGTCTCTAATTCATCAAACACAACAGTTTGTCAAAGAATTACTGCCTGAGCTTCGTTTATCAAAGCTTTAAAAGTCAAGAATTCATTTGTTCCAAACACCACTTTTTTTTGTATTACTAGTTCTCAAGTCCTACGCAGCAAGAATGTATTCAAGGGCACATTGCACATTGAAGCTCTTGCAAAAATTCATGCCTTGATGATTTGTGTGATTTGTCAATCACTTTAAGTAAACACATCAATGTGTGTTGTAAATAAATCATCCTAAAATTAGCAATTACTCCTTGGTCTAGCAGTTGCAAAAGTGAGGTAGTGTTTGGCAAAAACACAAGTAGAACATTTGGATGCAAATCACGAAGATGAGATAGATGCCTTGGTGCATTAACTAGAATCACTAAGGCTTTAAACATAGCAGTGCTGCCCAGTATTGTAGTTAAAGCAGTCCATTAAGCCGTCTTGTAACTTGGAAATTAAGCGAGGCCTTTTTGTTCAATTTCTAGTGAACAGACAAGTGTATAAGCTTAAGCCTTTATCCACTTTTCAATTTTATAAATGGTAAACTAATACAGGACTATACTCACAGTTATCAGTAGCATTGCTGCACAACGTTCAAGGTTGTAAAGACCATCCAGCTTTAGTTGTGAAGTTTATATTTGTCAGTGACAAAGATTCTTCATGGTACCTGTATCCAAAAGTCCTGTCTCATTTATACTAAATATCTGTTGCCATCTGAAGCCTTTAACCTTATGTATCAAATAATTAGCAAAAGCAGATGGAACCTTGTGACTGGCACTCTTTGACTGCACTGTAAAAGCTGTTATGAAAAAAACAGTCTGTCCTAAAGTTTCTTTAATCATCTTTTACTGACTTGAAAATCCTTGGTCATTGAAGTGCTATTATATTGTTAATGTTGTTAAGGAAAGAGGGTGGCTTCTACTTCCATCCTGGCTTTACATTTTTTTTGTCCATGTTACAACGTTATCACACATAAGTAGACATAGAGTGCAAAATTCATCTTCATAAAACTCAAGTGGTTGGACACAGAGTTTAGAGGGTTGCTTCCTAAGTTCCCAGATATATTTTTAGCGTGTCTAAAAGTGCTTGCTCCTTTATGCAACAGATTACTGGAGTACTGAAATCACTTCAATGTGTACAAGTTAAGAATATATCACCTGAAGAGCCAGATCTGATGAGGACTTAACCATAGCAATGTTTTTGCACAAAAGAGTAGAAAAAACACCAATAATTCCTGGAAAACATAGCATAATGGCCAACCTAGTGACATGCAACTCCTTTTGTTGCTCTGGTTCTTAGCACTCTTGTGCTCCTGTTTCCTATCTTTAAATAGAGATGATGATGATAATCTTGGTGTGAGACGTGTTGTAAAGGGAATAAATGCATTACACAAAATGAGTAAATCCATCTGGGGCACCAAGATATTGTTGTGAGGGCTGTAGGGGAACTGAGGCCGAGAGATTTGAATCTTAGAGGTAATGAGGCAGTTGAGATGACTTCTCTATCTACAGTCACATACTACAGTTAAGTGAGAAAATACAGGATCTGCTAATACACTTTTTGAGGACAACACTACGGTTTTCTCTTTCATTGAAAATATGTTCTTCAGCTACCCTTACTCAAGGAATTTCCACCCCATCCCTTTGAGTCTATGAATAAGCAAAATATGAGTCTTTTCTAATAAAATGTTTAATATAAGCAGTTTTAATAGGACATGTCTAAGTCTTGCACATTTGATCTTTGTGTCAAATTTTGGAAAATACTGTGAGGGTTCTCAGTGACATAATATATTAATAATTACAGTTTTTCACCTCACTTTGAGTAGTATTTTGCTCATAAGCGTATCTGCACTTCACCCAGTGTTTGTATGATGTCTGCTGATCCTGTTACTTAATAGGGGTCACAGTAAAAAGGAAAGCTTACAGTGTTCTGAAATTCACATTTATACTTGTAATATGATATCCATGTGCATGGCTCTTGCTGACTGGTGCCACCAAAAGGGTTTCGGTGTTAATAGAAATGTGACTAAGAGGTCCTGATCTGGCATGAACAGTAGACGATGGCGCCAGACACCTTCTCACAAAACATAATTCTTCAGGAGGGCTGTAGATGTGTAAAAGATTTTTAGAATCAGTACTGCTAGTACACTGATAAGTGTTATTAGAGTATATGTTTTTAACAATTGATGAGATAATTGTTAGGTGCCAGGCCAGTTACTGTACTAGCTTTGCTTTGCCAGAAGGCTTAAATTTTGGTAGGATGCAGTGTTGTTTTGTTTTTCTCCTCAGGTCCTATAGACTAATGGAATGTTGGGAGGTGGTAGGGAGCATCTGACGAGCTTCTTTTCTCAGATTCATTCCAAACAGCTAGCAGAAGTTCTTTAGGAAGAAGTGGGATGGGAAAGTATAACTTATCTGAGGACCTGATGATGCTAAGCAGTTAAATAGGGAAGGGGAGGAAGTTAATTGTTATGAGAAAGGACAGTATAGTTGTTTCTTAGCCACAAAAACCCCCTGCTGCTTTATATGTATAAAGATGGGATCTTATCCAAAGTTCAGTAAAGATAATAGAAGATGTTGAGGAAGGATGGTTGTGATGTGTTGTATGTGTGGTTTGTGTGTGGGTTTTTTTGTTTTGTTTTAAACTTCAGTGAGCTTTAAAAGAAATCCAGAAGTATTTTACAACTTTGAAACAAATAGGATTGGGTATAGGTGGAAATCAATTATCTGACTTCAGATAAACATACAGGTTCCAGGCTTTCAGCTGTAAATCTGGACAATTGGCGCAGTGAAGGGTAATGAGCTCTAGTCAGAGAAGCCTGTTTTACCCCAAGTAACTTTCTGGATATCAACCATCCCAAAGGGAGGAAAAGTTGGAGGACAGTAACTAGCAGTGTACCCCTTGGGGTAGTCATTAATGTCCATTTTATTAAGGTCCAGTCCTGTTCAATGTCCTCATTAATAAAATGGAGGATGAGGCAGAGTGTACCCTCAGCCAGAGTTAGCAGTCTTACTTAGGGTTATGACTAGATTAATGGAAGTTTTGTGATTGTTGTCTCATCCTATCTTTTTTCATTGCTTCCTATGTAAAGACTTAATTCTACAGACAACTTCTTTCTGAAGACAATAAAACTTAGTGTTGTCTGTCTCCAAAACTGAAAATGGAAATCCCCAATTTTTTAGAATTAGGAAGCCCTACAAAGTTAAGTCATGATGCCTAATCTCTGGTGGATTCTTAATAACTTGATAGACCATTTTAGAGGTGCTGATGGTCCATGACACTTACATAATCCCAGTTCTAAGTAAACTGCTTTTGTAATAGCATGCTTAATTCCAATTAACTAAATTGAAAGAGGCACAGGGTTCCTAAGAGCAAACCAGATTCAACGTAACTTTGTGTCATAGGACTGCATTTTATATCCATTTCATGTTTTTCTGGCAATATGCTATGGGCTTACATAATTATGAACTTTCTTGACATTGTTTTCACAAATACTTCTTTCAAAACACTGCTTCCTATATAAAGAAAAGAAGCAGTCTGATAATTATTCTCAATGCAGATAATGTTCGAGATTAGCTAAGATTACACGGAATTCGTACAAAAATTGAACTTAAATTATATTGCATAAATAAGTATTGGCAGAAATATACTTCTGATATTGATTTCAGTATAGTCTGAATATATAGGTTATGACTTGATTTTTGAAGTTTTTAGAGTTGCATGAAATCCTCCAAAATATGCAGAACTCACACAGAGAATAAAGGGGCTTTTGTTAGCTAAATTCTGCAAGTTCACTGCAGATGGATGGAGGGCAGGTTTACAAATTTCTAACAAGCCTTTGAGTGAGCTTTATGACTTTTTCATGTGAAAATCCTTAGGAAACTGATGTTAAGCCCATTAAAATATTAATATCCATGTTTTTGTTTAGTTTGACTTTGACATACATTCAGCAACATACTGTGTACTTGAATCAGTCCTGGTGAGTTCAGCTGAAAATAGGTCAGACAAGATATTGTATGCCAGTATCTGGTTTATATTGCCATTTGCCTCT
This sequence comes from Chroicocephalus ridibundus, assembly GCF_963924245.1. NCBI lineage: Eukaryota > Metazoa > Chordata > Aves > Charadriiformes > Laridae > Chroicocephalus > Chroicocephalus ridibundus. The sequence goes on along the minus strand of NC_086285.1, from coordinate 82,784,545 downwards.
TTTCACCACAGAAAACGTGGGCAAGCCTCTAGGGCTCTTCACGCTTTGCATGGCTTTTTTCTTTCCTCTCATCTTGATTTTGGAACTGCCTAGTCTATGTTAATTTTATAAGATCTTCTTGGATTGAATTGTTCAACATACAGATGGGTGATATTGTCTTGTGTACTGACATTTGCATGGTGGAGTCCTCAGTGGTAGCCACGTTCTGTAGAAGCAGGAAAAAATGAAACATCTCTCGTGTTTCTGAAAACTTAATATACAAAAGGCTCTATCTTAAACTCAGGAAATCTTGTGGTGTTAACCAATTTAATTCCAGCTTGTACAGAACTAGAAAGGCAACTGAATATGTACAATGTAGTAGAAGGGCTGATTTTTTAATTGCTGATGTAAAGGGGAAAGGTGTCCTCCATATATAACTTACAAGAAATGCATAAAATCAATTCCAAAATAATGTTCATATTTTACTATTATCAGCAAACCGTTACATTGCAAGCATTTTTAATGACCTTTTCGTGTATTTATGAAGAGGTATGTCTTGTTGTGAAGCTTAGCTGAAATATTAATGGAAACATTTTCACTGAAGCTACTTCTAGTTGTCATTTTTTAATTATAGAAAACATTGAACTATAAAAGCTATAATATTTTCTTGGGGAGGAGGGAGGGAGTAACCCAGACCTTAAAATAAATAAATAAAGAATAGTGCTTTCAGTGCAAGAAGGATAAATAAGAACTGTTTTGCACCTTAAAATGTTAATTACAAAAAAACTTTTTAATTCAATCATGTTCTATTAAGAATTGGTCTTCTGAACGCTTTTAAAACTTCCTAATGCAAGCAATATCACGACATTGTACCAAAAAAAATTAATTCCAACTTCCTTCCTCCTATCTAAGTCAGTGCTTTACCTCGTTCATCAACAGTATGTCCCTTTATATTCTTTGTTTTATACGTACTTTAGTGTTATAAACTGTTCAACAGCAAAGATGGGCGAAGACACCCAGCTGTAGGAGGATGGGCTTGGTCTGGGCAGCATGTGTGTGCCTGTGGATTTCCAGAGCTGTGTATGGGGCAGTTCAGATGAAATGACAACTTGCTGCTCATGAAGCAGAAGCAGAATAAAGACTGCAAGGTATTCAGAAGGAAAGTCAGCACAAGAATTAATGGTAAGCATTGTTCATATTTAATAGATATGTAGGAAACACAGCAAATGGGATGTCTCAGCACACTTCGCGTGTTCTGGGTGAAGCAGGACACACTTGGTAAGACAGGCTTGAGAGGATAAGGCAGTGCACGCAGAACTTGAGCTCAAATTTGTGGAGGTGGGATCACTTAACAGGATGCTCAGGGCATTGATTTAGAGAGATCTAAAGTATGGACTATAAACATGGGCGGTTATCATAAGAAAACTTAAAAATACTGTTTTGAGGACCAGAAACTTTGGACGTTCCTTGCTTAGCACTTCAGATTGGTGGTTAAGTTTAAAATGGGGCAAAAGTATTCATCACTGTCCTCAGACCTTAAAGAACACCTTAACTATTTTCTGCTATCAAAACTCTATCTCCCACATGACAATGATGAACAGTATTTGAATGTAAAGTCAAAGTGTTAAAATAAACAGATACCCACTTTGCAGGCTGATGAAAGTTACGGCATTATGATATAGTTGTTTACACCATATTTTTTCAAGACTTGCTATTAGGCCTGATTCTAACTAATCAATCACTCTTCCTCAGGTCCTCTGGAAGAGGAAAAAAAGTCATATTTTAGGGAAAAAAATAATATTCCTTTTTCTAGAGTAGAAATTGGTGAACAAGAAGACTGATTTAAAGATGCTGAGACATTTTGTTTCCACTTGAACACATATAGATTAGTCTGAAGATTGAATACAGGTTAGTTTGAAGCTAATCTCTGCCTTCTGAGCTATAATGATGTCTCATGGGAATTGTAATTAGAGTTCCTAGTGATCCATTTCCTTTTGTGGGCTGCTGTATCTGACAAGAGATCCCAGTTTTGTCCAGATCTAGTCTATGTTTCCTTAACTGACCACAGAGTTGTTGATAGCTGTGGGTTTGCCAGTGCCAAGCATGTGCCTCATTCCTCGTCATGCAATGCCTGTACAAGAGGTTTACCTACATCTCATCCTGTTTCCACTTGTCAATGCCTCTGCTGTCATACCAGCTCTCTTTTCTCTACACCACATTGTTAAGTTAGTTGTAGAACGAGATATATGCAGATAATCATAGAATCATAGAATTGTTAGGGCTGGAAGGGACCTTAAAGATCACCTAGTTCCAACCCCCCTGCCATGGGCAGGGACACCTCCCACTAGATCAGGTTGCTCAGAGCCCCATCCAGCCTGGCCTTAAAAACTTCCAGGGATGGAGCTTCCACCACCTCTCTGGGCAACCTGTTCCAGTGTCTCACCACCCTCATGGTGAAGAACTTCTTCCTAATGTCCAGTCTGAATCAACCCATCTCTAGTTTTAATCCATTCCTTCTAGTCTTACCATTACCTGACATCCTAAAAAGTCCCTCACCAGCTTTCTCATAGGCCCCCTTAAGATCCACTTAAGGATCCACTTAAGGCCCCCTTAAGGCCACTATAAGGTCTCCTTGGAGCCTTCTTTTCTCCAATAATAAATGTTTGTTACTACTATCTATATAAAGCTGTGATTGTACAATATAAAAACAAACAGAAACAAAACAAATCAGCAATAGATACCTGATTAATTAACAACAAAAAAAAAAAGTCACAGCTGCAGACAGGTCAAGAAAAGGTCGAACAGCAATTTTGACAAAGCTCAAGGCTTCTGAGCCCTTGCAAACTCAGTACGGAGCATGTAGTCAGTTGCTTGCAATGGCAATATTGTATTACATGGCCACCCAATTGCCAGATCTAACAGCTGAATGAACAGCCTACCCTTATCACCTTCCTTATGCTCCAGAAACATGCAGTTGAGAAGTTGGACTCTTCCCAGTGACAAAGAAATGGTCTAAATGGTGGACCCTCTCTGGCACAGCTGTTCAAGCTGCAGGCATGGCCTCCTTTGTATATTCCTGCACTGGTCAAAAGACAAGGTACCAACCAGGGAACCAGACATCTTAAACTTATTTCTCTTTCTTGAGCTTTCCTGGCAAATAGCTGGGCAACAGTTGCTTTAATTTTTCTCAGTCCTCAGTTTAAGTCTAAAATTTAAATGGTAAACATGGTAAGGCACAGGACAATAGACTGATCAGACCTGCCTTTAGGAAACATGGACACCAGATCTTTCTTTGACTTAGCTCTCTCTGGATTCAATTCATCTGCATTATCTTAGGTGGATGTTAAATACAGGTTTGTACTGGTTTTGGCTTTGGTGGTTTGCTTTATGTAAAAGGATCTTAATAGAGAAACTTGCTGTTACTTGGCCAAATTTTCATTATCTTTAAAAGCAGGAAGTGTGCAGAACTCTACAAATCTGTACAGTGAGGCTTACAGCAGTGTGCAAACTCATCATTGTTTTATAAGTTTATATTAGTTGAGAGAAGGGAATAAGAATCTTGGGTTCTTTTTAATAAGCAGAAATGTCATACCCACAACTCCATGGCAGAATGCCCTCCATTGCAGATACAGGTCTACTAGTCTTTATCACACTGAGCTATTTGGATAAACTGCTAAGTCGCTAAAACTGGGGCTAATGTTGGCTTTATATCAAATCAGAGGAAAAAACATTATTTGGTTTTTTTAAACAAAAAACACCTTGCTGCTATAAAAGTCTTCCAAATATATATTGCCATATAATTTTTATCATCTCAATCATTCTTCTGGAAATATCTGATGATAAACAATTTTAGAACAATAAACTCATTAGCACAAAATGTATTAAATAAGTGATTCTAATTGCAGTTACAGAGATTAGACTTCATGCATGTTTAATTCAAAATGTAAGGATTTAAAAATGCTAATTAGAGATTAGTGAATACTCATGCAGTAATATCTTAGATAATTTAAGAAATCTATTCAAATCAGATCAACATACAAGAAAAAAAGGAATAAACACAATGGGGAAAAAACCCAAATGTATTCTTTGCCACAAAGTTAGTTAGCAATCCAGACAGCTTCATTTCAAACTCCATTAGACAGCTGTAATACTATTAGATTACTTGAGGTGATATTTGTACTTTACAGGTCTTCTTAGTAGCCATATGCAACTTTTAAAAAGGTGATTTATATTTACAGAAAATGATTTTACATTTAAATATTCTTGAAGTGTACGAGGGAGTTATTGGATAGTAACTCATTTCACTCAAGCATTCTGCATATAAACACAATTTCTAATCATTTGTTAGCTTAAAAGGTGACTCCTCTTGGGAAACAGCCTCTACTGGTGAAAATGGTGCCCATGTAGGGATACTTTCTTTGAGTTTAGATAGCCATTAAGAAAATAGTTTAAGTATTCGGTACTTGCTCCTTAGAAAAGAGGTGGACAAAATTGTCAGTACTTTTAATGTATCAGTCGTTAGTCCAGTAACTTCATTTGAAACTTGCTAGGTGTGGTAGTGTTTTTGTTCATCCTTGCTTCTTTGAAACAACAGGAACTTTGCTATTGCCTTCAGTGCAAGCAGAGACAGTCCCTTAAGACACATAACTTTAATGCAAACACAACAAATGTTAAGAGCTGTCCAGGGGAGGGTGTCTAAATACTACCATATCTAACATAGCCAGAACTATTAGTGTGGAAGTTTCTACTTGTGTCTCCTCCTTTGTGCTGAATCTGTTGGGTTTTTTTGAGTAGACAACTGGGTCTTCCTACATGCATAGTAGCCCAGTCCAAAGCAATTTTTCTTGCTGTGTTCCTTGATACTTACACTGCGTTTTTGTTGCAGATACCAGAAATTGTACCTTATAGGCGAATTCAGAAGGTTATGCCATGTTATGAAAAACACTAATATGACGACATATTGTATTATTTTAGCTGGCTTTTATCTGTACCGTGACCAAATTTTATCTGCTTGTTAAGCTTGCTGGAAGGTAATCTTCTGCAACTACAAGTTAGTCTAAATGTAAGCAAATTAAGGTTAATTTGTTCAGAGAGCACCCTAAACAGATTTAATGCTACCCATAATCTTAGATCATAATTGGCTAAAGACTGCTTCAAGCCTAGTTGTACAAAGGAAAAAAATAACACTTCTTAAACACTGAGGGCTTGAGGTAACTCAAGTCAATGTCTTACCGTTCATTAATAGTCTGTGATGACATGGTATCAGATGGTTCTTATGAGATAGCAGGACTTGTTTTTGATGAATGTTCACTATGATATTTAGTATTGCTTATCAGAGTTCATCTAGCATGATTCTGTTGAATAACACACTATGGGTACAGGCTCTGGGCTGGAACCCTAAGCATTTGTAGTCTTTGTTACGAAAAACACTAACCTTCTCATTCAACCCTGCTCCCAAGGAGGGGGGAAATAAAAAAAATCTACTAACATCTTCTACGTCATTCATATTCTGACCTTAAATTCCGTTTTCAGAATTTCAAATGCTTGGAGGTGCGAGGTGTGGAATCCTACTCTGACATCCAAGCAGCCACTGAAACAGCTACATTTTTTTTCACTCCTGCAGTGTCATATTGAAGGATTAAAGTATTATAGCTGTTTCTAGTCCAGCAGTGTATTATTGTGATTTGTATAGCCCTTTTAAAACAAGGTTTAATATAAAAGCACAGTATATGCTAAGTAAAGAACTATCAATGTTGTAAGTAGACATAATAATATTTTGAAAATACTTTTTTTAATGCAAGTTCAAGGCAGTTTAGTTAGAGTTCAAATATAGAATACAAGTAATGTTTGAAACAGTTGGCAGTTGACTGTGATTCGCTTTCACACTAGTGCTTTCTCAACAGGAAGGAGCCTGGAATTTATGCCGTGTAATATCTATTGGGAATACTGATGTATGATTAGCATAATCATTCACTCAGTAACCATTGTTCCATGCAAGTTCAGTAGAAAATGCTCCTTAATGCCAGCTGAATGAGTAAGAATACTTTGTTAAGAACATATGCAGGATAGCAAAAGGTCAGGCCAAGTGTTTCTTCCTTCAACTACTTTAAATTTAAACTTTGTCCTTGAAATTCCTCTGATGTTCTCTCACTGTGTGTAGCTGATGTGTAAGAAACATGGTGAGGTGAGCTGTTGCAAAATAAGGTTCTCATTCACCAGTGGTTCTACATCTGATACAAACACCTAATGGATAGAGCATAATTGCATTCCTCAAGGTAATGCTTCTTTCCACACATTCTAACAGTATTTCTAATGGAAGTTTTATGTGACCAGGTATCTACAATTTAAAATGAGCTCATTTGGATAACTTCCTAACTAGCAAGTGTTTTCAGTTACAGGCATCTAAATGCTAGACCAGCCGGGAGAGACTAGGTGATTGCTCCCAAATATTGGCTTTGGCTTGCTCAGAAGGTGATTTGTCTGTTTTCAAACTTCCCGATTGTCGTAGGTGACACCTGTTATAGCTACCTCACAGTAAAATGATACGAGTACAAATGCTTTTGGGTTTTTTCCGCTTTGGAAGAAAAATAAAAAAAATCTAAACAGGTCTCTAAAGGTCAGTGTAATTTTTCTTGTGCTTTACAAGATTCTCATTTCATTAAAAGTGGAGATGGCTTTGAATTCAGGATTCCAGCAGCTGGGAATCTGTTATGGTTAACAACATAAAAATCTGGGCTGGAGGTGGTCAGATGAAAATGACAGTAGTCCTCTGCCTTTACCTGTCCCTCAGAGTTTACAGGTTTCCCATGTATGCTTCTGTCTGTACCCACACAACTTAATGCTTTGCAACTTTGGTGTCCTGACTTTTTGCAGTGGTGTTATATGGTTGATCTCTTTTTTTTTTTTTTTTTCTGGCTTTAATGGGCTTGAGCATGCGGTTTTGTGGCCCCTTGGCAATGATGTACACTCTGCTGGCTCTTCTCTTCAGAGGGTGGGGATGTTGTAAATAAGCAACCGACTGGAAAAGCCCTTTTGAAGTTCAGAGCAGTAGTTGAATAATAGAGTTTAGAGGAAGCTTTTTTTTCTAGCTAAAGCGGTCGCTAGATCAATACAGAAATTACCCAGGTGCTATTGGCTTCCTGGGACCCTAAAAAGGAGGATATCTGTGTGAGAGCTTTCTCCTGGGATAGAAATGAAATTCTTAGGGGGTTTTTGGTGTATGGGGTTTTTTTGTGGTGTTTTTTTTTATTATTATTATTTACATTTGTATTAAGAAGCTACTTAATGTTTGGGTAAATTTGAAACTGTCAGGATCCTTATCACCTTGCAAATGGCCTCTGCTAGGGCATTGCCCTGGCAAATGTTTTGTAACCATATGGGTTGTTAACTGAGGGTTATTCAAGTAAAAATTTGTACCTTAATTGCAATATCGTCTCTGGACTTTCTAACAGTTCTTGGTGTCCCTTTTTCCATTGACTTCTCTACCAATTCTGTTTGACTTCTGAAAAAAGTCTTTATTCCCAATTTGATGACAACATATAATTCAATGAAGAAAGTCCAAATTAATTTTTTTCTGTCATGAGATGCTTACAAAGTAGTGTGAGGCCATAGCTTGGTTCAGAGTTTTACAGAATACCTGTATAGACCTCTTTACTATAAATTCCTCAAAGGAGACCGAAGGGCTTTCAATATTAATTCAGTATTAATTCAATAGTAATTCAGTTTAAAAGAACTGTAATACTTCTTAAATGGAGGCAACTCAGTGATTGGGTAAGAGAGAACAGAAACTCAGAAGTCAAATAATAATTTTTATCTGCTCACTGTGCCTTGACAGGTGAGTTGCTATTTTCAGGCTTGGTTTCAGGCTATGCATTAACTTCTTGATCTGCACTGAAGAAATTCCTTTTAGTCCCCAGAAAATTATCAGTTGCCTCTGAGACACAACTGCAGGTTTTCTAAGTGTTTCTATCTCTTCAGCTCCTTATGGGTAACACGTCCTGCCATCTCAATATCTCTCCCTGTGTACGCTCCTAAGTTCCCCACGAACAGCCCTCCCCTCTTTCCAAGAGCTCCACTGGGACTCATCTCCCTTCTTAAAGAATGCAATACAAACTGAGGTAAAATAAAACAGGCAACACCCATAGCACTAACCCAAATGTTACTAGTCAATAGATTTATTGTGCTAAAGGCATCTATTTACAGCATCAGATGAATACATTCCAGTTCCTGTTGTCCTTAGTGTGCTAAAGACAACTACAGATACCTGTTGAATGTTTTACAAAGGGCTGTTCTTAATGTCAAGTACTTGCTATTCACCATAGCAACTGCACTAGCCTTCAAAAGAATGGAAGGACAGGAATGAGTTAATGTGGCAGGTATACAAGCATTAAGATGTAAACTGCGTTTCTTATTACATACAGTTTCAGTCATCCAGGCAAGTTATGTGAATGATTGTTAGAATCGGTGATCATCAAGGCTGAGTCTGGTTTAGTACTTCTCCCTGCTTACAGAAAAATGAAGCTTGATTTAAGCTAAATCGTTATTTTTAGAATAATGAAAGTTACCTTTATCAAACTCTCTTAATACTGCATGACTTATAAGAAAACGCTGTTCACAGCTGATTCTTTTCTAGACTTGAGCAGTGTAAGAAAAACAGCCCATCGATCTTTAACGTGAAAAAAAGATTTAAATTATTATAAAGAACATTTTATTAGATTGAATTGTACTGTATATGATCTCAGTAAACTGCTTTCAACCTCTATTAATTACTTTTACAGGACATAAGGACTATAATATTAAAGTTAAATAGTCAGCGCACTTAATATTTTCCAGCACCAGCAGGAGCTTCAGATAGCTTTCCCTGAAGTGTAGGTGACCATGTTTGACCTGACATTTCCCGGGTCTGTTCTTCAGTAAGAAATTTTTGGCAATGATATTAATTGCCGTTCTACTGAAAGAGTACGTAAAAAACAGAATTCCAGAATTCCTGAGTACAATTTAAGCTTTCATGGTAAGTTTTAGTGGAGTTGCATAATGTCACAGAATCTTCATGGTTGGAAAGGACCCTTAAGATCATCGAGTCCAACCAAACAACCTACAGTCTCTGCCACTAGAGCATGCCCTGAAGTGCCACATCTAGACGTTTCTTAAACACTTCCAGGGATGGTGACTCAACCACCTCCCTGGGCAGACTGTTCCAGTGCCTGACCACTTTTTCAGGAAAGTAATTCTTCCTAATATCTAATCTAAACCTCCCCTGCCACAACTTCAGACCATTTCCTCTGGTCCTGTCATTATTCACCTAGGAGAAGAGGCCAACACCCACCTCTCTACAACCTCCTTTCAGGTAGCAGTAGAGGGCATTGAGGTTTCCCCTCAGTCTCCTCTTCTCCAAGCTAAACATGCCCAGCTCCCTCAGCCTCTCCTCATATGACCTGGTCTCTAGACCCCTCACCAGCCTGGTAGCTCTCCTCTGGACACGCTCCAGCACTTCAATGTCCCTCTTGTACAGCGGGGCCCAGAACTGAACACAGTACTCGAGGGGAGGCCTCACCAGTGCCGAGTACAGAGGCACCATCACTTCCCTGCTCCTGCTGGCCACGCCATTCCTGATACAAGCCAGAATGCTGTTGGCCCTCTTGGCCACCTGGGCACACTGCTGGCTCATGTTAAGCTGGCCGCCCACCAGCATCCCCAGGTCCTTTTCTGCTGGGCAGCTTTCCAGCCACTCTTCCCCAAGCCTGTAGCGTTCCTTGGGGTTGTTGTGACCAAAATGCAGGACCTGGCACTTGGCCTTATTAAACCTCATGCAGTTGGCCTTAGCCCATTGATCCAGCCTGTCCAGGTCCCTCTGTACAGCCTTCCTACCCTCAAGCAGATCAACACTCCCACCTAGTTTGGTGTTGTCTGCAAACTTACTGAGGGTGCACTCAATCCCCTCATTCAGATCATTGATAAAGATATTAAACAAAACTGGCCCCAAAACTGAGCCCTGAGGGGCACCACAGGTGATGGGCTGCCAAGAGTATTTCACCCCATTAATCACAACTCTCTGGGCGTGGCCATCCAGCCAGTTTTTAACCCAGCAAAGAGTACACTTGTCTATGCCATGATTCACCAGCTTCTCCAGGAGAATGCTGTGGGGGACGGTGTCAAAGGCCTTACCAAAGTCCAGATACACAATGTCCACAGCCTTCCCTGCATCTAGAAGGCGGGTCACATGGTCATAGAAAGAGATCAGGTTGGTTAAGCAGGACCTCCCCTTCCTAAACCCATGCTGGCTGGCCCTGATCCCTTGGCCGCCCTGCACTTGCCGTGAGAGCTCACTCAAGATGATCCTCTCCATGATCTTTCCTGGTACCGAGGTCAGGCTGACAGGCCTGTAGTTCCCCGGATCCTCCTTCTGACCCTTCTTGTAGATGGGCATCACACTAGCCACCCTCCAGTCATCTGGCACCTGCCCTGTTGACCAGGATTGTTGATAAATGATGGAGAGAGGCTTGGTGAGCTCTCCCGCCAGCTCCCTGAGTACTCTTGGGTGAATCTCATCCGGCCCCATAGACTTATGTACGTCTAGGCGCAGAAGCAGATCACTGACTACTTCCTCCTGGATTACGGGTGGGTTGTTCTGCTCTCCATCCTTATCTTCTAGCTCAGGAGGCTGAACACCCTGGGGATAGCTGGTCTGACTATTGAAGACGGAGGCAAAGAAGGCATTAAGTATCTCAGCCTTCTCTTCATCATTGGTTGCAACTTTCCCCCCAGCATCCAGTAAGGGATGGAGATTCTCCCTGGCTTTCTTTTTGTTGCTGTATTTATAAAAACTTTTTTTGTTGTCCTTAATGTTAGTGGCCAAGTTGAGCTCCAACTGGGCTTTTGCCTTCCTTTGTCAATTGTTATAGAGCCAATTATAGTAAATTGAGCCTTATCTTGTGACAACTGGTAAATCTTAGGAACACAACTAAACTGGGACTTCTTGCAGAGGTAAAGATTGGTTCTTAAGGCATAAAAATAGTTCTTGGCTTTTCTCCTGCAAATCTTTAAACAACAAGAAACACATCTTTGCCTTGTAAGTCTCACATTAGAGCTCCTCAGTGTTTTGCAGTAACTTTCACAGCCTTCTTTCATGCTATCAATCCTATAGTATGCTTACCAAGATAATATTTTGAAATGGAAGTGAGAAATGTAACATGGCTTGCTGGATTGCAATGGGGAATGCTCTCTATAAAGAGATTACTGACAGAGAAAGGAAGACGTGAACTACAGGACAAGGGAGGACTGTATGTGGCACACAGCTGAGTACGTTAGAGTATGCTCTGTTCTGACACTAGACATTTTCAAGAGCATAAGTATAAAGATCCTACCAAAATATATATGACTTTGGGTAATTCTAAATGGAATTTGATACTTGAAAACATGTTCTGAGAATTCTAGTGACGAGCTGCGTAAGCGTTTTGTCTGAGTCCATGGTTGCATGGATGAGAACACTTATTTTCAGTAGAATAAACCAGAAGCAGGCTTCTGAGATAAAGTAACGTATTTAACTGTCTTGGAGTATGTAACGTCAGAATGAGGGAATATGCTGCTAGAACGCTCAAAATATTTGCTTGGCTGCTTATGGTAACACCAACTCATTTGGAAGAATTTTTCTTGTTTTCAGGGTTCCTTATTTCTGTTACTTATGTCACTTTTAGAAGAGTGTTAAACCATTAAACTGTAAATCTTCATAGAACTGCAATCTTTTTTGCTTCAATTTAGAAACTAACAGTAGTAAGAGCTGTGAAAATATGGGAAATGCAAATGGCATTCCCAGTGTTGGAGGAAAAAAGTGGAGTGTTTGACTTAAGCTAACTTACATTAATAAGGACTCAGAAAGCTCTGTTACTAATGCCGTGTTAACTTAATGTCGAAGCAGGAATGGGAATAATTAAGTTGCTGTTGTCCTTTTTGCCCTCTATGTGCTGCTTCCAGAATCCTATTTTCACTGGACATTTGCAATGCTTAAATATTACTTAAAATAAAATACTGGACTGGTACGGGATCCAAGTTGGTCTTCAATTCAGTTCTTGTACAAATCGATTTATTTTTTATTGTCCATTATTATAGGTTTAAACGCGTATTAAGTTAAATATAGACTCAATCCTGTGAATTTGATAAAAAATTTGTAGTTTTGTGTTAGTAGGAGAGCTGGTTGGTAGAACTGTAACACAAGGAAAATGATAAGATGAAGTACTTCTAATAAATGGCAAATGGATATTCAAGCTACGCTACCTGGCAAAACTACTTTGAGTTGTTATAAATAAGAGTAGGCAAACCGTTCTGCGGCTTTTGTGAGACATGATGCCCTTTTACCAAACATTTACTGCTAGTCTTGCACATGTGACTCTCCGAACCTACAGCGAGAGATTATGATGCTAATGCTTCAGCACAGTGGTTTTTTTCTGCCTGCCAATGGGAAGTAGTGAATGAATTCCTTATTTTGCTTTGCTTGTGCGTGCAGCTCTTGCTTTACCTATTAAACAGTCCTTTATTTTTACTCATGAGTCTTCACATCATCTCCGTCCTGCTGCAGGGGAGTGAGTGAGTGGCTGTGTGGTGCTTAGATGCCTATCGGGGTTAAACCACAATATGGATAAACTGGATAAACTCCTGACATGTTGTAGAGAAAAAGGAGGAAAGACACCATTTCTTCGTTTCAGGACTTTTCTTTCAAAACTGGATCACTCGAAATGATTTTGTAAATCTTATTTCTTTTTTACAGGTGAAGTGTCAGTTTTCTCACTTCAAGTCAAGTTTCCTCTTGACCCCTAATTTCAGTTGGGCTCAAGCAACTTTCTCTAGTAATCAAAAGCTTTGCGTAACTGTGTGTATGTTTAAAAAAAAATAAAATCTATGAATGAGCTGAAGTTCTCTTCTGCACTTCTGCAATCTCAGATTCTTACCTTTGTGTGAAATAATTCATGTTCCTTTCTTGGACATCTTAGTGGACACCAGTGCTTTGCAGATTGTTGCTGCTGGTCACTACTGTGGATTTATTAACTGTTAGTAAGTGCCACATGCATCTGGCTCTGTGGGATGTCTGAGTTCCCACAGACATGAGACAATGAGTTGTTGGACTCAAGACAGACTGCAGTGACTCTTGTAAGCATAAATAATCATAATCTTTTACGGACAAACTTGCGTTCATCCAGCATCTCTTCAGAGCCGCTTGTAGTTCGAAGTTCAGGCTATATGGTAAACCTGTAGTTCAGCATGGAGATGTGCTGGAGTTTTTTCTTCACAGGTTGCCATTTGAAGCACAGTGTGTGCAGATCTGTCTGCAAGAGTATGCAGGTATACTATAAAAAGACATAGTCCATGTAAGTCCACAGTATTGCAAAACATTAATCCCCATAAATGTACCTGTTGTTAATATCCAGAACAGCTGAATCTTAAATTCTAATCTCTTGTCCAGTCTGTAAATTCAAAACATAATTTATCCTTCCTGAACTCATGTTCAAATTGTGTGAACAGGAGTAATCATTTTTAAGGTTTTCGCAAGTGCAAGTCCTGCAACTAAAACTTATTTTGTCGTTATGCAAAGAACTGCAATGATGTCTTTGCTTTAAGCTTGCTTTGATTAAACAAGTTACAGAACTTGGCTTTCGTGTCACTTCAACTCCTTGTATTGACCCAAAATCATTCTTTGTGTCTTGAGTGGATATTCAAGCATCTTAAGGTGATACTAAATGTAATCATTACTGGTATACAGCTTAGTACAGGCTCTGGTATTAATGAGGGTGTTAGAGAAGTGCTTAATCAGCTGCATATAGATTAAAATCTTGAGCTTCTGATAAATTAATAACATTTTACATGATCAGATAACGAATTGAGGTCCAAAAGCAGAATATGTTGAAGTTTAATTTAAAAAATAAATACATGAACTGCAATAATAGACTTGAGGTTTTTATGTGCAGGAGGCCCCAGATTAGACAAGATTTCAGCATTTCCTTGGTTTAGTATCCATTTAGCAGAAGTACCACCAAATCTTTCAGATGCTAAGATGAAGATATTAGACTCTCTGTGTGAGACACAGTATCACCGGCTCCTGCTAAGATCTCACCAGGCCAGTAGTCAGCTGTGCAATGGTGGATCTTCTGAGAAAGACTACTCTCATGGGATAAGTTCTTTCCTATTTTCCATGGCTCAGGGCTGTAACAGCCAACAGTGACCACACAAGATGAAGTTGAAAGAGGGAGCTGAGAGCAACCCCACCCCTTAACTTTTTCCAGGGAACCAGGGAAATGATGATGTTTTTAATTTCTCCAGAGACGAGACTGGAGTGAGTACTGCCTGGCCTGACTTCCAACACAATTATGGGAAGAAGGAAAAATAACTCCCAGGAGCAAAGGTGAGGGCTGGTAGGGCAGAATTAGTAGGAAGAAGTGCTGCAAAGTTTTATTTAAGGTTAATTTGGTGCTGAGAAAGAAGAATTATATGCTTTCTGTACTTTTGCCTCTCTCTCAGGAACAGTAGCTTACCTCTTGCTGACAGTAAATATGCTTCCTTCATGCTAGCCATTCTCCTTTAGCATAGCAGCCCATACCATATAGGTAGCTTCTATTCATTGTGGGTTTTTCAAGGGAGCACTCCAGATCTGTCCCTGTTATGTTGTAGTTACCTAGGGGAAGAAGCTGAGTTATTGATACCCACCCCTGTCAAAAGGATTGGGAGGGAGAAGGTGACTGAGGCAGAAAACAGCGGCAAACATGAGGAAGTACCCATTCCAACCTCAACAGCTGCAACTGTCCCCTCCTTCTGTCCTGTGGAGACAGGGAAAGACAGTTTTCAGATCAACAACCTGTAGGAAGGCAAATAATTTTTTGGAACACTTTCTAACCAGAAGGTTAATTCTTTTTAGCATAGGGATGCATCTTACAGTTTTTAGAAAATGTTACCGCTGTTGAGACTGGAAGTAGTTTAAAATAATTTATCTGATGACTTTTTACCTTACACAGCCTGAAAGCATATATAACAATGTCCTAACTCATGTATCTTGCTTAGTTACTAGGAGTCTTCAAACTCAACGTGCAATGAACCCTGCTGATCTGAAACACTGAAAAAGGAAATTATTCTTGGTGTTTGTAGTAACTGTTTAAATAAAGTTCTTATTCACTAGGGATAAGTTGGTTTTAGTTTCCTAATTAATATTGCCTTGGTCCTTTTAGAACTTTACTTTCCAAATCAGGCCGAAAAGAGTTTTGTGTAAATATGAATAGCTTTTAAGTGAAAAGGAGTATAAAATATTTATTGAAAAAGTATGTATTTAATTTGCAGGGTTTTTATCTGTAACTATCATATTTCCTTTGGCATTGCTGTCATAGGGTCATTAGAGGAACAGAAAGGTAGAAGATGACAAAAAAAAAAAAAGAAAGATCTTTACTACTGGCTTAAACTGATGTAAAATATCCCTCTCTTATGCAAGGAGTTGTTCTCCAACTTAAAGGACATCAACCAGTTCTTGGACCCTGCCGTTTGTGGCACTTCTTCAAAATGTATCTGATGAACTACAAAATCTCTGATGGGACTAATGCACTACATTTTAAGCTCTACTTCTGCATATTACGTTTTTAATGGTACTGTGTTAAGAGAATTCTATGAGAATTAGCTATGGATTAGAAGTATCTGGATGAAATACACTTTGTTTAAAAAGTTAATTAGTTATCCATCAAATACATTCCCAGAAAGTAATATTTAAGCACAAAAAAAAATCTTAAAGGCTTTTTTCAGGCTTGGAAACTTTATTCAGTGAAAGATATTAAAACTTTGTCAAGCTTAACCTTTCTTTTTTTCAATCATATACTAGCCATGGACCAGGTTTTTTTTGGACAACTTAAATTGGAACAATTCTATCGACTGTATGGAATGGAGTACGTCAACAAAATTTTTGCCTAAAAACTAGTGATGTGCTATGGAACCGATCAGCCTGACAAATTTATTTCTTTGACCTGCTTAGTGGATGACAGAAAGGCTAAGGATGTTGTTTACCTGGACTTTAGTAAAGCCTTTGGCACCATTTCCCACCGCATTCTCCTGGAGAAACTGGCTGCCCATAGCTTGGACAGGCATACGCTTCACTGGGTGAAAAACTGGCTGGATGGCCAAGCCCAAAGGTCCGTGGTGAATGGAGTTAAATCCAGTTGGTGGCTGGTCACAAATGGTGTTCCCCAGGGCTCAGTACTGGGGGCAGTACTCTTTAATATCTTTATCAATGATCTGGGTGAGGGGACGAAGATGACACCAAGTTGGGTGTGAGTGTTGATCTGCTTGAGGGTAGGAAGGCTATACAGAGGGATCTGGACAGGCTGGATCGATGGGCCAAGGCCAACTGTATGAGATTCAACAAGGCCAAGTGCTGGGTCCTGTGCTTGGGTCACAACAACCCCGAGCAACTCTATAGGCTTGGGGAAGAGTGCCTGGATAGCTGCCCAGCAGAAAAGGACCTGGGTGTATTGGTCAACAGCCAGCTGAATATGAGCCAGCAGTGTGCCCAGGTGGCCAAGAAGCCAACAGCATCCTGGCTTGTATCAGAAATAGTGTGGCCAGTAGGACTAGGGAAGCGATCGTCCCCCTGCACTTGGCACTGGTGAGGCTACATCTGGAATACTGTGCTCAGTTTTGGTCCCCTCACTACAAGAAAGACATTGAGATGCTGGAGTGTGTCCAAAGAAGGGCAACAAAGTTGATGAAGGCTCTAGAGCACAAGTCTTATGAGGAGTGGCTGAGGGAGCTGGGGTTGTTTAGTCTGGAGAACAGGAGGCTGAGGGGAGACCTTATCACTCTCTACAACTACCTGAAAGGAGGTTGTAGTGAGGTGGGACTCGGTCTCTTTTCTGAAGTAAGAAGTGATAGGAGAAGAGGAAATGGCCTCAAGTTGCGCCAGAGAAGGTGTAGATTGGATATTAGGAAAAAATTCTTCACTGAAAGGTTTATCAAGCACTGGAACAGGCTGCCCAGGGAAGTGGTTGACTCACCATCCCTGCAGGCATTTAAGAGAGGTGTAGATGTGGTGCTTAGGGACATGGTATAGTGGGGGACTTGGCAGTGTTTGGTTTATGGTTGGACTTGATGATCTTTAGGGTCTTTTCCAACCTAAGTGATTCTGTTGTATTCAAGTGCGTATATTAGTCTCACAAACTAATTCATAATTCAACATAAACTGGAAATGTCATGGCAGCAAAAGAGCAGTCAGTTTGGTAGACTGATACTGTTATTCATACGTGCAAAATGATTTCTACTGATAGAAAAGATACATGCATATCTGATGGAACTTACTGTATGGAAATATTAATGTGATCAGGTGATATGAATATAAAACTTGTTTAAAGATTTATACATGTTTTATTAAAAAAAGTTATTTTTGAATAGGTTTTTTATTGTCATTGACCTTTTATGGCTCTCAGTCATAGTAAGATAAAACATCTTGCATTTTATAATAACAGGTTATGATATACCACTCTAGATACAGTTACATCTTCTGCTCTTGGACTTAGGCCCTGTTGTTTACGAAGTAACCCGTTTAAGTTAGAGAAGGACTGTTGTAGCAGACGATGGCCCCCGGAGTAGTTTGAAGCTAAAAATCTGAGTATGAAAGTTTGGCTGTATTCAATGGAAAATACAGTACTCTGTTTACCTGCCCGCTCAGCAGTCTTCAACAACAAAAGATCAGGTCTTGGTAAACATGAATCTTGCATAAGATATATGTTGCAATTATCCAATGTTAAAGTGCAGAAGATTTTACCTTTTTGTAGGGTTTGGTGTTGTTTTAATATTTTGTGGATGTTTCATATGGAGAATACTCTCAGCTGGGACAAATACAGTGTGAACTTGGGGTTATAAGTAAATATTTTGGATAAAAGTGTTTTCTTTTTTACTGCCTTTATTCTAAACCTAAGATAGAACATTCAGATTGAGAATAGAACATGATATTGAATTTTTTTGTTTGCTTTTTCTTGGTTAAGTCTTGGAGTTATGTCACTTAAGGTGAAAAATAACAGGATAATAAGGATCAAAAGAATATCGATTGCTGAAGTCCCTTAATGTATACATCTCTTACATGTATAATGTGTTTAAAACCTCTTGTAAACTGTTCTTTCATGTTCCTCTAAGTTGCTGCTTCTGTATGAAATTCATTAGCAGTCCCTTTAAAAGAAGAGCAATTAAAAAAGCAATAAATCTGTGAGATTTCCTAATTGAAATCCTTGTGAATTATCAGCAGTCTTGAGATCCTGAATTCTAAAATATCCATCGTATGGGCTCACTGCCTTCTCATTGATATGAAGTGGCAGAAAAAGTAGAGTGGTCTGAAAATTTTTCAGAGTTCACAGGAAGGGTATTTGCAGAAATGTTTCTCTTACATTCTGAATGTAATCTTTTTTTTTCTTTTCTCCAGCTTTTCCCCTTTTATAATAGGATAATTTGTGATATGCATCTGGTACCTTTATCTTTTCTTGAGAAGTTATTATAATGCTTCTATTTCTAACCTTCAATTTATGTTCCATTGTGTCCTACAGAAATTATTTTCTATTGCACACGTTCCCCAGTTCAGATAGTTTTATTATTGTGTCCTTTTCAATTCACTAAGAACACCTTTACATTCTGACAGAAACACAGTTCTTCAAAACACAGATGACCTAAATCTTAAGGAGAAATGTAGTATCATTTCCCATGAAGACTTCTGTTTCATTCTGTGATCCTGGAAGACCATTCTTAAGTATCACAGATATGAAACTGTTATGAAATGAATTTCCCATGAAAGTGAACTCTCACCCAGGAGAGATTAAACACTTGCTTTGTGTGTATCATCCCTTCTGAGCGAGACTTATACCACAGTGCACTGAGAAAATATATTGGGACATATTATCTTACGTTTTGCTGTATTCGAGAAAGAACACTAACGTACTTTAAAATAGAAGAAATAATTTCTAATTGTGTTAGTATTTGTGAATGTAACATGGTCTCTAAAAATAACACAATGAACACCTGGAAACCATTTGACTTACAAATATCCAAGATTGCCAAGACTTTGCAATACCAGTACAGACAACAAAATTAATAATGAATTAATTTTTCTTCTTTGATTATTCATTATAATAAAGTTCAGTGCTGTGACCATGGGATCTTATTTTACCTGTGCATTTCTGTTTTGGTCTGCAGAACAGAGTCCTCTCTCAAATTGGTCTGTGTTCAAGTATGACCCTAAACTGCTTCCTGAATATCACTTGCACCCTGTTTGAAAATTGAGTTAATTTTTTTTATAGTCTTTTTGTGATCACAATGTCTGGTTCCAAATTAACTTGTTTGCAATACCATTCCAAAGGGAAAATCTTGCTATCCCTATGGCATAGGTTGGGATACAAGAGCAAACTTAGGTTAGAAATACTCCCCTAATTGTAGGCATCTTACTTCAGTCCTTTTTTTTTTAGTATTTTGGTGATTACATAGGTTCAGAACACAGATTTACCTTGAACTTGGCTGAAATGGGGAATATTTGAAATTTAATGTATAAAAGTGATGAAGATCAGATCTCACACCAGGAAGAAGGAACACACAAAACAGTCTGTTCTCCCTGCCCTTTGAACAGAGTCACTGAGATCAGTTTCAGAGGTGGGTAGCCTCAATCACTTCCTTCTTGTCTGTGGGAACAGAGGTTGATTATAAGTTGATTAAGTTACCTGACCTATTTTGCAGGTAATCTGATTGATCTAGTGCAATACTTTCAGGAATGAATTGGTTCTTGTGCACTGAAGTAAAAGTTGTATTCTGGATTCCCTATCTAAACTCGTTCCCCTTCAGACTTCATTCCAAGGTTTTCTTTTCTTGCTTTATTGCCTGCTCTTGTTCTAGCCTGACTGTAATGATAAAAGTTAACTGATAGTGGAAATTATTTATATTCACAATGCCCGTGAGAGTTCTGTCATGCATTTCCACTTCTGCTAAAAGATTTTAAGCCAAAATAAGGTTGCTAGAACTGGTCCTGATCTTCAGGTAGATTGTGTAAATTTCTCGTACACCTTTCTTTCTTCCTGCTTCTCCAATCTCTTAATGTTTCTGCTGCGGCCATGTAACAATCAAAGTGAAACACTTCGTCAGTGCTGCGACGGGGTATCAGAGGGTGTGTAAAAGCACAAGAATTAAGGCAACCCTACAGACAAAAAGACTTTAATTGACCAAAGGTTTAGATAAGTTTTTGATCAGGTCTTCATTTAACTGATATAGGGGAAGGCAGCACACTTAAACTGGTGGAGTGAAATGTTGTAAGAATATAATAGAGGACTAGGTCACTGTCACAATTGTACCAGGTCAATACTCTTCAATTAGTGAGCCATGAAATTAAAACCTCTGTGTACTCAAATGCAAATTGTCAAAAACGGAAGAAGGGAACATAAAGAAAATATTTAGTCATAAATGAAAAACGTTAAATCAATACCACAGAGGTGGTCCACGAATATTTTTCTTCAAAGGAAAAATTCAGTTACTGTGCTTCAGTGTTCCTTTGCTTTCTTGAACCTCTGCTTTCTCGGAAACAGAAGCTCACTCTTGAACAATGGTGGAGGTCTGGAAAAGTGTCTTTTGCGTGATTGACAGCTTGGAAATCCTACACTCACAGAATATTTACTCCAACAGATGTTTTTGCTGTCCCTGTTATTTTTTCATTTTATTTTGCATAACCACTGTAATTGCGTCACAGCTATGTGTATAAAAAAGAGTTTGAAGTAGGTTTAATGTTTTTTCAAATAAACTTCAGAAAGATTTTGCACCTGTACCAATGTCTCTTTTCAGGCATAAATACTTCTTTCTGAGCTGGAAAACAATCCAGCTGCTGTTACATCAAAAAAACTGCTGTTACATCAAAAACTACTAACAAATCTGACTCTCTTACTGGTTGGAGCACTTTGCTTCTAATTCTTCCATCACCTGGCAAAGCACTCCAAACAGATGAATTGCCTTTAAGCCATTTTACTCCTGAACCACATTGTCCCAGTATGATTCCCCTCGCTTCCCACTTTGTCACTGATGTAAGAGACTAAAGTCATTGTAATTACACCGCCAACATCAACCCACCACACAGCACTACTACTTTTCATCTGTACCTTAATTCTCCTTCCCTCTGCTGATCCTAATGGAAACCAGCCCTAAACCAGCCAGCCTCTGACTAAATGTCAGAGGCATTAGTAACTCTAAATCTCTTATCAACAGGCATATTCTTATTTGGGGAGTGGAAATGGGTGAACTTATTTGTGGTACGAGAAGCTATTATTTTGGTATGGGAGGAGAAGCTCTTAACAGTTTACCTGAAGTTACTTTAACACTAAGAATGGGCAGAGTAACCAGGGTGTATAGTAAATTAAAGTATATTGGAAAACTTCTAGGGCAGCTTTGTGTGTAATATTAAATGCATTATTACGCATGCTGCTTGGAACCTGCTGAGCCCCTGTCACTGAAGACTAAGAAATTAGAGGCTTTCAAGCTGTGTTTTGAGAGAAACTCTCCAGCTAGATACATTCTTTACCTTCTTAGGGTCTGGATAGACCCTGCACTACTGAATCATAGCACAGTACAAGCTGTGAGTAGCAGTAGGGGCACAAACTGCCCTGTGCCAGTGGAAACAGCTTCCAGCTGACTAGTGATAATGGAATGCCAGGAAGTGGAGAAGAAACCCCACTGGGCACCAAAACTGTACCCAGCCCATCAAAGTACATGTATATGCCCTGGCTCTGCGCCCTGGCCCTCAGCAGTCATTGGGGCAGAAGAAAGAGGGAGGGTTAGGTGGGGTGCTGTGTTATGTCTCACTTCTCCCACCCCGTCCTCTTCATCTCCTCCCCACAGGAAATTGAATGGCTTGTGTGAGTCATTCCATGACTTGGAAACAGGGGAAACTGTGAGTGGGGATGGTGGAGACTGTGTGCTCATGTAATGGTGTGCTGGGGAGTCCTGGGGTATCTGCTTCCATGCCTGACTTCTGGCCAAAGGTTTGTGTGGGTTGGCAGTAAATTAACCAAAGTAAAATTTGAGTGGGTCCTGCGGGTAACACTTGCCTGTGCCTGTACTCTGTTATGGAGAAATGAGAGACCACTTGTAGAAAAAGTCCATGCTGGGGAAACCTTTGGGAAATCCAGAAAAGAGCCTTCTGTATTTCTTCTCTTGCTTGCTTTTTCATGCTGTTTGAATTCTGGTGTATTGGAACCTGTGTTCTTAATGTCCAAAAACATAATGAAGAAAAACTGGTATAAGAACTCCTTTGGAAGGCCCCCTTATTATTGAACTTGACTTGCTTTTAAGTGTCTTTAGCCATGTGGTCAAAGCAAAGTGAGGAAAAGTATGTCAAAAATTAAGTTTGTTGTTTTGGGTTGAGATTAACTTGTTTGAATTTTAAAATTATTGTTTTATTTTTAAGGCTGGTGATGACATTGAACTTAAAGCAAGGAGACTGGCTAATGGAAGAGGCCATGGAAGTGGAAGTGACAGCGGCTGAAGTGGAAGGAAAAAAATGAAAATATAAAGTGATAAAAATCACGTGGGTGATACGACTGGGTAATTTCTCTTTTAGAATGCTATGAAAACTGATGTATGCCTAGCTTGATTGTGGAGACTTAGTAATACCTGTAATTTGATACTTTATGCAAGGATAGAAATTGAGTGAGTTTTGAAAGAATATTATTGCTTACAAATTGATTAGTCTTCAACAATAAGCAAACTTGTAGAACACATGCCTGAAATATTGAGCAAATAGAAAACGGATCCTAATGCTAAATAGGTTTGATAGTGATAGCGAATGTTATCCTGATATTTATCTTGGGGGGAGAAAAGGTGTTTGAGAAAAGCTTCAATGTATGAAAGGTTTGTATGTAAACATTAGCATTTTCATTGCTGTTAGACACCTGTCCTGATTCTGCTATTGTAATAACTGGTGCAGATTACAGCAACTTAAAACAATATTGGGGTATTTAAACAAGAAGAGGGTATTTGAGTTGAAAATCAGGAATTCGAGGAACTTTTTGCAAGGATAATTTGAAGATCGCAGAGTATAATTATGAAAGTGCTTATTTTGATTCTACTCACTTTGAGTGGTTATTTATCCATTTTTTAATTATTTGGTGCTAATATTGCTGAATTCAGTTCTATACGTACTGGAACTGTGTGATCTGAAGGCAGATCACAGTATTGTGCTGGTTTTTTCCCCCAAGTACAGGATTCTGTTTCAGTAAAACTGGGAAGAAAAGTTGCTTATGTTAGAAAAAGACTCTTTTTCTTCTTGATGTATTAATTTAACATTCTAATTGCCTTTTGATAGTTTGAAACAACTATTTTAAGCTAAAAGGGTCTACTAGAAATAAGTGGAATTTAATGAAATTTGGAGATAGATTATATATACCTGAAACTTGTTGGTTTTCCTCCTATTTGCTTTTTATTGCTTTTGCTATTTTTGTTCTGTTCTCTAAGATCACTAGTGGCAATCACTCTACTGGTATATCCACTATGAAGTGGAAAATTTGTACCAGTCACCAAAACATGAGACTGTGGATTTGTCAATTTAGGTCGCTTCTCAAAAAAATCTTCTCACACTATAAGGGGTTGAGTGAACGAGATAGATAGGGAAATGAAGTTTAGGTTTATAAACATGCATGATTAATGCTGTTTTCCATTTGCTCATTAAATATATGCAAAACATGCAGATTTTATTACCAAGTAAAATTCCATATAGAATAAAGACGATGAATGCCATTGTTGCCATGTATTTGATTGAGGTGTGAGAAGCAGATATTATTAGAATATAATTTGGTGTATCCATACTATTCCAAAATGAAGAAACTCAAACAGTAATGTAATAATATTTATTCAAAGGAAGCAGTCCACATTTTCTGAATGCTTTTCATTTTGTAACATATATGCAACTCTCTGTTACAGAATTCAGAACGATACAATTTCAGACACAATGAATGCTATACCAAGAATTTAACAGTATGCATTAGAAGTAAACCAGAATTGTTTTCCTCTGAGGTACTCCCTGTCTTTGTGAATTTCCTTAAGTGGAATTCTTGACACAATTGCTGAAGTAGAATTTAAAAACAGACCAAATTCATTAGCTGTATAGGCAGATATGATTTCTGAGAAAAAAATTCTCCTCCCCTATGTTTTGGGCAAACTTCAGAACTGTTAAAATGACCATGGAAACAGGTGAAAGAGAAATGGAGCTGATAACTGACACCTATTTTTATGATAAGCAGGTGTGAAACATTCTGCATTTGATGGTCTGTGATTTGCTGAAGGAGGTTTTTAAAAGAAATAAGCAAAAAGCCCTAGCTCTTACACGTGTTTAGCTTTCCTGGACAAAGTCTCAATAATTTTACATATTTTTGACTTTGCCTTTAAACATTGCTTTACTGTGTAGTTAGTTAAATAGTGGTTTTAAAAAGAACTCTGTACCTTTCCTCCAAGTTAGCTGAATTCCCTAACCATCTTTGCCCTTCTCTGGACTCTTTCCAAATAGTCGACATTTCCTATGTACTTTGGGCACAGTACTGAACATTTTTTTATATACAACTTCGTAAGCGCTGAACAGAGGAGATGCATGTTTGTGCTCTTGCTGCCCTTTACGTGGTTAGTGTTCGCTGCCGGTAGGATGAGTTTGAGTTGCATTTGGCTGTCAGCCTGTCTGTTTCTTCAGAGTTGCTGGCTAGCTGGTTTATACCGATGCACAGGGATAGACTGTTCACGGGCAGAGGACTTTGTCTTTCTTCACGAAGTTCCCGTTCACACATTCTTCCAGCATGAGTTTCCTGTGAATTGCACCTTTACCCTCCAGCATAACAGTTGCTCACACCATTTTTTCTGTCACCTGCAAACTTGATAAGGGTATAATGAGGTAATTCATTCTGTCATCTGGGTTGTGGATAGTGTTGATGAAGAGCACTGGTCCCTTGTTGGGGCAAACAGTGGAGCTTGAGGAACACCACCCAAAGCTGACTGCTACACAGACTTTGAAATTTTAACTACCACTCTCTGAACTGATAATCTCAGTTTCCTTCCACCTTATAGTCTGCCTTCGATGCATACCTCCTCAGTTTGGCTACAAGGACACTATAAGAGACCATTTTGAAATAAAATTTTTAAGTCAAAATAAGCAATACAAAGTAACTAGCTGCTGTCCCCTTATCCAGTTAGTCATCTTACAACAGAAAGTGATGAGGTTAGTCAGATGTGTGACTTGGTAAATCTATGCTGTCTGCTTCCATGTCCTTCATGTGCCTAGAAATGGCTTTGAGGCCTTCTGTGATCTTCTTGGGCATGGAAGTATGGCTAACTGACTGTAGTTTCCCACATCCTTCTCCATGCCCTTTTTGGGACATAAGATTAGTCTTTTTCTAGTTGCTTGTTCTAGTTCTGAGAGCTTCTCTTGATCACCACAGTCTTTCCAAGCAGATGGAACAGCCTCATGATGACTTTAGCAGGTCATTCTGCACCACTGGATGTTTGGTTAGCTTCTTTGGGACCTGTACATGTTCACCTTATTCAAGTAGTCCATGACTCATTTTTCTTCTCATCACACCTTTTCTCCCCAAACTCTGTTAGCCAGCACACGGACTTAGGGTACTTGGTAGCAGAACTTGCCACTGAAGCAAGGAGGGACCAAGTACATCAAACTTCCCTTCATTACTAGATTACCCACCCCACTGTGTAGTGAGCCAAAGCTTTTCTTGGCTTTCCTTTTACTGCAGTGTACACCGGTACCTTCCCATTGCCCCTCGCTTATCCTTCCAATTTTAACTCCAGTAAAGCACTGGCCTTTCAAATTCTCCTGGAGTTCTTCTTTATAATAAATATATCACTACCTCCACTTCTTGTAGCCTGTCTTCTTGTATTTGTACTTAGTTGGGTTCTTTATCCGGCCTGGACACTTTCTGCTATGGCTGCTCATTTTCTTGCTCTTAGATCATTTCATCCAAAACTTGTCTCACTTTCTTTGATCATCTTTGTGCTCCAAGAAGGCTAACCTCAGTCAGACCTCATGAGCTCCTCTTTTCCCTGGACAATATTCTATGAAATCCTGCCAGCAGCTTCCTGAGTAGACTGAAATCTGTTCTTCTGAATGTCTGGGGTCTTTACAGCTTGCTTCCCTGTCTTTCCACAATTCTTCCATCTGCAGATTACCACAGCATAGATTCCCAGCAACTATCACATTCACAACCAGTTTTTTTGTATACAATAGAGAACCTTCCTAGTTGGCCTATTCCATTCTTTCTTGGGGGGAAAAAAAAAAAAAAAGAAAACCAAAAACACCCAATGTACTTTTAAAACCTTCTAGATTACTTGTGCTACACAGTACTGATTTCTTAGTAGTACATATGAGAGTGGTTAAAGTCCTCTATGACAACCGAGACACATGACTGGAACATCTTCCAAATGTCTGAATAATGCTTTGTCTATCTACTTTTGGATAGCTGCCACAGCCGTTCATCAACATCTACTTTGGCTTCTCCTAGGTCCTGTTTCAGACTATCATTCCACAGGACAGCTCCATGTATTTGTTTCTTTATGTACAATGAAGTAATTTTTCTTCCCTTTTTCCTAAAAATTGTATATCTATCTATCTCACAACTCTATTCATGAAATTTATCCCATCTTGCCTTTTTCGTTTGTTGACCCACTTTTGTCAGGTATCACATCTGTTCCTTTCCAGCAGCCTGCTCTTTGAAGATCATTGTGTATTTGTAGAAGCCAAAGCTTCTTGCCAGCTGCAAAGCCATGTGTTGAGTGACAGAATATCCTCCTCCTACTGTAGCCTTTCTCCTTGACTTGATTTGATTGAGACTCTCACACAGGTCCCTGTCCTCTTCACCTGAGTCCTCGGAGCCATCTAATTGCCCTTGATCTCAGTCTCCCTGAGCATTATTTTTCATGCTTATGTGGTTGTGGCAATAGGCAACAAGGAGCAGCAATTTGAGAGCTAGTTGAGTTCCAGCAGTATCTGCAATGTTGAGGATCCAGGCCTTGAACAAGCACTAAACCTCCTTGAAACAGCAAGTTTGATTGGAAGATGGGCTTGTATGTGAGTCTAATTAAACCAATTATTTCACTGATCTTAATGAAAATAAACCCATTTACAAAATCTGATTTTTTCTTGCCATCACCCCTCCAAATAGAAACTTTATTTTCTCCCACCGTTCCCCTTAAGGAACTGAATGGCCCCTTTCACATGACTGGAGACTTCTCTGATTGGAAATAATTTCAGGAAAGTTCATTGTGAGGAAAGATGAGTTGCTTCTTAATGTACACTCTTTATAGGCCAGTCTGGAGACAAAATGACATCTTCGATATTTCAGAGATTATTGCTTCAATTCAAGGCTCTTAAAATGTAATGGCCATTCCTCCTCGGAATATTTTACCTTATCGTAGCTTGTATGACAGTATAAAAGGCATAGCTTATTTCCTGGCACTTCAGTAAATGTGCAGCTTGGCCTAGAAGTTTGGATTAAAAGGTAACCGAGTTTCAGGCCTAATGAATGTGAAGGGCCAGTTTTTGTGATTCATATTGGCCCAGACTTCTGTTTGATGTTAGTGGAAGCTTAGGGAGATAAAAGACTGAAGTTTTAGACCTGGTGCTGCTTAGCCATCTGCATTTGAATATTTTTCTTTAAAATCTGTTTAGGTAGCAGAATAGCTGGACTGAAATTCTCTGCCTATGGAGCTTTGAATTCTCTGCATTTAGGAAGATGTCTGGTTCTTTAGCAGCTGAAGTAAAGACTTGGTTTCCTATAATTAGGAATCAGCTTCAGAGTTTCAGCTCTTCATCCTAAGTGGATGGCTTAAAAGGCGATAAAAGGAAAGAAAGTAGGAAGTCTTTAAAACTAAATTTTTAACAGGAAAGAGCAGTATATTCAAGCACTCCGTCCTCGTTCTGCAGTCACTGAATCTCGCTCAGGCTTTTGTGAGCTGACTTAGCATTCTGGTTTGGGGTGGAGCAGAGGTGACTTTCTGCTCAGTGAGAGAGGCTCTTGCTGACACTCGTTGCTGTGGCAGCCAGGGCCAGCTGACCTGGTTGTTTACCCCATGGAGGGGTTGCAGGTGTGGGGAGGAGTGGACAGGACAGGTGACCCCAACTGACCAATAGGGTCTTCCATCCCATCTGCCATGCTCAGTACAAAAGCTGAGGGACCAAAGGGCTTGGGCTGGTTTGTCTCTAGTGGGCTTCTCTGTGATGGTTTTCTTTCTTCAGTGAATGATGTCTGAGGAGGACCCTGTCAGTTCATCTGCCTTTTGATCCTGGTCAGTGTGTTCCAGTTCCCATTTGTCACTGAGTCCACCAGTGACATCTCCCTTGGAGCTTGACACGGTTTCATGTACATTTGCATATATAGTATCCATTTCATTATTTCCTTTTTATTTTATTATTATTATTTCATTAAAGTAGCTTAGTTTTTTCCTGAAGTCATAACTCTTTCTCTTCTTCCTTCCCTTGGAGCAAGAGGTGGGGGAGAGCATCTCTCATCTTGTCACTGGCCAACCCGGACAAAACCACGGCACTTAGGAAAGGGAATGCTTCTGGAAATTGATTAAAAAAACAGAAAATAAGAAATCAGAATAATTATTTCAAGAACTGTTTATTATTAGCCTGGTTTTTTTCTTTAGGGAAAATGAGGAATAACTGTGCTATGCTCTGAAATTGTAGTTCTGTTTCTGGGACTAGGATTTGTCTCACTGTCTTTAAGCAGAAAATGTCCACTTGTTCATTTACCAAGCTGTACAGAACCATTCTGATGGTCTCCAGAAACTGATTTATATTCCACCTACACAACATTCCCTCTACAACCTTTGAAAGAAAACTACTGTTGTAACAACTTCTTTTCCTGTTCTTAACATTCAGCTATCTCTGTGAGCTGAAACAAGTACCCTGTAGAAAAGCCAGATCATTTCTGCAATTGTGCTACAAGAACCAGCCAGGCTTCCCTGTTGTTCACTTAAAAATACTGTGAGAAAGAATAATCTATAAAAAGGAACCTGAAATCCACAGATTTACAAACGGCAAGTGAGTGCCAGGACTGATGTATGTGTTAGAGGTAACTGTCATATGCGTCCTGTTAGCTGTAGGAGTTGAGGCATGAGCCTACTGCTCAGGAGATTGCCAGGAATTTGTTCTGTCTACCCAAAATATCAGTCATCAGCATTTTCTTACAGCATGCGGTGGCGATATTTTCTTTTTAATTCTAGATGATTAAGAACCTCAGACTAGCAGGTTTCTTACTTAATATCTGTAATGTTTTTCCTTCTAGTTGACTTAGCTTTTCCCAGAAATATGGGAAGATTGATCCTGTTCTTTAGAGCACTGTGATCCTAGTGCAAACTTTATCCTAGAAGCCATAGAACATCCTTGCAGTCACTCACAAAAGTGAGATCTAAAAGACCTGATACCCACTGGTGTGCAGGTAATAATTGGTCTTTAGCAAATAGGTACAAAACTAACTAATCACTAAAATCTGCATTTGGTTTTATGGGCTAGGTATTTTGTGGAGCTTGTTCTTTGCCCTGAGAAACTACAGATTACTTCGTATGTAATTCTGCTGTGTAATTTCTGTGGATAACATCTGAGTTTTGCTTGTTGGAGGCTTTCACATTACATATGCAAAGTTAAAACTTGATTGGGGTTTATAGAAGACATCCCTGTCAAGAAGTCTCTTACATACAGCATAGCTAGTGGGACTGTACATTTCACAAGATAGCCTTAAGATGCTGTAGGTCAGTTCTATGACAGAAAAATATTAAAAAAAAAAAATACTTTTTTGAAGTAATTATTAGGGTGAAAGTGGGAAGGAAGTAGGCTTCTGTGTTCTGTGTATGTTTGGAAGTAATTTTCAGGTATCCAGGAAGTGGGGGAAAAATGTGCCTTTGGCAGTAAAAAATGCCTTTATACACTAGGTTTATTAGATTGGAGTGTTTCCAGAAGCTCATAATGGTATCTTACTTCACTATAATGAGAAAGTTTTGCATACCTTATATGTGAGGTTTGATTATTTTGATATGAAGTTATTGCCAACCTATGGACTTTTAATAAAATATGTCTACGATTAGGTAATCATAATGCTACAAATAGAAATTATTTGGATATGGGTGAATTGATAACTCAGTGGTGAAAAGCACTTAATGTGTTGTCAAGCATATTAATATGTAAGTTAGTTAATATAGCTTATAAGAGGTAGATTTAAGAAATGGGTTCTTGGACTTTTTTCCCCAGAATGATAGTCTTACACTTTTTTCTGCTATTCCGAGGATTTTTGTGCAAGGTTTGTTACAGAGAATGCTGTCTTGATTTTTAACATTTTCATTATGATGTCTCTTAGTCTGTGAATTGACATTCTTTGTTAATAATTCGATTGGTCAGTGTCACACTTACTGAAAGTAACAGTAATTAAATACTTCAGCCTTATCTAATATGGGTCCCCCATTGTAGGCGAAGAACAGCAGTCACAACATAGGAATTCTGAACATGTCAGTTCTCTTAAAATATTACACTTTATGCCCCCACACTTGAATATAGGATGTATTTATCATGGTATTTGCTGATCTGTATTTTGTGAATGTTGAAGTATTCTGGGCAGAATCCTGGATACACTGAAGCCATTAGCGGGTCTAATAGATGTACCCATGTAGCATTGGGTTCTAAGGTTTCACCCTTTGGGTTGAATGTTCTACCAGATTTGAGAATTCAGTCCTTCCCACAAAATATAGTTTTTCATCTTAAGCTTTGAGTGGTGAGTTTAAGATGTCTTGAGATCCAAACATGATTTCTAGAGTGTTACAAACTTTGTGAAAATCAGAGATTAAAGTGGACAGAATAGCTGCTTAACTTTTGGAAAATTGGCTTCATTTTTTTGAAATACAGACTTCGGTTAGCTCATCCTGGGTTTTTTTGAGTGGAGTGAAGAGTAGAACTCCAGTCTTAATATAGAGAGTGGACATCTAGGAACCAAGAACAGCAGCAGGAGAGTGAACTAGGAAGGAGAGAACTGTCTTGTTTTCTGGCAAATGTTTTCTAGCTTGCACACTGTCTGGAAAGCTGGAAAGCATTACAGTCATCATGTTACAGAATAAAAGCTTATACTGAAACTTGTATTTTTCTGTTGAAAACTGTGGTTATGTGAGGGAGGTGATGTGACTTAATGAAGGGCTAAATTGTCTGGACATGTTATAGCAGGAGACAGGATGGCGGATTGGAACGACCAGCGGGAAGCAGACAAAGAGGAGAAACCATTAGATCCCACTATTCTAATCACAACTGATAGGGGAAAAAGCTCGGTTAGGTCTACTGGGAAGTCTTTGCATTTCTTAGGAGTCGAACAAAAACTTTTCATCTTGAATGCTAGAAAGAAACCCAAAATGTTTCTTCAGGAATTATATTGGGAAGTTAAGATAAATTACCTGATGCAAATACATAATTTCTCTTAATGCTCTAAACAGATGAAAAACCCTAGGAATTTTCAATTTATGCTGAATGCAGACACATCTTGTGGTACTCTTAATCATGCTGATATCTGAGTGATAATTGTTATGGAACTTACACAAACATCAATATAAGACTATATTGAACTATGAAAGCAAAGTCCAAAGTATGCCTCAAAAGGGCAACTTGTCTTCACTGATATTACAGTAGGTATGATAGATGTTCTTTACTCCTTCTGAGGGAGAAAAAGAAAATAAGAATGTTTCCAAAACTGCATCCAAAGTTTCATCTTCCCTGACCTGTCCCCTCATCTTTTTTATTTAGTTCTAGACAGAGGAGGAAAAGGGCTTGAAGTCTCATGTTATAGTACTTGGTGCGTGTGTGTGTGTTTGGGGTTTTGTTTGTTTTTACATAACAGAACTGAAGAATCACTAAGGAAACCTGTTTGAAATTGAAATTGTTAATGAGAAGAGACCATCGTAGGAACATGAGCAGGAACAGCTGTGAGACCAAATGATTATGCAGATAGAATAAAAAGTTTCCTTGTTCTTACAGCATAATGGAGTGAAATATATTTGGTCAAAATGAAGTCCAGTTGTATTGTATTCTTGGCTTCATATATAGATAATAAAAGGTTGGTCCTTAGTTCAATTTGCAAGCTACTCCAGACCAGAGAACTAATTGAAAAGTGTGCACAGAAATAGGGACCTGGGCAATGTTTAAAAAAAAAAAAAAAAAAAAAAAAAGACATACTACTGTGGGATATGAAATCCCATGTGAAAAGGATTATGTATTTCTAACGCAGTAGACAGACAAAAACTGATAGTATTTATAGGATGGAATCCATGTGCGGTGCAGGTAAAATAGTGTTGTTAAAAGAAAATCCCTCTTGAAGCAATGTTTGTGACTTTTTTATATTTTTTTTTTGGGTGTGTGTTAGATCCCCAAAAGCAACCTTAGTTATGCACACCTCTGTAGCAGGAGACAGTCTCTCATAATTGTAAGTCCTGTTTCTTAAATTTTCAGACTTTCTTTTCTCTCTGAAAGAATCTGCTGCCAACCTATAGTATCCAGATGCCTTTCAAGTTTCAGGAGAAACAAACATGCAAAAGGAACCTAGAGATTTCTTTTCATGAGAAAACAGTGTTTTTAATTAAATTCTTAAGCTATCATTCATGTATCTGTTTTATACAAGTACCACAGAATTTGTTGATAGCTTTCAAAGGATGAACTTCTCTCTTAAACTGCAGATTAGAAACTCTGCTTCTGTTCAGTGTAGCATTGTTGAAAGTTCTCTGAATTGCTATGAAAATATTTTGATTTTGTGGCTTCTAAAGAACTCAAAATTCAAGGAAGTTAGTCTGGTTTGGGAGTTCATGCTAATCTTCTCATGTCTTTATTGTCAAGCTGTAATGATCGATCCAGCTGGCATTATGCCTTCAAAGTCTCACTTAGCAGGACCGGGAGATATAAAAACAACCTATGGACTTTCACTAGCAGAATAAAAATCACTTAGCTTTAGAATAAATTTAATATTGAACAATAAAATCAAAAGGAACCATCAGTGTTAAGAAACAATGAGATATGAATGTGAGGAAGAGGGAAAGAGACGGAAATGTAAAACAATTAATTTGCTCTCTGTCTTAGAGCAAATTAGAGCACAGTTTAATCAACTTGATTTCTAGAAGGATAAAAGCTAATAATTGATCAGGTAATAAGATTAAAGGCTAACCACCAAAAATGCAAATAAACAATAAGTGGAAGAATGGTGTATCTTAATGAGTGCAAGCAGAGCACACTTACTCTGCTACTTGTACGGTTCTCAAAGGAGAACTGGCCTGTCCTCCTGAGTGTGAAACCCACTAAGATGGGTCAGGGAGGGAGGGAGAGGAGTTGATCCCTTGAAGACTGAAGGGTGTTTAGTTGCCTAAGGGGATAGGGGACTCATGATGGGATGCAGAAGGAAGGCCATTTTGGGTTTGTGTATTAAGTATTGTAGAATCTTTTAAGGGGATTGTGGGGCTATGAGAGACTTAATATGAGATCTTTAGAGAAGGACCAACGGTGGAAAAAGGGAGAAAACAGGGGTGAATTGGGCAAACAAGCATGGGAAAATGGAGTTTTTGGTCAGTAAGTTTGTTTGGCTAAGCACTGCACCTAATCACCAAAGTCTGTCATATCTGCATATTAAATGCTATTCCTGTTTTCCTCAGTGAGAGTCCTGTCTGTTGTTTGTGTTTTTGTTGAGGTCTCAGTGACAGCAACTGGAGAGAGTGTGAATGTTTCGCTAAGGAACTACAGAGCTGCATGCATGTGTACTTCACCAGCTAATTTCAGGCCAAATTAGCTGTTGAGTAGGATAAGGGGTCTAGAAGTGAGGTACTGGAGAGACAATAGGTTTGGGGGCCAGACGGAGGAGAGACCAGCAGTCTGAGAGTCAGCTATTTGGTTGGCTAGGTGGTCCTTTCACCTTCTGGGGCAGACTCTTAGTCTCTTAGAGAAAACCATAGGTCTGGGGCAACTTGTTTTTGGAGATAGTGATACAACACTATCCACTGTAGAAGGGCTTCAGTTCAAATATGATGTTCACAAAAAAGACAGGAAGCTCTTTTTTTCTACTAATGCTTTCTTATTTCTCATGTTTCTAGAAAATTCTCAATGATTTCAGCCAGTTTAGAAAAGGGAATTTATCAGTGTAAAATTTTATCCTCCAAATGAATTTGGCCAGGTGGATTGTATGTGAGGTCAGTGATTTTGGAATTTTTTTATTTCCTTGCTTAGTTACAACTTCAGGAAATGTTATATGCTCATCCTGACTGATGAGAACAGAATCAGTTTTATGTTCTAGCTCCTTTCAAGTGCTAGAACATGTCTGGATGCATAGTAGTTTGGACTATGGTTTGGACCATCCAAGGAGGGTTTGGAGCATGAAACTGAGCAAGTAGTGTATTATCTTCAGATGTCAAAAAAACCTAATATACCATCAACCTTGGGTTTTTTTGCAATTTTTCTGTTTTTATAGTTTTAATTATATCTTCATTCAAAGTCTGTATCAAGTGAACTCCTGTCCACAGAGGGTACCTGTACTGTGAAGTAAAATTTGAGTTCAGTGAATTTTCATACTAACAGATGACAACAGAAGTTAATAGCTGAAGAAAAACTGTTCAATGTGGCCAACTGAAGTTAAAGCAATGCCTCACTTGAGCTTAGTTTTCTTTCTGCGTAAATGAAGTTCACATGAAAGACAATTGGGTTGTATCAGCAGTGAGTAGACTAGAAAGAGAAACCAAGTTTGTTATTTCCCTATTCTGTAACCTTTAAAGTTTCTGACTTACTGTGAGCTAGTGTGCTGTTGAGCAGGAACTCTGAAAAACAGAGCGTTGAAGCCCCAGAATTGAATAGCCACTGCCACTATTTCTCCTCAAACAACTAGGAAATACTGCTTTGAAGTGTTCCGAACTGTACCCACAGTCTTGCACAAAAAGAAAGGCAGAAATGCTTTCTGATTTGCTACAGATAACAG
The DNA here is from genome assembly GCF_963924245.1 of Chroicocephalus ridibundus. Classification (NCBI taxonomy): domain Eukaryota; kingdom Metazoa; phylum Chordata; class Aves; order Charadriiformes; family Laridae; genus Chroicocephalus; species Chroicocephalus ridibundus. Next base: position 82,749,569 of record NC_086285.1, on the reverse strand, counting down.
ATGGTGTGAAAGAAGTCTGTCATACATAATATTCAGCTGCCAAATCTCTTCTTATAAAAGGATTGAATAAATATCGAGTGCAGATGATATTTTATGAAACAGATAATCTCCCCAAATAGAATTTTTTTAGAGCTTTCCCTTTCCTGTAAGTATATAAATGTAAACAAAGTAAGAAGAAAGATCTTTACTGTTTTATGGAGAGTGACAGTGTGAGCTGGTTTTTTTTTCTTTAAATTGAGGGGAAAACACAATGCAGACTAAGATGCAACATTGGATCCTTTGAGTTCCGTATAGTTTGTTTTGATTACTGACCGCTTACTTTTTGATTGTATCTCACAGAATGTTGTTTGGGGTTTTTTTGTCCATACTAGATTCTTATTAGCTTCAATACTTTTTAATGGGCATTAAGAAGCTCATCAGACAAGCAGATTTCTGCAACTGGAGAACCATGGTGCTGCCACAGTTCATAGCATATAATTTTTGTTCAGGCTTAAGTTGGTTTGGGGGTGGGTGTTTTTGTTGTTTTTTTGTTTGTTTGTTTTCTTTTGTTTAGGGTTGTGGGTTTTTGGTTTGTTTGGTTTTCTTTTTTTGGGTTTTTTTTTCCAAATAGAAGGAGAGTAATTTTGGCACAGTATGTTAATTGTAATTAGTCACCTAATTCTCTTTTGTTTTATTGGTTCAGAATTGTGATTCTGATTGCTGTGATCAAGGTCTATACTGTGGTGAGAATGACAGATCTATAAAATCCCAGCAAAACTCTTTCTTTAGAAGAGAGCCTGAGCTCTCAGCAGTGTGTCACCCTCCATTGCTTCCACCATATCTGTCTCTTGAATGATAGTTAGGAGGTTTCCTCAAATAATGTAATCAAAACTTCCAGGTTATGGTTTTCTGGGTTTTTTTGTTGTTGTTCTGGTTTGTTTTTTTGAACTTGGTAGATGAACTTTGCTCAAGTTACAAACAGCATCAGATTTTTATTTTTTTTTAAATTTAATATTGAAACAGGGACTAAGTGAATCCCAGGCTCTGTACTGCTGGTCTCAGTAAGAAAAACTCAGATCTTGAGATGTTTTCTAACTTGAGTCTGTGGCCAGACTGAGTGTTGAATGCAGTCATAATACGCTCAAAAAATCTTTAATATTTGACAATTAAAATGCCCTTTACCAACGGTGTTTAGCATGTTGAACATCCTGTCCTGTTGAGCAAGCTATAATTTTTATGGTGAAAAAAAAAAAAATCAATGCTATTTAAGCACTCAATCAGCTTCAAGATCAACCAGTCTTATTTTCTCTTTTTTTTTTTTTCCTCCAAGTTTCCTGGCATGGAATTATTTGAAGCCAAAGGATGGGTCTTTCAGTACTGCCAGTACTTCTACTCTTCTCTAAAGAGAAGACTGTAAATCTTTGAGATTGAAATGTAATGCTTGCTGCTATTACCAGGCTGCAGTCATTTGTCTGAGTCACCTGTTTTTAATCCTATCCAGATCACCAGGCTTATTCTAGTATGTTATAGAATGGTGGACTTCTGTGCTTGTTTCTTGGCTAACTTCTACTTTAGGTCCATCTGTCTATATGGCTGAGCTTTGTGTAGGCTAAACTCCTAATGCTGCAGCTAGCACTTTAGTCTCATAGCCAAAAAGGAAAAAAGTAGTTTTGTGTCAGGTTCTGAGTCAGTAAGCTGAAAGACTTAATCACACTGGACAAGAAGCAGGAATACTCCTTTGATTTTTAAATGAGGAACTGTTTGGTGACATTTGGGGACTGCTCTTTAATAATTTTTCCACATCCACAGCTAATCTTAAGTCACAGAGGCTCAAATGTCTAAAAATTAAAATTCCTCTTGTCCAGAAGCTAACTGTAACATTTTGAAAAATAAGAAATTCTTAAATACAGTGCTTTCTTGTATCTTGATGGAATATTTGTCACTGATATAAGCTTGTTTATTAAATCTACCTCGTGAATCACTGTGTGTCATTGGCAGTCCCAACAGGGCATAATTGGCACTAAGGAAATAAACAAATACTTACAGCTAATAATAGCACTGCCAAAATCTGATCCTGCTTAAACTGAGGATATCCAATGTGAGCACAGCTGGTTGCCGTAGATAGTACAGCGTACATTCCAAAAAGCTACAGAAGCAAAAGGTGTGAAAAGCTTTTTACAGTTCTGGCTTGCATATTGTACAGAGAATAACTGCAGGATGTGATTAGTGAAAAGGAACTACCCATTCTTAAAAGAGCAATCATTCTCCCACAAGAGTCAGAAAGCTGTATCACGGCATGCAATGCATTATCAGTTTTTCAAAACTCCTGTAGTGAAATTGTCTCAATGTTCTATTCTGTGGGGTTTTTTTATAGTTCTTGGTGTGGTGTGTGCATTCAAATGTACTGTCTTGCGAGATGGATGACAAAACATATCTTTTTATTTCTGGACTAAATTGTAGTGCTCTTGAAGGTTAAAGTCACATCTTTGTGCCTGGAGAAGCCACATCTTAAACTGTCCCTTTACCTGAAGCCTCCTATAATTTTTCACTGCAAATTTCTGCCTTGGGTAGATACAGGTAGTGGACAGGCAGGCTATGTTGCTCCATGTTTGTCCCTTGAGTGTCTTTTCGCACAGTTTCACAGTGTTCTGTACACTTTATTTTCCTTTTCCAGATTTAAGAGCCAGGTATTGGTATTTTTAGTAAGCTCCATTAGTACTTCCACTGAAGCCAGTGGAGTTTCTCATTAAGTAAAATAGCTCTTCTCTAATGAAGGAGATTAGAATTTGGCTCAGTGGGAGCAAAACCCAACAGTAGGACCCTCAAATGTGGGTGGGTTGGTTATTTTTGTGTATTTGGATTTTTTAGAAAATGACAATGAAGCTTGTGTTTATGTAAAGGGGAATACAGACTATTAAAAACACTGATTTAAAAGTTCTTTTTAAAATAGTATGAGTCACTATTTAATATTTTATTGACTAAAACTACTTTGAGTGAGGGAGGGCTGAGAAGTAGATATTTGCTAAATTCTTTTGAAGGATGGAGTAGGGAGGATGTACAGAGCTATTTAAATTATTCAAACTTCTAAATAAGATGCCAGCAATAATTCAGTCATAACTTCTTGATCAATAACTGGAAAGGAGGGAGAAAGTCTCTGTTTTTCATTTAATATTTTACATTTCATCTGCATAGATATTGGTAAAATAAAGTGGAAATAATAAAGGCATAGAAACCTTCATCTAACCAAAGTATGTTGCTGTCATTTTTTATTAAGATCACAAATTCCAAAGTGATAGTGAAATCTGTTAAACTGGCAGAAAAACTCTTAAGCCTTAGCCATTTAGTGGTTTGGGGTTTTTTTTTAGCATTAAGAAAACAATGTTTATAGATGGATTCAAGGAAAGTATAAATAAAAAAAAGGATTATTTACATGGACACATATGAGAGAGCAAGGAAATGCAGTGTCTTATTACTTAATATAGCACATACACTCTTCAGTCAACGTACAGAGGTAAAATAACTTTTCGAGACTTTACTCACAATTGCGGTAAAGCTATGTCTTTTGAAAGGCTTTGGTATGGCCAGTTTAGACTATGCAAGAACCTGTGATACATTGACTAGTTAGAATAATGCAAACCTCATTAGTACTCCTCAAGGCCTGGCTTGTAATTTTCATTTTAAGCTGCCATCACTTACTCTATTTCTTTGCTTTTAGTGTTTTCTAGAGGTATAAAAACATGCCAGTGTTGTAGCTCTCCAGATATGCAATGTTGGGTGTTTTGTTTGTTGGTTTTTTTAGCTTGGCAGATTTGAATGTAGATTTGAATGAGTGCAATATTCTTACAAAAAGAGAAAACAGATGACAACAATTTGAAGTCTTGGGACTTACCACCATTTCATGCACGTGGTGCTTTGATATTTGTCCCACTGAGCTCCTAAATTAGGTGCCTCAGTAGGGAGTATCCTCCAGAGAATGGTTTGCCTGGCTGTGGTGGGTTGACCCTGGTCAGCACTAAGATCCCGTTCAGTCACTTGGTCTTTCCCTGTCAGCGGGATGGGGGACCGAATTGGAAGGGCAAAAGCAAGAAAACTCAGGAGCTGAGATAATGACAGTTTAATAGGTGAAGTAAAGCTGTGTGTACAAGCAAAGCAAAACACAGAGTTTATTCACTACTTCCCATTAGCAGGCAAATGTCCAGCTATTTCTTGACAGGGCCTCAGCATGCGTAGTTGTTCAGTGGGAAGACAAAGGTCGTAACCGTATACATTCCCAACAATGTCTCTCCGGTCTTCAAAAAAGGCAAGAAGGAAGACCTGGGAAACTACAGGCCATTCAGCCTCATCTCCATCCCTGGGAAGAAGATGGAACATCCTGGATGTCATCTCTGAGTATGCGGAGGAAAAGAAGGTTATCAGGAGTGGCTGACATGGATTGACCAAGGGGAAATCATGCTTGACCAATCTGATCCGATAGCCTTCTATGATGGCATGACTGGCTTGGTAGATGAGTGGAGGGCAGCGGATGTCGTCTACCTTGACTTCAGCAAGGCTTTTGACACTGTCTCCCATAATATCCTCATAGGTAAGCTTAGGAAGAGTGGGTTAGATAAGTGGACAATGAGGTGGATTGGAAACTGGCTGAATGGCAGAGCTCAGAGAGTTTTGATCAGTGGTGCACAGTCTAGTTGGAGGCCTGTAACTAGCGATGTTCCCCAGGGTCAGTACTGAGCCCAGTCTTATTCAACATATTCATCAGTGACCTGGATGAGTACCCTCAGCAAGTTTGCTGATGACACAAAGCTGGGAGGAATGGCTGATACACCAGAAGGCTGTGCTGCCATTCAGCGAGACCTGGACAGGCTAGAAAACTGGTTGAAGAGGAACCTTATGAAGTTCAAAAAGGGCAAGTATAGGGCCCTGCATCTAGGGAGGAATAACCCCAAGCATCAGTACAGGTTAGCAGTTGACCTGCTGGAAATCAGCTCTGCAGAAAAGGACCTGGGAGTCCTGGCGGACAACAAGTTGACCATAAGGCAGCAATGTGCCCTTGTGGCCAAGAAGGCCAATGGCATCGTGGGGTGCATTAAAAAGAGTGTAACCAGCAGGTCGAGGGAGGTCATCCTCCCCCTCTACTCTGCCTGGTGGGGCCGCACCTGGAGTACTGTGTCCAGTGCTGGGCTCCCCAGTTCAAGAAAGACAAGGAACTACTGGAAAGAGTCCAGCGGAGGGCTATGAAGATGATCAAGGGACAGAAGCATATCTCTTACGAGGAAAGTCTGAGAGACCTGGGTCTGGTTAGCCTGCAGAAGAGAAGACTGAGAGGGGATCTCATCAATGTTTACAAATATCTAAAAGGTGGGTGTCAAGAGGATGGGGCCAGACTCTTTTCAGTGGTGCCGAGTGACGGGACAAGGGGCAATGGGCACAAACTGGAACACAGGAAATTCCATCTCAGCATGAGGAAAACCTTCACTTTGATGGTGAGAGAGCACTGGAACAGGCTGCTCAGAGAGGTTGTTGGAGTCTCCTTTTCTGGAGATATTCAAAACCTCCTTGATGCATTCATGTCCAACCTGCTCTAGTAGCAGGGAGGGTTGGACTAGATGATCTCCATAGGTCCCTTCGAGTCCCCACCATTCTCTGATTCTGTGATCTTCCACCATTCCCTGAGATTTAATTGTTGAGCACGATGTCATACGGTGTGGAAATCACATGGTATGTGCAGTTTGGGTCAGCTATCTTGGTTTTGTTCCGTGCCAACATCTTCAGCGCTTCCAGCCTACCTGCTGGGGAGGCATAGTGGGTGGGGGGAGAGGGGAATAACCGTTGATGCTGTGCGCTCGCTGCTCAGCAGTAACCAAAATACTGATGTGTTGTCAGTGCTGGTTTTGTGACAAATCCAAAACACAACACCATACAGGCTGCTATCCATCCCAGCCAGAACCAGTACATTGGCCTGAGATCAGAATGCTCTACCACTGCTAATTCATACCTTATTTCTTGATCAGTTAATGCAGAGGGAGAGAAACTTCACCCAGATTTTGCAAAGTTCAGTAGTGTTTAAGAGGCAGGGCCTTCTCTGATACCGCCTGGACGTCAGTATTGGGTGTCAAAACAAATTCCCTGCCCATATACTTCCTTTGTTAACTTTATATTACTGCTGGTTTGTACGTACAATAACTATTTTGAATCCATGTTTTCACCTTTGATAAGCAGGAAAAGTGTTCTCATTCAGTGGACTCAATAATATACTCTTCCTGTAGGTGCACTGTGATGTTGCATAAATCAGTGTATTTAGGGGAGATTTGTTATGCTCTTACGTGCCATTGAGCCATGGAAAAAATATTCATATTCCATTTAAAGACAGAACTTTTCTTTTGTCTGAACTTTTTATTGGTATTTTAGCACATATTTATGACAGATTTTGGAAAAAATAATTTGACATAGGCAATTCTTTTCCTGTTGCGTTCCACTGATGCAAGGACATTGAATCTGATGCAAGTTGATCATCAGTGTCGTAGTCTTATTTTGAACTTCCCCAGACAGCTTGAACACACAAAAATGCACTTCAGATTTCTAAATCTAATTCAAGGAAAACAAACTGAATAGTCATAAGCTTCCTGACAGCACAGTAGGTGTACCAGCCCCATTAGCTTAATCTCCACACAGAAGCTAAGATTTAAATAAGATATTTTCACAAATGTATAAGGTACTTTTATAAGTGTATCCATACCGCAGCCTGTGGAGAACCCCATGGTGGAGCCTGTGGATGTTGCCTGAAGAAGCTGTGGCCTGTGGAGAGCCCACACTGGAGGAGGTTTATCCTGAAAGACTGCAGCCCATAGGAAGGCCCCACACTGGAGCAAGGGAAATGTGTGAGGAGAAAGGAGAGACAGAGAGGAGCTGTTATGGACTGACCACAGCGCCCCATCCCCCTGCGCCGCTCGGGAAAGAGGTAGAGGAGTCAGGAATGAAGGACTGAAGTTGAGGTTGGGAAGAAGAGGGAGGGTAGGGGTGGTGTTTTAGCTCTTGTCTTTTTTTCTCACCATACAAACCTATTTCAATTGGCAATAAATTAAATTAATTTTCCATAGGTCAAGTCTGTTTTGCCTGCAATGGTAACTGATAAGTGATCTCCCCATCTTTATCATGACCATGAGCTTTTTCATCTTATTCCTTTCCTCCACACTCTCCACAACACACCCTGCCCTGTGATTCTGTTGAGACTGAGGACTTGAGAAATTTGTCTGATGCTTCATTCAAAACATGTGAGACTTAAATCCTCACCTACATCTAATGTGTTATGATAAGTAGTAGTTCAAAGCTGCTTCTTTGCCATAGGGCTTGATGTCAACTTATGGCGTGGGCAACTCTGTAGACTCAGCAGCTGTCTTAAGTGAACAGACCCAGTAAGAATTTTTGAATCATTTGAGCCGTACTTTGTGTCCAACTGGAATGCTGCCTGTTTGTGCTTCTGACCCTTGTTGTTTTTTCCTGGCCCCTTCAACCTCATCTTTTCTGCAATTCTGTTGAAGACTGCAATTATGTTTCACATGCACAAATGCTGGTGCAGACATATGGACATATGCTATGCCTTCTGTTCTCTAGGCTAAACAAAACCCATACTCCTGTGTAGTATCCAGACCTGACAATCTATGCGATCCTTCTCTTCAGTTAGACAACATTTCTGTTGTACTGGGGGCTCACAAATGAACAGTTGCAGATACAGTTTTATAAGTCCTGAACAGAGGAGAATAGCATTTCCCTTAACCTGCTATCCATGGTCTTGCTCATGCTGTTGTTTGTATGGTTAACCTTTGCTGCTGGATGATGGAGTTACAAAGTCATGTTTGGCAAGCCATCAGGAAAATAAGTTGTTTTCTGGAAAGCTGCTGACTAGGTGATTTGTCCCCAGTTTATACTTATGCGTGGGGTTATTCTGATCCTAGGTGCAGGTCTTTGCCTTTGAACTTCATGAGATTCTTCTTAGTCCACTTCTCCAGCTTGAGTTCCTTCTAAGAGCAGCTCTACCCTCCGCTCTATTGACTGCCCTTCTGATTTGATAACATCTACAAACCCATTGAGGGCTTATATCATCATCCCTTTGGCCAGGTCACTGATACAGGAATTAAACTGTACCTGTCCCTGAGGAAAACCTGGTTGTTATTTTGACCGAGTCAGTGCTTGTTGGTCCAGCAAAGTTTTCCTCTGCTTTGTAGCCCAGTCTGTATTTCTGTGATGTGGCTATGAAGCTTCTATGGAACACTGGCTTGGAAGCCTTGCTGAATTTAAGGTAAGCAACGTTCATTGTTCTCTTACCACGCACAGCATAAGGCCTGTCAAAGTAGACAGCAAAATTGATAGGCAGGCACAGAGTTTGTGTTTGGTAAGTTTATGATGGCTGTTGCCCATTGCCTCCTTATGTTTGGTGTGCTTGAAAGTGGCTTGCCAGGAAGCTTTACTTCATTTTCCTCCTGGGGACTGAGGTGCATCTCACTGGCCTGTAGTTTGCTCATGAGTCTTCCTTCTTATTTCTGAAGATGGGCAAGGCACTTGTTTCTGCTTGTTAAGGATATTGTTGTTGTGAATGGGGCAGCCTTTCAGACATGACATCAGCCAGCTGCGTTGGCATCCTCAGGTGTATCCTGGGCAGTAAGTACATGTCCGAGTTCTCCTCTGCTGTGGGATTAACCTGCCTCCCTGAAGATCTTCACTCCACTAGGTGTGCAGGTGACAGAGCAGAGATGGTCCATGACAACTGAGGCAAGAAAGGCACTGAGTACCCATCTCCACCTTTTTGTCCTTCACCCATGAACTACCCACCCTTTCCTGCTGTAGGCCTATGTTTTCTCTAATCTCCTTGGTAGCTCACATGCCTGAGGAAGTCCTTTTTGTTGCCAGCTCTGTTGTTTGCCATTTTCAAGTTGAGTCAAGCTGTGGCCTTGTTGATTTCACCTCTGTGAGTCAGAGCAGTGGTGCTGTGTTTCCTCCTTGGAGATCACCTCCAGGGCTCCTCTTTTGTGCTTGAACACTGTTGCTAATTCCTGCATGGCCTGTGAATTTGTGCTGTGGTTTCCAATTTTCTTGCACCCTGGGATAGGTCAGTTGGTGGGCTTTGAAGAGATTGTTCTTGAAGGTTGACCAGCTCCTTGGGGCCTTTTTGTCCTTTGGGATAGCCCTGAACAGGATCCAACCTGTGGATTGGACGTTACATTATTTTGTAAATGGCCCAAGTTGTCATTGCAAAAATGTACAACAGAAGCCCTGTGTGTTTATGTAATTATAACACTTGTGTATTTCAGACAAAGAAGTAAGATGAATTACTTTCGTTTGTTTTACTGTTAATGGGAGTACCAGAGCAATGATGAGATTTTTTTATTATTATTTTCTTTCCCTTCTTCAGTTATGGATGCTAGCATTCCCAGCATCTTCTGGGCAAGGTGACTGTGGCACTGCAGTTAAAAAACGGAGATGGTGCGGAGAATTCTTGTTGCTTTCACATCTCTTTGACAGTTTCATCTGCACCTGAGTATCGAACTTTCAGAAAGTTTCATTTCTAAAGTTATGGACTGTATTTTTTGTGTTTGTCTTTGATAGTCTTGCACATTTTTTTTTAATAAAATCAATTTTCCTAACATTGTTTTTTGTATCAGAAGTTAAAGTAGGTGTGGGGTTGGGTTTGGGGTTTTTTGTTGTTTGTGTTTGTCTTTAAACTTAAATGAAAGAGAATGTCCTTGCCTTGAGGGGAAAATAAAAATCATAAAACTAGGCATGGTTAGAAGATTCAGTTATCTGGCTAAGGGGACAACAGACCTTAACAGTGTCAGATAAGTATAACCCATGTAGTTTATGTAGAGGGATTACGTGTGCCATCCCTCTAGGTGTCTTGCCTAATATCTGATAGCGTTCTCAGACAAAAATTGCTAGTGCCCTTACAAAGAGAGGAAACAGGAGCTAGAGAAAGCTAAAATCTGTTTAATAGCTATACTGCTCATTGGGAGACACCCTGGAGATAAAGGAACAGTTGAACATATTTAGCAAAATAAAAACTCAGACTAAAAATAACATGACACTGGCTTATGCTATGCCTTAGTGATACAATACAGTTAAAACATTTTTGATGGTGCCACCTTTAATATAATCTGTTTAAAGTATTCTAATTTTTTAGTACTTTCTACTAGAATTCTGTCAAATGGGACTCAAACTACTTCCTGCTTCTCCTAGTGTTAGTTGTGTGTATATATAAAATCACTGAAACATACTAAGTACAGCATTACTTTTCTGATACCAAGCCTGCATTATTTTTTTTTTCTTGGCAATTTCTGCATTCTTGATTATTTATTTTTAAAGCAGCTTTTGGATTGTGAGAGTTCAACAGGGTCTTCACATTTTCTGAAAAGGAACGTGTTGTTTCTTTGTGAGAAGGCAACTTTGTGGCACACGAGATGGGTGATAAAAAACACGCTCTGATGGCAGTGTTGTAGCGTGGTCACCATTGGTTCCGGACAGAGTTGTAAACTAGGCCACCCTTCTACCTAGTGTCAGTCTCAAACCTTGCTTTTTCTTGTTCCTATGCTACCGACTATGGTTTGTCAGTTAGAAATGAGAATACTTTGCCTGTATAACGAGTAACTGCTATGGTTCTGTACGGTATCACCCTTGCAACACCACTGTTGCTGTGAAGAGTTAATGTTGCCTCTGTTTCCTTTTATTGTCGATTCTTGTGGTACCTTGTTAACTCTACTGTGCCTCTGGGGAAGATGAAGATGATGTCCTCGTCCTGCAACTGAGGACTTGACACACAAGGGAGTGACCTTAACACCAGGCAGAGCGTCAGGAACTTAGGTCTATTTAGAATCTGACCTCACCATTTCATTTGACAACTCTGAAGTGAAGTCCTACTGGATAGCACCAGATATTCATCTAGCATGGATCTCTCTCCCCCTACCCAGTGGCTACAATACGATCCCAATTTAAACAATGCTTTGAAACAGATCTACTTAGATCGGCAGTGGGCCCACAAGGAAGACTGAAAAACTTTTAAACTCAGACAGTTTTTATTCAAGTAGAAACCGGAACATTTCTTTTTGCTTGTTTATTTGCTAGAGAAAATTCAACCTGGGGAACACAAACTTTGAAAACAAGTGGTTTTAAAATGCAAGCCTGTCCCTGCCACTGTGTATGCAGGTACTTTAGTTCCCCTTTCATTCTGTGAAATTACCTTCTTCACCTGAGTCTTTGTAGTCTGTGGTGTGTACCTTGCTGCAGTCCCGCAGTCTGAGTGGACTGAGTTTCCCAGCTCCGTGATGTCAATCTTCAGCAGAGGCTGTACCAGCATTTGGCCATAGTAAGCAGCCCGTCTTGCACCTATCAGCTAATGCATTTGAAAACAAAACAAAACCCAAACAAACAAAAAATCAAGCCAAAATCTGCAGGACTGATCTGTAGCAAATAATGTTTTTTAATTTCTCAAATAGTAGGAAACAAAATCTTAAACATTTCAGATTAGTATAGAATTCTCAGAAAGAAAAATGGCCTGTGTAAATTGACATTTGTGCTAGCATGATTTACTTACTGATTCTAATAACGGCTAACCTTCACTGATTTCTTACCTTCTGTTTTAATTCTGGAAAAAAAAAAAATTAGAGTCCAATTCATGTCACTTCTCCGACTGATTTGTATTCTCAGTGTTTGAAAGTGCTGTCATCCTCCCTTTCTTGACCTCAAGAAATCTGACTGGATTTAAGAAGAGGTAACACCTGCTTAAGAAAATATAAAAAGCGTTATTGGGAAAGTGAAGACTTTGTTAGTTCATGAAAGTGCAGTTAGAGTGAAAAAGGGTTAAACTGATAAGATGATTCTGTTTAATTGGTTAATTTTTAAATGCATCTGGCTATATTGTATCTAGTAAGGAAGCTTGAAGTGGTCAGAGTAGAATGTCATTAAGAAAAAGAAATTAGACTTATTTCTGAATCATAGGGAAAATTAGACTATAGCAGTGTTTGCTGCTGCTGTGGTACAGGTTGCTTGGCATTTTTACTATAACTTTTGGGTTCTGAAGTTTATAACCAGTTACTTTAAAACTTCTTTCAGTTAAAGTTTGACATACAAGGTCAGATTCAAAGTCCCAAAAGAATTTTTTGATTAATTTTTTTCCTCATTAATGTTACAAATGGGTGTATTGCTATCATGTGTATCCATATCTCATCCTTATTTCACACTTAATGGCTTTTAGAAAAGCTTTTACAAGAGAAGCTCTTTAAGAACGTCTAGTTGTAGACTTCTGTGTGGGTTGTTTTTTTTCTTTCCTTTCAGGAAATCTCTATATCTGTAAAATCATAGATGATTAATGGGAAGCTATTTCTCCTGATGAGAATCTCCACAATATTTTTGATACTCTGAAACTCTTTTGGGCTGCTAGTAGCTTGGTTTTAATAAAGCCTTACAAGGACTCCACTGGTCCTGCCTGTCCTTAGATTTTAGTGGATCAATTCATAGACCTTTATCCATCTGGGAATGGATTAACAATTATAAAAATTCTCAGAAGATATTAGGATATTGGGCCTATCTGCAACCAAGAATGATCTGCCCCAACTTATGCTGCTTGCTGGTGGATTAGTTCCTCAAGAGTCTCTGGTTTGAGTAAGTTAGCTATGATTTCATTTGGATGGATTGAAATTGAGTTCCTCTTGTGGGTTTCAGTTTCATGTAAAGATTCCAGGGGCATAGTCAATAGATATTCAGTCATTTGGCTGTCCTGCACTTGATGTAGCTGGACTCCAGCCCAAACTAATAAATTTCATATACTGCATAAGGTGACCTCACCAAGCTTTAATGGAGACAAAGTTTACTAATCTATTAATGGATATTTACTTTCAGAGAAGACAACAGATGTCATATTTTATAGAACATAATGTAGGCCATGCTCAGCAACAGTAGCCCTTTGCAAGCCTTTGCATGGTAGACATTGCTGTCTTTTTGGGTCTTGAGTTTCATTCTGCTTTTCCTAATTAAGCAGCTTCTAGTTGTGGTTTTTCCTGTCTACTAAACTTAATTTAATTTTAGGAGACATATACACTGATTGCTGTATTTCTGTGCCAGACCAGAGACTTGTGGTTTTGGCAGCAATATTAATCAAAAAATAATGCGACTTTCAGTTGCATTAAAGTCTCCATATGCTGTTTTGGCAATATAAAAGGATCTTCAAACATATTCATTGTTTTGAGGCTTCAGTCTATTGTTAGCATACTGGAGCATGGCATTACCAAAACCACAAATCTTTTCCTCTGTGGCTTGTTGCTGGGATCAGATCACTAATTCTGTAACAGAGCAGCAACTTGTAGGACAACTCTCAAGGCCAGAAGAGCAGTACCCTAGCAACTGTTCCTCTTTGCAGGCAATGCTGTATTTCATTTTTATGCTTCTCTGTGCTCAACTAACAAAGCTTTTCCAACGTCTCATTGATAAAGACTATGAGAAAATTGTTAGGAGAGTCCTAGATCTTCAGCAGTGAAGGAGCTTGTAGGAGTGAAAGCAAGCCTGCTTACTAACTCACCGTGGGCGGCTGTGTTCAAAGTTCCTCCCTTGGAGGTTAATTGAAAGCAGCTTACAGAGTTGAAGGCACATGTGTGTGTACACGTACTGCTAAGATAAGTAGGCAAAAGATTAGGCCCTGGCCTTGAGGGTTAACTAAATGAATGCACTGTGAGAAACTATTGGATGTGACATGAGGCTGCTAAGCATAAAAAAAATAACACAGTGAGAAGCTGACATAGGTACTGCCACAAGGAATGACTTCATTTTAGTTATCTAGGAAATGGCTGAGTTATGGAAATAAGTTGGAAGGGAGTAGTATGGGACCTTGTGGGAGCACTATCTTGCAAGAACAGCAGTAGGTAACATTACCAGTATTGCCATAGAAGGCCAAGATGACCTAGGTAATAGTGACAGAAATACCACATTTGAATATGGGTGAGGCCAAACTGGGAGTGATGGGGGGAAAAAAGTAGTTAGCGGCAGGTTGGTTGGTTGTGAGGAGACCACAGTAGAGAAAGGGAAGGATGTGGGTGGTGTCTGTGTGGCAGGGTTGATGTAAAAGCATGAGAAAATGGAGAGAAAATATAGAAGAGGCCAGTCACATATAAGCAGCTGCTGGTCGGTGCATTTGGCTGACAAAGTGCCCAGCACCTCTTCATTTCAGTCTATCCTATCTTCTTAAAAAATCCTGTTCTTAACTGTTTTCCTATGTAAGGTATTGTGCACATGTGTTGAAAGGTCTAAATGCCAGCAACTGGAGGGACTGTGGGTATGTGTGGTAGAAATATCTCGCACTGGAGAATCGACTGTGGATTACAAGGCCTGTAGGTCTACGGACAGCAACTGGCTTAAGTTTCGCTAGTGAATTGCAGTTGTCTATGTATGTTAAATTGGATTCACCAGCAAGTAGAGAGAGACCTGCACCTGGAAAGACTCAAGGTCCGAAGCAGTGACTGAGTAAGTCATCCAGAGTCTGTAAAATACATATTAGGTGGATATGGAGTCTGTGATGACATTTGTGACTGTTGTGGTTTGTCCTGGTTTCAGCTGGGAAAGAGTTAATTTTCTTTCTAGTGATTGCCCTGAAAGGAATGTCAACAATACATATTATTTTAGTTGTTGCTAGGTGATGTTTATGCTTTTCAGTGACTCTTTTCAGCTTCCCGTAGAAGTTGAAGGAATATAGACAGAACAATGGAATGGCCAATAGTATATTCCGTACCATAAATGTCGTGCTCAGTATCTAAATGGGGTTAGCCAGGGAGCAGGCACTCGTGATCAGTACTTAGGACAATGCCAATTCACTGGGCAGTGAGAATGACTTGTGTCATTATTATTATTATTGCTATTACTGTTGTTGTTATTATTTTTATTTTCCTTTTCTGATACTGTTCTATTAAACTGTCTTTATCTCAGCCCTTGAGGTTTTTTCCCCTTTTCCCTCATCTTCTACCTACCCTTCTGGGGCAGGGGGAAAGGGGGTCGAGTGAGTGGCTGTGTGGTCCTAGTTGCTGTCTGGGGTTAAACCACAACATGGCTTAAGGCTGGGAGGCAACTGAGCCTCACAAAGCCTCTTGCTTACTCCCCTACAGTGGCATGGGGAAAATAATTGAAAGGGTAAAAGTGAGAAAACCCATGGCCTGAGATAAAGACAGATTAATAATGAAAGCTAAATAAGGAATTGATTTACTACTTCTCATTAGCAGGTAGAGATTTGGCCGTCTCCAGGAAGGGAGGGTTCCATCATAAGTAACAGTTATGGGAAGGCAAACACCGTAACTCTGAATGTTGTGCCCCCTCTTCCTTCTCTGCACCTTTTATCAGCATGACATCAGATGGTATGGAATATCTAGCTGGCTGCGGTCAGTTGTCCCAGCTGTGTCCCCTCCCAACTGCTTGTGCCCTGCCAGCCTACTCGCTGGTGGGACAATGTGAAAAACAGAAAAGGCCTGGATGCTGTGTAAGCACCGCTCATCAATAAGTAAAACTTCCTGATGTCTTCAACATTGGTTTGGTCACAAATCAAAAACATAGCACCATAAAAGCTACTATGAAAAAAATTAACTCTACCCCAGCCAAAACCAGTACAGAGACAGCGTGAATGTCGGTACATTTGTGACACAGAGTGAGGGGGTGTTATTTTTTTCACAAATGGACTTCAATTCTAATCAGCCGAAGAGGAAAGAAGACTTGGTTGTTTTTGTTTTAAGTACATATTGCTGGTGTTTAAGTGGGTGTTGGTAAGGTACTGTCCGTGTGGCCATCTATATGAGTATTTTGAGTGCGTTTGAACATGTCTATTTGAAATGGGTGTCCAGTCCTGCTGCTCTCTGCAAAGAGGACGAGAGCAGCGCCACCCACAGGACAGGGATAGGAGATGCCTCCCAGGCCTGAGGTCGTGTCACACTGAACTTCGGCAGCTGTGGTGGAGGAATTGTCTGGGTCCTGGAGTCCACTGTATTCAGTAATTTTTTTGCAACACTCTTAACATGTGGCTCATAACTCTTTTTTTTCTGCTTTTTTCTTTACATTCAATACTCTGAAATTAGAAGTTAGTATTTAGGGGAAACAATACTACTAATGCTTCCGTTGGGGGATGGGATATCATGGCCTAGGGGAATACATTGTGCAGATTCTTCAATCTATTCTGCTCAGTGTGCTAAAGCAATATTAGCGTCAATGGTTACCAGAGAAGGAAGGAACCTCTTTCTGAACTTGTATTTACTGCTTACCTAATTCCAGTAGAGCTTTGATCTAGAGAAGCCTTTTTTGTTAATCCAGTGAACCGGTGATCCAATCTTTCTTATGTATTTACTATCTTTCAGAGAAATTTTATGCTGTCCCTTTGACACCAGCTACTGAAAAAACGGAAGTTTTGTTGCATGTTATAACAGAAAACCATTGCTGGTGTTACCAGACTTAGTAATTGTGCATGAAGCAAATTCTGCTTTTCCAAGCAAAACTTGCTGTACAAAATCAGCAACTGTAAAAGTTAAATTTGGACCTGTTGAATTCAGAACAGTAAAAAGTAGATATGACACTGTTCCAGGAGCTTTGACTAAGGTGCTATCAGTGCTTAAAGTCTTTGCAGGAATAGAAAACTCATCAGTTAACCACTCCAGATTGTTGGTGGCTCTCACTTCTGGGAAAGGTCATACGGCTAGCCTGGAGTAAAATCCTTTTTGCATATTAAAATTTTGTTCTTTCTCTCTTTCGAAGCCTGCGAACAATTATCCCTTTCTGTTGCAGCTATACCAAGGCAATGGTACTTTAATTAATTAAGTTTATATTTGGTTTGGCAGTACCGAGTCAAACTGCAGTAATGGTCATGTAAATATATAAATAGTGTAACCATTCCCATCTTAGAGTTAATATCTCAGAAAGCTCCATTAGAAAGGTAACTGGTAATAAACCAAGTTAGGTAAGTAGAAAACAAAACTTCTCTGTGAGTAAAAAGGGTATGATTGTTGATATGAAAGAGCTCTTACTAGAGGAAAGAAGTCTTCTAAGGAAATAGCCATTCCAAATACCTGAAGGGGCTTGCCTTGGTTATTCTTTGCAGTTTGTATTATTTCAGTCATTCTTCTAGACACCTTACAAACTGACCTCTTGAGGTTTCTTTCCCTTCTTATGTTGACATGCCTTGAGAGCTTATAATAATGGTGATGTTTCATAGTACAAGATGGAATGTGCTTTCAGAAATGAGTTAGTTCAAGTTAGCAAACAGTATTTGGCTCGGATTTTGAGAATCCTTCGCTCTTGCTCTTGTGATTTTCTGCCCTTTCTAGAAAGTGTGATCTATATGTGTTCACATAGTGGAATTATGCCATTTCTCTACTGTGGGTTCTGGACTAACTAATGCTATTTCCTGATCTTTTCAGCATATGTCTGCAGTATGTTAAAGCACTATTGCCTCTGGAAATTAAGACATGACTTTTGGGAGGTGGGTTAAATAGATAAACGTTAAATTAATGAGAATTATCACATTAGCAATGTAATCCAAAATGTATGAAATGGACTTTAGATTTTAAAGAGGAAAGAAACTTTCATTTCTATATTCAAGATAGACTTGAAATAACTATTATTAGTTAAAATGTCATGATAATATCCAGAGGTGGTAATAACAGTAATCACTTTTTTGCTGTTCTTAGCTTCTTCAGAAAATCTGTCTAAACATCTATGTAATAATTTATTTGTGCTACTAATGATTATTTTTTTTCCACTCTGATGTTCTTTATAGCTCAGATTAATCGTATTAACTTATGTAGTGATACTTTAGTGCTCAGGTTTATGCGACTGGAAGTTGTACCCTTAGTGCATCGTGTACTTAGTAACTGGTTTGTAATTTAATGAAAACCAAACCTTCTTTATTCTCTGCTCCTATGGTGGATACCTTTTTCAGTGAAGTCTATTTTGTGTTAGACAGTAGCTTCCTTAATCTGTACTGAAGAAGTATGTAACATTGATAAAAGCAGTATTTGAAATATTGTAAATAGCCGAAATCATTGCTTATCCTGCAATCTCATAATGGCAAGAACAACAAAAACCACACAAAACATACATTTAGTATCTGTATAAAATCATACTTTCAGTCCACGTCTGAACAATACAGAATAATGGTTTTCTCACAGTTCACACGTTGATTATGTTTAAAAACACACCCCAGTGAAATTCTGGTGTAGCACTGAAATTTATTTGTCCTTGCAATTATTTTATAGTGTAATTTCAAGACCTTAACTCTGAAATTTATTTGATTTTTTTGAGAGAACTGGAAGTAAATAGGAGTTCCTGAAGTAAAAGGAACTGAAGCTTTGCCAAGAACAATGACAGAAAAAGGAGCAAGAATGAGCTGAAAGATCACCAGTGGAAAAATATTTCTGCCTTCAGCCATGTTCCTGTAGCTTGAGTTCATAGGTTTGAACGTAAGCATGAGCATCTCAGACATCAAAGTTCTCAAATAAGTGTTTCGTTTTTTTTAATTAGTGGTGTGCAAAGGACTTGTTATTTTTTGTCATATTTATGTTTACTGTAGCCCTTAAATGGGTGTCCTATTATCTGTGTAGTGGTGGCAAGAAAGCTAGTGTCATTGAGCTGATTAATGTAAGAAAGGCTTGATGCAGGAGGAGAATTGCAGAGGAGGTAGAAAACAAGAAATGAGAAAGAAAAGAGGGGTAAAGTGAGGGAGATGAAAAACTGCTTGGAAAGAGAGAAGCAGAACAAGAAACAGGAAAAGAATGAAGAAATTATAGAGAAATGCGTCTAGGAAACCAGTTCTATTAAACAGTGAGATTTTATTGGTTGATATTTGATAATATAAAATGTTTTTTGCTTTGCTTGACCACTGGTTTTGAAATTTTTTTAGGTTAGAGAAATTTCTAGAGCTCTTCTTTCTTACTTAATTAGAGCTGCTTTCTACGAAAAGCCTCCCTGCTTTGATTTGTCTAGCTACAAATGTGAATATGTCTCTATGGAGCTTTCAGGTTGAATTAATTTAAGCCAAGATTTCTTCTTAATGTACTTCTCCAGGAAGGCTTTAACTCAAGGTTATAGCTAAATTAACTTCCGTTGGAGGACTTTGTTCACCTAACTTTTGACTTCAAAGCATTGTTGGCAAGATTGCCTGTGTAGCACCCCAGATGATTCTTTAGGACTCTGTCAGAGTGGATTCCCTGTTAGGAACTGGGCCGTAAGCTCTTCTGCGTAATAGCACAGAAGGCTAAGAGACTCTCAATGGCAAAACCAGTTACCTGTTTTAATGGTGAAATAAAGAGACCCTAACTACTATAGGCCTACAGGGAACTAATCGTTAGAGTCGAGAGAGAGGTGAATATTGATGCAGTCAGAGTGGACAGTGAGGAGGCACTCAGGGGAGGGGTGAATGTCTGAATCACAAACTTATAAAAAAGGGTTTCTTAAAAAAAAAAAAAAAAAGAAATCATTGAAACAGCTTTTCATAAGAAAGTGCCGTGTTGCCAAAATTAACATATTTTTATGGAGTTATACAGATATATATGGAGATGTATTTATAGATGTATGTATATATATACACATATATTATGCATATATAAATATCTAGACAACTCAAATATTTTCATATAGCTTTTCTTTTTACATTGTCAAGGATATCTTAATATTTTATCTGTGTTTAGTGCACAATGGTAACTAATATAATTATACATTAAACTATGAGTTGTATATTACACAACGGTGATGCTTCAAAGCTATCAAAATATGACAGTAGAATGTAGTAATTTTGACACTTTGCAGTGGAACTGTTTGTGGAATCATACGGATAAAATCATTCAACTGCTTTTTTAGGTTGATTTGGAACAGGCAAATTTTCACATGTTGAACGTCTCCTGCAAAATGAGCTTGTGCTTTCCAGCTACAGCTAAATGAGTTTTGAGTGCTCTGATTTTATTGTCTGTGTTTGGTCTGATGGTTTATTCCCAGGTGTATGATTGTGTTCTGTTCTGAAAGATATCTGGAAGTATTTCTGAAAGAACTGGCTTGCAATTAAACTAGGGAAGGGGAAGCAAATGAAATTTTGCCATTAGTAATAGATTGCTTCTTTATGCATTGTTGATTAATCTGTATTTCTTTTGTTTGTTTTATCCCGTTGTAAGTTTATGTAATTTTTTTGGTTTGTTTTTTAAAAAGGTTTAGCTGACAGATTAGGTTTTAAAAGGTGACACATTTGCCACAATACTAACAAATTGTGTGTTTTAGCATGCTAATGATAGATTGAATTATTTTCTGTGCATTAAAAATATATTATAAAGGGGATGGAAACATCATAAAGATATGCTTTTGCCCTCATGCTCGTTGTGGTGTTCAGAATTTGGGTTAATGGGATTTGAATGTTAATTGCCTCTCTCAGTAACGTGAAAATGAGCACAGTAAACCAGAAAAGCAGTGCTAAGACAATGGGTTGACTCCATAATTTGTTTCTGTAGCTTTTGGTTGTAAATTAGTGTTCATCACAGACTGCTACAGAGAAACTAACTTTTTAATAAACACAATTTCTAGTAGTTTGTTTAAATCGTCTTCCATCCTTGTTTTGTTCCTTTCATAGGACTCTGAATTCATGAAGAGTATTTTCCTGTTGGGTCTGTTCTTGGTTTAGGATCTAGTTCAAGAACATCTTGAATGTTTATTTTTGGTGGTATTACTTGCAGGACAAGAACACTTAATCATGTAAAATTATGGAAAATTACTTTATACATAACTGCCAAATATTGTATTAAATGTCTTGTGTATTACTTTGCAAGGCTTCTAGGCATTTAATGAAATGATCAATTCCAAGCCACTTTGAATTATCAGGGTTAGGATGATGCATTACTTGTATAAATTGAGTCTTTAAGGGAAAAAGGGAAAAAAAAGGAAGCACTAAGATCAGTAGGTGGTTTCTCAAACATTTTTTTCCTATTATAATGAATATGAATAAAAAATGTCAGAGCTTTGTGTAAACTTAATTTATAATGTTTGTAGAGGGGAAAAATGATGGAAATATGGAAAGTTAATCTTATAATGTTTAACCTTTCCACTTACATCTTGTTTCTTTTTCTTACAGCAATTGTTTCTTTGTGGGTTTTTTTTGGAAATGGATTATACTCCTGCATCCCCCCAAAGTCTTTTTATTAAGGTTTTCAAGTACACTGAATATTTTTTTTTTTTGGAAGATGAAGATTCTTCCAGTACAGGGAAGTAAAATTCTCAGTCTATGGATAATCGACTAGGGTACAGCTTCCAGTGTGGCAGCTTTTTGGGATGACAGAGATGAATTTAAGAGTAGTTGCACTGTTTTTTAACTCTTTTTTTTTTTTTTTTATACTTTGTTCCTGGTTTCTGTAACATTCGCAGGTTCTGTGGAGTTCAGCAGCGTTCTTCTCATGTTCACCTCTGCAACACTTTTTGGTTATTTTTCATCTTTGGGTTTACAGCTCCTCTGTTTCTTACAGAATATAGTTTTATATTTGGGGTAAGGTAAATGAAGTAATAGGACAAATCAGGCTGTCACATGCTACTCGTAGCTTTCCATCCTCCGGTCACCCTCTCCGCCTGCCTTCCATCCTCTGCAGATCATTTGAGGTGTTAGGTTTCTATACTAAGCTCTTCTTGCTGCCTGTGTACCTACCTGAATGGTCTTGGTCCTTTGGTTATCCAAATTAGCAATGACTAGGTGTGCTATGGATTTCTTGGCTGCACATCTGGGGTTCCTCTGCATGTTCTGTAAACAAACCTGCATGTGGGGGAAGAGGTTGGTGAACATGCGAGTTGGCTCCAGCGTGAATCAGGAGCATGCCTGGAGCCAGGGGCTGGGTTGGAGACCGTTGATAGAATTGTGGCTGACTTTGGATATAGGTGCATGGTCCCCTAATGAGCCACCCACCATGAAATAGTGTAGGATTTCATAGGATGAATAAGCAAAGGGTACTGCAGCACAGTATAACAAGCAACACACCTAGTATTGCCACAGTCAGGGACAACAAGCAAATAAAACACCAACCAAGCAGCTTTGGCAAGGCCAATTTGGCATGCGATAATGTGCTCATTTCTAAACTGTTGTGAACAGTCATATGAGTTGGCAGTGTATAGATTAGTATAAATGACTATGGAATTAATGCCAGGGGAGAGAAGCTGGAAACTTTTGGGTTGGCAATACTTCTTGAATGTCAATTAAGAACTTACCAGGTCTCTTGATAAAGTGGATGGCACAGTAAAACTATTTATTTTTGTATTAGCTTTTGATTTTGCCTAGAAAAAGAGTGTGGCAGCATTATTACAGCTCCCTAATCAGACATCCCTTCCTTGGAGCTTCCTCCATTCCCCCCTTTCTTGGGCATGTCTTGGGAGAGATTTTTAGAGTTTATTTTCTTCAAAGCAAATAAGAATATGCTTTCCTTATGGGTTGTCATGATTAGCTCTGCTCGTTCCTGGCAAAGAACAAATTGTTGATTTACAGACTAAACTGTAACATTTAGAACTATCTTTTAGCCATAAATGATTTTTGCTTTGTGAAATCCTTTCTATCCTGCTGATGGAGGTGTTTGAATACCATTTCTCTGAAGCTCCAATCTGTTGCACGTCTAGATACTCAAAGTATACAGCATGTGCTTTTTGAGGCTTTGCAGAAGTAACGGTTAAAATGAAGGCTAGTATCCACGCTGTAAAAAGGATGTTGTTCATATCAGCAATTATCATTAGGGAGACTAAAGGGATTAATAATTTTAGTGGTTTAGTCATTGAATAATCTAAGATTTGGGTTTAGTTAAAGGTTAGTGTCAAGTTTATAAATAGTTTTTTCTTAAAAGGTATGAATAAAAAGGTTAGGGGTGTCAAGCAAACCACTTCTGTCCTACTTTTTGGATTGTAGAATTATTTGGATGCCTTTCACAAAACTATTAACAAGAAAATGAACTTCATAATTTCATATTGTTAGATACCAATTAAAATATTTCTGCTTCGGCAATCCGAACACTCAAAACCAGTGTTTGGATTGCCCAGGTGTGTCTATAACTTTGCTTTGGAACATTTTTCTCTTTGGCATAACGATGCGGAGACCCAGCAACAAATTGTGTCTGGAGCTTTTAGATGATAAAAATGATGTTGAAATGGTTTCTGATTAAAGCAACTTATTGCAAAAATGTTTCTTTCACCACTTTTACAATGTACTGAATAATTTTTGGCCCTCTTCTGAGGTGATCTATCTTTTATTCTACGAAGTTTTGAACAATAGTAAAATATTTTCACTTAGCATAAGAGAGGGACTTCATATTACTGAGAAAATTATCTGCTCATAGAGATTTAGACACTGTGATTGTGCACTTTACTGAGTTCTGTACACTAGCAGTTGTACTTGTGCACAGCCCCAAAACTGGAAGGTTATCCTGCAGATTTAACAGGACTTCAGCAGATGCATGAAAACACTTCAAAGTATGTGTTTACTTGTGTAACAGTGCAAGATATGGAAAGCTCAAACCTGTCTACCGCAAAACTAGGTGTCTGTCCATTTATTACTATGGTCTGTCTGCCGCAGGGCTATGTTACCACAACTATTCTGCCTTTAGACCAAAACTAGTGTACGTTTTGGACTCAGTTTAGTTCCCTTGTCTTTTTTGGACAGTTCTTGCTCTGTTACCAGTGATAGGCATGCCCTGAGTTCATAATAAGGCAATTGAACACTTTTAGCCCCCTTGCCAGTGTAGTGATTTCAGTGTTCAGAAGCAGTGATGGTGTTTATCAAAAATGTTAGTCCTTCTCTCATCAGTGGTTGTTGTCGACAGCCATTGACAACCACCAGCTGTTCCTTTTCAATCACCAGCTGTTGCCTATGGGGATGCGCATCCTTCTTTAGAAATGTTCTTTCAATAAACTCTGAAATTACCTGTCTTTTAATAATGCAACTTAATCTTCCACTTATTTGACTGTTTAAAGTATGCTATTTGTAAAGAAGTACAAAATGAGACTACAGGGACAAGAAACTGTCTCTGTATCTGTAAAATACACCAGTGTGGATAACTGTAACTCACCTTTACGCTAGATTGTCCAATTAATGTGCAGAGATGGCTGTTTCAAAAAAAAAATCTGTGTATAAAAAGATATATACTTGTGTATGTATATGCATGTATATATATATTTAGACTAAAACTTTCTCCTCCCATGGAAAAACTACTCCTCTGCGTAGCAAAGCTGTTAAGGGAGGGAGAAAATTAAACTGTAATACTGAAAGCAAGTGCCACACTACTTGAAATAGCCAAGTAAAAACTTTCATATTAGCATTATATGAAGTTTTTTTTAATCCTTTTCTGTGCTAATGGATACTAAAAGCTGGTACTTAATGGAGGATTTTTGTTCAAGGAAAAGCTATTTTATTGGAAGTGAAATTCTTTG
Organism: Chroicocephalus ridibundus; assembly: GCF_963924245.1. Lineage (NCBI taxonomy): Eukaryota > Metazoa > Chordata > Aves > Charadriiformes > Laridae > Chroicocephalus > Chroicocephalus ridibundus. The sequence goes on along the minus strand of NC_086285.1, from coordinate 82,725,161 downwards.
AGAAAGTTACTGCATATGTTGGGCTTTTTGTTTAATTTTAACAGATAGTTTTCAAGCAATTTTAAGGAAATCTGAAGCCTACTGAAAAGCTGCTTCTGGTCTACAGATTTGCAGTCTGTGCTTTCTGGAGTTACATTGATATTATTCTCTAGAGTGAAGCAACCCAGGGCTTTTGGAGAGCTCAGAAGCTTTAAAACATTTTCCTGGTACATAAAAATGTGTCATTACTGAAACGAATTTTGTTGAGCCTCAGATATTAGCTGAGAACAACAACAGTGGAACGAACTGAGTCCATAAAAGACTGGGCGTTTATCAAACTAGTTGAGAAGAATCTCTTAATCTAATCACTTGGTACAGTGAATAAAAGATGTGATACAAAAATGATGTAGGAAATTAGTGTGAAAATGGTGTGAAATGTGTGCAATCGATTATGAGACTGCTGAATGAAAAAATAAATGTAAGGGGAAAAAATAGATACTTTAAGTGGGGGGAAAAAAATTAAGAGGTTAGTGGAGGATTAACATGCGAGAACAGATAGCTTATTTTATCTGATCTCTAAATCTGTTCTCCTGAGAAGTTTGGAGGCTCCTTTTATACAGATGAATCTGAATGGGGACAAGTAAACTCTTTTTTTCCTAACAAAATGTCTTAATATAATTGGATATGACTGTACCATGTTATAGGTATGATATTTATTGACTGCTTTGCAGTCAGACTGTTCCTTCTGAACTTTCACCTGTGGAAAATCCTAATAGTTTGTCTCATGTTTCCATTTTAGTTAGGGTAATCAGAAGTTAGGTGGCCAGGAATGGTATGCTTAGGTATGCTGAAATGTTAACATTAATGATAGGTCAACAGTTTCTTTTCTGTCAAAGTTTCACCTTTCGTCCACATTTGGGATGAAATAACTATTTTTTAATTTTTCTTCTTCAAATTCACTTTATGATCTGGGGCTGGCATAGTTTTACAGCAGACAAATGCTTTATTGATGTCATCTTTAACTTTGGGCAAGCTATGTGGTTTATCGGGTAGACTGAGAACTCTGCATCTGGTTTTCGTTTTTGTTTTATTTTTCTTTCTACTGGGGGTGTGAGAAGAAGAATCCAGACCAAATTATAAAAAATGGGTAAGTAATAGGAGACTGCATATGTACTTCTCTTCATGGCCTGCCGGGCTTTCTCACAGAATTAGCTTGTGTATCTGAAAGGCACGTAGGATAGTACCAAAGAAGCAGAGTTCTGTGAATTTAATAAGTGTTTGATGTTTTTTTTTCCATAATTGTAATAACTTCAGTTTTCACTGTTGCTGAGACTGCTTCTATTCTCTCTTCCCCCAATGCAGGGTGCTTGTGTGAATATGTTCAGAGTCTACCAGGGGCAGTAGCATGTGGTCTATGACATCTCTGTAACAGGTATTGATAAGGATAGAACTGTAGTAATGTAACCAGCTCATCCCATCTTCCTGTCTGTGGTGGAAGATATTTAGGTTATGTTGAGATAAGCATTTTGCCTTCCCAATTCATCTGCTAAGCATGCAAATCGCAACTATGTAACTCTATGAAAAAGAGTCCAGTGAATTATAATCTCTTCGTGAGGGTGAAAGGCTGAGAAGACATGGTGTGCTATCTGGCTAACTTCAAGAGGTTTCATGTGAAAGTGGAAAAAAACTTTGAAAGCAAAACACGGTGTCAATATAGGTAAAACACTGAATATAGGTAGCTCTGTTTTATCAATTGTCCATTTTTATTTCAATGGCTTGTTAAAACATTTTTTTCCATTAAAATTAAGGAACAACAGCAGTAAAACTCTGTATGCAAAACTCCTTAAAATTAAAACAAAAACGAACCTCTGTAATAATATGTCCGTGTTAATTTGTTTATATCAGCAGAAAGACTTCGCACAAAATGAGATTATTTTTAGTATGCAGCTGTTGATTTAATTTTTTTAATGCTGTTGCCTAGTTGTCAAGTTTGAATTGTCTGTCCAACTGCAAAAAACTTGCAGAAACCCCAGACAAACAACGATAAAAAAAACAAAACAGTTGACTTGCATATCCTGGAGTTATCAGATGAACTAGCTTTAAACTTCATTTGTGAATGTTTCAGTCTTAACATTCAATTTGTTTTTTTCATCAAAAATTTCTGTTACCTAGGGAAAGTAATTGGAGTCCATATTGCATTGTAACCCATCATTTGTTGGGGAGCATGGCCTCTGGTCTCCCTATGGGTTTGACAGTAGAGCACCTTTTTCCTAACCCTGTGTCTTTGTCAACATTTAATCTCAGATCCCCTAGAGATCATAGAAATATAGAATGATTTTGGTTGGAAGGAACCTTAAAGATCACCTAGTTCCAAGCTCCCTGCCACGGGCAGGGACACCTCCCATTAGACCAGGTTGCTCAAAGCCCCATCCATCCTGGTCTTGAACACTTCCACGGATGAGGCATCCACAACTTCTCTGGGCAACCTCTTCCAGTGTCTCACCATCCTCACAGTAAAGAATTTCTTCCTAATATCTAATCTAAATCTCCCCTCTTTTGGTTTAAAACTGTTACCCCTTGTCTCCTATCACTACACTCCCTGATAAAGAGTCCCTCCCCATCTTTCCTGTAGGCCCCCTTTAAGTACTGGAAAAGCTGCTATAAGGTCTCCCTGGAGCCTTCTCTTCTCCAGGCTGAACAGCCCCAACTCTCTCAGCCTGTCCTCATAGCATAGGTGCTCCAGGCCTCTGATCATCTTCATGGCACTCCTCTGGACCTGTTCCAACAGGTCCATGTCCTTCCTTATGTTGGGGATTCCGAAGCTGGACACAGTACTCCAGGTGGGGTCTCATGAGAGCGGAGCAGAAGGGCAGAATCACCTCCCTTGACCTGCTGGCCATGCTTCTTTTGACGCAGCCTAAGATACGGTTGGCTTTCTGGGCTGCAAGCATGCGTTGCTGGCTCATGTTGAGCTTCTCATCCACCAGCACCCCCAAGTCCTTCTCCTCAGGGCTGCTCTCAAGCCATTCTCCTCCCAACCTGTATTTGTGCTTGGGATTGCTGTGACCCAGGTGCAGGGCCTTGCACTTGGCCTGGTTGAACTTCATGAGGATCACACAGGCCCACCTCTCAAGCCTGTCAGGGTCCCTCTGGATGGCATCCCTTCCCTCCAGTGTGTCGACCGTGCCGCACAGCTTGATGTCATCGGCAAACTTGCTGAGGGTGCACTCAATCCCACTGTTCATGTCACCGACAAAGATGTTAAACAACACCGGTCCCAGTACTGACCCCTGAGGAATGCCAGTTGTCACTGATTTCCACTTGGACATCGAGCTGTTGACCGCAACAGACCATGTGGCCATCTAGCCAGTTCCTTATCCAACAAGTGGTCCATCCATCAAATGCATGCTTTTCCAATTTAGAGACCAGGTGTCATGCAGGACAGTGTCAAATGCTTTGCATAAGTCCAGGTAAAAAACGTCTGTGGCTCTTATGCCAGCTGAGTGGTAGAGTGGCATGGAGAGAGAAAAAAAACTTTTGTACTTGAGTCTGCCTGAGAAAGTGAGGCATGTGGGTTCAGTTTATGGCTCTGCTGAAGATTTTTCTGTGAAAAGTTGTGAATAGATGGTCTGTCTGTCTGCTCTGTTAAAAAAAAAAAGTCCTGTGCCTTTTTGTGTACTGTGTAAATTAATATTTATGAAGTGCCTAAAGGGCTATGCTGAGAAAGGGAGGTATGTGAAGAAGCAGTTCTAACAAACAACTGTAGCAAATACATGTAGGGTTTGTTAATGTTGTTTTTTTGTTTCTCTTAGAATGGAACTCAGTGTTTAAACCAAAAAGCATACTCTTGAGAACCTGTGCATTGTCATGCAGCTTTAAAGCTTCCTATACTTTGGAACTGCAGCAGTTCCAAGTGCTTGTACATGCTTTAATTTCAGAGAAATTGAATATTTAAGCCAGGTAAGTTTATCTTTAGAAATTTGGCACTTCTCTGTAACCTTTCTTGAAGGGCTCTAGCTGATGTTTTCAAAGTATGCTTGTTGGGCCAGGGACACTACAAAACCCAGTGGCAGCCTCTCTTAAAACTTACCAGGCAGAGAAGGTGGGATACTTCTTTACTCTCCTTTCACAAGCTGAACGTTTCAAAGACTTTATTATATTTTATACAGTGACCGATTTTGTATATGAATTTAATGTAAAATATTTCAGAAGCCAGGCTTTTTGCAGTGATGCATGACAGGAGAAAAAATACAATGGGCACAACTTGATACAAGAGATTCAGATTGTCTATAAAGGCATTTTTACCCTGAGCAAAGTCAAGGAGTGGGGAGACGCTGTTCAGTCTCCATGCTTTAAGGTTAACAAGACCAGGCTGGATAAAGCCCTTAGCAATTCAGTCTGACCTCAGAGCTGACCCTGCTTTGGGTGGGAGGTTGGACTGGAGACCTCCTGAGGGTCTCCAGCCTGAATCTGTGATCCATTAAATTCTATAGCATTATGTTCTTTATTGTTTAGTCTTTTTTGCTTTGGAATAGGTGGAATGTGAAGAATTTGAGGGGGTGGTTTGTTGTTTGGTTTATTTTCTGGTGTTTGTTTGTTGTTTTTTTTTTTAATTACCTTGCTAGAAGGAGGGTGGTCTTTCAATGGGGCACAGTTAACGTTACAGTGACCTCTTAGGCCCATATCCTCTGATGTGTCTAATAGTAGTATCACAGACCCCTTGAGGCTTACTTTTGTACTGCTTTATGATTAGATTCTCACAAGCATTGGTCCTTGTTGTGATGAAAGTCTGTAGTGAGACTTCTGGGCATTGCTTCGTCAGAGGAAGACCGGCAGGGGGCACAGGGGGCCAGAAACTTTTCGTAGGGACGCTGCTAAATCCTAAGAGAATGAACAGGATAAAAGCCTATTTTTAACAAGCATGTGTATGGAACAGTGTTTGTTTCTATATACATACACCTTCTCCCTTCTTCCAGTTCTCTTCCCCAGTGCAGAGAGAGCTTAGAGCTCACAAAGGACTTCATAGTAGCTGGTAGTATGGGCTTGATTTATACTGATTCTGCAGCCTGGGACGGGAAATAAAGCAGTACAGTGAACTTTAAACTACCTCCCCGTGTTGTAGCAGGACAGATGCCCCTGTCTGTCTGATTGCGACTTCCATACTACTCTGTAAAACACAGCACCAGGCTGTTCAAGAAAGTGCGTAGCTGGCTTGTTGTCTCATATTTGCTGAATGATACTAAAACAAGCATCGTGTGGTTGGGGATGCACATCAGTCATGCACACTGCAATAAGTGAGCACTTGTTTTCATGTAAAAGGATAGCACAAACCCAAGTTTTCCTCTCTGTAGTGCCTGGAAGCTTGCATAGCTGAGGATAGGTTTGACCTCTAGCTGTGTGACTGTGAAGCAAATTTAAAATAGAGAAAGGTTCTAGGGGGACAGAGCTCATGTCCAAAATGTGATGTGGTCATAGCTACGTTATTTTTTTCCCCTTTCTTCCTTCCTAAGGCTAACTTTGTACAGTTGTTGCACAATCGGTATGTATTTTTCTTCAAAACTGTCAGACCAAGATAAAGCCTAGGCTCCTCTGAAGTCTATCTTCCTGACTAGTGAGGAAACAGTGAAGCTAGACTTTACCTGTTGGCTGAAGTAAGGAACAAATACAGCACAGACAATTCCTAGCAGGGTTGCTTGTTTCCGAATCACAGATCGTTCTGAATCTAGGAATGAAGCAGGGCTCAGTTGAAGCTGCTGCCTGCTCACATGTTTTTTAAAGGTGGTGTAAATCATTTAGCTCCCTATGCACTGCAGCTACGGCTACAGAGAGGGTCTCACACTGATCTGATTATTATGGTAGTTGTATGTGACTTTGGCACTACCGACAGAGATGCTGTGGATTTTAGAGTAGTTCAGAAAACTCTGCTTCTTACAGCTTCCTGTTATTGCTGTACTAGCTTTTCTTGAACTGTGTGTTACAGGTAGCTTGGGCAAGCAAACCGTCCTTCATTATTCCTTAAACAAGGATTTGCACTCCACTCTCTGAGGAGAGGAGAAATGGATTACATTGTCTGGTTCTTGGCTACCTTTCTTTAAGTAATAGCATTTTTGTATGAGTAATTGACTATTTTATTCTTAAGTAGCAATATCGAGTTTTCTACCAAAAATGGCAGAGACTGAGAACTGAAATGTACATTTAGCTGTTGTTACACGAGTTTCAACCATCTGGTTGCTTTAAAGAAAAAAGGAAAGGAAAGTCCCTTAGGGGGTGAGAAATTAAAATAAAAATATTTTAGAAATAAAATATTAACACTTTAAAATTCATCTTTTATCTTTTCCTCAGTGTTAAGACAAGTGGTCTTGGAAGGCCTTTATTTTCTGCCTGCATCTGAACTGAACATCATCTGTTTGTGTAGCGTGCAGTAAACAGCAAAGTGTGGCACAGTTGAAAATTCACAGCGATGATTTTATCCTCTGTGCAGTCGGCAGGTTTTATTCATTTTCTGCCTCTTTCACGACTTGCTGCAGTGATTATGCAAAGTCATTACAGTCATAACACAAAAAAGGAAAAACATCCTTTTTTTTATCTCTATACATTGGGTACTGATTTCATCTCACTGCAACATTAAAATCTCTACTGACAACAAAGGAATTCATTCTTAGTTTAACAAAATGCTGAAAGAAAGTACATTAGTATTTGATGTCTGCATCACACTGTTTTCTGTAGTTTTTATCATGAAGTTTATATCTCTGAAAACATTTTTTGCCTTACAGCGACAGAAGCCAAATAACGAATAATTTGACTGGGTCTTGAAGTTTACCTAGGATTAAACAATGTATGCACGTGAGTAACATTTATTACTATATGCCAGCACTTGCTAAACTTAATGCTGAAAAACTTCGGTCTAAAGCAGTTAATGCATGCAAAAATGAGCCAGTATCCTAAGGGGTTGAAAATCACTTCGCAAGCTAGATCGATTTGCAGCAACTGAGGACCACGCATAGCTTTCATATGTAGAAAATTAATTTCTGTGTGTCAGGTAGTATGCCTTCGTCAATTTCCTAGGCATTCTGAGAAACCTAAACCCAAAATATCCTCCTGTTTATGGTATTAACAAACTAATTTGAAACATCTTTATTTCCTTCAGTGTATTAGCACGTTTCTTCTTGGTACAACTTTCTCTATCAGGTTCCAGTTAAATATGTTGTTTGACAGCACCATTTTCAGTATATGCATTTTGTATTTAAGCATGTACTGGCAAAGCTGCCTGACATATCCTAAATACTTGCCAATTAAATCAATTTCTGTATAGTTCTGCACATCCAAAATATCCCAGTGTAGGAAATGATTAATGTTGAACAGAAGCTATATATATAAACTTAGTTTCATTTATAAAGACCCCTATATAAATATATGATTATGTAATACGTATAATATTTGGTCATAAGCAGACACTTCATATTCTAAATAAAGATGCTTCTAGTCTTTTCTTCTGTCATTACTTTTCTCCTTCCTACAATGAAGCTAAAAAATGACCAGGACACAAAGAATAGTACGTTGTTTCAAGATTTTATATAGAGTAAAGCAGTTTTCTTCAGTGGTGATATGTGCATGTCTGAAAGTAAGAAAGAATGGCAGATAAAGAAACAGTTATTCCCTGGGTATACATATTTCCTCCATCTGGTGCATTATTTTCTAAACTCACTTCATTTGGCTTTCAAATGTTAGTTAACAGCTGGTCTAAAGGTTTTCATATTTGCTTTGCACACGTTCATAATTCATATGACTTTTAATATTCTCTGTAACATTTAGTTTGTGATTTTATTTCCGTTTGTTCATCCTGATCCAAAATGAATAAAATTAATTTTTTAAATAACTTAATTCTTTTCAAGATATGTTTGTGATGGAATGGAACTTAAGTCAGGAACCTAGTCAAAAATCCCCCTGATCTATACAGGTTGAGGTTGGAATAAAAGTAGAACTAACAGATACATCTTAGGAAGAGTTCTGCGATCTGATCCTGGTACTTTGAACAATGCACTGATAAACTATGCAAGGGACAATGTAATCATAGGATCAAAGAATAAATTAGGTTTGAAGGGACGTTTGGTGATCCAGACTCCCCCTCTAAGCAGGATCAAATGTGAACTCGGATCCAACTTAAATTTGGCACCATCCAGTTAGATTTTTCAGTATCACCAAGCATGAGAATTCCACAATATCTCTGGACACCTGACCAAGTGTTTGACCACTTCTTCAGTGGAGCTGTTTTGTGTTTTTTTCGCCTTGTATGTAATTGGACTTTCTGTTGCTGCAATTTATCATGGTTGTCTTTTTTTTTTTTTTCTCTCCTCTGTTGCTGTGCACTTTTAGAAGAGCTAATCACTGTCTTCTCTGTAATCCTTTTCTGCACACCCAACCCCACGCCCATTAGGTAGAAGTCTACAGCTGATTTTCCCCTTTAGCTTCTGCGTCTGAAGCTAAACAAACCAACTTGCCTTAGCCTGTCCTCGTATCAGATACTCCAGCCCCCGGTCACCTTGATATGCCTTCTGAACTCTCTGCTATTAGCTGATGTGTCCTTGGAAAGGAGGGAAAGGGGCATTCGTTCCTAAAAGGCTAAATAAATGAAAAGTACCACTTCCTGTGCCCTGATGGCCATAGTATGGCAAATGGAGCCTGGTGTGCAGTTACCTTTCATCACTGGAAAGGCACCCTCCTCACCTTCTTTACCATAACACCCAAGTCTTTTTTTGCAGTCAGAAGTGTTGCAAAGGGTTATCCCATGTGCAGGATGCTATATTTATGTCTGGAAGTTTATAAGATTTTTCTTGTTCCATTTTCCCAGTGTATCCACATCCTTCTGAAAAGCAGCTCTCTCCTGCAGTCTACGAACACCTCCCCTAATTTAATATCATCTTCAAACCTAATGGGGGCTTATATCATCCTTTGGGCCAGATCACTGATACAGGAATTAAATTTTTGACCCTCAGGAAAACCTGATGTCCAGTTTGACTGAGTCATGTTTGTTTGTCCAGCAAGGCTTTCCTCTGCTTTGTAGCCCATCCGTCCAGTCTGTACCTGAAATGTACATTGAAATGTTTCAATATTTGTAGAAATAACTAGCCAATATAATGACACTTTATGGTGACAATGCAGTATTCAAGAAGCTGATCTTTATAGTAATTGAGTACGTATAAATCACATTAATGTGATCTTTAACACTGTGTGGTGAAATGTGTAATATGTGGATGGGTGTCAAGTTCATTTTTTCTCTAAAAGGGCTTTGTTTTTTTTTTCCCCTGTGTCTGCATTAAAACAAGAAGTCTTTATTTGCATATTATTTCTGAGCCCTTTCTGTTTGTTTATAATTTAACAGTATTGATGTTTTCTATTTTTGGCATTTCGTTCTCCTCCTCACCACCCCGTCTCACTTAAGAGCACCGTAACCTCCCCCCCCGCACCACTGATGCAGCTCTGAAGTACCTTAATGTGCAGCACAGTTCCATCTCTAATGCAGCACTTTGTGTATTAACTAAATTATGTATATTACATTCCTCATCTGAAAAGAAGTAAATGAACTCTAGTTTCGGTAAGCAAGGCAGTACTGTAGATGTTCCAGTTTTTGTCAGAACTTCAGATGTGGGAGCTTGTCTAAAAGAGAAGAAATTTTGAACGTGTAAGTCATTGGGAGTCTGCCTATTTGCTCAGGCCCTCGTACTTCCAAAATTTCTGGAAATTTACTATTTAGGTTGTAAGGAATAGATATTCTTGTTTCCCTGTGGGATTTATTCCACCTGTTAGGAAATCTTTGGCTTTCTGTTAACATCATGTACGTGCGTACCTTGTTTTCTTGTTCCAGAGCTTTCTGTGCTGCTGCTTTCTCAATGCCCTGAAAACGACGGAGTGTTGAGGAAACACTTTGTGATTACATTAGGGTTGTTTTACAGAACAAAAGCTACCCTTTGTTGCTGGTGAGCACTAATTTATGCAGTGCTTTTTTTTTGGTATTATGTCAGTGCTTTCTGATAATCATCAAGAATAGTGGTGGTGTGCTACCAGTAGGCAGTGGAAAACACAATCAAGAGATACTAAGTACTTGGTCTGGACTCACACAGGAAATCGTTGGACTTGACTTTTACTCTTAGTGCTCATTCCTTTTCCTTCCCCCTTTGAAAACAAACTAGCTTTTGTAGCAACAATAGTAGTAGTGCCAGAAAGGTACAATCATTCAAAGATGACAGCAGCCTCCAAGCAGTGTTGTTTCTCAGTGCTCGAGTCCCATGCAGTCCTATGGACTTGGTATTTACGGTCTGATCAAGTGACTGTCCTACTCTCCACCTTGATTTTCTCTTGTGGGTAATACTTCACCCCCCAGACTCTGAGACTGACATTAAGTATGATAACAAGAGTACTGAGAGCAGACCTCACCTGTAAAGGCTAGGCCAACAGGAAATTCAGTGCTAAAGCCTGTTTGTGTTCTTTCCTCATCACTAGGTATCCTACCTTGCTTAGCAGCAAACAGGTTTTCCTCGGTCTCGCTTTATTGCCAGTGTTCTCATAGGAGCCTTTCTTGTTTCCCATCGTATTCCACACCTGTTTTGCTCCCACTGAGGTTTACTTTCCTGATCTCGATTAGGCTTGTTTGGTGTTGCCGTGTAATTATAGAGTGTTTGCATGATGCAAGATTTTCTTTCTCTACAGTTAGATATATTCTTTCATGTTCTCACATCACAGATGAATGCTTATACCTGGGAAGAGTATAGTTTATTATATGTTGTAACTTCTTATGGCCAGAGGTTAGGCTCACTTCTGTTCTGGAGTTTGCACTGTAATTTTATTTCATAAAAGGACTTCTGTGCTGAACTCTTCTCTGCTACTAGTGTTGAAGAAAACAGGATGTGATGAGAATCAGGATTAGAAGTATAAGAGCAAGCAGAAAAATGTACTAGTTTGGTTCAGAACTAGAGATCAGGAATGAAGACAGGAAAATCTCTCTCATATTGGAATAATCGTTGTATTGCTGAATGGCAAAATCTACTTAAGACCCCTTCCAATATGTTGCAGTCTGTAGTTCCCAGACCTGTGGACTCGTTCACTGACAGAAATCCAGCATTTAATCCGTCTCCATCTGGTAAATTTAATATCTTTTGTTTTTAAGAATGTGAGACAGTGCAGTTGAAACAGAAATACATGCAGCTTCATAGCGTACTCGAGGATCTAAATAAACAGTTCAGAAGCTTGTAATCTCAAAACACTTTCACACACTTTTTAGGCGAGTACTGTGAGAAGCTGAAACTGTAGGCAAGTACAAGTTTCAAGCATACTGGGTAGAAAAATGAATATCATGCGTTCCCTCTGGATGTGAGTTCTGAATGTTATAATCTCAGCTCTGCTTCTTCTTGTGCCATTATTTTTGTCTAGCGCAAGCATTTCACTCCAGTTGCTTTCTTAAATGACAGGATCTGACTAGGTATTTTTTTAAAAATTTCCCTTTGGCATCTCTTGCTTTTTTTTGACAATCAATAACCTTGTCATTACAGAGAACTGATGTCATATGTTTTCATTTTGGTTTTATTTGAGCTAGCTTAATTTGGTAGTCACTGAGATAACATTTACTGGGTTTTAAATTTTTTTAAAATATATTAAAGGCTTGATAATTTCACAGAACTCAAAATGGAATGTTTCTGCTTTTACTTTTTTTTTATAATTTTATCTTCCATATAATTCTTCCAGTCTTCACCATCTTGTTTCTGTCTTTTTTTTTTACTTTTATTAATACAGCTTGTAACATATGTCAGCAAATTTAACAATCTAAAATTTCTTTAACCGCATCTGACATTCTAAATTTGAAAACAAGTGATGAAATTTGGGTGGATTACATAGGCCCGAATAATGTACTGGGGTAGATGCCAGATACTAATGTCTTATCTTTGCTCCTTAGGTGGATTCAGAAAGGTTGTCACTGCAAGGTGTGATGTAACTGGTGCGTCCCAGTGGAGATATTGTCAGCTATTTATTATTCCCCTTCCTATTTCTGCTAATGAAATTGACCTGCTATTAAAGTCAGGCTGAATAGGGTAGAAACTTAGTTATATCAACAGCAAGGTTCAATCTGACAAAGTTAATAGAATTTCTTTCTGCAGATTTTACAGAACGCAGCATCCCAGATTCTTTCTGCACAGTGGCTCGGGAAAAAACATTAGAGCAAAATACTGTGTAGTTTCATTAGAGTTTCTGGGAAAACTGCCTTTCCTAACAATATTTAGAGAACCAAAATAGACTTGCTGTCACCCAATGTATATAAAAAGATGTTTGTGGTGCTGTACAAAGAACATTCTTGTGCTCTTATAGAGCAAATCATGGCTCTACTCTGTATCAAATTTGAATTTCATGTTTTTTCAGTGAAGTGCTCTTCAAGGTGATTAAGGATGTATAATCCTTCTCAGTATGATGTATAAACTCATTCTGCTTTCACTTCATGCCTCCCCTTTATGCTTACACACCAGTAGCGGAACATTAACCTCCATTTTAATTCTACAATGTTAACACGTAGCTCTGTGTAGGGAAGATGGTAAAGAAAATCAAATCATATGCCTCAGGGATTCAGACACTGGCCTGTACGGGGGTCAGAAAGACTCCTCAGCTGCAAACAAGGACATACACCAGATGAATCTTGAAGGTGCCTTGTCTTTTTTTCTGAAGCAACAGTCCCTGCTGTAGCTGGAAATAGGATACTGGTTCAATTGGCAGCAATCAGATACATTCAGAAGGTTTCAAACAAAAATTTAATCACTTCCTGATCACATCACAGAAAAACAATTGTCGTCTTCCCCTTTCTTTCCCCTGCAATGGGAGGTTGATTTACTAATCATCTAATCAAAAGCAGGACATGGTGTTTGAAATAAGACGCTTGTATTTCTGAAGTCATGTCAAGAGTTAAGAATTTGAAGTGGGAAATGTCAAAATTGACTTCCACATTAAGTAAAAAATGGATAATCTTTGGAGAGTTACAAATCGGAATGGGATTTCTGAGACCTTCTAAGACACAGAATATAAAAATATATAAATGAAAAGAATCTCATAGGTAGGAGTGGAAATGCAATCCAAAGCTTAAACGTACGTACAAAGATTAAACCCCCATGGCCTTGTGGATCAGTTACATATCTGTAAGAAATGATCAAAATGCCAGTGGAAAGTGACTCTAGTATTGGAAAAAGTATAGTAAACCTGACCTTTTTTTTTTTTTTCCCCCTTTCCTCTTTAAACTTTGACTCTCCTCTGTTTTGAATTTTTCTTCAAATATTTAAATTTTGCTACTAGTTTAACTGGTTAGAGTTAAAACTGTTCTGAAGATATTTGGCATTAGTCCTTAAATCTAGATTATGGAACCACAGTATTCAGGACTCCACACACCGTTCCTAATGTATCTAAGCATTGGCAGGTTTCTTCACTTCAGTTTTTCAGGCTGATTTGTCAATTCATTCCTGTTAAGGATTTGTGACGAAAAATTTCCCATTGAGCATTGTGATGTTTAGTATGCAGCAGGATGCTGTGTTTTGAAAAATAAACAGAAATCATTATTTTGTAGAATTGGAGGTTTATACACAGTTTCAAAGGGGATGCACACAGATGTTTAATACTTGTAACTTCTATAATCTTAACTGTTCTTAAAACTATAAGAAGCTTTTAACGGCCTGATTGCATATTAGTTTTGGAATAGAGTCTCTTCTTTATTCAGTATACAGGCTGGACAATTTTAAATTAGTGAAAATGGAGTATCCTTATTGCTCAAGGAGTGGCCACAGATGATCTTCATGCAACTCAGTTCTGATATAGAAACGGTTATTAATTCCCTTTCATGCATATTTTTCTGCCCTTTCTCTTGTTAATCTGAAATTGAAGGTTTATTTTAGTTTTCATAACACTCCTGTGAATTGAGGTGGTTCTTGTTTCTCTGTTCATCCTTTTTAAAACAACGATATCAGTTATCCTTTAAATATAGTGAGATGTATATGGGAGACAAAATACTTTTTTTTTTCCCTCTGAGTACTTAAGATTATATAGAAATAAATATTTTTGAAGCAGATTAAATAAATTAAATTTAAAAATTTAAAAGATTTCAATTTTGAACTGTGAAAACTTTGGACATTGAACTTCTCAAGGGACAGAGGAAAATTAAGAGTGCTAGTGGAATCTAAGCAGTAACGGTTGTAAGCACAGTTTGCTATAAAGTAAATAAAGGTATGATGTTATAGGAAGCCAGCTACTTTGAAGGTATTGCCTTCCTATAGTAAGTGTTATATATAATGAAATTTCAGAAGTTCTCTTGTCAAATAGTGACAGCACTGTCACGGGTATTTTGTTCCCAGAAGTCGATAGCTGTGTTGGTCAAATTTATAAAATCCAAACATAAAAGAGTATTTAATGTAAATTGCCATATCTACTTACTTTTGCTATATTTAATGTTCCGGTTCTGTTTTAAATAGTCATACTTTAAATGTAAAAATTATAATTATTTGACCTACATATCTTAGTAAAGTTATGCTAAATTAATGGAGAGTGCTTGGGGGGTTTTATTTGCTTTTTTATAGATAAGAAGATTATTATGAGTGAGAGAAAGAAGTGACTCTCAAAAGCTATGGAAAATATAACTGCCTGGCTTAATATATGTTTTGCAAACATCAGAATTTCTGACTTTGTACTTGAAATTATGGGTACCTTGGGCTGTGCAGTTTTTTTGTTGTTTGGGGTTTTTTTCCAAGTGGCCTTACAAATTTCATTAGTAATATTTTGATGGTGTGAACACATACTAACTAGAGGGAAACTGTGGTGTGAGTTATTGGTCCCTTGGGAATCTGACAGCTCATTCTCTTACTTGATAAAATTAGAGAGTTGTTCTGACAGCCAGAGGTGGACTGCACCAGACTGTGTCAAGAAAGGTGAGAAATGCACCCTCTACTGAAGGTTCTGGGGAGGTGAAAGAATTAGAAGAATTAAAGATAGTCTTTGCATTGTTAGACTGTGAATTCTGTTAGTAATAACAGAAATGATAATGGCTACTTACTGCCTGGACTGCTGCCTCATTTACATCAGTATCACTTTGCTGGCTGCAGTGTCCCATTTACATGAATGTGTAAATGGAAACCCTTAAAAATAACAGTATAATTGGCAGACCTGATATATATAGGTTATTAATATTTTCCTCCTCTTATCTTGGATTGGTATAGAATGTCGTTGAAAATTGTTTTTGCTGTTACAGATGTTTGAATGAGGCCATAAAAAAAAAAAATCAGTATTGTGATCAGCTGCAGAGGATAATGCAACTGTAATGACATCCCTTCTTGAAAATAACTTTCTGTTTGCCATCTAGCTCTTGCTGTGCCAGCTAACTCCTGTCTACATTACTAAGAATGTGCTAGGAACCAATTTAACACAGTTTGTGTATTTTTCTGCTGGTGTTGACATATGGTTAATAGGTTTATTGAAATTTACTATGAAGATTTGTATATGGAAAGCCATTTTTAAGACTAGCAGAGATTGTTGCTTAGTAGCATCCTTGGAGTGAGGTCATGGTGACTCCCCCTGCCTTTGGCTATCTAAGGGGGCAAGAGTGCTGCAAGGGGTACCCAGACTATTCACAGGATGGATTACCATGCAGTCCATATGAGACTTGCTCCCATCTGCCCTGTAAATCAACTAGGACCTAGAGAGCGAAAGCTTCATGTTACTCCCCATGCTTAATTCACCTGGAAGTATAGCAAAATCTGCTGGGGAAATGCAATAGATTTACCAGCTGTTGGATCAGGGACCCGAGCTGTCACACTCTAATAGCTACCTGTAGTCAACAGCAAGGGATTACAGGAAAAGTACAGGCTGTGCAGAGACTCTGGGGGGGCAATGGTGTTTCAGCCAGTAGGTTGGACTTTCCTAGTTGTGTGCAAGAGTGAAAAAATTGAAGTTCATTAGAATGGTTTTTATTTATCAAACTGAAAAGCTAAATAAAAAGTTTGTTTTACTGAACTGGGAAGAGCACCAAGGGCAATTTTGCCTGCTTTTCCTCCTGCGCAGCATGCAGAAGCATTTTGATGTCTTTCTGGCAGGGATATTTAATCCTGGACTGTGATCCAGTTTGCTTTTGACTTTCGTGAAAACCTAAGGACTTACTTCCTAGTTCCTTTACTTCCCTTTTTTGTCTAGTGCTTAGATTTTAACTTACATCGTTCTGTACATAGGTGGCAACTCGCTGGAAAGACTTCCACTGTGCTTGTTGGAGCTGGAAACTGTTCCTACCAGATTTGCTTTATAAAACACAATTTTAAAACGGATTGGGACTCTGGTGATATAAATCAGCATAAAATCAATTTAAATGAATGGAACTTGTTGGTCATTTGTACTTGATCCGGTCCAGTGGGTCAGGTTTTCAGAACAGTGTTTTCTTTTTTTGTGACCTTGCTCTAGCAGCTGATAAAGTGTGCGTGTGCATGAATGTATGTACATATTTACTGGTAGGTGGCTGAGGGAAATGGTGGATTGCTGTCTGTGAATAGAGTCTCTTTGGCTTGCATGAGACTCTGCTGTCACAGCAGTTGTCCAGATGAGATGCTACAAGTTACAGATTTAGAAGTACATGAATCTGTGCTTTGCTGTCTTCAGCGTTTATTTGGCAGAATGTCGAAGTATGGGTAGTTAGATTTGTGACTACTGAATTTAGGTGGGAAAAGAGATTGTTCTTGAGGAAAATTATAATTACATGTAAGCGAAACTGGCAACTTTTACAAGCATTAAATGTTGGGGTGGGAGGAATGAAGGGAGAAGACCTTGTTTGATATGTATTTGCTTCCTGTAATAGGTCTGTTTGTGGCCTCTTTGTCTCAAATGGCTCTCACATCGTCTGTGTTGTGTTTGTATTGCAAAATTTTATCCTAGGCTTTTATGTAACTTAGGATGTACCATTCCATCTCTTGTGTAAATCTACTATTATAAATGGATTAGAAGAAACAGTAATTTTCAGAGCATTGAGAATTTTCTTGGCGTTATTTCAGATTAATGAAATAGATACAACTTCGGCATTCTTTCCAGTAGTCAGTTGAAGGCTTCCTGCTTTCCAAGAAAATGCTAAGATGGACATTACAAACTTAGAAAATAAATCCAATGTTATCAGTCACCATTTTTCTTAAAGGAAAAAGAATCAAACCTTTTTCTAAAACCAACATACTTTACGATATTCTAAGTAGTATTTACTAATTATATAAATGTATTAATATACAGTACATATGAACACAATTTTGTTTTTGTAAAATAAAATGGTATAGCCTTGCATACCATGTTGCTTTATAGTGTATTCTGTTTTTTCACAAATCCCCAAAATACTGACAAGATTCCCGAGGTATTTATTTTGTTCCTGACATTCACACATAGAATAAGCTGCTGCCTTTCTTCTAAAAGTTTGGAATGAAGGGAATAATTTCTGCTGTTTAAACTTCAGGGAACAAGAATTTGATCAATATGATGCTGAAAACTGACATTGATACAGCAAATGGTTAGACTGCTGCTTTCATTACAAATGGATTTTGGGTAAGAAGATTCTGGAGAATAAGACTCAGCAGATGTGATACTAGCAGGCCTATATAAATTTCATCTGGCATTTCTGTTGTCAGTGTGAAGTCCACTTAAGTGCACAATTTCATGGTTGGCCAGTTACTGTCCTTGGCTGAATTTATTTTCAGTGCTGGTGAAAAAGATTATTGGTTTGCCAGTTGCTGCTCAGAAGTTATAACTCTTGACAGAAAATATATATTCCATCAGAATCCCAAGATTTTAATATAGTGTCTCTGTTTATTGATGGCATTAAATAATGGTACTGGATCAACAGGCAGCTAATTGCACTTCTGTGAGATAATTAATTTCATGACAGTGAACTGCGAAGTTTCTCTGACTTTATTTTTCCTTAAGTAAACAGCAAAGAAAGAACTCTTTTTCCATTACATTTCTCTATGTATATAATATGTATATGAAAAAAGCTCACTAATAATTCTTAAGTAGCTCATACAGACCAAAAATCAAGTTTCACTTATTTAAAGGTAGTATTTAATTCTTACTTGTCTGTTGACCTAATGTGATATTAGTGTCTGCTAATAGTCTTGCTGGCTCCATGAGAAGCTCCTGTGGCTATTATCTGGGATTTTGTTGTCCTTTAATCTAAGCTTTTAGTCTTGTGAATGTAAAAGAGGATCATGAATCCTCTTGTTAAATGTGTGTTTCAGACAATTTTTGCTTGCCATAGGAAGTATTTTATGGAAAATCTGATTCCTTAGCTTTGGGCCGAAGGGAATTTTTCGCCTTTTATTATGAAGATGTAATAGACATGATCTTCCAGAAACTAATTAGTGACAGTACTATCTAAGATGTTATCTGTCAACTGTCCTGATGATAGATTCCTATTCTAGTGTTGTCAGCTGTCAAAACTTACTGTTTATGTAAAGAAAAGAGGAGGAAAAAATACAGAGAATGGCAGAGATAAAAAGAGAAATCTGGTCTAATATAGACCTCCCCCTCCTTCCCTATGCTTTTTCTGTCCCTCTCCTTCCCTTCCCAGCAGATAGCTGCTGAATTGGTCTGAGAGGATAAGAGCTCTCACAGAAATAGTATGGGGGAAAAGTGTCACAGACCTTGAAGCCCCATAATATCCTTGTCTCGGGCGCTGACAAAATTGCAGATTTTGTGACATGCTAACAATTATACAAAACCTGAGAAAAGATCCACTGTCTTGGGCATTTTCAGTCTTACCCTAAAGAGGCGCAGCTGGATTTGGATCCAGCTTGCTCCAGAGCATCGCAGAACTTTGTTTAAATCCTTTTGTTAATATGTTCTTTATGCACTCCAATATGATCTGGTTTTAAATCTGCTTTTTATTCTTTACGTTACCCTTGGGGAAGGATAGTCTGCTCTCTTGTCATAATTACACTCACATTTCAAACCCTTTATGGAAGGATATCAGCATAACTAACGGCGTGTGTTTTTCCAATAGCATATATTAGGATTTGAAACATTGGTAAGGGATTGGCTAGTCCTAAATGTTTAGAAAAATCTTACTCAAGTTCCACTCAAAAAGAATTGTGATTAAGTATAGTAGTTTACATTAAGGTAGAGCTTAATTCAGCTTGGAAGTACCTGAAACTATCACTTAGTTTCAGCTCCTAAGCTATTTATATTAAAGTTCATAATACTTTTGATGGCTAGCTAAAGGATCATCTGGAAACTTCTTCAAGTGCAAAGTGTCAGGTCTCACAAATCTCTGAATCTGTACTGTAATCTTGCCAGACCAGTCTCTCTCTAAAAAATTTCGGTTCTCTGTTTTAAGTATTTACGGAATGTAAGATGTCTGTCTAGTTCTTAATCAGAATAATTTTCTGGTTTACTTGGAATAAGGCTAGCCCCCCTTTTAATTAAAAAAGAAATACAGCCACCACATCTTAAAAATGTACATAATGAAGTTAATCTGCTTCTGTGATTGTATTATATTCTGTATTGTTTAATATTAGAGCTGCTCAGGGAATTTTCTATGAAGTATTAAGTCCTTACTCGCTTGTACAGCCAAGTTAGAGTTGTAGTTTAAACTCATGGACTTGCAGAGACAATAACCAGGCAGAATAAGCTGTGATGAAACTTCAGCAGTTATTTTCTGTTTGGTCTAGTTTAAATTTCACCAGTTTCCATTCCACAAATGGAAACACGCTTGAGACTTGTGAAATGTGAGGCAAAGTGATGGACTCTTGTATCTTATACATTCATATAACTCATGACTTTGGGTTGCTCAGATTGTGTGAAGCTCAGAAATAGTGATGTGGTCCAGCATATGTCCCTGAATATTTGTGATGAGGAGGAAGTCGAGAATAGCATGGGGAGGCTTCAAGTAACATGGAAAGGGAAGAGGGATTTTCATATTTTTGTGCTGGTGGGATTCTAGTCCGCATATCTTTTCCCCCTCTTTGTTAAATCACTGATCTGAGAAAAATACTTTTACTTGGTATATCTTCTGACCGCACAGTCCTCTAACTATTGTCACCTTCTGACAGACTTTCAGTTGATGGCTGTTCTCCAGTGTTAATGCTCCGATTGTGGTAAGCAAACACCTGGATACTCCTCTTTCATCTGTTTGCTCAGGACTGATGGTTTTAAATTTTTGTTCATTTCTTTGAGAAACGTTTATTGTGATTGGGATTTGCTTCACACTAAATATAACATGAAAGACAGATAGCAAAGATGGGACTAAGCCTACTTAGTTCTTCTAGCAGTACATTGAGTGGTCTTCCCCCCCCCCCCCCATAAAACATAAAGGGAAATTAGAATATGCTGAGAACTGAGATTCCTGTTAGATCTGCCAAACTAAGATAAGCAACAAGGCTGCTGTTTCTCCTGATAGCCAGTCCACAAGGAGGACTGACACAGTTCTGCAGACCTATAACATGTGCCTTCTACAGCAAAGTGTGCCAAATAGGGATAGTCAAGGGAATATGATCCACTGGACCTTCAAAAGTTCAGGTAAATCAAAGAAGCTTAGGATAATCCAGAGGAAGCCTTATGAAAACTCTACTACCTTTGAAGATTTTCTATCATTTATCCAGAAGTATTTGATATAAAATAGAAGCTTTATTTTCTGGAATTTTTTTCCTGAGTTATTCATCAAAGTCCAAGTTCAGTTAAGTGACTGTAATTTTGATTTTTATTTTTTTTGTTTTAGTTTGATGTTAAGCCTGTTACATTTTTTTGACATAATTCCATTTGTATGTCAGGGACAGCTAAAGGAAAACTTGTAAAGAATGGAAGCTTTCGTCTGATGTGAACCTCTGTTTCTTCTGTTAAAACTTGAATAGGATAAAATTAATTTACTTTTTTCCTCCACGTTTTGATAGTCGGATTGGATGATGAGTAGTTTTTGTAGCTTATACTTGAATTAATCGAATGTTTGAAATGGAAATTTGAAAGTAAACCTGTATGCTATTTAGGAAAAAACAAATTCTGTTTTAAAAGCAAGAATATTTCTTTAGGAAGATTGGAATACTTCAGGCTTTAATGGAATGCAGGAAATAGCAATGTATGAAAACTTATGCCAGGGAAAATAAGCATTCCAACTGTACTACAAATGAGCTATTACCATTTTTCTTGGATGGCTGTGGTATAAAGGAGGCTTCACTGCATTCTTCGATTCGTGCAACTTTATTTAGATTGCTTACTCTGATAGGTGATTTGGTTTATGAGGGCTTTTTATGTAAGCAATATAAAATTAATGTCTTGTATGTCTAAAGAATATTTAAGGCTCCAAATCAAAGCATTATGCTAGGGAACATCAGTGTAACAATAGCTCCACAATCTTTAATGTATAGACATGTAATTATAGGGTTATGTACGAGAGAGAAATTGTATATATATATATGTGTATATAAATATACACACACACAAACGCTTCCCTTGGAGTAGACTCCTAGTCCCTCTTCTCAGGATTCTGAGTGTTCTTGATTCTGGAGTGGATTACTGTAATGTTAATAGTGCTTTAATATAATTATTTGGATGTAATTTCTTCTTTTCAAATAGTTAGGTCTGTAAGAAAAATGAATAGGTTTATGCTGTGGACACTTCAGCCTCTGGTAACTTAAAAAGAGAAATAAAGTCAAAACAAGGTTAAGGTTCATTTTCATTGGGCCATTGGAATTACCTCATTACTGCCTAGATTTTCTGATTTTACTAAAGATTAAACCTCTGCTCTGGCCTTTTGTTCACTGTGTGGCAGCATCTGTCACTGTGTGTCACACATCTGTGCGGCAGCCTCTGTCCAATTTGGTGGTTAATCTAACTAATTTGGTCATCTGTTTCAGAGGTTAAATGAGCTACTTTTTGCTTGACAATCATGCACCTGCAATGTGTGCACACGTGCAGCATTTCCTTACAAATCTAGGCTAAATAACCATATTGAAAGAAAAGAAGTGACACCTGTAAGATCAGTTTTGGGACTGCTAGATCCCAAACACAGACCTCTGACCCTTGATTAGCTGTTGTTTCTATACTGTGAGTTGAGCATGCTCTCTGCCTTCCCCAGCGTGGTGGGTTGACCCTGCCTGGATGCCAGGTGCCCACCAAAGCTGCTCTGTCACTCCCCCTCCTCAGCTGGAGAGAAGGAGAGAAAATATAATGAAGGCTCGTGGGTTGAGATAAGGACAGGGAGAGATCACTCACCAATAACCATCAGGGCAAAACAGACTCGACTTGGGGAAATTAAATTACTTTATTGCCAATTAGAAGTCAGAGTAGGTTAATCAGAAATAAAAACCCAAATCTTAAAACACCTTCCCCCCACTCCTCCCTTCTTCCCAGGTTCAATTTCACTCTTGATTTCTCTACCTCCTTCCTCCCGAGCGGCACAGGCAGATTGGGGGTTGTGGGCAGTTCATCTCATGTTGTCTCTGCTGCTCCTTCCTCCTCAGGGGGAGGACTTCTCACACTTTTCTGCTCTAGTGTGGGATCCCTCCCACAGGAGGCAGTCCTCCATGAACTTCTCCAACCTGAGTCCTTCCCCTTTGGGAACAGACCGCTTCAGTGTGCGTCCCTCATGGGGTCACAAGTCCTGCCAGCAGACCTACTCCAGCAGGGTTCCTCTCTCCATGGGTCCTTAGGTCCTGCCAGGAGCCTTCTCCAGAGCAGGCTTTCCACAGCTTTCTTCTGGCAACCATCTCTCTGGCTTGGAGTCCTCCACAGGCTGCAGGTGAATATCTGCTCCACCATTAACCTCCATCGGCTGCAGGGGGACAAACTGCTTCACCATGGGTTGCAGGGGAATCTCGGCTCCGGCACCTGAAACACCTTCTCCCCCTCCTTGTTCACTGACCTTGGTTTCTACATCATTGTTTCCCTTGCTCCTCTCTCCTGGTTGCTGACACGCAGTTCCCGCCCTGCCCCCCTCTTCTTAAATATATTAGCACTGATTGGTTCGCCTTGGCCAGCAGTGGGTCCCTCTTGGAGCCAGGTGGTATTGGCTCTATCAGACATGGGGGAAGCTTCTAGAAGCTTCTCACAGAAGGCACCGCTGTAGGCCCCCCACTACCTAACCCTTACCACACAAACCCAATACATCCAGCAATCCCGTAGCCTGGATGGATGGATGGATGGACGTGTCAATAGCTGGTCAATTCCCAGCTATAGGGCATGAACTCTGCGTGATGTAACTTTCAGTGCTGATTCCCCTGAACATCCTGACTGAAGGACCTATTCAAGCACCCTATAACTCCCTCATTGATTATGTCCCTAGCTTTCCTCCCCAAAGCTGAGCCCGTGGGCATCGGATTCTCCTCTCACTGTGCAGACACAAAGCAGCCAGCTCCAAGTACATATCCTGATTGCACTGTGATTTATTTATTCATTTTTTTTAATAGGGATCAGAACCAGTTGTTCACCAGCCCCATTTTTTTTCCTCTTGATGATGTTCTGACCACAGCAAAAGGGTGGCAGGGCATCTGTCCCTGTTGGTTGAAGGACCAGTACCTCACATGTTCCAGTATTGTGCTAACAGCTGCGTTAACACTGTCATTTATTCTTCTTCTTTCCTTAGTCTTGCCCTTCCTTTCCACTGCTGGTTTGGATCTGCTTTTCAGTTGAACTGTTCTTTCGTCTGTGTAACTTGTGTGCCACTGCTGAATTCATGAGACTTTGAGCAGAAGAGGGGAAAAGTAAAGGTTTGGAGGTAAGTGTGATATAGCATAGCATATGGGTTTTTTCCCCAGGTGAAGATAAGGTAGACCTCCTATATTTAGCCTTCAGTATAACATTTTACATGATTGTATCTTAAATTAGAAGTTACAGGAAGCAATAGACTTTACTAAAAAGGAGGATAAAGAATTCGTTAATGCAACTATTCACGCTGAAAGAATTATCAAGCAAAGGGAAGTCATCAGTGTTTCTCAAAGGTTAGCACTGGGAATAATTTTCTTAAATGTTTCCGTTAATGACCCTTACGTTAGAAGTAGGGAAACATTTTCAGCATAATCTGCTCACAAAATGAAGTTGGAGGACACAAAGGCAGACTGATATATTACAGGGAGACTGTTTTGCTATTAGATTCTGGATGTGTGGCATTCGTTTTTTGTTTTCTTTTCATTGTTCTTATTCCTGTTATCATTCAGGTTTTCTTCCATTGAGAGTTCCTAATCTGGAAATGAGTGACTAAAGGAAGATCTTAGTACACTGGTGCAGCTATAAACCGCCATTGTGATGCATCTGCAAAAATGGCAAAATGCAATGCCTTTGATGTATTAGAAGAACTGGTTTACTTTTTTTATTATTTTAATAAAACGAACAACAGGTGCTATTAAGATCTTGATGAAACAAATTCTGAAGCATTATGTTCAAGAAGAAAGAGAAGAGGAAAGACAAACTAAAGCTGGAGCAGCTGCAAGTGCAGAACACCACTGTCACAAGAATGATGAGCCGGAGACGGCCTTGGACTGAAAATGCTTGATTTGTTTAACAAACTAAAAGGCTAAGAAGAGATGTTAGTGAAATTTGTAAATGTATCAGGCATAAATACTGGGAAGAAAAAAACTACTTAGCTAAAGGGCCATACTGACACCAAGTAAGTGGGTGTTAGTTTACCCTGAATAAATATAATTCAGAAACTGGAAGATTCCCATGTGTTTGAGCAAAGAAATTCTGGAATAGCCCTCCACCAAATGCAATAATACAATTAAATACAATTGTTAGGAGCGAAGCCATGATTTTTTTCTTGGGATTTTTTTGTGTGTCATGTTTTGCTTTTGGTTTTGGTTTTTTTTGAAGTTGAAGGTCTTTTAGATGATGAAAGTGTGCTCCATAGCAAGGGATTCTGCTTAGCAGCATCAGAGGTCTGTTCTAACTCAGTGATCTTATGATGATGGTTTTGCTTTTAGTTGCAGTAGTGTGAGGAGACCAAAGAACAGCTATTTAGGAAGTTTTAGGCAGAATGTAGAAAGTGATATTAATTGGAATGCTTAAGTGTTTTAAATACCTGGGAACAGCATTTGACAATAGCAATACGATTTGTGAAATAAATTCCTGTGCGCATATAGATTGACAGTTTCAGAAATACAGAAGCCTGTTCTGCAAAGAGGGTATAGCAACTTCAGTTTGCAACTGAAAAATAGTTCTAATAATTGTTTTGAGACAAAATTGGGAGGAATTATCAATACAAGAACCAGTACATGACAGAGGAAATACTTGAGTACTGGAGTTCCAGAAATAAAATAAATTTTATTAATATGGTTTGCAAGGTTGCACATGTAGGTGATGCCATAAAGTATGGGCTCATTAGCTGTAGAGAAAAAAAAACCAACAGTTTTATTTCAAAAGCAGCACTGCTTTTGAAAATGTTTTCATCATGACATTCTTGCTCTGTACAGCAGCAGCGGTTCATGGAGGCCTACTGTATCCTTTAAGTTATAAACTGCAAAAAGTTAAAACATTTTCAAATTTGAACCTTCATTGCTAACAATTGTATGTGTGTTCTCTAATTGTGCGTGTACTGCTAGCTGCTTATCCCTGGCACATAGCATTGTGCTTTCAGGATAACAGCACTTCTTGCTGTTCACCACGCATTGGGCATATCAGGCTTTGTGTCACTATGCACTTGGGTTATCTCTGTCTCACAGAGTCCTTGGGGGACTGTTCAGTTATTAGGATTTAAGAATCCTCTGCAGCATGGAGAAAGTAATTCCCGGCAATGCTGCAGCTGGAGCGCATGAGGTATGCAGCAGTGGTATTCTGAACCTTACTGAGTTAAGTCCTTGATCACATGGATTTTTCATCAAAGGAGGAGTGTGATGCTGTTGGTTGAAAGGAGAAACAATAGAGAATGTCAGACACAACTTTGAAGTCAGTCCCAAAGTTTGTTTGAGGTCACAGAACAGAGATTGTATGTGCCTGGATATTGAAAGGGATGGAAATAATTGCTGGTTGTGTATTTTGTTGGCACTTTCCTCCTGAGGGACTCAAGGAACCATCTAAACGTAGAAATGACCCTTCCAGAGCCACTTGTGAGACTCCTTTCAGTGACTTTATTGACCCTTTCCTTCCGTTATCATTGTTGGTCTTTTTATCTCTTGCTGGTCAGGCTTTCTTCCCTCCAGCTCATACCACTGTGCTCCTCACTACTTGCTCTGTAACTTTTGCTGCTTCTGGCTTCTGTATCGTTATTTTTCTGTTCCCTTTGACTATGTTTATAGACAGCACAGGATGAGCCAAAGCTGAGAAGCATCGTAGAAAGTGTTAAGCATACCAAGAAGTTTTCTTCAAGGTCTTTGTGCCACAAACAGGATCTTCACACATGTGTTGACATTGATAGCTGTGGAGTGCCAGCAGAGACCTACTTCACTGGCCTACGATGGTACTAGTAACAAGGTAGCTTAGTCAGAAATCATTGGTTAACATGTTCTGAGCATCTATAACATCTTGGGTTACTTTAGTGGCAGCACTGGGACAGTTTCCTAATGAAACTGGATTCTTCATTCTGACATTTTGGCCAGTCTGGAGTTTCATAATATGTATTTTTTCAGTAATATTGTAGGCAATTTACTGTGCAGTCGGAGCAAGAGAGGAAGACATGGAGGCTTAATGATGGTTTGCCAAAGGGAAAGCTCTTTTAGGAGACACGTTTTTCCCCTCTCTTTCCCCATATTTTTTCTGTTATATCCTATTCTTGAGCCAAGTAAAATTTCACTTCTGTGATACCTAATGTAAAAAGTACCCCTGTTCTGTGTTTGTGTTTTCAATTTTAAGTATCATTGTGATTTCCAAAAATAGAAATGGATCGAGACAGAGTAAGTATGAAAAAGGGAAATATTGGAAAAGCTTGTACTTTTGTTTTTAAAAACTGGACTGGATAGAGAGGTGCAGATGACACACCAGCAGTTAAAGTAGGCATTATATTTTATCTCTTAGCTGCTAGGTGCTGGAGAGGAACTACTGTCCTTCATTTGGTCTTGCCATATCCCAGTAATCCTCCCGCATCAACTTCGCATCTTTCTCCTCGTCTTCAGGAGTTTGCAAAAGTAATTCAAACGGTCTTTTATGTTAATTTTAAATTTTATTTGATCTTTTACATAAAGGAAGCTATAGCTTCTTTGCCCTACCCAAGGGCAGGGAAGGCTGCTCAGTGCAAAGCCCACGTTCTAGTGTATACATTCCAAATCATTACTGTTTAATTCTACCAGTTTATGCTTCAGTGCTTAATCTTTTGGGTGAAAATTGATATCACTTGTGATTATGTGCTGTGGAATCCCACCTTCCATCTCACAGGTAGCAGAGTCAAATTGAATAAAACTTGTTTCCGTAAGCATTACTAGTCCAGAGAGTACTACTCTACTAGCAGAGTAGAGACTTGGCAATGAGTGTCCCAGCTGGAGCTCCTGCTGGAGAAGTTTTGCAAATGCAATTGTGGTGTGTATGGCATAAGCAGAGAACAGTCAAAACCTTAGAGTGCGTGTTCATAATTCATCGAACCATGCAGAACTTTAAGGTGTATCTTAGGATCTCATATTCAAGCCTAATTCAGATTTAAACTAGATATTTTCTGTGTCCATAGCTGTATAGGCATATTGTTGCAGTAATCTGTGTCTTTGAATTATCTTAAATACTAATATTTTCATAAGAATTTGTCCTCCTCTGCCCTTGCTGGGCAGTGAAGCACTGCAAACCTAGTGTGTGGAGTGATGTGTGCTGGCATAATAAAGGTTGTTCCCTGAGTTCAGGCCTAAAAGTATTCATAAGGACAAAACACTTCTTATTTTGCACTTTAACTATTTGTTTGTAAATTAATAATATTTTCCTAGGAAAAGAGTGGCAGCTCAGTAGTCTTGCCAATGGTCTCAGCCAGAATTGTTTAGAATAAAGGTTGATACTGTTAATTATTTTTCCTTTATTTAAAGGGTAAATAGTATTTTCTCTACTATACCAAGTTCTTCACTCAACTGATAAAATAAAACTTATTTTAACTTATATGGCATAGCAATTATTCTTAGATAAGAGGTGTTTAAAACAGACTATGGTAAAGCATAAACAAAAGTCAGAACACCCTAGGACAAAGATTTAATGTTTATTTTATTTTGTTTGTCCTTTCTGGTTTATGAATAATAATCAGCTATAAAATATGAGGAAAAGCCAAGAAATAAAAAACTTTTTTCTTTGCATAATATAGTTGCTTTGTCCTGAGTTATGCATGAGCTGTTCTCTTTTGCCTGTTTCTAATATGAATAAATATTTTACTCAAAGATTTAGTATCTCATTTTATTCAAATAAGTTAAAAATTTGGTGTCTATGTAGGTATATATCTTTTAAATTTTTAAGTTACTGTCATTTAAAACTGTTAAATTAAGTCACTGAAAACTTGGCATTGTGCAAAGGACATGAAAGATTCAGATATGCAAGTCAGTGGCAAACTACCGAAAAAACAGTCCAAATTTGGAGTATTTTTAAATATGAAAAACTAAAGTTTAAGCTTTCAATATTATTTAGTATAAGAATTCTCATGTAAACAGGACACTAGGGGTTTGCTTTTAAGTAAGTTCTAAAAATGTTACAAGGTGCTTATTATTTAAACTTTGTACGAGTGTTTTCTCATAGCAATTGCTAAGAAAAAAAAAGAAATTTTGCTTTTATCTTTGTTTTTAAGATTTTATCACAGACTTCAGGCTTTATAGAGTGTATCAAATTTTGTAAAGTTGGTTGATTCTCTGTGTCGATTTTGTGACTTTTACAGTGATTTGCTGCAGTGTCAAATGAGTTAGGAATTCTGCAATTCTGAGGAGGGGTATTTTATATCTGTTTTGTTCTGGTAGTGTGCAAGGAAAGGAGTGCACCCATGAGTGCTTAGGTCCCATGGGCTATAATTTTAGCTACCTGGTCTTTGAGGTAGAATCCAGAACCCTGTGTCAAGCCCTTGGGCTCAGAGTGAAATGTGGGATAAAAATTAAGACACCTCAAAATGTGATGTATAACAGCTGGAATGCTCATGCAGCAGCCTGTTTAGTCTTCATACTGGCTTTGGAAGACAGGAAAAGGGAAATGACTTGTCTGGAGTTATGGTTGCTGCTGCCTTTAATAGAGATGGTTAGTATACAGGCCTAGAAAACTGGGAACACAGTTTAGCATCCTCTTTATCTGGACAAGATGAAAAATTATGTCTGTCTGTCTACCTGGCATTGTACAAGAAAGGGATTGATCTGTATGTCCTGTAAAAGGTCATGCTGCAGTGTAGAACACCTCAGACAGGCACAAAAAAAAGCACCCCCAGGTTATTCTACATACTTGTTTTGTTGTCCTTGCTTCCTTAGACTTCCTTTATTTTATTCTAATTATTTTCTATGCTGCAAAGATAGTCCCAGCTTATGATTCTATTTCTCTAAAACTCTGTTTCCAGGTCTCTAAGGAGTTTCATGTTATCCCTTTTAAAAAAGTTCCCACAAATTCTAAAAAATGTGCTATCTTCACCACAAAGTATAACATAGTATGTAATGTTGTTGTTATAATGTTTTTTATCTTAAAAATATCTATTACTAAATTCTTTGAAAAAAAAAAATCACATCTCTGGGTAGGTGCTACATACTTATGCATAGCTTGTTGCTTGCTGTGGCCTTTTATGTGCTTTCTATCCTAGGATTCTAGGTGGTTTTTGAAGCCCTGAATCATCAAAGCACTTCAGTAAAAACACTTTCCCCATGTACTGGGGACATGGGTGGGTGTGTTCTGGATTATTTTTTTTTTTTTTCCCCTGTATCCATGCTTAATTATGTACTTAACTTTAAATGGATGTCTCATTCCATACAGCTCCGTTAAGCTTATGTTCAGAGTTCAGCGTGTACGTGTTTGTATTTCTGGACTAGGGTGCAAGGTGGTATTCAAAGTGTTAACATATAATGCTACTTCCAACTGTACAATCTGTCATTTAAATGCTGAGATACAGTGCAAGACATGCAGAAGTGCATATGGGAGCATCATGAATAGCAAATGAATCTATTTTGATCCTTGATGGATGTTTCAATGAATAACAAATGAGTTCACAGTGATTGGACGCAGAAAGTGTTAGTGATGGGGTCTTTTCTTCCTGGCATAATAAAGGAATCGTCTTAAAGTGACGGTATGTGGCAGGCTGTGTTTAGCTGCCTCGGTACTGACTGTTGGGCTGTTGCCTTTTCTTTAACTGCAGTTCACGCTATTTTATAAAGAAACAACTATTCATGTTCTTCAAAGCTCTTCTCTCACTAATTTTATTTTTTTTTATCTAATACAAAGGAATTAATCTATATTTGCAATATATATTTTTCAATATACATTAAATGTGCATGCACTAAACTACTTTCTGAAGCACTCAATTCTGTCAAACCTTATTGGATCTTAAATTATAGATTCAGAACTTTTGTTTTGAAATACTAGGGAGTAATTCTCTTACTATCAGCCCCTTGAATAAAACAAAAATGAGACTGCTTGTTTTAGCTTTCAGAAAAGTGAGAGAGCGTAAAAATGCATAATTTTGTTCTTGGACCTCAAACTGTTTCACTAACATAGCAGAAACATAGCTCGGAGTAGCGTCTGAAGATCCTACAATCTGGCAGTCAGGTATTTTGGTGCAGCACAGAAGTCTGATATGTGGTGATTATTATATTATCAGAAACCGTGGTGTTAATTTTTTTTGTTCTCTCCTTTTTGCCAAACAGAATGATTTGGCTAAGTAGTGCATGTGCTTGCTGACAGATTTGCACATACAAATCCTTGCTTACAGACTTTGCTAGGTGTATATGCAAGCTGGCTAGTATACCAGTTTGAAATGTTGATGCTTTTTTTTAATTCTCTTTGCAAATAATTCATCGTAATTTTGTTTGTTTAACTTTCTAAGGCTTATTCTTCACTAGCAGTTTGCCGTTGTATTTTCACAATCGCTATAAATCAAGAGCTGCTGAGCTGCTTTGCTATTTTTTGAAGGTATGTGAAAAGAAATAACTTTCGGCTTGCAAGTTGCATGCTGGGTTTTTTTCACAATGAATACCAACTTATTTGTTTTTTTCATTGTTGAAGAGAAAAGCTAATAATATACCTGAAACTGAGCAAATGACAGTTCTCTGAAATTATCAGGAGCAGTGGAGAATGTCATCTTGTTTTCTTCCAGCTGTGTTCTTTATATATTCACATAGTAGTTGGAAATTAAATGCTATCTGGTTGCATTAACTGGTGATTCAAGATTATTTCATTATCTTTGACGCACAGATCTAGTGTTAGTTTCAAAATTATCATTTGCACAAAGGGGCAATTCTTGTAAGTCAAAGGTTTCCCAGAACTGGGTTGGTCATTTTGCTGTCCAGGTGCAAAATTCAGCTGCAGAAACAGTCTTTAATTGCCAGGCAACCAAGAGGAAAACATCAGCTAGTTATGAATATGTTCTGAATTGGTAATCATAACAAAATAACGCCATGCCTCTTCAGCTGAGGAGTAAGTCAGACGGCTAAAGGCTGTTGCATGCCACTCATGTTCACTGTTGACTTACAACTGCCTGTAAATTCAAGTTACCCAGTCTGTCTCAATAAGACACAATGTATAAAATCATTAAAAGGATATGAATTTCAATGTTGGCAGGTGTAACAAAAGCATATGGATATATTTTATGTACTCTTTTTATGAGATCATGAATTGTCATGCACAAAATGACCTTTTTCTACAACTAAATAACAAATGTAGTATAATGTGCGTTGCATGTACATCAAACACTCATGACCTTTCCAGAGGAGTCAGTTCTACATTACCAGATCTACTGAATTTTACTTTTGCAAATATAGGGACTGATTATCGTCTTATTATGTTTATGGTATTTAGCGGTATTTCCACGGTAGTGAATGTAATTACACCGTATTAAAGTTTGTTCGAAAGCAGAGTCAGACCCAGTCAGTATAGGAGCAGGTAGCATCAAGGTGCAGGTACTGAACTTCTAGACCTTTCTTCTGTCCTGAGAAGACAGGTGATGTAATTCCAGTATC
Source organism: Chroicocephalus ridibundus (assembly GCF_963924245.1). NCBI lineage: Eukaryota > Metazoa > Chordata > Aves > Charadriiformes > Laridae > Chroicocephalus > Chroicocephalus ridibundus. Next base: position 82,693,140 of record NC_086285.1, on the reverse strand, counting down.
CTGGCTGCATTGTTTGGCCTGGGAAAGAGAGACCTCTGGGCGCACCTGGCCAGGCTCCGTCAGCCAGGCAGGAGTCCTTCGTCCTCAGGTCCTGGAGTCTGCTGGAGGCAGCACCCATACCACATCCCTGAACTCTGGTAAATTCTGCACCAGATCACTCACTAATGCAGTTGCAATTCAAGTTCCTGTCACCATTTACAGCTCAATCAAAAATATTTATATTCCTGTGGATGATGTTGTATTATAATGGCAGGAAAACGGAAATGCATTTGATGAGTGAAACGAAAAATGTAAAAGATAATGAGATACGGTAAAACATAGTTACACTGAAATTTCTGTGGAAAAGACAAAATTATCTGATTTAAGTTGGTGATTGACACATTTGATAAAATAAGCAGCAGCTCTGCTACATCCTAATGCATGCAAGATGAGGAATAACCAGATGCTCCCAAAATTCAAGATCTTTTAAATTTGTTTTAGTGCTTTAGTGTTTATAGTAGAGGTTTTGCATACAGTGTTGAATAGAAGAATAGTACTCATTTAATTTAACTGACAGCTGAGTGATTGTTTATTTAACCATTTTTGAACAGCTTCCAAGTTTTGAGAGAAGGAATTGTGTATTTCTGAAGGACTATATAAATGTACAAGCTGCTGATATTCAGTTAATTAATACCTTGGAGATATGGCCTTAACATCTGATAAGTTAAATTCATGACTTTAGGTTGTGTTGTATGAAAGGGAATGTACTGTACTACATCAGCCTCTGACAATGGATAATTATCGATAATGCAGATATTTGATGTAGCTATTCAACAATAGCAGCCTTTGTGCGTGTTCAAGAGTTCTACATTTCTTGCATGGGTGCACATCTATCTCGGTGTACACGCACGTACATGTGATTTTAGCTAATAGTTCTTTGTACATAGCTGCTGAAGTTTGGTTTGGGTATTTGAAAATCATTAAGTGGTTTTTAGCTACAGATTTGATCTATATTGTTTCAGTTGCCTGAGTCTTGAGTGACTGATTTAACTGGCCGGTATGAAACTTACTGTAAATTCTGAGTGAATATATAACTCAAAACTAGGTTTGAATAACTATTTGGATGTTTAAACTTAAATTTCACTGACCTGAGCATTCATTTCAGTGGGTTTCTAACAGTCAAGTGTTCACAGGAAGCAAATCTCGGGGTTGGAACCACGGTCAAGTGAAAAATAGCCTTTCAGATTAAATGAGTATTCGTGAGAGTTTTGGAGTTCATTTTTTTGTTTGTTTTTTTTTGTTTGTTTGTTTTTTTTCTTGCATCCCATTTTTTTCTGCTGTTCACTGCTTGTTGAGGTGTGCTGCTTTAACCCAGTTTGCTCCTCCCATTATCGCATAGCTGCAGCGTTGCTTTCTCACACCAAGTGAATTATTTACATTGAATACTTTTCACATTTTTTCCAAAAGAATACTGCGAGGCAAAAAATGTTTTGCAGCTCAGAACACTGAAGGGCTGCATCAGGTCTACGGCTGTTTCCTTCAGAAGTCCCTAGTGTCTAGTGCAGGGATGGAAATCGGATAAACACTAGTTTTCAGATACTTTGGGGGAATATCTCTGTAGCTCAACTTCCAGACTGCTTCTAGCTTCTTATGGGGGGCCCGCAGGCATTTTGTATAAAGTCCAGAGGCTCCTATAAGTTAGACCAACTTTCTGTTCATGAAAGGCTTCTGAGATAATGTACATGAGTATCTTTCCAGATATCTCTGGACAAGATAGTACACAACTTTGTAAGTTTGTGAAATGAGTGTTATTTAAATACACTTTCAAGGTTATTTTATTTGCCTTATAGTGGGTTTACTGCAGCCAGCAGCCAAATCCCCACAGCCTCTTGCTGCCTCCGCTCTCCTGTGGATTGAGTAGAAAGCAGGAAGACAGCAAGAAGTCCCATGGATCAAGGCAAAGACAGTTTAATGGGTGAAGCAAAAGCTGCACACACAAGCAAAGCAAAGGAGGAATTCACTCGGTGGCAAATGTCCAGCCACTGCCTGGGAGGCAGGGACTCGGCGTCTGTAAAGCTTGCTTGGGAGGGCAAATGCCGTAACCACCACCATCTCCCCTTCCTCCTCCTTTCCTTGAGCTTTTATTGCTGAGCATGATGTCATATGACATCGGTCAATGTGGGTCAGTAGTCCCAGCTGTGTCCCCAACCAGCCTCTCGCACACCCCCAGCCTACTCGCTGCGGGCGTAGAGCGTGAAACAGAGAAACCCTTGACACTGTGAAGCACAGCTCAGCAACAGCCGAAACGCTGATGTGTTAGCGAGGCTGGTTTAGTCACACGTCCAAAGCACAGCACCATATGGGCTGCTGTGAAGAGAGCTAACTCCATCCCAGTCAGAGCCAGTAAAATTTCAATGGTCAGATTTTTATCATTAGTCTGCTGCCCCTTTGTGATAAACTGCTTTAGTGGAAAAGGTAATATTCCAACCCATGTCTTGGGAGTATCGTCAGGTGTGTAGTATTTGGATAAGAAAAGCCACTTGTTAAAAATAAGCAAACACACTTCACACAGAACTGAGGTCAAAAAAGCATTGGATAGCGATGACTTTTATTAGTCACCACACACAATTTTAAGAGATTTCTTAATAACAATAGTATTTTATTTTCTGCTTCTGTACACCTAGGAGCTGTACATGTCACTCAGCAACTCATACTTTGTAAAGCCCATAGCTGTATTAAAAAAGATGTTGAAATACGTGCTGGCTTCCTTCATTGAGTTACAGGAGTAACAAAGGTAAGATGCAAACAACAACATACAGAACGGGCACCGGCACTAATATTTTGTGGAGATTGTTCTTTTGTATATGGAAGTTCAACCTGAACTCTAACTTTTCCTTTGGGCAATATTTGGGTGAAGTTAACTCAGAAAATTTCTTTCATACAAATGAAATGAAGCTTCCTATATCCAATTTTGCAACTAGTCATGGGAAATCCACAAAAATGGGACCATTCTTGACCCATAGAGAGATGACAAGAATGAATGACTATAGAGTGCATTTACTTTCTGTCATCAGGTTACTCATGTGAAACATTGACATTTTGGAGCTTGTAGAATTTTTCTTGACACTGAGAGAGATTTAAAAGTTTCATCTTGTTGGCTGGAAAGATTTTTTAGTGGCTTGTTTCAGCTGAGTAGTTCCAGTTTTATATGGAGAGTCTAGGGCACAGAGTGATACATTTTTGTCTCCTTAAAAAAAAACACTCTTAAAATATAACTGTAAGTATGCATAATGAAGGAAGTTAAAAAGTTGGAATGTTTTTCAAAATTTTCTGAAAGAGGTTTCTGATGTAAAGGTGATACCTTGACTTCAGCAGCATTTAAAAATGTGATGTCCAATATGAAACGTCTTTATAGTGATAGCTGTGGTTATATATAAAGTGTAATTTGATGGAAACATAAAATATAGACCTCCCATGCATGTCAAATTCTAGTTTTTGCATAAATCATATATACAAATGATGTGTGTTTTTGAGATAATAGTACCTACTGTGTCTAAATAAAATCCTGGAACTCAGGAAATGTGCTGAATGTTTCCAGATACACTATGTACCCTCTGACAGTTCAAGTAAAAAATCTGTCATATGCTTAGTGCCAGTGCCGTCTGTTTACATAATTTGGAGAAGTTCAAGAAAAGGAGACAACCTTGAAGAGTTTGGAATAATAATAAAAATAATAATGAAGTGCTCAGAAATTATACATGGAAAACTAGATATGGACATACTCTAAAAATAGAATGCGGTCGAACCAGAAAATTTCACTGGAAGTGAATTTTCAGAGACAGGATAAAGGAGAGACAGATACAACTTGGCTCGCTTTTTTTTTCTGTCCTGACTAAAACATCAAAGGTATTGTCCTGGAGGTATAAAGAAGGGCTAACAGTGGCATTGAAAAAGAGAGGAAAAAACCACATACAACGAGGGAGATAATGGGTTTTACTGTAGTTACAACATGCAGAAAGTTATGTGTGTATAGTTGGGAGCAGCTGCTGTACAGGGTTTGTGTCTAAACTTCAGCAACAAAGAAGTGCTCCTTTCAAAAAGTATTTTGCATTAGATTTGCATCGAAAACAGAAATTGGCCTTTGTCTAGTCTGCTTCTTGTGCATTTTCCTTTAAAACTACATAACAAAATATTACATGAAAAGCATTCCAGCTTTTTCCATTTGGTTGTACAGTAGTTGTTTATTAGTCCAATATGGACACAAATGCCTCACTTGTTGATTTCTAATTTTTTAAAAACCTGATTTTGAGGAATCATTTTCAAGATATTCCCGGTCAGTGTAACAGTTTAATTTTTAATCCCAAATCAGCAGTTTTTACAAGTTTCTGCGTTCTTTCAGAAGCTTTTCATCTAGGCTTGCAATATTTAAGATAAATTATTATTACTATCCAGGCTGACTATGGTGAAAGAGGTATGGCCCTTTACCTGCTGTATTACATGTACTTGCCTGGTTCCTAGTATAATCTAGAGTAATACAGAGTGTTAACTTTTTTCACAGGAGGTGTTAGCTACTCAAAGACTAAAGAGGGGAATTTTCCATTTTTATGTTAATTTTGTGAGCTGATGGGGAATTTCTGCTTAGAATAGAAAGTCAATTAAGCAGTCCCTCAAAAATCTTGACTTTTACTGTAATGTCTGAAATTCTTTTGCCAGTATGCCCCTTTATTTTTGCGTGGGCAGATAAGTCCCATCTGTCTATAGTCAATGCAAAACATGTGAGCCAAATGCTGTGGGTAATTAACAGTTAACCTGCAAGTGTTATTCTGATTTTTAATCATGAACAGCTCTCCTACCCTCTCATAAAGCTCATTTGCTGGATGCTGTGGGTGGAATTGGTATTGACCTAGTCTACCTGCAGTCTGCTGAACTTTTAACCTTCTTAAAAATAAATCTTGAGAGCTTCTTATCTTCTTATCTTATTTCTTTATTTAACTTATTATTAAAGAAGCAGAAGATAGTAAGAGCAATAATGATTAAAAAAGATTCAGGTGGGAGTTTAAATCTATGCATAATTCACTATCAGTGACTCGTTCCAGTGTTCTTTAAGACCTTTCTCAGTGTAAAAAAAAATAATGTTTCCAGGCATCAGCAATTGCTGCTGAGTTTGAAACAAAGAGCATGCTGCAAATGAGCAAGAGGTGTAACAAACAATGGAACTGGAATTTCTGAGCAGACTGTTAAGTTAGTGGAAGAACAGTATGAAAACATGCGTGGGTATCGCCAGAAGGAAGTGTCAAAGTTGTGAAAAGCACTTCAGTATCAGAACAGAAAGTGATTCAAACTAACGTATGGACTTTTTTATATAATTCAAAAGATATCAAATAATATGGTTTAATAATATAATGATGAGTTCTTTCAGGAATGTTGTCATAATCTAAGTATTAAATCTGTTTGGACTTTGCTATTTTTTTCACCAACTTTGTGTGGCCACACTATTGAAAATTAAGGTATTGCTAAGTGCCTTTTGAACTATCATGCAAAGTTTGAGATGTCATTCTACTACAATCCCTCTATATTGTTTACTGAATTATGTCTCTCTGGGCACCTATCCTTTATCACATAACCAGTGCCTTATTTACTCATATTATTACAAAAAAAATTATCACGGCACAGATTTTAGTCTTAGGGGTCCTGTTTGAGGGTTATCTTGTTGCTGTTGATTTCTTGATCCTTTAACGATATCTGGAATCTGCCAATGTGTAGAAGAGTTAAAATAAATGAGTACAAAAATGAAAAACTTGAGGGGTGATTGTTTTGGCTGAACGATATTTCTGAATACAATACCAGCTTACTTTTCTGAGTTTGCTAGTATAAGAAAATGTTTGCTTCAGTCAGAAAAGCTTAATGATGTCTCTTGATTTCTCCTAACACAGAGCTAGGACTGCCGTAAAAACAGTATGACTGGTCAGAAAATAAAAAAGTGCTCATTTGGCCTCTTTAAGTGAACAAAAAACGATCTTCAGTTCATGTGCACAAAGCATTCCTGTGAATTTCAATTCAGAATTCCATGCAGCTCTCAAATGTTTTAAACGACAGTTATGTAAAAAAAAAAAAAAAAAAAAACAAAAACAAACAAAACCCCAAAAAAAACCACCAAGAAAACCCCAACCCCACCCCCCTTGACTAGGGAAATTAAACATTGCAACTGGAGATAGAGATGTGGATTCCGTGTCCATCTGCGCCTAACTGACTCCAGGAAGAAGCACACCCTAAATATAAGGTTCTACATAAACTTAAAGAAAATATCAAATGTCTCTGAGGTGTTTGCTTAAGCTACTTTTGTATGTGTGATAAAGATTAACCATCTCTCTCCTATCAAATGATATTAAATACATAGTGGCATTGTTTGCCCATTCTTGACACCCAGTTATTGGGAATTATCCTACAAATACTGAACTATTCCTCACTAATGCTGCTGGGCAAACATAGAGTATGATTTTGAAGTAATTCATCTACTAAAGTTCACCTTAATTTAATGTATTTGTATAGATAATTAGAATACTGACTCTGTTCATTAACATTTCAAATCTCATTTAAATGTAAATTGTAATATTCTTCTTTTGTGCAAGAGTGGGTAGTTAGTGTCATTCATGAGTAATAAGTAATTTGTTCCTCATTAGCCATAAGAATAGATAAAGATATAGATCAAATGTGGATAGCAGATGTGGTTAAAAATGGTTACCTGTCTGGAAGGGGAATTTAAAACAAGCATTCACTGTTTTTCTGTAATTTTGCATTTTTAGTTTGGTCTTAATTCATAATTCAGAACATTTTCTATTAATTGGCTGTTTGCATTATTCATAATGAGGATGTGAAAGTACAAAAATGTTTTCTCTGAATGACTTACGAGATACAGAGTGAAATTTTAAAATATTATTTTCATATTGGTTCAGATTACGCACATTTATAATGCAGAGCTCTACTTCCAGATATTCTTCAAAGCACTAGAGGGAATATTCAGAAATAATGAAGACTGGCTATGTAATATGCTTATTTAAAAAAAAATAATAAAAAAAAATCTAATAGTCCTATTTTGACTGAAATATGGTTTGAACTGATTGGGAAAACAGTTCTAACTTGTTTCTGAAACTATAGCAAAGTAAATTAGTGATGATGATAATAATAATACAGAAAAAGATCCCAGGTTCTGGTTAGATTAGAAATCAGTCTGTGATGAGAACTTCCCACTTGGGTAGTAGAAAAAAAAGAAGTATTGTGTAATTCTTCACATTTGTGAAAAGTGGAGAAGGAATAGGAATTTGTAAGCTGTTGCTGTCACGTTGAACGTCAGTAATCAACTTTTTCTCTAAATAATCTACATTAGTTCTATACCATTTTCATTGACATTTTTAGCAGGAAGCTGGCAATTATTTTAAGTCAGTTGCGTCAAAAATGAATTTGAAGCATCTTTGTGATTGAAGGAGGAATTACAGAGGAAACTGATGGAATTTGTAAGTACTAAATTAGTGAGTAACCACCCAAACAATGTTAGCACAGAGCCAACAATGAAGAAAGGGGGATCTGGAAAAAGGGAAGACTGGTTAACATCGCTGCTCGATTAACAAGGTTATGGTCAAAGCTGTAGGAATCAAATGAGAGCTGCCAAAATTCATGGTGCGTTAAACCAGGAAAGCGTATGTGTCTATAAAGGTATAAAAAATAATTTTAAAAGCCCTTTATTGTAAAAAAGGTCTACTACTTTCTATTTTTATTACATGTACATCCTTGAGTAGACCTTTCACACAGGAAGTATGAATTACACATACCTATGTATGGCTGCAAAATATCTTGTGATTTTAGTAAAAAATGATGATCCTGAACCATTGCCTGTCAGAAGCACATCAAATTGGATTTAAAAGTCATTTGGATGGGATTTTTGCCTCTCCTATTGGCAGGAGAGTTTGTTTTTATTGTTATTGCAAATCCGTTTGATAAAAAAATTCTTTATAAAACTTATGACACGAGTCTGTTTATGATCTAATCTTTGTCCGTTCCTGAGTGAGTACTATATAAATATTTTAATTCTTTCCTTGTTTCCTTCGAGCAACCTGATCTAATGGGATGTGTCCCAGCCCATCACAGGGGGGTTGGAACTAGATGATTTTTAAGGAGCCTTCCTACCTAAAGCATTCTGTGAACCTTAACCCAATTCTTATTGCTCTCAGCTCTTAAGTCTGGTTGATTGGTCTGGACAGAACAACTACTTTCAGACAGTTTGGTAAGAAAAACTCTCCATTTATCTGATTATCTTCATAGTCATTCTATGCTTGTGTTAAAGTGAAATTTAAATAATTCTTTTATTAAGGATGATCAATTTTCTACATGAGGAGCCTGTCACAAGTGCCTTTCACAATAACATCTATAGTACTTTCTCTCTGCCGGAAATAACTTTTGATATATATCTCAGGACAGCATTTTTCTTCAAAGCAGAAAAGATGATGGAAGATCCTTGTAAGATTACCAAGCATAGAGTGGTCTTTTTAATCCTCTCATTTCCAGGTGGTGAACTTCTAGCTCTTAACTCAAAGTCCTTCTATTAGTCCCTAGATCCAAGATTCTACGATTAACATCAAGTCCCATTTCATTATTCCAGTTATCATAACCAACTCATTCTTCCTGCTTGATATTCCAATGTTCCCCTCAATTGATGATGCTTCACAACCTCCACAGAATGTATTGAAAATAGGGCTAGAAGAAACCTGAAGAGAATTTGGTTCAACCCTCTCTTACAACATTCAAATATGGAGATCCACCATGTTACGAGGAATTCTGTCATATTGGTCTGCAAATTTTGCTTTAATGTCTAGCTTGATTCTTTGTTACTATAGTTTCGGTTCATTACTTTCTCTCCATCATAGACATGGAGGAAAGATTTGTCCCTCTTTCTTCAATGCAACTGTCTTTTGTATATCTGAAAGCTGTAGTAATAGCCACTCTGATCTTTCTTTCTTTTGGCTAGGTGAGCCTAATTCATTCTTCTTTTCCAGAGTGCAGATTGATCTCCACTGAGCTCTCTCTGAGTCCAGATCTGTCTTGACAATCAGTGCACAAAGCCAAACACTGAATTTTAGCTGGTACCTTATCAGGCTGAGGAAAGTAAAGAGAGTACTAGTGTGTCTTACAGGGAGGATTTCTGTTTGTATACCTTAGTATGAAATTTGCCTTTCTTGTAGTGTCATCACAGTTGAGTAAAGTTTAGTTTTATGATCCACTATAAACCCAAAGATCTTTTCTGAAGAACTGTTATCCTCACCCTGTATTTGGGCAGGGGATTATTTCTACTTAGATGGTGTACCTTGCCTTGTCTTTATTGATTCATACTCTTTGTTTTTCTCTCAGATAATCCGTCAGGGGAAAAAAATGGGGTTAGGTGATCATGAATTCTGATCTTGATCTTCAGCACACTTGCAAACCATCACAACTTTTTCATCAGCTGCAAAATTAATGTGTATAGTGTTTATTTCACCAGCCAAATCATTAATTGAAACACTACACATAACCAGACTCAAGATAGATCCCTTGAGGAATTACACTCATTCTCTACACTAAAAGAGGGAGCTACAGGCCATAGAACATAATTGTTCTGTCTATATTACATTTCCTTAATGTGTGTATGAGAATATCATATGAGGTGGTATCAAAATCCCTACTTAAAATCAAGATACATGCAGTCTCCTAATTATTCTTTTTTAAGTAGATCTTCTACCCCATCATAAAAGGTTGAGTACCATTTGGCTTTAATGTATCCATATTTGTTTTTTGTTGCTTCTTATATTTCAAACATTTATTGATAATCTGATATTTGTCCTGTAAGCTTTCCTAAATTTAAAAGCAAGATGTCTTTTCTATAATTCTGTATTTCTTCTTTTACCTCTTCAAATGTAGGCATTATAATTGCCCCTTTTCCAACCTTTTGTAACCTTACTTGCTCCCATTAAATAGAAGCATGAAAAATTCCAAACTTTCTAACTAGCGTTTTAAGATTGGGTCAGTGGTTTCTTTTTAATAAATGCATTGAAATAGTGTAATTAACTCACATTCTTGCAATTTTAGTTTTTCATTAAATGTAATCCTGAAGAAACTGGAAATCTTTATTTCAGAAGTGACCTTCAATATTTTTGTCAGTCAGTAATATCAGCTATCTGTAATAAATAAAGCTTCATCCTTGGGAACCCAGTGTAGTACTTACATGTTTACAAAGATTTCCTTAGAGCTTCTTGAGCTCCAACGATCACCAGGTTCTTGGTATTTGGAAGGCTTTTCCAGACTTGGTCTGGATGGGATCTGTCTATCACTTGATCTTTATATTAATCTTGTTCATCCTTGAGAGACAATACTTTTTCCCTGGTCTGTCACTGAGGCTTTTCAGATTGGTTTAACTACTTGTAGTTAGCTTTTATTGGGAGTTTCCATCTTGGTTTATGCTTTTTGAGCTTCAGTAAAAATATTTTTTATTTTATTGTCTGACTGAATTCGATTGTCTGATTAAGTATTTTTTATTTAATTGTTTGACAAAAAAAAAAAAGGAATTTAGCACTTTGAGGGTTGTGATGAACATCCATGTAAAAATAGAGGCTTTTTCACCTGAGAAACCTGGAGGCAGTAATATTCCTTGAACAAACTGTATTTAGAAAAGACACCTCGTATTTTATTACTGTGAAAAATAACTGTAAGAAATGGCCTTTTACAAGACACTAAAAACATTTAAAGCCCAGTGAGACTTCTTTGCATTTGTTTACTCTCATGACACAATGAAATCCTCTTACACCTTTTGTAAGAGATCTGGTTTGCCTCATCATTCTGTATTAAAAACTCTTTTTTTTTTTTTTAATAGTGTAAGAAATATTGATTGTTCATTGGATTGCTTTTCTCTGTTCAACCTTTCAGTGAAAGTATATGATTTATCCAGGAAACATTTACTGTAGTATATAAACTTTTCCCCTTTCAGTTGACCATTGTATGGAGACAGTGGTGGTGTTGCAGTAATTCTCCTGTTTTCGCAAGTTCTTCACCTGCTTGCTTTGAAACAAAGGAGAATTTTTCAGAAAATTACTTTTCAGTGACAGTAACTACTAAACAAACATGATCCCTAAGCTTCTAAGTATAGTAGGTAAGAATTTAGGATATCAAGATAAGCTTAATTTCTTATTAGGAATGAAATCATTGACATTCAAACTTAATGAGTAACATAGTAAAGAAGATTCTAATGAGCTATATTTTCAGCAAGTACAAATGAGAATAGCTGCCTTGTCTTCAGTGGAGCTGTGTGAATAAATACCAGCTGAGAGTTTAGGCCAAGAACAGTAATTTATCAGAGGCATATTCTGTTTTACAAAGAGAACAAAAGAAAGACTAAGCTTTCTTTTCACATGTAATTCATCTTCATGCACTGTAGCTGATATAGAAGTTTGCTGTGACTTCACGAACTGACAGGATCTATAGCATGGGTTTCATTTTGCGTTTTCTTTTTTATTTTTCCTGTTTGCATTTAGTATGTTATGAGATAATAATATATAATCAAGAAAAGGTGGCAGGAGGCCTACATGCATGACCAAGGAGCTTATGACAAAACTCAAACAGCGGATGAATGCATAGAAGAGATGGAAGAAGGATCTGGGCACAAAGGAGGAATAATACAGATACTTTCTGAATGTGCAGGGATGATCCTAGGAAAGACAAAGCCCATCTGCAGTTAAATAAGGCAAGGGATATGAAGAACAACAAGGAAGGCTTTTACAAGTATATCAGTGGCAAAAACAAAGACTAGCATAAATGTGGGTACACTGGTAAATGAGGCAAGGGAGTTCACGACAAAGGACATAGAAAAGGCCAAGGTGCTCCAAACCTATTAAAAGGGTGATTTGGAGCAGTCAGCTTGGACTTACAAAGCAGAAATTGTGCCTGACCAACCTAATGGCCTACTACAATGAAATGACTTGTTTGGTGGACAAGGAGAGAACAGTGAATGTCATTTACCTTGACATTATGAAAGCTATCTCTCATAACATCTTCATGGACAAACTGATGAAGTACAGATTAGATAAATAGACATTGAGGTAAAATTAAAACTGACTGAAGGGTGTGACCAGTGTTGCAAAGTCCAGCTAGAAGCCAGTCACACACTAGTGGTGTGCTCCAGGGGTTGATAGTGAGGCTACTACTGTTTAACTTTTCGGGGTTTTTTTAAGAATACAGGCAATAGAGTGCACCCTCAGCAAGCTTGCAGATCTATCTGCTCTTGTGAGACCACACCTGGAGTACTACATCCAGCTCTGGAGCCCCCTGTTGGAGCAAGTCCAGAGGAGGGCCACGAAGATGGATGCAGCACCTCTCCTATGAAGACAGGCTGAGAGTTGGGGTTGTTCAGCCTGGAGAACAGAAGGCTCCAGGGAGACCTTATATAGTGGCCTTCCAGTACTTAAAGAGGGCCTACAGGAAAGACAGAGAGGGAATCTTTATGAGTGAGTGTAGTGATAGGACAAGGGGTAACATTTTTAAACTAAAAGAGGGGAGATTTAGATTAGATATTAGGAAGCAATTCTTTACTGTGAGGGTGGTGAAACATCAGAACAGGTTGCCCAGAAGAGTTATGGATGGCCCATCCCTGGAGGTTTTCAAGACCAGGCTGGATGGGGCTTCAAGTAACCTAGTCTAGTTGAAGGTGTCCCTGCCCATGGTAGTGGGCTTGGAACTAGATGATTTTTAACGCCCCTTCCAACTCTAACCATCTATGATTCTGTCATTTGAAACTTGGAAGAGAGTTTGATACACCAGATGGTTTTAGTGCCATCCAGATGGAGCTCAAAAGGCTGAAGAAATGGGTCAACAGGAACCTCATGGTGTTTAACAAAGAGATATGCATCCGTGAAAGACGAACATCACATACCAATATGGGCTGGGAATCAACCAGCAGGAAAGTAGCTTTGCAGAACAAGTTCTGAGGATCCTAGGATCACCAGGTTGACTGTACAGCAACAATGTGCCCTTGCAGCAAAGAGAGCCAGTGGCACACTGTGCTGCCTTAGAAAGAGCAATGCCAACATGTCAAGGGAGGTAATCCTTCCCCTCTGCACTATTCAGAGACATCTGGGGTGCTATGCACAATTCTGTGTCTCCTAGTACAAAGAACAACATGGACTTATTAGAGTAAGTTTAGTGCAGGGCTATGAACATCATAAAAGGACTTCAGTATCTGTCATAATGAAGAGAGACTGAAAGATCTGGGACTGTCTATCTTACAGAAGAGAAAACTTAGGGGGAATCTTATCTATTTTTTTTTAAATACAAGGTGGGGAAAAGTAAAGAAGATAGAGACAACATCTTAGGGGTGCACAGTTGAAGGACAAGAGGCAATGGGCACAAACTGAACTACGGGAAGTTCCTTTCGAGCATAAGAAAAAGCTTTTTTACTATGAGGTTGTTCAATCACTGGAACAGGTTGCCCAGAGAAGTTGTGGAGTCTCCATCCTTGGAGATTTTTAAAAGCCATCAGGAAAGTCCTAAGCAACCTGTTCTAGCTACTCCTGTCTTGAGCTGGAGGATTGGATTAAGCAATTTCCAGAGGTACCATCCAACCTCAATGATTCTGTGGTGCTGTGAATTTACTGATAGATTTTGCAGGGTACGTGATGGTAGGTGGTCAGTGCTGGCCTCTGGTATGATCCTTGTTCTGCAGGACATATTTTTTTCCTATGAAATTATGTTTTGAACTATAAAGATAACTTTTTGTAATTTCTTATTCTGAAAGGTAATAAACAATTACACATGTCACCTGACAATGTTCACTGTGATTAATATTTAAAAGAACTTTTAAATCAAGATTTGGAAAGTATATGTGATGTGAATCATCTTTCTCTCCAGATTACTTTTAAATATGTTATTGGATCGTCACAGTGGCTGAGTAAGTACTTCTGGAACAAATATATAAGTAGCAATTTTGGTTCCTTCTTTAATAATAGGATGTCTTCAGATGAGGATGATCACTCACTGTCTGTCTTGTTTTTGTTGTTGTTTTTTTTTTTTTCCCCCAAAAAAGTAAATGTCTACATTCCAGAAACGCAGATGTGAGGTTTGGGGTTGGTTTTTTTTGTTTATTTTGTGGGGTTTTTTTTTTAGTGTCAGTGGAAGGTTGTCTTATTAAAACTATTTTATTTGCTGTGTTCAAACAGATTCAGAAGTGACATCAGAGTAACCTTCACATTCTCACTCATTCTGGTCTCTCCACTTGCTCACACCACAAATGAACAAGCCCTCCAACCTGTGGTCTGACTCCAGTTACTGCAATCAGACCCCCCAGCACACACATGCACACAGATATAGTCACTCACCCAGGAAAAGAATTAGAAAGAAATTCAATAAGAAGATAGGAGACATTGCACTGATCAGGTGCAGGACGGGGCTAGACAAGTGTACTGACCATCTGTGTCAGGAGCAACCCTCCACCCTGATGGGTCTAACGGTGCAGTACAGGGACATGGTGGCTTGTTTGATGGGAAGCTCGTGAGCTGCTGGTCACATACGCAAAGAGTTCCCTGCCACATACCCCAGATACCCCAGCCCTAGAGACAACCTCAGCCAATGAGCCTACCTAGAAGACCCCTTGACCAATGAAAGCTACCTGACCATGACCAACAGATGACCACAGCTCAGATCCAACCAGGCTATAAAATGGGATCCCTGCTGGAGACCCCCTTTGAGTGGTTCTCCTCAGAGCAGTGGGTCTGTGATTGGATGCCTTCCCTTTGGATCGGGACGCTGTCCGAAGTAACTTCCTGGGATTAAGTGTCCTCATTTTATAGGTGAGTGGTTTGTGCAGTTTGAGTCCTCATTTTAAGTTTACTTTTAGTACACACAGTGTAGCATTAGTTCCCAGCTGACATCCTGAACCTGTAAATGAGTTGGGTCTCGCGAGGTGTTTGTAATATAAAATCCCTTTTCAGTTTAACCATTCTACCTTTTTACTGACACCATTAAACCTGATTTTTGTAACATATTTTGTCAGTCTTAACACTTCTGCAAGACCATCAAATTGTTTATTTACAATGAACCAACCCTTTTATCCCTTAACACTCTATTTTCCCCACACTTTTTCCTCCCCAAACTGCCTAAGTCCATCCCTTTCCCTGCCTTTGGTTCCATCTCCAAGCATCCCATAATAAGTTTTATGCAATCCCAAAATGTCTCCCATACCCCTAAGCAGCAACCCCCTCTTCATCTGGCAAGATGTTTTCTGTTTGACTCATCGTGATGGGTTTCACACCTGGAAAACGGGGCTGAGGCTCTCCCCCTGAGGGGGGACCAGACAGAATAAACCTTTCTGAGCCCTTCATTTGGCTTCCTGCCTGACATCATGTGTCTGTCCTCCTCTTGAGGAGATGGGCCTTTCGTGGGCTGATGGCTCCTCTGATGGGCTATCCCCACATTGTGTTGTCTCTTTGGGCTCCTTTGTAGGTGTGCAGAAGAGACTGCAGTACTTCCACAAAGACAGAGTTTATTTTTCCCCAGAAAGTGTCTAAAAATACCAGCAATTATTTCTATAGGCATAGTCTATATTTTTTATGAGTGTGCATTCAGAGTAATATAGGGGAAGTAAATAATTCTTTAATTACGTTAATTGCCCACCTGAGCTTCTGTTCATAACGGGCATGACATGTCATTCTTGGGTGATATACTTTAATACTTTCTATGCTAATATCTTCAAATGCCTTTCAGCCATTCCCAGGTAAGTAGCCAGAAGAAAACTCTGACTTTTTGTACTGTCTCAGACAAATGAGATAATTGGACAGCTGTTGTGGACAGGTAACACCTGGATCTTGTGTATAATTTCTTGCATACTGTATGACTGAACAACAATGCAGTCTATGTGTGCTGTTGAACTAATTATATTTGCTTTTAGTTTGAGCTACCTTGACTTTTTTTTAAGGAAGATTCTGAGTTAAATTCATTTTGACAGTTACCCTACCCCTATGTATCTCAGTCAGACACCTTTTAGCTAAACACCTGACAACTCCACAGTTCGCCTGCTTTTGGCTGTTGATTGTTTCTCCCTGAGTAGATTAATGTCACTGTAGCCTATTGGACTTAGTAAGATTAAGAAACGCTTCCTTGGCTTCTTCACAGGTCTTAGTGATTTGTGAAGTGATGATGGTACTACCAGTGAGGAGTCTTTGAACTCGTGTTCCATGTGTTGATTGTGCAGGTGCTAGGCCTAGCCTAGGAAATGTTAAATTTCTTGGTATTGTAAAAGGATTTATGTTAGAGAGGACAACAGAAACATTTATGGAGATTCAACCTGTGAGCCCTTCACACATTTGCAGCAAGTAATACCCTCCCTTTTTGGGTACTTTGAAAAGGTCAAGTATGTTCTGTGTTAAAGGCACGCTTTCCTATACAAACTTCTTATGAGGTGAATGGGGAAAATTGAATCAAAGTTAAATCTTTCTTTAATTGCTCATTCTGCAGGTGCTTTGAGACTTTGGTGAAGGTCTTATTGAGAGGTAGGTGTATTGTCTGTCAATAAAATGCAGGTTGTTATTTTTTATTCCCTTCCTGATATAACATGCTTCTTCAGGAAAAAGCTAAATTCAGTATTGAGCAAGAGTGCTGTTTTCAGAGAAGAATTTCAGTTAAGGAGTAAAGCCTCCACCTTTCCTGTTAAGGGGATGAACAGTCACATCTGGTAAATCAGTTGTAAAATGGGTTGTGCAAAACTCTTGTCTGGTGACTTTGTTCAGTGACAATTGTATTCTTAGGTTTTTTGAGACTCTAATCCAACTATTTCATTTGAAGTAACTACAGTTTAAAAACTCTGCAACTGAAGAAGTTGTTCCATACCTTAACTACTAGGTATTCATTTTCACTTACCTTTACTGTCTTTTAATATTTCTTTTTTTCTTTTGCCGTTGTCTCTAGAAAACCTTTTACATGTTCAAAATATCATTAAAAGCCTGTTAACAGACCTTAATATCTTGGTTGCAAAGGTTAACAAACTGCAGGAGCTCTTTGCTTGTGTAGCAAACATTTAAAATACCTAATATATGGTAAAGGATTGTAAGAGGCAGCTAACAGGGTATGTGGATACTGAAAAAAAAAACCCAGCTACTTAGGGGCCCAGAGGAATAAAAAACCCAAGTATTTTCAGTTGAGCTTATTAGCATGTGAAGGAATAGCCACATTTCACATTTCAGCTTTCAGTTACTTAGTTATTGCCTTTAAGATGAATTGGAGAAAGTTTCTTTTTTCTTTATGATGTATAATAAGGTTTATTTTTCCCCCACAACGCAAATGTTTTTGCCATTAAAAAAAAATATAATGTTACTATTAGATCTTCATTTCCTCTTTCTTGACTGAAGATACTGGCAAGGTCTTTGAAGGACAGAAACATTAATGTCACATGAGGATACCGCCTGAGCCTCAGCCTGTAGAGAAGGGATGTGGATTCATATTTGCCATGTATTTAACTTTAGAGTTTATGGAACACACAGGTTTCTTTTGAAATAATTGGCGTGCTCCCTGCTGAGTTCTAAGATCCTTTGAATTCAGCAGAAAGGTATGTAGCTCATCTGAGTTCAGTATATATTAATTTTGTCCAGTGTTACCTCCAGGAAACATAGAATTTAATTGTGGTTTCTGTTTATGAGGAAATTGCATTGAAGAACACATTGGGAACTGCATCTATATTGAAGCATGAGTAAGAAGCAAAGTGAAAAGGGGGAGGATGGTGAAAATGTTTAATTAATCTGCATCTGTGAACCTAGAACAACTGGTAAATGCTTGCCACAAAGAAATTCATGATACTGCTTTATGCTGTGCAAGTGACAGTGACGTTTCAACAGTTTACAAGCTTCAGAATTGCCTTGCATAATATTAGCATTAGTTTTGAGATGTGTCATTGAAATCAGTGTAAACCTGTTAGTTTATATAGGAAATAAAGCATTTGTGAACAGGGCTCCAAATTCATTGGGACTGTGATGGAGCTGGAATGATGCTTTCTGAGAGATAGAATCATGTCGCAAAAATTACACTTGCAATAACATTTGCTAAACAGTGGCATGAGTAGAAGCATATGCTTTGTGATACTGCGTAAGAGGAGTACTTAACGAATGCAATCAACAGCAACAGTTTCAAGAGAAAAATAGTTTTTTGAAATGCTTAAAGAACAGTACAATTCCTTAAAATTATAAATACTACATTTCTCACTCCAATGGGATTTTTCTGCTGACGATGTAAACTTGATCATATGAGAAAATACTTCGTTACAACATCAGCCCTGAGGCATGAAGTATTTTAATGCAACAATACCAAAGTAATTCTGTGCAGAAGAGCAGTCTGAGACATAAAATGGGCCTGCTTTTTTGACCGCCTTTCACTTTGTTGAAATCATGTCTGTTTTTGTAGAGTGACGGTGAAGAGAGTATAATGAACTACCAAAACAAAAAAGCTAAATGGAAATTGTTACAAAAGATGAATGGTGAAAGAGAACCCCCTTTCCCAAACACATGTGGAAGCTACCACAATCTGCTAGTCTTGAAATCAAAACTCCGGACTCCACAGAGATCAACCTGCTGTGCAGAGGGAGGGGAAGAAAGGACTAGCCCAACACAAACGGTGAGTGATCTGTTTGTCCCTGCATGCTAGTTTTGATAAACAGGCTTCTGTCCCTTCTATTGGGAAAGCTTTTGTCTTCTGTTCAACTTCTGTGACTACCTAGTTTGTTTTCGCTGGCCAAGCCTAGCACTTAAGCAAGCTTAATACAGAAGAACCTGTGGTTAGGCCTCTACTGTATTCTGGAGCAATGCATTTTGAAGGTGTCAGACAAGTAAATGGTGGAACTTTTGGAAAAAATTTTGGGGCAACATGTCTTGTCATATACCTATTGCTTTGCTATAGAAAGCATGAATATGTGTAGAATGGATTTTATTTGAACTACAAAGACAAGCCAGGAGGGCAAGGTGGGAGACGAAAAAGCCCAACAATCTGTAACTATACAAACGGTACATTTTGGGGAATTTTTATAATTGAGCCAATCTGGCATAAGTTTATGGTGCTTGTATGATGACTTGAGTGATTTGAGTAACAATGAAGTGAATGATGTGTTACAAGTGAATATATGTATTTATCGTTTAGTGAACCGGCGATCTCTGGGATGGGAGTATTTGCAGACTGACGAATCAGGCCAGTTTTAAGGTTTGAAACTGAGCTTTACTAACCTCTGTCATGAACACCACACTTCCTGCACATGGCAGTTCTTACACAATGTTGATCATCGTTACTACGTATAAAAAATTTAGTTTAAAAAACACGCAGTTTAAGTTAGTTTTGAGTATACAGTACCACGGAGATGATGCGATGTATTTAGTATTGAAGGCTGTGGTTCTTGATGGTCCTTAGCTGCAGAGATCTGGGTGATGAGGCTTATGAGTTCTTTGGTGAGGGAAGCCAGAAACAAAAAGGGCTTGCCTCTTTTTTCTGTCATATGTCAGATGTTTTTATGCTATTGCTGTCCCCCCCAAAAGGGGAATCTGCTTATATGCTTCTTTGTTTTGCTTTTGTCTTGACGGTCATTCTTCCAGTATATCCAGCATGTTTTGTCTGGCAACTTTTGTTACTTGAATGCCTTCTACCTGCAACTGCATCCATCTGCCTTTGGCCTTTTGCTCACATACGTATGTAAAAATTTGTCTGGCTATGCAATCACAGTGTTACAAAATGCTTACACGCTATTGTTAGAGACACAATTTTAGTACGCTTGTATTCAAGTTTAAGGCAAGTTTATATTAATTATGTCCTGATTAGTACATTTATGATTTATAGATGCCACAGGCTTTGGCAACGTATGATTGGAACAAAGCTTTTCCATTTGCAGGAATAAAAGTTCTATTTAGTTGAAGAATATTTGAACACTTACTTTATTTTTAAGGCAGAGGATTTCTATTAGGTGTAAAATAGCCCAATTTTGTTCTAGTATGCTTACATTTCTGAAGATAATCTTGCTAATGCTAGATATAACTGTGCGGTTTCCCTAATGCAAACATTATGTCATAGCTAGTAGTGCTGAGAATTGACACATACCCAGTAAACTGTGTTGCACTTATGATGCTCACAGGTGGTTAATAAATAAATAAATCTCTAATTACATGCATCTGGAATGTCTTCAACAACATCCACGTGTGATATCAACCTTTCCATCGTGTAAAATAGTTCATGAAGTTTGCGTTAATGGTTTCATTGTTTAACTGTTTCTCCTAGCAGAAATAAGGACCAAAGTTTTGCAGGGTAGGGTCTTGATTTTGTTTGTCTTTGTTCTGAGTGGTATGTAGAAATCCTCACACACATGCAGCAGACAGTTTGAAGGCTGAGATCATATGATAAATTGCAGAATCATCCAAGGCAATTACTTCAACAGTTCCCGAGTAAGCATCTCTTCCTTCTCTGTCATTGTGTTTCAGCTACAAATTCTTTGTTGGCACAAACAGCTCAGAGCAAAAATTAAGTTTCTTATGAGGGTGTTTGCATGGGTACAAAGCAGACACTGTTCTTTTTCTTCACATTGAACTCTAAGCTTTATGATCTTTTTATTCTAGACTTGATTTAATACTCTGAAATTGTTTGTTCTTACTGTAATGAAGGACTGGTTTTGCTGCGGTATTGTGGCTGCCTGGCAGACTGTTTTAGTTGTTCCAGCCTTCAGGAATATTAAAAAGTGATAGCAAGATAGAAAGTTAGAGAAAACTGTTTGGGAAATTAAATGTTATTATTTCCTCAGCATAAATTGCCAGATGCTTAAAATTACTTTTTTGAGACTAATATGAAAATAAATATTGCTAGTTAGTAGTATAGATCTTTAGGCAAAAGAAAATGTTAATATTAAAGATAATTACTGTCGGCTGATGCTCTCTGAAAAATACTGAGCTAGGTGCTCAGTGCTGTCCGTGTGTGCAACTACAACAGCTTCCACTGTGTCGGTGAGTGCTATGCAGGATTTCACATTGTGGTACAGAAAGGAGGTTATACCATGCAGAAATTGTTCAGTGGCTGTTTCAAAAGAGCTTAAGCAGGTATTTAAAGGCACCTGGGCAGCTTCTTAGCATTTTTAGGCTGCTTAGAAAAAAAAAAAAAAGGTCAGTATTAGCTTTTAAGATGGCTGTACTTAAGAGATACTTAAGTCATTGGTATAGGTGAAGTGATAATAGCATTGTTTTTTCATCATAGTACTGCTTATTGCTGGAAGCTTCCATACACTTAACACCTGCCCATTTATCACCTTTAACACACAGAGGGAAAAGCCATTTCCATGCTTGAAAGTCCCAGCATATTTTTTATAAAATTTTAGTGTTATTCTTGGCTTTAGGAATAAAAGCTTCATATGACTGGTTGGATTACATTTTTTAAAGGGTGAGTTGCAAAACTGTAATGAACAATGCAGCATGTTTAGTCTGATTCAAGGACTAATAACGTCAGGAAAATAGCGAAGTAGTGAATCTCAGATGCATTATATGCTCTTTATACTGTGTGGATGATTACATTTCCAAACCTCTCAGAGCAATTTTATTTGTTATGCTAGAGCAATGAACTGTTGTAATTGGATTGAATATTAGTGATTGAATATGTATCAATTACATATTTTGTAATTGCCATCCCTTATGCCATGGAACATGCTGTCTTTCACCTCAACTCACCAAAGCTTTTGTTTTTTGGAGAATGGAGCTGCTGGAGGTTTTGCTGAGGGTGGTGATTTCATGTCTGTAATGCTGAGAAATGTTTGCTAGCTCGCTCAGTTGTGTGAATCCGGTATGTGGTACTTTGTCAGAGTTAGTCCTGTTCACTGTAATTCTCTGAGGTGAATAAAAGTGGAAGAATCCAAGTCTAAACAGATACTTTTTTCTTTTTTTTTCTGATTGCAGATGGCATCATATACGTAGCCACAGAACAAGTGAAGTGTGTGTAATCACAGAGTAAGGATTAAGTACCTTTGGTGCTGTCATTCCATGTAGCAGATTTGTTTAACAATGCAATGGCTTCTCTGATGCTTTCTGCCTTTCCCGCTGGAGGTACAAGCCTTTCTGCATGTTTCTTGCATAGAAAAACATATAGATCTTAC
Organism: Chroicocephalus ridibundus; assembly: GCF_963924245.1. NCBI lineage: Eukaryota > Metazoa > Chordata > Aves > Charadriiformes > Laridae > Chroicocephalus > Chroicocephalus ridibundus. The sequence goes on along the minus strand of NC_086285.1, from coordinate 82,671,002 downwards.
TAGGGCCAGGGCACAACCAACTCCTAATTCTAGCAGTTCTTGTAACTGCTGATTGGTATCAGGAAGGCTAAAAAGATGTGATTCTCCCTGAGGGGAAGGTGTTGACTGAAGCCTTACAGGAGTTCCTCATACGTAACTTGTGCTCCCTTAGACAAGAATAGTGCTGTTATTAAAAAATTCTCTTAACAAACACAGTAAATATTTCCTTGATGACTTAATGCTAGAGAATCATAATCTACTTTTAATTTGTCAATAATCTTTTTAAATACTGGTCAGAAGAGGAAAAAAACAGAAAAACAAAAAAACCCAACCTTATCTGCTCAGTGAGGGTTTGAAGCTTTCTTGATTCTTGACTCGGCTACAGCTGGCACATCCAGAAAGAAGCTCCGTAACCATTCATTAAAGGACAACTGCATTCTTTTAAGGTCATGTAGAAATATCAAGCTGGGGACAGGCATAGTTTGTGGACATATGTTGATATTTTAATTAACAGCTTGGTACAAGGCCAAAGAAGTGTCAGCGGGGAAGATATGAACTAGGTGATCGGCTTCTTTTTTGTCTATGGGAGCTTCCAGCAATGTCTGCTTCATGAGGAACAGCGAAAGTAATGTTGTTACTAGAAAATAGCTCTAATACTACTTGAAGTGAAAGGAGCAGCTGTATATGTTCACAAAACAGGTATACTTATGCCCTAAAGTACTGAACACATAGCTCCTCTGGAAACATTGTGGGCAATTGCAAGCCCACATTTAAAAACAAGCTTCACCCTGCAGTGGCGTCAGTAGGTGATTACATAGTCAAGCTGTAATTTCATTCTTCACGCTGAAGATTCAGAAGATGTTCTTGAATAGAAGATATCTTAATAATGCTGTGTTGTCCAAGGTACAAAATCAGGTGGACAGTGATGTAGTCTTTACATTTGTGTAGAAAAGGCATGATCTAAAATAAAAGCAACTCTAGAAGATCCTCACAGCTTGCTCCTCAGATCTAAAAGTAGATTGTTTTAAGCATGTTTACATGGTGGCAAATGTCATCTTCTCACGTGGAAAATTAACTTTCATAACATCCTTCGGTAGTTCATCAGGTGACTTCATGGACGCTCTTCTTGCATTTAGTCAAACTCAAGTCTTATAATAAGCTACAGTAAGATAGTTGTTCTTCTCAGACCTCCTTAGGGGGAACTATGGGGACTGTTTTTGAAGTTGTCAGCCATTAAAGGTCTGAAACATCTACTGGTGGAGCAGATAGCTATATTCCTTGGGAGCTGCCTTGATGAAGTGATTGGCATTTGCTTAGAGTAACCTACATTATTTTACACTGCCTGCATAGAATTACGTGTAGTACCTGAGCAGGCTAATTTGGGAAGAACTGAAAAATCTCATGTGGAAAGTGTGGCTGTCACATTGCTCTGTGGAGGCCTAAATGATGAGCAGAATTAATTTCCTAGCAAGTGTTGGGCTATTGAGGTGTAGGAAAACATTTATTGATAGTGAGTGGAGTATCCGTTCTCGGTATACTGGATATATTGGAAGAGGTTTGTGGTTTTTATGTTCCATTTGTATTTTGTACTTCTACAAAATGATGAGAAAGAGGTAAGGATACACAAGTAGGAAGTAAGCACCAACACAGTAATAAAGAAAAATATCCCTTTTGTTTGAAGAACTGTGGAACATAGAATAAACATGTTTCACACATTGGCAGTGGAGCTGAGGAAGGCTTTAAAGGAAAAAAATGTGACAAATCGAAAAGAGTAACCCTGCATTTGTTGCATTAGTTATAATAGAGGTACCAATTCATACCATTTGATTACGAAGTTCAAAAATATTCTGTTGTCTAGGGTCAAATACAGTATATTAACATTATTAGCATTATATTAGCAGTATATTACCATTATTAGGATTATATAATCCATTATTATACCATTATTAGCAATTGTTATGCTGTCTATGTAACAGTTTTTCCCCATTTTTTTGAGGGACCTGGGTATCTAATTATTGAAAAGTATAGCTGTTACCATAACTCCCTTTTGTTTATCAGGATAGTATGTTTTGATTGAGTCATTGATTGAACTTGTTTTTCAAGGTCAAAACAAGCACCCTTTTTTCAGAAATTTGTTAATTAATGTTAATTAAAACTGTTTTTTCTTTTTAGTTTTTTTCCCTTTTTTGCCTTTTTTTTTTTCCCTTTAGTCCGGAACTGCATCTTCTTTGTGGTGTGGTTATAATACAGTGGGACAGATTTTTCTTTTGGATTCTGCTGAGTTCATCAGTTGTTACATGGACAGGAAAAAAAAAAAGATACCACAGAGGTTTAGGGTGATGAGATACAATAACCGGAATACTTTAAAAAAAAAAAAAAGCCCAACATTTTGTGTCCATTCACATATTTCTTTCTTTTTCATATTTCAGTTCATGTGGTAACAGAAGAAAAATTATAATCCTGTTATGTAGATCAGATGATTTATTACTGCATGAGACTGTTTGTGTAGTTTTGTATATGAAATGATCAGATAAAAATGACAGATTGCTATCTCTAGTACACACTTAATGTTTTCACTTGAATATTTCTTATGTGTCCATGAAAAAAATGAGGAGTGGTTTACTTCCCTGTACACATTTGACTCTTCCTATGTTTTCACTGTCATGAAGTGAAGAGTATGATGATTGGTGCTCGCATTCAGTAACTTCTCAAACATCGCTGACCCTGTTTACACCAACATTCTTTCCCTTTCCATTTTTGTTTTATGTTTTGTGTCCTGTTTTATGTTCTTGTACAGTTACAAAGCAGCTTGAAGTAGATACCAGTTCTAATTATTTGGTTGAAAATATAATTGTATTCTGTAGTCCCTTTTCTGAGAATGTTGTAATTATCCTGGATCCTCTAAACATCCAGCAACCACCATTGCCAAAGACCTGGTTGTGCATTATATGGAAAATTCAAACGACGTACTCCCTTGTAGTATGTTAGGATAAACTAATGAAACAGTTCTCTTCCTTTGCACTTCCCCATACTATCAGCTCCACCACTACCTGACATCACAGGCCTCACATCTCAGACCTTCCAAGATGGTATCCAGATACAGTTGTTCTCTTGCCTTTTTTTTCTCCGTCCACTGAACTTTCTGGAAAAACAAACAAACAAAACAACAACAACAACAAAAACCCTCAAAAACTTCTCACATATTGCAATATGTTTAATAAAAAGAAGTTATGATTATAGAAGTTACAGGAAAAAATTCTGTAAGAAGTGATTTCTTCTCACAAAGCACAGCTCTGCTATACCATTACTAGGAGATCTTTAAATACAGAAACATCGTTAACATTGAGATAAGTTACCAATAAGTTATTGTAACTGTAAAATTACATTAGGAAAGAGATGCAAACAGTAACTCAATCAAGATCATATTCCAAGGACTGAAAGAATAAGAAGCTAAAGACATATTAAAAAGATAGATTTATTTTCTGAGTCAATACACAGCATGACTCTTGCCATTTCTCATAGGATGATCAATTTCAGTACTCTCACCTTTAATGTTGTTTGTTTAATGTAAAAACTGGAGAAGCTATATAGGAAAGTGAAAGAAAAAAAGAAAACATACGTGGATTCTGCATTTTCCAGAGGATTTGCCCTCTGAATTGGCCGTGATATTGCAAAATAAATAAATAAACCAAGTTTCACTATGAAAACTTCCCTGGTTTTCTTGCACCTCTGCTGTTTTATTTTAGAGTTCTTTTTTTCTCATCCATCTGCTTATATAAAAATCTGTTTTTATTAAAGATTGTTGTTTGTCTCCTTGTTTTTCAACTAAGCAAGTTTAATTAAAGAAAGATTAACTGTTTTCATGGATTCTTCTTTAGTAGATTTTACTTTCCTTTGATGTTTTTCTGATATGACTGAATGCTCAAGCTGTAACATATGCCTGTGAATTCTTTCAGGGCTAATTTGAATGGAAAAATAGAAAACAACTTTTAGCTTCAGGGTTAAATTATTGTAAGCAGAGTAACTTCGTTTTGATTGTATTCAACATGATTTTGTATTTTTGGAGCGTGTCCAAGACTCAGTTACATTAGGCAAGGCTAGTAATGTATTTGAAACAGAGTGGTTCTCTTGTTCAAAATGTTAAAAAAAACCAATCACGGCATAGTTAGTACTAAACATTCTTTGTGTTAATGCTGTTTTTCTCCTAATTGAATGGCATAAACAAGTTTCTAGTTAACAGGGTATTATGAGCAAGTGTTTGCTATTTACTCCTCTGGTCTAATATGGTAAGCTTCAGTGGATAACTAGGCTGTCTGTGCATCTTTCTTTCTTTCAGAAGCATTTCAGATGTAGTTAGCCGGATGTTGTTCCAGCTATATAATAGGCCACCTGGTCAGAACAACCTGCTCAAGTTTAGAAGCAGAAGAGGACTCATGCAGCCAGCAAGCATCAAAAGTGTGTTTCCAGCTGTACTTTGGAAAACGTGCATCTTGCAGTGTACGCAGGCAGGTTCCCAAGCCTGTGTTTCCCATACATGATAGGGGCTATTTTGCAAGTGCCAGAATCCACCGCTTCTAACAAAAATAGTAGTTACAGCAGTGGTTGGCCTGCTTTTCCATGAACACCGCAAGGCTGGAATATGCTTCTGATCTGATTTCAAGTCCTCTATGGCTATGTCCATGCAACCCTATATGGAGCGCCAGGGACTTTGTCCAGCATTCTAGCCTCATAGTCCCAAAGAATCAGAGGTTGAGGACTGAAGTTTTAAATGAGAGTCTGAGAGTGAGGTAAACTGTTTCCATAGATAAAGACAGTTGGTTTGGGAATGATTAGTTCTTTTACACTTAAAGCCAATTTACAGCTCTTTCACAGTGCTAAAGGCCATTTAAAACTTACAAAGTGTTTTCCAGTATAATTCATATAAATTTCAGGCCTACTATGTCTTAGTTGTGTAAAAAGGGACATCATAATTTTTTTTTTCTATTGTCTCCACTCTACCTTTTCTTGGAACAGGTCAGCAAGCGTTCAGAAAGAGGTAGGCGCTCCATGCTGGTGGAATCCTCAGTGAAACTAATTAGTATTTGGGGATGCCTTAGAAATGGAAACATGGCTTTGAGTCTGTTCTGGTATCATTCATTGGTGAATAAGTACAGCCTAAGATGTCTTTCTGAACAGTTCCTTTAAATTTTATAAAATGTGTTCCTTTATACAGAATAGATGTTATTTAAAAGCCTGGGGGCTCATTTCCTTTTCTTCTTTGGTGTGGGGTAAGAACTGAAAATGATGTTGAATTATGTTTTACTCACAGTTTGCCTTTAGTTCCCAATCTGTAGCAAATACTGAATTAGAAATTGTTTATAATTTGGAATAGAAACTACTCTTTCCAAAACTTCTGGAAAATAAAAATACTGAAAATAACTTAGGATCAGGCAACGTTTTTTTTTTTAGTTTTCAATCTTTCCTTTCCATTTTTATTATAATTGTAAGCTATATATATATGTGTGTATACATATAAAGAAGAAAAATAAAAAAACTGAGAATTAAGCTTTTTCTTAGGAAGTCTCACTTCAGGTTTTCTTGAAGGAATGGAGGTTCTTAGACCTAGATGATATAGATATATAATTTTAAGTACCCTGTAAAAAGACAATGGACAGAAGCTGTTAGTATATTTAGAAGATGATGCTTTTCCATGGGAAGTTTTGATTTCATTGAAAATAGGGTATTTCATAGCAACATCATTTCATATGAAAAATTGCTTAACATTATTATAAATTAGATCAGTGTGTATTTGATGCACTTATGTTTCATTAAGACAATGCTAGAAGCAAGGCATGACCTCTTATCACGTATACCAAGACTGTAAATCACTGAATCGCCAGTCATATGTTCAAGGTTAACAGCACTGTATACGGAAAGAAAAAAAAAAAGTCCCCTTCTCTTCAAATTAAAGCAATTATATCAGTTTATTCTGTGCTCATAATAAATTTGACCTGTGGATAAGGTTGCAGGTCGGGGTTTTAAGAAGAGCCTAAGGGAACACAGCACTCAAACCCACTGTTGTTCAGTGAGAGTTGGAATACGTTTAAAACTCCTATTTCAGTGTACAATTTTTTGTTGCTACATTTGAAGTATCCAAATTAAAATTCAGTCTGAGATAGTTCCTTTATTAGCTTGGAGGCACATTATTGCACACAAACACAAAAAAAGGCTGGTGTGTGCCCTGGGAAGAGGAAGTGGATTTTTGGAAGCATGTTTACCCCTGTGTGTTGTTTTTTATCCTATTTAGGATATGGACTAACAAAATTAACAAGGGAGTGGAACATGGAAGTAGTAATGCATTCCACTTTATACTAAAGAGTGGCCTTTCCAGTTGCACTGCTGTAATTAATACAATAAGGGAGGTTGGGGGGGTGGTGTGTGTGTGTACTCTCTATTGGACCTGCCATTTGGCATTACTGATTGCCACTTGCAGTGCTCATTAATCTATTTGCCTGACATCATCCTTTTCTAGCAACAGGTCTCTGGTGTTGTTGCTTTTGCTAATCCTTATCCTTGTTCAGTTTTATGGTGATGACAGACATTATATGTGTGTGTAATGCTCTGATAGAGGGCTGCTGACTTGCCATTGCGAATGACAGGCCTTTGCCCTTTTTTGATTGGGAATCTGTTGCAGTCATCAGTGTGACAGCTTCTAAAAGCATCAGTGAGTCAACTAGAAATGACCAGTGACCTCGGCTGGAAAAAACATTATCTGGGATAATTTCAGATAGCATGCAGATACCTGCTTGCTCTTGCAGGGTATCTGATCTAATAAGCAGTTATGCACATGGGTGACTTTACAGATGTGCCCAGTTTCTTTCAATAAGACTGCCTATCTGAATAGATAATTCTTGCATGGAAGTATTTGCAGGATTCCGCTTTTGCTTTACATATGTAAGTCACATTTCAGAAGTATTCGTTAAACATGCATAAGGTTGATTAACTGTTTAGAAAACACAGCATTGTTTTTTGCAAGTTTGCAGCACTGGAGAAGAGAGTCTGTTGTTTAACTTCTTAATCAGACTCTTCTGTGTGGAAAAAGCTGCACGTTTTCCATGAACTTTTCATCAAAATTGATGTATATATATCTGTTCATTTAATTAATCTTTACCTAAATTTTTCCATGCACTGAATAGGAATAATTAACTTTTGCATTCAGAGAACGATGTTTAATGATACTCCCTAAAATTGAGAGGATCTTTGTCCCTCTCATTTACTTCCCAGGAATGTGATGAGTTCTGTAAAGATGAGCTAGTGAATAGCTGTAATGAGGCAGTTCTCTATCTAGTTATGGAAGCTTTCTTGTCTTCCCATCACTCAAGTTCAATAAAAAACAGTAAATAGTTTCTAAGAAATGGTATTTATCTCTGTGGTTGGTTTTTTTAGTGTTTCTTTTCATTGCAAAGGATAACAGGTGACTGTCCAGAGGATAGCAGAAATATATTTGAGATTAAACAGGAATAATATTGATTTTACAAATCAGATGGAAAGCGTGAAAACGTTCATAAACTTAGGGTTATATTATTCCATTGTGTATTTTGCCTTATATATATATAGAATATATATATTTTACCTTATATACGTATTTTTTTTCTCCTCACTGCAGATACCTTAGACATTAATTGTTCCAGCATCTCAAACAAATTCTGAAGCTGACCATACAAGGACACAGCCACTCGTGTCAGCCCATGAGAACAATCAAGCTGGCTGAAGTTATCCCAGCAATAGAGGTGTGATTGCAGCATTGATGAATGCAAGTAAGACAAGATGCAGGTGAAATAAGGAAGTAGTAACTGATAGAAGTGAATAAGAGAAATAAGGTTTTGGTAATATGTTTTTTTCATTGTGACACTTGAAAGGAATGGCTTGTGTATCCATCTTACAATGATATTTAATCAGTTTTGTGAGTTTAATTATTACAGTAAGATTTGACACATTCTGGGTAGCTATGTGAATGTAAACTAACAACTGTTGAAGTCTTAGCAATGTGGATCTTTGAATGTGTTAAACATTTTTCAGTGTTTAGCTATTTACATAGCACCAGCATTGTACATGGGCTGGCATTTAAACCTCAGATTCAATTTTATTAGAAGTGTAATAATTTTATAAGAATGTAATATTTCTATTAGCATTATTGTTGATTTAACATTCTTTTTCATTCTTTCCCTTTATTCTTTTCAGTAAACTTTGCAAGAGATTAAATCATGGTGTTGCTTTTGTCTCTGTAATAGTATAGGACTATTCATTAGCTGTTCCAGTGGAACGCCTGACGAATTTTAATGAACCCAGTAATTCTGTCCAAGTGGAAGATATTTTTTTTGCATGCATGCAGTCAAAATCTTAATTCAGGAAAGCAGCTCATAAATTATATTATACTATGTTATAACATGAAATAAATATAAAACACTTATAAAATTCTTGAAAAGAGAAAAAATATGCGAGTTCATGAAGAGGAATACAATAGAAAAAATCATGTTGTAACCAGCAACAAAACTACCAGACAAGGGAATCTTATGATTTTTGTTTTAATGCAGGTTTAAATAGTGTTCTTTTGGTATTAGGTTTCTGTAGCGCTTATTCAGGTCAAATACCAGTTGTAGTTATCTTGTACCTCTGAACCTGCTGAGGCCCAGATGTAGGGCACAGTGTGTAATAAAGACTTTAGATTAGAGACACAGGAAAAAGCATTCATGCAAGAAGCAAGTTGCTGTGAGGTTCATTCCTTTAAATAAATGATTATGGTTTTATCCTCAGTTTCATGATTGCTTCCTTGCAATATAGATGATTTTCAAAAGTAAGAAATGTGAAGATACCAGATCTTGTACAGAACCAAGGATAGTTTGGGTCTGAAATGCTGGCTACATAGGAAGTGCAAGCATTGTGGTCTAAATCCTATTCAAGTCACATTAGTTAATCTTTTCAAAGCAAGATCCTTCCGTTCTTGAGTGGTCTTAACAGGATTCATAAATAACCTAGGCTAGCCATTTATTTCTGTGGAATGGAGGTGCACTGGACACGTCATAAGGTTCTTACTAGAGCATGAACCGTTTGTTTTGCAGAGCTAAGATACTTCAAAGGATGCATTCTGATTTCTACTTGTTACAGTTATAACGAATACTATTTACGCTTTTTATTCTTAAAGCGGTCTGCTCACCCCTTAAACTCCTTTCCTAACCACCAGCAAACCTTCGTTTTTTGGTCTTTATTGATCTGTTATGACTCACTCATAGTTTGTGCTGCTTCTGTTTGCCCCAGTTTCTCCATCTCTTGCACTGACACAATTTGCTCGTGACTCTGATTTTGCTTTTAGCACCTAGGAACAGTTTGTAGTGTTACTCATATTCACATGGTACTCCTGTAAATGCTGATGAATAAGGATCTTACGTTCTCCAGGCAGTGAGAAAGGAAGTGTATATAGCTATGCATTTGACTAACACAATATTAGCTGGTGTAGTATCAATTCTAATCAATAAAAAAGTACGAGCACAATTGAAATGGTACATCATTTGTCTGAGCAAAATAACTGATGGTGAATAATAACTTGCAGTATGCTACCACGTGTCTGTACTTTGTGAACCAGCTTCTGCTAGTCAGGGCGACACCTTCACCCTTATGGCTGTCATCTCTGGTCCAGAGTGATATTTAAGCTGGTGCTTGTCTTCGAGCATGTCAGTTCCACTAAGTCACATGCTTAAAATCAGACACACAGGATGTAGTTGGATGTGCAACTGGATCCTTCCCTTACTGAAGTTCCCATTTATTCAAATGAGGGCTTGTTCTGAGGTTTTATGCTCACGAAGTAATGAGTTGCATAAAGAGAACTGAGGATATATCTTTGGTACGTTCAACACATATCATTAAAATATGCTCTTGCTGAAATTTAACACTCTATCTTTAAAATATCAGTTGGCAGCAGCAGAACATGGTATAAAATCATTTGCCCTTTTACAGATATCAAAATGGCCTAAATATTTCCTGTCTTATGTTACAGCCCTTTCAGAAGTCACGTTGTAGAACGTACAAATGTGTATATATACACATTATAATGGTTTAAAACTGTCAGCTCTTGTGAACTTTTTAAGTCAAGAATAGATAGTATGGGCAGACTGCTCAGTTTTCATGTAAAACTTTGCAACAGTAGTTGGTTTTTCAAATGAGGTTTCCTGTGTTCACTTTGCAAGACAATTCTTGTCTTTGCTTTGATGAGTGTAATAGCTATAAGTTTTCCTCTTGAAGTAACTTATTTTTAATGCAGGGGCTACATCAGGTGCAATCCGTTTAGTTTCTCCATTCTTTTGGAAAGTAGAGTAAGACTTTACATTTTTACAATCTGTAATTATGTTTATTTAATTGTCTGCTATCTTAAGTGACTTCTGAGTATTCCCCAAGCAATAAGTACTGCAAATTTATGAAGTCTTTGCCTCGTAATTTTTTATCTTTTCTGTATTACGCAATTGACATGTAGCATTCTGAAGTACATGATAATGATTAACTTCAAAAGAAGTCATCGTAATATGGATAGTTTATTGTATCTGAAACTGGGAAAAAGAAAAATAGGAGAACAAAGGTAAGTTGATATACCTGGCTTGAAATAAGCAGGCAACTAACTCTGACACTGTCAGAGCACTTCCATGACAGTGGATTATTTTTTTTTAAGAGATAACCAGACTTTTTTTTGAGAAAATTTGAGAAAAATGCTTGTACAGTGCAGGCCATTTGTGATGCTTTGGTTTGCACTTTGTAGAGTTTTGTTTTAAATGCAATTTTCAGCTCCAGGTGCAGGCTGCTTCTAGATACAATATGTACACTATGATGTATTATGCAGCAACAAATTGTTTATTTTAGTTAAATGGACATTTAGGGCAAGAATGGACAGAATACTAAGAATATACTTCGACTTAGAAATTTCACGGTTGTCAGTTACCAGAATTCCAGAATTTTCTTGACTCTTGTCTGTGAGAGCAAGTCATTCTGTAATCTAATGTAGCTTGGACGTTAAAAAATGAGAGAATAAGAAAAACTGAAAATGTTCTAAGTGTTGGAGCGATAATTTGGAGATGTTGGTTGGTTGTGGAAGGAGGTAGAGAGGGTTTGTGGAAACATTTGGAAAATATCTTTTTGCTAACATCTAGATGTCCATGAGGAGAGGTCAGAAAAAATTTCAGCTATGGTCTTAGGCTAGAACTCATTTCACTTAGCCTGAAACACCAAGATGAGTTCGAAAGTTTCCCTGAGAGTCTTCCACAGCTGGTTCACAGAGCTGGGTGCATTCACAAGCTGATTTACCTCATTTGCACTCCAGCTCACTGGGGGAGGAATATTTCTTTTTCCTCAGATTATGCGAAGAGGTTAGGATGACTCACTGATTAACTTATTTACCTCCATTCAAAGTTAGATAAGACTAATCAAGGCCTCTGTCATGTGGCTTCTTCTAACTGCAATAAGGGTTAAAGCTTTCTTAGGTATCTCCTTTATTTTTTCCCTTAATGAATCACTGGAGCAGGAGAAGAGGACCTTGTTATCTTTTTTACATCTGGGGAGGTCAGGACATAATGGATAAAATCCAGGTAGTAACACAGGCTTCCGAGTGCTTTTTGTAAAGTTGCTTTGCTATTTTAGAAAATGACTGGTGGGGTTTTTTTCCTGGAGTCTGATTTTCATTGATGTTATGCAGTAATGATTTCAGTGGCTTCAATCTACTCCTTAGTCAAATAGCATTAAAAAAAAAAAAAAAAAGAATAAATCTGAGGGGCTTTTTCAAAAGCAGCACACAAACCGCAGTTGTGTTGTTGGCATTACAATCATTGCAGCTACAGATCCAGAATAAACAGAAATAAATCTGTGCAATCACTGAAGCCAATATTATGGTCTCATGTACACAGTGAAATCCACGTGTCTGGCAAAATGTATTGTGAATCCTAAAGCAATCTCATGCGGAGGAATCTGCTTTCAAATAGTTTTTCTTACTCGTGGTAATTGTATATTTACTTTGATGGGTCTCTCACTTCATCATTCTAAAATATATTTTTACAGCTGTGATATTTATTCTTATTTAAAAAATTAAGATACTTTTCAAGATCAGTTTAACTTTTAGGTCATTTAGGCCTAGATACTTTACTGTGGTACAGAAAATTCCTTATTCTACTGGCTAAATCACCTTGGAAACTTCTCCCCGTAAAGACAATACAACTCCAAATGACACAGTACTCTCACAAATCTGAAACAGAAGCAATGCTTTTCCCTCAAGTCTGTTCTTTTTTTCTTTTGCTAACTGACAAAATAAACAAATGAGAAAGTGCCAGGAGACGTAATTCCAAAGTTTGAGGTTTTTGTGGTCCTTCTAGTTGAAATACAATTGATGATTTGTCCCACTGGCCTGAGGTGTTAGCTAATTCATCATGACTAGTATTTGTACAGCAACACTGGCTTTTCTCTCTTGATGTGATTAGCTCAGCTGATATTAATAACCTTCCTGAATATACCCAAATATATACATTTTCTGTAAAATGGTGATGAAGGACAGCAAATGCACCTATATAAATTTATCTTTCTATGCTTTTGACCATTATGGGTACTAGTGCAAGTACTAGCTTATAGATGTTCCTTTTGCTGTATTTTGGGAGCTGTGTTAATGCTTCAGCCCTGTTTTTACCAAGATTGTTTCCCCTCCCATCTTCAGAGATGCATCTGAGGCTTCCAGAGGCAGTGACGGCCTCTCGTGGGAGTTTCCCTTTGGTGTAACAGGTTGTGGTGTCTCTGCTTTTATTCCTTCCAGTTACTTTCTTTTGAATCTTCATTATTAGAGCTTGTTATAATGTAATGACTGGTCAAGCACCACTGGCTTCTTCACCTCTTTTGAAGCGCCACATTCATATAGATCCTCAACTTAATCACCCTTGATCACCTACCCCTCTTACATGAATGGCCCGCATTTAAAGGCTAAAAAAGGCAGATTACTTTCCCAAGGATTTTCAGTTCTAAGATACATGTATTCTTGGCAAACTGAGGTAGATGAAGAGCAAGCATCGTGTCCTCAAGAAGAGAGGAACCAGTAGACACTAAGGATAGTTCCTATCACAAGCAGAAAGACTTTTTAGATTCCAAGATCCCGAGAAACAGATTTCATAGATTTTGGTCTCTTACTGTTACAGAAACAGTGCGCTGCTGGGAACCCTCAGTGTGTGAAGTTCCAAATCGTTTGGTTAAAGCTAGGAGAAGGCGGCCAGAGAGCCAGCTCTCTAATTTTCAGGAAATTCAGAGTATCCAGTGCTTAAAGCCTTTGGAATAGACTGAAACATAAGTAAGTGATTGCCTGGGCAATGCTGTTAGCATCTTTCATTTTCAGATTTCATATTTTATTTCAAAATCTTAGCCATAGTCTTCCTTTATTTATTTTCAGGGGCAATATAGTATCCATCTGAGCAGTGCTCAGAAACAATAATTACAAACAAAAGAACACTAAATGGTAAAGGCCTCTGCGTTACTGTGTAGGGAGCCCGTCAGTATATATGTATGTATACTGTCTTATCATTTTTGCAGTGGTTGACCTTTTCCTACATGCATCTGTTAGGATACCTCAACATGAATGAATACTGACAGTTACATATCTAATTCAGTCAATCAGAAAGAAACTTCCGTTAAGCATTCTAACTGGTAGTATGGCTCTGTCCTGAACTATTGCATCTCTCTGGTGGACTCATTAAGTTGGGCTTAAGGCAGAGTTAATGTGTTTACTCAGCTTCTGGGCCAGTAGTGGAGCTCTTCCAGATGTTGCCAGTCTGGAGAGTTTTGATGTCGCTTCGACTGGTGTCCAGCTTCCAGTTGCTGAGTGGTTCAGATTTGAGTAAACAGTTCCTAGGGGTGGATCTACGTTAGCAATTCAGCTTTGCTAGGGAGTGTTCTGTTGAAGTCAATTACCACTTACTGGGCTGTAGTTTGCATCACAGAACTCTTCGGGAGTACTCAAACTGAGATTGCTTTTTGTGTGAATCTAAAGCAAAAGTGGAACTTCTGGAGTGAGCTTAGTGACCTTCAACTGCTGGTGAGTGTTTCTTCCTTGCAGCCAGCCTGGAGCTAGTCTGAACTATCATTCCCACTATCCTTCATCCTCCCGCCCCCATATCTATGTAGTACTGATTTTAGATCCTCAGCACCAATTGTTTCTCCAACATCCTTAGCTCTGTTGCACTACAGTACTTTGTAAAGTAGGCACAAAGTTCTGAGTTATTTTATGGCTTTATTATGCAACTATTGAAGAGGCTTGCTTGAAGTGGGGAAGAAGAGAATTTGGGGCAAGGCATTGCTGAATATTTAATGGTAGGTTCCAATTTTGTGCCTAGACTTCTTGGCAAGGTCTGATCTTGCTGAGATAGGGAACCAGGTGAACATTGAAATGAGTGCCTTAAATTTAGGATGTAAATTGTAAAGGCTGTGCTGCTTCTTATGAGTGGTTCAACCATAAATTTATCTGGGATTTACATAATTTCTGAAATACAGAGGATACTTGACAGTTAAGAGAGTAAGCAGAAAGGACTAGTAGCCGAATATATGTGAATACACAGTCTCACTGATGTAAGTTTTCTAGCTTAAATTGGTCATAATTGGGGCTTTGGGGGAGTATCAGCATTGACAGGACTGCATGGGCTTCTATCATTTTCTCACAAGTACAAAGATATTTTCAGTTTCAAAGACAGTGTAATAATTAGCTTTCATTGTCTAGAAAATGTGAAGTTCTGTGAGAAGGAGAGTAATGAAAGATTTTAATTTCTGTCTGAAGCTGATGCTTGTGACAGACTTCCTAATGCAAGCAAGACATTTTGCTGGAAGCTGAGATTTCTGAGAGAGGTGATTGGTTACCTGTGGTCCATGTCCTAGAATGGGACATTTGGGTAAACCAAGTTAACCACCAATAACCAAGTTATTTTATTGTAATTATGAGTCCAATAAGCAAGGCCCTAAGTAAAATAATTTCTTGCCACTTTTTAAAATATTTTTCAAGAACTTTTTTCAGCTTCCCATAGAAGCTGAGAAGGAGCCTAGACAGAATGATAGAATAGCCAATGGAAAATTCCGTACCACAGATGTCATGCTTGGTATATAAGCAGGGTTAGCCAGGGGGTGGGTACTCACGTTTGAGGCTTGGGAAAGTACCAGTTCACTGAGTGGTGAAAATTACTTGTGTCATAATCATTATTATTATTTTTTTTCCTTTTCTGTTATTGTTCTATTAAACAATCTTTATCTCAACCCACGAGGTTTTTTCCATTCCCTTTCCCTTCCCTTTCTCCTTCTTCTCCCTGCCCTTCTGGAGAAAGGGGGAGAACTGAGCAAGCAACTGCATGGTCCTTGCTGCTGGCTGGGGTTAAACCACCACGCTTTGTTTCCAAAGAAAATGAAAATCAGTGTAGTGCACAATTTAATTGAGTAGCTAGCTTCAAAGGGCTATATAGCCACCTATTTTACCCCAAGCTCCTGGTACCTTTGTTTGAACTTTTGTAACATTTCTGTGGTGCCTATCATGTTTTGTTTTGCTTTACAAAACAGACATAAGGAACAATTCACTGAGTCTACAACTTATTTCTGTCTGATTGTTCAAAGTTTGGAGTCATCAACCTTAAGAGCAAGTTTGGATGTTGGCATACTGTAAATTCCCATTAAAACATATTAACATAAATACAGATTGCAGTTGTATAGTTTTGACGACTCAGAATGTGGACAGGGATGCTGTTAAAGTTGAGTATGATCGCTGTATATTAAAGGCAAGCAAACTGCACAATTTTTTGGGAACTTCTGAAGTGTGAGGCAGCATCTCAGCTGGCATAAATTGTCATGGCTCAGCTTGCAGATCAGAAAGGAGCAGGATCACCAGTGCATTTCTGTCACTAAATATGGATGATTTATTTAAATGCATGAAGTCACAGGAATATGACAAGAAGCAAGTACCACATAGCAAAATCTGAGGTCCTTCACATTGGATTAGCTTTGTATGGGAACTCTGGCAATGCAACAAAGCCATTCTGGCTGAGCCCCTCACAGGAGTCACAAAGTTTTAATGACTAGAGCTCTTCTACTGAGAGAGCTGATAAATCGCTTGTTATCAGCTCTAAGACTGCAAAGCAGCAGTCAGTAGCAACGAACAGCAGGTATCAAAGCACAAAGCCATTTGTTTAAGTGAAAGAAATAGGGGCGCAATTCAGTGACATAAACAACCTGTGGACTCTCAGTGATGGTACACAGCTCACCGAAGTGCACTTTTTAAAGAAATACATTATTGACTGACACGTGTATCACTTACAGACATGTTGTCAGTGATAGCAACTACGTAATATTGTGGAAATTGATTTCACCAACTTTGATTGTCACTTAGTAAAAGAGTTTGCTTTTCTTCTTCGCTAAACAAGTCTTTCCCATGTGGGCTTTCTGCACTTCGTTTATACTTGTCTTTGGCTTAGCAGAAGGCTGGCCTGGCCATTGGAGTATCAACTTTCAGAAGTACGTCATCAGCCGAGACCCATCATTCCCTTAGAGGAGGAATATCGGGGTAGTGGCAAAGGGTCTCGCAGGCAAAAACTGACGGGCACAGTTTTTCAAGTGCTTTGGGATTTTTCCTGACAGTGACCACAAGAATTTCTTCCACACTTAGGTAAATAATAAAGAACTTTAGATAATCTAGTGTTGTAAAAGCAGAAAGGTGACCATCGTATATTGCTGTGTGCAGTCTAGCACTCTGTAGTAAGTAGAGAAGTGCAATGAAGTAGGCTGCTGCTTTTTGCGCTCTTCATGAAAACAAGCTAATGCATCGTTTCCCTCAGGCTTGAGCTGGTAATTTTTCTCTTTCACTACCATAAATAAAGAACTGAAGAATTTTCAAGAAAGCTGGATTCAGCACTTGTTGAAATGAATGAGACCATTTCTGTTGATGTCTTCAGTGGGCTTTGGATCATGTAAGCTGTTCTTGTCTGAGATAAAGCATTAGTTTAGTCTTCTGCCTCACAGTTTTGCTTACTGGTTCCCTTTTCTCCCTAATACAAAAGTATATCAAGCAGCTCAGAAACTTATTAAAAAAAAATAATAGGAAAATCGTCAAAATATTGTCAGTTCATTAAGAGTGCGATTTGATGGTTTGGGAATACATATTTTGCGTATCAGGTTAAACTTTCAGGAGGGCAGTTGTTATTTGGGATGGATTTACTCACAGTGTCTGTGCTAAACTGTCCAGGTACTGATGTTTATTTTTGGTACCTTGAACTCAGTCCTTCTCTACCATAAACGGTTTCCAGATTTTAGTTCAATTTTGTCTCATAAAGTAGTTCTACTGCAAGGTCAGCCTGCCTGTCTTAGATCATGAATGTGTTCTGTTTTAGTAGTGACCACATGGAGCTACTATGTTTTGTTAGAGATGCTGATGAAGTACATGTTTATTTCATATATGTGGGTCAACTATGGGCCCAATAACAAGATTTGTAGGTCAGCTTTCCAGTTCAAAATCCACTTAACCCTGAATAACAAGAGGAATCTTAAATGCAGATTAGGATAAAGCTCTGTGTATGTGTGCCTATGAGCATGTGTTGCTATATGCCTGCACACATTGACCTGACTTTAAATGCTGTCTTGTATAATACATAGTAGATCATTCTGCAAGAATAAATTATAGTTGGAACTTTTGCACACATAATTCTATTGATCATAGCTGTTCACTATTAAATGAAGAGCATACTCCTCTCCTGAAAGGAAGTTCTAAGTTGCAAAACATACACAAGAAGTGTACACGTTGCAAAATATGATTGAGGGTTAGCGTGATGTATTAGCAAAAGTTTATATCTATTTTGGAGTCCTCACCTTCAGGTGCTTTGGATTTCACAGATTGGGAACTGAAAATTCTTGGGCTTTTGTGACCTTGTGTGTCATATACAAGGTTCTGTGGCTGTTGAAAAGGGGGAAGATTCTGTCTGTAATTCAGAGTTGGGTTGTTTTTTTCATGGACCGGCTGTATTTCTGTAAGTGTAAGGTTTCCAGTGTAAGAAGTATATGCCCATATAGTTTGAAATAGTATGTACAAAATTTATATAATTGTACTGAACTTCTGTATTCTCTAGCAAAATAAAAGTGCTACCACTAGTAACTACATAAAATTTAGCAGGTTACTGAAGAAGTGGGATCATTCAATATAGTCAGTAGATAATCTTCCCATTTGCATTTTTGGTATGTTAATTTTTTAAACATAAGTTAACAAGTAAAAGTTGTTTAGTTAGTGTCTCTTTTTGAACATCATCCACTTTCTGCTGCGTTCCCAACATTAGGACCACAAGGGGAATCAGGGAACGCTCAGGTAACCGGGGCGCATCTAATGTATTTAGAATCGCAAGGGGGGGGGGGGGAAATAATGAAAAGAGTAGAAAAGAGAAATAAAGTTATTATTATGAATATGCATTTATAAAATTTAGTAGGCTATATCATTATGTGAAATTAACACTGGGAAAACCTAATTTAGAGAATAAATGATATGGACACTTAACAGTTACCACCAGCCAGGCAATCCCTTCTTCTCATCAAAGAAAAGATCAAATGGAGAATGAGCACATGTTGAAATTGTAACTTACAGACTACTAATACCACTTTTTCCCATTTTGTCTTTCATAGCACAGCAGAGTAAAAAGTTCACTCTAACCATACTGTTTAAGATATGTTGCTTGTTTTTGCTTTGGCTGCTTTTGTTGCTTCCATCGTGTGTGTAAATAAATGTGTAAGATGTGATACTTTTTTTGTGGTCTAGTTGCAGTAGCTCATGTTAGAAAGCAGAAGAATAGGAACAGATTAAGGTAATAAGAAAAAATTGATCTAATTTGAAAACATCTTCATCTCCAAACAAGGGAAACCTTGTTTCTTTCAGAGGGGATAGATGTACTCCTGTTATTGATTGTGATCACAAAAATAATGAGTGTATCTGCCTCCACTACTTTGAGGATTATGGGAAATGATTGCAATAAATCAGTAATACTGTTTGTGTTTCAAGACGCTGAAAATAATACTATATCACTGACAGAAATTTCTTATTTCAAAGCAGTGTATTATGTGTCGATTAAAAAATAATACTAACCTGACCTGAACAAGATATTCTAAGTCCAGCTGGTTGAAAATCAATGTAACCCAGAGTAATTATAACAGAATACTGAATTTTGGAACTCTCTTAGTTCAAGTCTTAATAACGTCACATTGTGATCACAGAATATGAACACGGTGAACAAAAATGCATGGTTTCACTGAAGCATTGAAAATGAAAAATGTTACTGGCATTGCTGTAACTCAGATATAATGGTTAGCACTTAAGACACCTAATACCACAGCAGGATAATGGCCCACAGACAGTTTGCGTGGCTAATATGTTACCAGCACCATTATCTCACCTTAAAAAGGCTGATTCATCTGTAGCTATAACCATAACTGGAAGATTTTCCTCTTTATTTTTGTTGTACCAGAGGCATCAACTCTGTTCTATTTACAGTCATTCCCAAGTGTGTTCTTAAAGCGTATACAGCCTTAATGCTGTTTTCATAATATGTTAAAAAAGAAAAAAAAAAAAAAAAAAGGTTGGCAATGTTTCTTTAGTTACTGTCCCTTCTATTGTCTTTATAGCTAAAAAATTTAGGCTTGCTTTGCTTTTATAGTAACAGTATCTTCAGCCTTGTGTTCCATCTCTACTTTTAATTCTAAATCAATAATTCTTTGCCAATTAATTGTAATCAAATCTGCACCAGGTAAGCATGGTAGCCATCGGCATACCATTATTATTACTGCCAGTGACTTTGTGATAACTTTAGCGTCTTGTGTGCTGTGAATTAGGGTTTGCACTGCCTTCACCACATTTGTTGTATTTCTCTAGTGGTTTACAATGCTTCTGACACAAGCTTCCAAATATCATGAGTTTTCTCTCCTAAACTATTTATTTACAAATGTTTGTGCATCAGTGCTGTTCACTATTTCTTTTTACTGTCCCTCTCTTCTGACTTTGGGTTTGTGACTGTGGATTGTGCTCAGATCAATGATCAAAATGCCTGAGCCGCAATAAAGTATTATGAAAGACTGCATAACTGGGTTAAGTTAAAATAGAATTTTAAAAAGCAGTCTGTATGTTTCTGCTCCAGCCTTCTCACACAAAATGATAGATACTGCAACAACAAGCCAGAAAAAATATGGCTGCAATGTGTTCAAATGTGTGACATTCACAAATTATGAACACATACTGAAGTGTGTTTCTTTTACAGGATCTGTAAGCCACATATAAAATTATACAGAGCCGTACTGCAGTTGTCCACACCTTGCAGTTGTATTTACATGATACCCTGTGTTGGATGCACCTTTCAGCCTTGAGAAGTTTAATTAATGTATATCCATACTATTGTAGTTACCTGGATACTGGAAAGAAATGTTTTGCTAGTATTATCAGATATTGACAGTTTTTAACTGAATAAAACATGACTGACCATCAGCATGTGATAGACAATAAGATGTAAATTGTCTACTAAGATTTGTGAAGAAGATTTGAAAGACACTGACTTAAAGAATGGTATGATTTGCCAGCAAGTTGTGATAAGATCTTTAGCAGAAAGAGCTAAATATTTTCATGACTTAAATCATTGTGTACTGCACTATTAACTTTAGGAGTATGCTTGTCAGACTTGAGCTTGAGAGAGATTTGTAGTGAATGCCAGAAAATACTGTTACCTTCTGTTTCTTTATTAGTGTAGCCAGCATGTTATAGGTAATTTACACAGCCTCCTGCAAGCTCAGAATGAAGGTGGAAGAAAAAATAGCATTTGGTTTGGGGACCCTTGCAAAATTTTTCCAAGTATTTTGTGTCCTCCCAGATAAAAAAAGTATCGGTCCTATGTTTTTAATGAAGTCCCATGAGTTTATAATTACTGGTTCTTCTAGTTTTAGTTTAGCATTATTGACTGCAAAACTTTGCAATTTTATAGAACTGTGCCAAAAGCTTTTAAGAATTGAAAATGAAATGCAAATTTTTAAGAATTAAAAATGAAATGCAACAATACAATCCATTTGTTCTCTAGTGAAGAAAAAAACTGAGAACATTTTATCCCAGTACCAATCCGAAAATAAATAAATAAGTAAAGCAACACAGAAACACCATCACAGCTGTTAGAGCTGCTCTGTGGAATGCACAACTTACTTAGGCAATCCATCTTACATAATTTAAAATACTGGACCCTCGAGCAAGATACTGTGAAAATTCACACCTTGTTTCCTAGAGAAAAGTAAGGCAAATAAGAGAACAACTTGCTGAGAAAAAAATATAAGCCAAGACAATTGGTGATGCTTCCTTCCTCTAATGGATTTTAAGTAAAATCAGTGGTATGGAAGGACACTCAGAAACTCTTATTTAAAAAAAAATACACATAGTTAAGGTAATAGATACTTATGTGTATATATGTGTAGCGTCTCTCTAGATATGTCTGTATGTAATTTCATCTGATGCCTATGACCTGTATTCTGAGTTATAAAGTCCGGTGCAGAACTTTCACCTGAAATACATGGTCATAGTGGTGCTATTTATGCCCAAATCTTTTTTTTTCTTTCTTTTTACAGTGCAATTCACTTTTCCTGCTTCATTGAATAATTGAAGAGAGTACTTTGGATCTTCAAGGCAATTATATTCAAAACTGTAGCTTTAGTTTTTCTATTTTCTTTCTAGATTTCCTGCTTTTTTCAAGTCAGCTTAATCATTATTTTACACTGCCTTAATATGTTGCCATTTTACAATACTATTCACCCAGCAGCACAACCAAAAAAATAGGTCATGACACTTCTGCTTCACAATCAAGGAAGTGAAAAATAAGCTGACCTAAATCCTAGGAAATGCTAACTTAAAAATAAATAATTATATAAAAGCAAACTTGTATGACTTCAAATGACCATGTAGTACAGAAAAACAAAAAATCAAGGATCAGATATAAAATGTGAAAACTACATTTTTTAAAAAAGGAAAACATATAGATATTTGCCAAATTAATAAAAACCCCAGATTGTTTGCTCTTTAAGGAAGAGAAAGAAAATGAGGTGTTCATCAAATTTAAATTTTCTGTTCATTTGTTTGTCCTTTTTTTAATCATCTTTGCTCAGTTTAATGAAGGAAAACACCTTAGTTTTAACATAGTTGGATTCCATCCCTTGTGTTTCACTCTAATTACTTTCTGTGTAGAAGCCAGTCAGGAGACTTAAATGGTCTCATAGAGATACTAGTGAAGGCAGCCAGATGGTGACATCTGCTCCAAACTGATACAAGAATTTCAGCACTGAAGCTGTTTTTTAAAGAATTTATATATTTCATTTGGTATGCAAGGTATATGTAGCTTTATGTGTCCATAATGAGAACATTTTTCTTATGCAGTCTAAGATCTGGAGTTTAGATATTAATAATAGATGACATTTTATGTATGACTAGTACAGAAATAAGCCAGTCTTATTAGTAATCTTGAAGACGTGTTTGCTAGCTAGTTTTTAGTGAGAAATAATGCTCAATTTGCAGAGCAAAGACACAGAATAATATGGAAGTACAAAGTTTCTCTTTGAACAAGAGGTTTCATTGCCTTTCTAGCCCATTAACACTACTCGAGAATGAAAGATCGAGCCTTTGGAAACATCTGCACACAGATACTGAATCCAAACTGCAGGACAAGGAGTAGGCTTTCAAAGGCACCGTGTGGTTCCTTGCCCAGTTTACATTCCTTTCTCAGTTATCCCTTCTGCTTTTGAAATTCCCTGCTCAAATATTTTTGAGTTGAGAAAAAAAATTATGTTACTTAAGATCTATGCATGGTAGTGTTTTGTGCTTCTTATTTTTCTTCCTGTACAGAATACTTTCTCAACCTTCTTACGTATAATTCTCGGTGTAGTATCCAAGTACCTCACAGTCTCTGAGGTATTCATCCTCACAACACTGAGGTGAAAGGGGATAGTACAGAAAGGCAGATGATCTCTGAGCTTTGCATAGAAGTCAGTGGGAAAGAATGAGCTTGAACCTTGATTCCCTGACATCTAAGTCAGAATGTTAAACGAACTTTCTTTCCATATTTTATAGAGATTTACCTTGAGGATAAATTAATCCCTAGTCCAGCCCTTATGTTGTTTAAAAAGAATTTTATCTTTTTTTTTTTCATTGGTAAAAACAATGTAATTGCTTAGAAACAGCCCTTCTAAAATCATGCATTGAAGGATTATGTATATAAGGTGTCCAGATGGTAATAGCTTTATATGTTGTTTTCAGCTCCTCAGAAAAATTTAAGAAAAATACATAAAAAAAATCTAAAAAAATTCTCGTTGAAGTAAGGAACAGTCAGGTCATCTGTTTCAGTGGATATTATACAAAATACATAATGCATTATGAATTGTTTTGAGAACAAAATTGTGAAGTCTAAACCAGGCGATTTATCATTGGCTGAGATATAGATGATTTACAAAATGAAGTCGTACATAGAGGTGAAACCATGACAGTTTTAAGCGTTTAGCTGGCTAGAAAATGCTCTTTCCTGGGAGATAGGGAGAAGTCTGAGAAATTATTAGTTTGTCAAGAAAAAATGTGTACGTGTATTGCAGAAGGGTATACTACTTTCTTTGCACTTCTATAACACATTTGACAATTTAATTGAGAAAATGCAATCAGTGTTGAATTTTATCCCTTACGTGAGAATTCTTAATTGAGAAATAAGTTCAAACTGGCATGAATAAGTACACTGTTCAGAGGCCTGAAAACTCTCTAAAAGAGCATAGCTATAAATGACATTGTCTCTGGTTGTTTGAATACCAGGACTAGCGTGACACTCCTGCGTGAATCCGCAGTGGGGGTCAGTCATACCTTTGAGAAAAGCAAACAATACGCAGCTGAAAGTTGGTGGTATTATCATGGGCTCAACTCCACATTATAAGCGCATAAGAAAGCTGAAGGGAATAATGTTTGAGAAGGCAGAGAAGAGATTTCTTCCTTACCTTTGGACGGAGTTATGCAATGCCAGAGTGAAATAACAAGTCAAGGAAAGAAACAAAAACAATACAGAAAGCCAGATGTCTCCTGTTCTCCAAGCAAGCTTTCAGAAACCTAGGTAAAAAATTTGTTATGGAATTTAAAGTAATTCTACTGTGTACAAGACTTTGCTATAAACCAGGAAAGGATGGAGTTTGAATGACTGTGGTGTAAGAATCAATACATTTGCTATAACTAGGTTTTGCCCAATCTGACAGTTGACTTCCATGGAGCTTGGGAGGAATGGGACAGAGCAGGGCGGACAGCGAGGCATCCTCAGTGCGTGTTCCCAGGATGTGTGTCCTGGTTTGGGGTAAAAGAGAACCAATTTTCTGTTTTGTAATTTTACTTTTTAGCTGGGCCTCTTCTAACTGACTAAGTCTGAAATTAACAGTGTAATGTTCAGAAACTTTTCACTCTGAGTGGTAAGACCTGATCATACCAAGGAACGGTATGCACAGAGGCTCTTGCTTATACTTATTGCTATAACAACCAAGGTCAGCTAACTTCGCTATTTGCCCCCTTAGAGGGTCGGAAGCGGAGAAGCGTAGAGGGGTCACAGCTGCAGGGAGGAGCAGAGAAGACAGGTGACCCAAAACTGACCAACTGACCACCCGTCTGCATCACGTGCAGTATAAAAGCTGAGGGAACAAAAGGTCAAGTTTCTTCAATGGCCGATGTCTGAGGAGGACCCTGTCTATTCGTCTGCCTTTGATCCCGATCTGAGCACTCCTGACTCTAGTTCTGGAATTCAGCTCCTCTCCATCACTGACACCAGTCTGGGACTTTCCCTGTGTCTGCTGGTGACGCGATCGTCATCCTGGGAGCTGGATGCGGTTTTGTATATATTGTATACTTTTTTCTTTTATTTTTATTATTCTATTATTATTTACTATTTCATTATTTATTATTATTTTCATTAAAGTAGTTTAGTTCTTTTTCTAAACTCATAAATCTCCTTATCTCTTCCTCTCCTCTTTTCGGGGGGGGGGAGGGGGACAGGAGGATGGACATCTGTCATTCTGATTGGCCAATCCGGCCAAACCATGACAACGTGCTTAATCTGAATTATGCCTAGGTCTTTGCTTTCTAAAAATTAATGATCTAGAGGTTATTTATAAAAGATTAGAAGAAAACAGTGGAAGAATCTCTAAATTACACTAAAAATCAGCCCTGTCTTTCGAGCAGTGTGGACATCTGCTGCAGACACTCTATAGATGTGGAGAATATGGAAGAGGAGTGATGGTGTAAAGAAGCAGTTCTGTTCATCCTGAATTTTGTGCATGGAAGAAAGTTTTTGCTTATTCCCTCTTACTGCAAAAGACTGATGTGAGTACAGCAGCCATCTGATAACACTTATATTCATAGGAAAAGGTATTGCAGTTTTCACCTGTTCCTCCCATTTCAATCATATACTGGTTCTTCCAGTAAATTAAAAAAAAAAAAAAAAAGAAAACAGCAAACCCTGCTGGCTATAAGGAGGGAGACTGCCTTTATCCTGGAAAGAAAGCCTGGCTCCTGCTGTATTTGCAGAAGATTCCAGTTTATTTGAATAGGAGAAAAAAAGTAAATCACAGAATATGCTGCCTTATATGGAAGATCTCAGTCCTACAGATGTCAAAAGAACTGCTTCTCTAATTTTAACTTCATTATGAAATGCCTTAAGGCACTAGCTGTGCCGTATCTTCACTGTTGCCTCACCCACAGCCATTGCTTCTGTGCTGTGGATCTCTTCAGAAAAGACTGTGGCGACCTGTAAATAATAGATACAGTTGTTTAGTGCTGAACTGAGGAGAAGTCTTGCTGAATATTGAAAGCAAAGAGAGATTCAAACACATCGTTTACCTTGGGTTTTATGGAGGTTTTTATATAGTATTTTAAGAACTTCAGAGCCGCCTTATTAATCCATCGCGTGTTGTATTGTGCAAAGATTCGCATGCACCTTTCTCTGACAACAGGGAACATGTGTAATTAGACTTTTCAGGGCGGGGTAGGGGGGAAGTTGAATCGGTGTTCATCAGAACTGGCTTTTGGGTGCACGTCTGTCTTCTCGGTCTGCTCACAGTGGAAGGAGTAAATTGACAAAGCGGGGAGGATAGTGAGAAAAGGACAAGAGGAGGATTTGTGCTTGCAGGACTTGACAACGGGATGCTGGAACAACAGGTGAGTGAACGAAACAGTACAGAAGTGAATTGAGCGAGTGAGTGAATTGCACCAGATCACTGGCTCTGGTGCAACAAGCTGCGAGCACAAGGGCCAGGTATTCCCAGTCCGACCAATTTCTTTTCTGCCTCCAGGCTCTATCCTCAAAGACAGCCAGGGGAAGGAGGGAATGATGAAGAAACTAAAGACAAGAGAGACAACTATGTGAGCCAAAAAGAATGGCAACAGTAAGGAGAGAAGTAGAAACGATAGCTGTGGTATGATTGCTTCAGCAGAGTGTGTATTTCATCCTAAGATTGATTGTCTTCACATATTACAAGACTCCTGTGGTAAGACTAAAAAAAGACAAATATTGGCATTGAACAATGAACCAAATTAAACATTTTCTCTTCTTCATCAGTAGCAAAAGTTGTGTTTCCCTTGTTAGGCTTTGGGTCACTTTCATCTGAAGTACACTGAAATTGATACCAAATAACCTGTGCAAACTAGATATTTTGCTTCTGGTTAAGGAAAGTGACACAAAACTTCAGAAAGCGAAGAGAGTATCTGTAGAAATGCTAAGAATTAAATTATTTGTTGTTTGCTTGATATTTGTAATCCTCATTCCAGTTTCATAAGATGCTGGGTATAACAAAGCAATGTTAATGTCTTTTTATAGAATTGATATTTTCCACTAACATATATTACACAATAAATCTCCAAAAAGGTCTTTTATCCATTCTGACACATTTTTTTACTTTAATGGATAGCCTTGCCAGAGGAGGACAGAAGAAATATAGCCCTTTAAAAAAGATGATGTTCATATTACTCATGTAAACTAGTAATGCTAATGTTGCTGGCAGGGTCCTTAAATCAGAGTATCATTCTGCTCTTTTCAAGACCATATTTTCAAGCTGAAGTAGTCATTGCTGAGATGAGTAATAATTACTACTGATACACTGGGAGGAAATTAGTGTTTGAAATAAAGAATATGAAAAACTGACATTTGAAATGGGAACCGGAGTCTTTTGTTACCTGAGTGATGTGCAGGATGCAGTAAGGTTCTTCACAGAAATAAAATCACAGGCTCAGAGCCCAGGTAGGAGCGAGAGCGAAGGGCAGACCTGTGTGCTGCGAGACTGTGATTTCCGTGGCTACTGAAGTAATGCTGCAGTCAGTGGCCTTGCAGGCCTCCGCTGGCACGCGTGTAAAGAGGCAGTGGCGGAGACTCGCAGGAATCCCCTCTGCCTGGTGGAGAGATTTGTTTAATCCCTAGAGGTGGTCTAGATGTCAGAGAAGGGTTTCTCCCTAAAGCCCTTTCTCTAGTCTCCCAGGCATCATCCCGCCCACCTGCTTCCTGGCATGGGGCTGGAGAGCACGCACACGTGTACTCGCGTACTGAACCACCATCCAGCTGGGATCTATGCCGCACTGAACCATCACGGACTCCGTAGCCCTGTTTGTGAAGAGCTCTGTCTGAATGCCAGTTACAAATTACAACCTTTCTTCTTGATGCCTCTGGAAGTTTTAGGAAAGAAGAAAGTAGAATGAAAGGAAAGGTCATCCTGAAGGTTTACTTTGGGGACTGGAAGGAGAGAATTAGTGTTAATTTCCAGAAAAGAAACAGAGACAGGACAAAACATTTGAGAGAGATCAATACCATATACACTTTAATATAAATTAACTGGAAAGCTAAGTTCTCAGTATGGCAGATAAGTTTTAACCCTGGACTGGAGCAGGAATCTCACTCTTAGTAAATCCCCTATACCAGACAGACCACATTCCTGAATAAACCTTCCTTGTTGACAGGCTCGGAGTCCCTGGTTATCTTCTACAGCTTTTGAAGAAGTTAGAAACTAACGTCTGGAAAAAAGTGCTGAACTCACTCATGAAGCAATGCTCTCGTCTGCATGGAGGAAACAAACTGTCATCCTGAGGTAGAAAATAAATTAGGAAGGACCTGTACATGCCTTTTTCAGAAACAGTAAAATACGTTCCTGTTGCCTAATAAACAGGATAGAGCTCTCTAAGTCAAAGAAGGCTTCAGAGTTTCCCAAGCCTAATCTTTTGGCTCCAGAGTAGTTTAAGCACATATCAGTGATATCTGTCAGAGCAAGATACCGGCGTACAGTGTTGTGATCCTTGCTGAGTTGTGTGATTTGCACTGTTGTGTTCATGTTTTGATCAAAACTTCTGCGTTTGAGTGAGGCTGCAGCAGCCTGATCCTGGCCGGCTCCTCGGGCCGTGGTATGAGCGCAGCACCTGGCTGCACGTGGATATGCTGCTCCCACTCACTTGAGTTTCCTGCTGCTAATACCAACCATTTTCAAAAACAGGTGGCCCCACGTGATCGTAAGTAATCCTTTTAATTGAGAGACAGCTTTAGTTTCTTTGCTTGGCATGTTTGCTCCTGCAAAACCCATGGCAAATGTCAATTAGGAGTTCTGTCTTCTGACGCTTTCAGCTTCAAAGGAGACCTGACTGCAGCCCGTCATCATAACAGGCTATGAATCTATGATAGCATGTTTATCCAGACAATTACCATTTTGATCGCCAGTTCCTTGTGTCACAGAGCCTTTCTCTCCTTGACTTATCAGGGTTGCAGAGTTTCCTTCTTGCAGGGTTTGCATTGCCGTGAACTCAAGGACTAATTGATTCTTCAGAACTGTTGCCGCATGAATGAGTGCATGGACTGACCCTCATTAAATTGCTGATCTCATCTGTTAATTTTCAAAATCAGAGAAGGTAGGGCTATGTTGAGTCACCTTTGACAAGGAAAGTTAAACAAATATGAAAAGGTTATTTATAAAATTAAAGTAAAAACAGGAGAAGTGGGAAAAGGCCACCATGCAGCAGAGTTGCAGTCAAGGAAACTGTTAACGGCTCAGAGCTAAATGAATGCTTTGCTTCAATTGTGTCAGTTATGTTGAACAGAGGAACACAAAACGTGATAGCTAAAAAACACTTACACGGACAAATTAGGGTAAAACTTAGTGCAATTGCTTTACTTAAACCAAAACAGAGTAAACAATTCCTCAGAAAGATAAATAAATGGCACATGAAACTGCACATATAACGCAGAATTAAAATCTTAAAAACTCACACAAGCCAGGGATAGTACTCCCAGACTGCAGAAAGACAAAACCAGATATTTTGTTTAAAGAAAAAAATATTTTATGTATACCTTTAGTAGTATACAGGACTTTAGAATGGTGCTTGAAAGAAAGAATTAAGGGACTGGAATTAAATGAGCTGGAAAGTAGCATAAGTTTACCTAAACAGATCCAGTGTAACCTGAGCTATTACTGATAATCAGTGTTCTAGACTTAGACAGCGTACCTAATCTTTTGGGGTTGCTGTGCAGTGTTTTGGGGGCTTGTGGAAAATTACCAGCAAAGATAAAGAATTTAGGAGTTGATATAAAAAATTTTGAAGCAAGCTAAGAAATAGTGAATTGGAGTAATGACTCTAGTGACAGGAGAAGTCATAAGCTACAGGGTGGCTGCCTGTAGAAAGGGATTTTTTTAATTTGTTTAAGAGATATCTAAAAAAGTTTTGTTTTTTTCTTAGGCTGAACTACGCATTTAAATTTACGATATTGGCAGGAAAAAAGGGTAGGTGTGTGCTAAAATTTGCAGATGGCAGCACCTAAGAAGCATTGCAAACATAAAGGTAGAACTGGAATATCACAGAGAGGTGTAGGACCTTGAGCAATGAAATAATAAAAATGCGAAAGATGTAATAATACAAAGCGCAGAGTCAGGCATTTAGGGACTAATGAGAAGAACATCTGTTATACCATACTACTACCTACTTCACAAGGTAGAAATGAAGGGGAGAGGGAATTGCAATGCTTGGTAGTCAATTTTTGAATGTTTTTGAGTTATCATTGTGAGGTGACATGGAAATGGTGAATACAGTTCTAGGTGTGTTGGAGAGGCATTTCTGCGGAGAAAGGAGAGTTTTGATGCTGGCGTGCAAAGCACTGATCAGGCCTCTGGAAGATTGTTTAAAATTCTGTCCACCTCCCTTCGTGAACGATCAATTTCAAACTAGAATTGATGAAGAAAATGTCCACTAGAATAAAAAGATAATGGAAAGCCCATCCCTTGGGACAATGCTAAAAGAACTTGGCTTGTTTGTCGTAGACAAACAAAAACTGAAAGTGGATATGATTTATTTCTGTGCAACGAGGAAGGGATAAATACTAGAAAGGAAAGAGCTTTTGAAGCCTAAAGGGCAGAAGTAACTTAAAAGTAGATGAATATAAACAGGCCATGAGTAAAGTTACTCAGTTACTCAGAGGGCTGAAAGAGTGCAAATACGCCTGGAAAATCAGGTCTGAAGAGAAATTACCAATGGTTCACCAACAAATTGGAAAGAGGTATCTGGTGCAGTTTGAGTTAAGATTATATGATTTGATTGTCTGTGATTGCGCAGGAGTGTAGTCAGTGACCCAAGAAGTCTTTTATTCCTGTTCCTCATTACCCAGGTGATATAAATTGGTGTGAAGCCCCTTGAGCTTTTCTGTGCTAATTAACTGTGCTCCAATACTACGCATCTTTCAGCAAATCAGCACTGCATTGTAGGTAATTAAGTTTAGCAAATCTCGCTGCAGTGAGTACTGGCATCTGGGTATCTTGCCTTGTGACATTTCTCATTTTCTCTAAATTTTAAAGTATTTTTGAAAAGCCATTTTTCTTCAATATATGTGAGTAGCTGTAGAACGTAAGTGCATATTCACAGTGGTTGGCCTCTGTGTAAATAGTTATACTATAATATTAATGTAGGTGATAAATGCTAAAAATATTTTTCAAAAAAGTTCCACTGTGTGTGTAGTGTAATTACTTTCAGTCTTGTATTTATTATAGACTGCATAAATCTCTTTTTGTGAAGATTTGTTACATTTGCTTCACAATGGTGTTTCTCATTGTGTTACAGGGATATTTTTATTCCAGTTGTACTTGCCAAGAAAAACATTTTAAAATAATGTCAATTTTTATTTCCAGAAATACCAAATTTCTTTACAAGCAGAGACAAAGCTGGGTGCAGTCATATAAAGTACAAAAGGGAGCTAACACTCAAGCCAAGCAAAAGAGGTTTTAATTGTGCTTCTTTTGGAAATCATGCCATAAGAAACAGGGTTGCACGTGATCGTGGCATTTGACATGGAGGAGGAAATTGGTCAGAGAATACAGTAATTCTGCCGCTCAGAATAGGATGATCGATATTGCCAGTTGATGGAAATTTATGGGTCCAAGAGTGTAGAGTCTGGCATTAAAGCTGCTGTTTCATCCTGGTATTAGAAACAGGAAACATAACAAATAGTTGTTTCACACATACACAGTTTGGGTCAGGAAAATCTCATTTTCTCTCCATATCAGGCAAAGACAGGAAAGTGGGAGACAGGGCCGAGTCTCTGGGTCCTGCAGTGGAGAACATGTTCTGATCCAGGAGACATGCTAGGTAGTCAGTGCTTCATCCCATTAATTTTTTTTTCTGTCTGGGGGCAGTGACTGCTTTCTTCTATGTCAGGCTCGCTCAGAGTAGTTAGTTCTGCACGCTGCTATGGAGTTAATGGTGAACATTAAATTAAATCCTGGGTTGCATATGTAGTTCACTGCACAGCACAAGGAAGAATACAGGAGTGAACACAGTGAGCCTACAAGAAGAGGCACCAAATGGGAAGCATTCCGTGATTTCCTGGCATACATACCTGCCAGTCATCTGCTGTGTAAGTGTTGATGAAGTAGCCAATTTGACACATGCAAAAGTAAAATCGGATTAGAAGCATACAACTCTGAGATGTGAGCTTGCTCAGACAAGAAAAAAAAAACCTTGTTGGTTTTCTGGAATACTCTGATTCAGTTGTTAACAGTGAAAATGCACATATTAAGAACATGATAATTCCCTCAAAATGCCCATCTCAGTGAAAGCAGGGCCTGAACAAAACAATGTGACTGCAGTTTTTAAAAATCTCTGCTTTTAGAAATGGGGAAGAATTACAAGATTTTCTTGGGAAAGGCATGCTGACAGCTGTAAGAAGCCAAATTTTGCTGGGTTTGCTAATGTTAATAGTGCTATTAAAATCAGTGTAACTGATTGTTTGAGTAGGGCAATCAAGATTTGGCCCCATATCCCTGCTTTGTAAACATTAGCATCACAGAGATTAATATAATACTGACTAGTCAATGACACGTTAAAGCCTTAGTAAAATTAACTGTGTTTGGAAGGCTGTTCCTTTAAAATGTAAAACAAATGGCTCATATGAAATGTGAGACGTGGGGAGCGGAGAGAAAAATCAATAAAAC
Organism: Chroicocephalus ridibundus; assembly: GCF_963924245.1. NCBI lineage: Eukaryota > Metazoa > Chordata > Aves > Charadriiformes > Laridae > Chroicocephalus > Chroicocephalus ridibundus. The sequence continues at coordinate 82,638,497 of NC_086285.1, read as the reverse complement.
AGCAAACTGTAAATGATGTGGAAATAACTTCTTTATGTTTTCCTGGTTTTGTAGTTTATAGTTAGCACCAGTACATAAACGCAACAGCTTTGTGCAAGGGAAGAAAACTAAATCCAAATCTAGAGAGTGTTGTGATGAGCTGCCTTCTCCTCAATGACTTCTCCTTTCTTCTATGAAATACTAGGGGTTTTTTTTAGATACTACTATGTGAAGGTTGTTTAGCAAGTGTTTGTGGGGTTATTAATAGTTTATTTTCATGTTTTCTACATTATCTGTACATTTGTTATTTCATTACTGCCAATTTTCCAAAAATAGGTTTCACTGGTCTCATGAATTTCCATCCAATATTTCTGTTGGTAGGGGTGAGAGATATTTAGAAATATGTACTGAAAATCATTCAAATGTGTCAGACTGTTCAGGTTTCTTATAAGGACTTTATGGTTCGAATTTTTATGTTCTAGAACACGCTTTAAACAGTCATTCCGCAATCTTCATAATACTGAGGTAGAATAGGGAAATACAGTTCTATCTTAAAGGCATTAGCTGATTAGGGGTGCATTTTTATTCCTGACTACATAAACCTACATAAACCTATGCTGGCTGGCTATACAATGAAATGCCCGTGGGAGAGTGATGCTTAAGAGAATTTCAGAGACCGTTTCAGTATATGACTGCTGATAGACAGATGTCTGTGAAAAGATGTGTTATGGACAGGAAGGTGGCCCCTTCCTCATAATTTCAGAATGGAAAAGGGTGATTGGGAAATGAGCAAGCAAGATAAGTGTGTATCACTAAGAGCAGGGCTATAAATGTCTCCTCTCATCCATAGTTTTCTGGATTTTCATCTGTATACAGGAGAATTGCTGTGTACATCATAAGTGCACACAGAGCTCTGAGAAAGAAGTGAAGAGGAAGGAAGGGGTTTGACTGGGGGATGTGGGTGTCAGATGAAAAACAAATCAAGCATTCAGCTTCTTCAATTGTAAACTGAGGTGGAATGATCTAGATCTCTTGCAGCTTTCTTCCTGCCCCATGTTAGGAAGAAATCTATCCGAGTCTGAGGACAGGTTCATAGGAGGTCTTTGGGAGCTGGCATGCAAGAGCAGTGCAAAATAATTTAATGTGAATGGACTGATGCAGAAAAGTTGTTGAGGAGAAGATAAGCAGTAATGCCAGGCCTGTTTACTGAATGGCGATTAACAGTGAGGACGCTGGAGAGCGGGGACACAGCTATCTGTAGGAATAAAATGTGTGCGTGTGTGATATTAAAGTGTAGTCAGTAGGATTTTTGCAGGGAGAATACGCTCCAGGCTGGCAACAGCTCGTCCTAGTTTGCTTCTTTCTAACCACACGGGAAAATGTTTCAGCCACAGCTACAGCATAGACCTTTGCGGTCTGCAGGTCTCTCAACGTTTTTGTGGAAACCTCCAGAGCGAGGCCCTGGTGAGGCCTGGAAGGATCATAACCTGGCACAGCAGGATTAGGTAGTCAGTGAACCTGCAGAGGGACTCTACGTTTGTGTTCTGACTTAGGAATAAGGTGACTGGATGAAAAATTTAATTATGTCAAATTGGAGTGCCTGAGTAAGCTGATTAACTAGTCATGACAGAGATTTTATTCTTAACAGTAGCAGGTAGAAGACTTCTTTTAGGTCTAAAAAATGTGCAAAATATAGATCAGAAGTAGGAAGTTCTGCAGTAAATTTAGCTTACCTCACTAAACACAAAGCATCTGGCGGCAGATCAAAATCTTCTCATATTTATTCAGTTTGGTAGTTATTGATTTTTATTTTTCTCCATGTTTTAATTCCGTAGAATGGCCATAAGGCGTTTTATAAGGACAGGTAGAAAGAGATCCTCATTTGGTGAGCTGACTGAACTCAATGAAGCCATATCTCCGGACATCATCTGAGGCCCTGGCCCACAGGATCCTTCGTCTGAAGCGGCATAAGACACTGGTTGTAAATCCTATGGAGTTGGTTTTTTTTTTTCTGATCTCTAATTAAAGTAGTGTGCAGGTGCTTCTGATGTAAATATTCACATTATATTAAAAATCTGTGTTTTGAAATTCTGGAGTTCAAATTATGAACAGAAAACTCAGTTGCAGAGACCGTGTTGAAACTTAAATCAAAAAGGGATACAAATACAATAAAAGAACACATAGTTACAACTATGAGCACACATTTTTTACTGACGGTTGCTCCTGAAGAAGAGGCAAAAATAACTAAAATCAAAAATAAACAGGAACTCATTTTATCCAACAGTAGTGATAGAAGTGTTGGGATTAGTGGAAAAAGGATGACTAATTTTACAAATAAGCTTCACTTTTGTAGATGTGTTAAGCTGGAAAGTAATTGGAATCGATGGAGTATAGATAACTGAGAAAATTTTACAGTTGAAGTCCTGACCCTACAGAATGGGATTTTTGCCATAGCTTAATTGGGGCTGACATTTTATACAGTGCTTCATCACTAATAATTCAGGGATCTGATCCACAAGTGATTGCACAACTTGGAGTTTTTCCATTGCTTTCACTGATCTTTGGATCAGACCCATGCTGCAGATGCATCACTCTTCTGTCTAAGGGATAATTTCACACGTAATTGTCAGAGCTATCAGAAGAGCCTTAGGCAAGGTTTGGAAAGAACATCTATGTCTGGACAGAGACCTTGAGATGTGAGCAGTACAACAATTTTAAAAACCACCACTATGATTTTTCTTGGTCTTACGATTTGAATAAATGTTCCTTTATTGCTAACTTGTAACAGCCAACTTGGCTAGAAAAAGTAAAACTTTTTCCTGTGCATTGATCCAGCTCAAGAACTTTTGCATCAGCTATATCCTACATAAATCCTATTAGGCTAAACGTGGAGTATTCCTCATTTCCTTTCATATAGGGAGCATATGTTATCTATATGCAAGCATCAGTTTTGTAAGTCACTGAGCTAAGCTCGGCTGTTTATTTAAACATATTGAACATGAAGTATGAGGATAATCCCTTGACCTCCAAGCGGCTTTTCACCTGTAAACAGTTATGTAGAGCTCAAACATTTAGTGAGATTAGGGCAAGGGTGTTCATTAACTCTCAAGACAGAGGCGAGATACTCAGTTTGACTAGATGAAGAGTATTACTAGTAAATCTGACTTAAAATGTTTGTTCATCCTGCAAAAAAATTAACTACCTCTCTGTGAGCCTGATTGCTGGATTTAGCAATTTGATTCTTTTTAGGACTAGAAAGCAAATGCTGCTACTAGCCAAGAAAGAGTAATGCAGCAGCTATTACTACATACCCAGTCATTGCCACTCTCCTAGTACACTGTGAAGACCTGCATTTGTCTGCTCTCAGTTCAAAAAGATAAAAGATGCCAAATTAAGCTGTTTGGTTTTATGCAACAAAGTGACTTTTAAAATTCCCTAACTCTTGTTCTTTCCAATGGAGCTTTTAAAGCAGTCACCTTACAAGGTTTAGTATCAAAATATAATACTGCTAGTGTCCTCTAAGTAGATCAGTTCACAAAGATAACATCCAAAAAATGTCTTTTAGTTGCTGTTGGGGAAAAAATTAATTTAGTTTAATTTCTGGTGTCTCCAAATGCTGCCCATCTCTCTGTAATTGTATAGCATTATCACTATTCACTATTCTGTCTATTCTTGCATAGAGAATTGAAACATCATTCGAGTTTCCTCTGAGGATGGATTAACAAGATCTGCTGTGACATGACTTGATTAATTAATGAGACTGGAGTATTCTTTGGTCCTTATGTGCTGTTCTTGAATTTCTTAGATGGGAAAATTCTAACCTTCAATATTTTAGAAGCCAACTGGGTAAAGCAAAACTCTTGTATGACCTTCACTAATAATAAAACTGAAAATCCATTATAGAATGTACCTGAATACTTGTACATATTCAAGGTGATTTATTTTTTTTTTCATATTTGAAGAATGAAAGTGCACATGGTTAAAGTACAGAGTACAGAAAAATACTTCACAGACTGTTTAAAATATAATTAGATACCTCTCTACTTTTCTTTCAGCAGTCTTCTACAAAGAGAAATAGCTCTTGTGAGTGCTGCTTTGCAAAAAGTCATCTCACCCTCTGTACACACCCCTAAGGAAACAGAGAAGGTTCTCAAAGGGCAAATACAAGATGACAGCTAGCATATCCCACCCATTGACCCTGTTTTGAAACTTCTTGTCCATGATTGAGTACCAGGCTATGTAAGGAAGTGTCAAGAGCCATGTCTGTGATATACACGTGAGATACATATTTTAATGCCACCAGGTCACCTATCTCACCAAGAGACCAGTCTAGGACTACCAACTTCCTTCTGTTTTACAGATGACATGCTAACACTAGAGATGTTCAGATCCAAGCAGCAAAATAGGTTCCTCTCAAAAAACCCTTGACTGACTCTGAAGTCTGAACATTGACTCTTACTAATAGGATTTTTCTTACAGTATTGTACTGTGAGTAATGTGAGACTAAATTGCCTGGGAGCTGTGGGAATTGTGTCAAAAAATCAAAATCACTGGTAACGTGGGGTATCTGTCAGCATTTTTCTTTTCCATAGCTGTTCACGATTCTGGCTAGGTAGAAGGGATTTTAACTGCAAAGGGAACTGAAGAAGCTTCAGAGCAAGAAAGATCAGGCTGCAAACAAGTGGAAGCAGGCTAGTTAAACACTCACTGGCCACAGATCAAAATCCTTACAGGGCAAAACTTCCTGGAGATTGCGTTGTAGGAAAGGAGCCTTTTTCTCGCTTTTTTCAGGTATAGCAGAGAACATTTTTAATAGAAATTATGTTCAGAGCACTTTAAACATTGTCCTGTTGAGTAGAAAAGAGGTGGAAAGACCATCGTTATGTTCACTGGCTATATTTTGAGCACAGTTTGTTTGATTAGATGCATTCTGTCAAAGCCTTGCAGACCAGGCAGTCTGGAACCACTATTCAGAAGAACTCCTTGCTTGCAGTGCTGGACAGGACAGAGGTAACCAACAGGCAGCAAGCTGCTCTGAACTTCCAAACACCTTCAGAATTCTGACACTTAGGCTGTATCTGGCTGTTATATTAGCTTACGCATAAGTTTAAACTCTCTGTCCACATAGCTTGTGAGCTGAATTGGGAACCATCCAATTAGGCACTAGGAAGGGGAAACTGAGTCACAGGAACATGGTGAGCATATGCTTTAGCCCTACCCCTATAAGCAGTAGAGAGAGAATTGATTTGGATCAGATGGCATACCAGACTTAAGGCTATCTTCAGGTACAGCTGACAGAAGTAATAGCGATCTCGGTTTAGAGACCTCATAATGCTGTAAACTGAGTTGTTTGTGGAGTTTAGGTGGTTTTGTCATTAAGTCAGCATTTTAGTGGAGGCTCTCGACATCTATAGTTTGCATGTCAATGCTATGGATGGCAGATAGTTCTTCACCTTCTTTTCCCTCCCTGACACCACTAAAGAAGTCCTTTGTGGATCTAAGCTTGTGGGCCTTACTTACCGTCTGTACTCTTCTCAATAAACTGATTCTCAGTGTGAGTGTAAATGTTAAAAATTTCTTGTGCAGTGAAAAGCAGAGTTCAAAATTAGATTTGTTGTCTAATCAAACAGGCATCAAAATTATTGTTGCTATTGTATACAAAGAAAGGCAATAACTATGCATTTACTCCTTGGAGATCTTTTGAAAAAAAAAATAATAAGATTAACGTTGCGGATGTCAGCTGGTTTGCCTTTGCAGATGCCAGACAGCATTAGCAAAAAGAACCAGATGTAAGTTCTTTAGCTTATATCATTAGACTTCTTACCTCCTACATGCCAGCATGAGATTCTTTTTAATGAAATTAGACCTGAACACATCCAACAATCCTAAGTCAGTAGTCAAGCTACGAAATAATTTATTGTAGGTGACAGAGAACAGCTATAAAATACAAACTACATCCAGCGAGATGGAAAAAATGAATTATTAGACACTGATGGCCGCCAGTACTACTGATCTCAGAAGGATAATGTCACTGGTAGACGTAGCATCAGTGGATGAGTGGGCATTGCATGGACCTCTTGAAATGAGTCAGGTCCTTTGTAATATCACGGAAAATCTGAATTTTCCTTTGCACATCTTAATTCTGGAGTATGAGAGTCACGCTCCTACTTGATCTTGATATCCTTTACTTAGATAAACAGTCCCATATCAGGGACACAGATAGTCCCACAGAAGATGGTGTTTCACATAGGCTGGACAAGTATTGTTAGAGTAATTAAATATTTCACTTAAAAACTGTCTTACAGTCCATCAACTTGTAAGCATTTACATGCAATTTGCCTTCCTTGGTATGGGTTTGCGTGAATTTGGGGTAAATATTCATTAAAATGTTTCAACCTTATAGAAAATAGGCATGACAGGGCAGCAGCATTATAAGAAATACTTTCTTGTATTTTTATGTATTTCTCATTTAAAGAGCAAATCCTGACCTTTTCTTTGAAATGTTTTAAGGATCAAATGATCTGAGCTAGAGAAGTATTGTTAAATCAGAGATGAGCGTGTTTTTGTCCCATGAAAATCTAACCTGACTTAAAAAAAAATTACAGTTTAGACATGATTACTGGTTTAACTTTTAGCTATACAGTTCCTCAAAGGCTGTGCCTAACTTGCATGTGCTTAAGCCTATTAGTCAAAAAGATTTCCATTGAAACTATAGCTGTACAGATCTGTGGCTTGTCTGTCTGGTCCTACTTTCGAACACCTGCATTGAACCTCCATCACTTTTAGCCTCAGTGGAACTTGCCACTGGGACATAAGCAACATGGAGGAAGCAGGCTGGCCCATCTGAGGATGTCTGGGCAGTAAACCAGGTAATCCAGGGAAAAGAAGGTCAAAGCAAATTGAGGTAAGATAGCTGCAGGAGAGTAAAGGTGAGTAAAGTTGTCTCACAATCAGAAACTCATGGGGGGAGAGACACGGAAGTACAGTAGGAAAAATACATACATAGAGAGAGAAAGCTTGGACTGAAGTGTCAGCAGAGGCTGAAATCAGCTGTTAAAGTTGAGATGATAATTGGAGACCGTGAAGGGGAATAAAACATTTCCAAGGCAGAGGGGAGATTAAACATAAAAAAAGATGAGGCAAGGAGGAGGCAAATCACTTTTTTCTTTTCCTAACTGAAGAACACCACTTTTTAGAGTGAAAATAGAAGAACCATGAATCCCACAGCTCCCCTGCTCTCGGGAAAAATATAATTGTAAAGCCCTGTAGCAAATAAATACATAAAAGACCTATTTTCTCATAATGCTCAGAGGGGATGTCTTGCACTCAATATTTAAAAATGCCATATTAAGCACAGCTTCACGTTACCTGCTTCTATATAAGTGTCAGTGCATGATAACATACTATTTGTATCTATCTGCCTCATTTAGAGCGTGGTATACAGTCTGATCACAGGAGGGGAACTGGTAGTAGCCCCGCTTCACAGGGCATAAGAAAAGTCACCAATTTGTCTATATAGAGTGTCCACTGGTCTCAAAACTAAACCTCAGATTAGGTACACAGAAGATAAAGACTACACATTTGCTAAGAACTGTGAAAAGTGTAGTGTCAGGATTCTTAATGGATAAGCTGGGCTGATTTTTGCTCACCTCAGGAGATGAGCAGTAAAATGTTACTGCACCAAGCTGTCCACCCAAAATGTCCCTCCCTCAGAGAAGAGTCAGCAGAATAAAACATCTGCTGCTGCCTCAGCCATTGCCATTCACAGTGCAGTGATTTCGATTAAATCGCTGAGGAACGTGGGCTTGCGTTACCATCGCCATCAGTGCGCCCAGGCTGCTGAGATCCTGGCAGGCACTCAGTTCTGCTGAGTATGTTTTGGGGGATGGTAACCTACGGGAAGTCAAAACAACAAGAAGCTCAGTAGGGTAGGAAGGAAGGCAGAAGCCATAATGCTTTACTCAGTGACTACAATTCAGCAAGCCTTGCATTTTGCCTGTTGTTAGAGAAGATCTCTGTGCCACAGAAAGAGGAAGAAGGCAGCTGTTCAGGGCTTCCTTGACATGGGACCACCTTCCTAGTCTTCCACCTGCTCTTCTGCATACCTTGTAGCTTCAGTTCAGGAGCTGAAATGCTCTGGGCACGTGTCCTTCAGGACACAGTCTCATTCTACCTGATTATGGGTCCACGTTCAGAGTATGTGGTTTATGATGCAAGCTGTTATTATACAGCAGCATAAAATTACGGAGAAGGACGGAACCTTGGAAGGATATCTAATCATCCTCCTGCTCCAAGCAGAGGTCTGTTCTTGCAGGCATTCAAAGACAGAGAAACTACGAACTCTGCAGGAACCCATTCCAGTGTTTTATTATTTAGAAGTGAAGAGGAAACCCGAAGAGTTTCAAATGCGTGATCTGGTACTTCCTGCAGTTCTGACCACACCACCAGCAGTATAATGCTGTCTACATCTTAATAGCTGCCTTTATATATTTGGAAATATTATTGTCTCCTCCATTATTCTTCTCTTCCTTAGTGTACATAGCCTGGTTTATTCAATCTTTTCTTATAGGCTTGTCTTGGTTTTTTAGATCTCCGATCAGCTTTCTTTTATCTTCGGCCTTTCTTCACTTGATCAAAGGGTAGAAATTGTGCAAGCCAACTTAATTTGGGCTGTGCCTAATTTTAAATGCTTATCCTCACAACCATAAAAGGAAGATTTCAGTAGTTACCAATAATGTAAAGTGTACCTGCAGGATTAAGCTCTGAAAGTGAATGAAATTCACCTCAGTGCTAGCAGGCAGCATAAAACGTATGCATCGCTTAACCCCATTTTACTATTTTAGTTAGTTCATGTGTGTTTCATGGAAAAACAGCTCTGCTCATGTAATTAAAACGAAATTAGGATTGAAGTTTGCTGATTTATTAACAAAATGTAATTAACTGGCAATCAGCGAACTACGTTCAGGACCAGTATCAGTAACACAACAGATAAACCATGGTACTAAATACTAACAAAATGTTAATGAAGACCTACAGATTGCTAAGCATCTTCCTGAACATTAAGATTAGTTATAACTAATCTCAAAATGTTCTATTCATACACATGCACACAAGTAAGTGCATGTTCTCTGCCTGCCTCCAAGCAGTGTGTGTTACCAGCACACCCCCTTTTTGAGGGGATAAAGCAGATTCCCCAAGTGCACATGCCTCCCGTGGGAGATTTGGATGCACATGCTGGCGAGGGAGCACCTGCTTGCTGTGCCCTATACACACACACGCACACACACCCCTTTTCAAACTGACTCCATTTTTGTTTCAGAAGTCTCTTTGTAATTCACAGGTTACTGTTTGACGGGTCTGGTGGTTCTATTCCTCTTCCACATGATTAGGTTTAGGTAAATGCCTGCTCACATGGCTTTGTTTTTGATTCACTTATACCACTTACATTTCTATTTCAACAAGTGGTGTTATCCAAGCCATTTGCCAAGGGTGGACCACACAAGTTTCTGAATTTCCAACTTATTGATCACTAAATACATATTATCGGACTAATGCTCATCTTCTAAATATGGAAGACGTTAATTGTTTTAATTTTGATTTTGCCTTTCTTTCCCCCGCTCAAAGTGGTGCAAAACCAAGGCATCAGTCCTTAATATACGGCTAGGATACTTCAAATAACTTTCACCAGCCAGTTACTAGGAAGAGCCAAATAATAAAATAATTCATGATTGCCAAGAAATTAAGGAGCAGAATAGTGTGGATTTTTTTAAAATAAAAGACAAAATCTGGGCAAGATCGTTTTAAATTCTTAATATATTTTGATATTGAAATGGCTGTGTGTGCTGCTGACCACCACATAGTTCACTCAAACTGTAAGAGGATCATCTTAAACAGAGCCTGAGGTGAAACACAGTGCTGGTTGTTGAAGCAAAATAAGAGATTCACAGCCCGTATCAGTACTAGTCACTGTTAAAGGAGACTTGATTTATTTAGCTCTCAGATTTCTCTCTTTCCAGTCTCTGAACATGTATCATCATCACTAGATAATTAGGCCGGTCTTATCCAAAAAGGAGGATAGGGAAAAGCTAAAAATGATGACAATGAAACATGCAAAGACATTTGAGCAGTTATCATTACTAAATCAGTAAGAAAAGAAGAAAAAGGAAGAGCAATAATCAGCCTTTTTATCATTTGTCAGTACCTGGAGAATCATCATGTGTAGGCTGCTCATTGTGATTGAAAGCGTGAACGCTAAGGAGTGAACTTTTCTCATATTCTCAGATGCTGGAAGGTCACATTGCTATAGAGGGCTAAAATGCTTTGGATTTGCAGTGTAACAACGGAATTTGGTCTGTGACCTTAGTGTTGCAAATGATCAGCATGCATCTGAAAGAACAATACATCTACAGTCAAAATGCAGTACAACAGCAAAATCTGTATGTCTTTGGAAAAAGGTCTGAGAAGAACACCGCTGTTTTGCCTGCATCATTTAGTCCTGATACAAATCTCTTCCTTTCTTCCTTCCTGTGAGAGCTCTTTCAGAGAAATAGAGCAGGAATAGTAAGCAGGAAGCTAAGAACCATGCACTACCATTACCCTGTCTTGAAGAGTTTACAGTATTGAGGACATTAAAGCCTAAAATGAATGGCCTTTTCTTGGATCTCTCAAAGGTTCTTTGAGTAAAGTACTACAAGGAGAACTAACCTTCCGGGGAGCTGGTCTTCAGTGGGTATGCACAGCCAGGAGATCTGATGCCAATCTGGAGCTAGAGCATAGGTGGGTGATGAAATTGGGAGACTTAAGTACTCCATGCACAGATCACAGATGTGGGGATTTACATTCAGCTTGGGAGAGCAGATTTGGAGAAATCTACCATCTGTTCAGCAATGGATCTCACCGATACTTGTTCTTTCCCCATTGAGAAGCCTTCTTCCACCAGAATTTCCTGGAGGAGAAAGGGACTTATTGTCCTTCAGTTTGGAATTAGCCTACACAAATCACATGCTTACTTCAGTAGATGAGTGAGTTTCCTGACACATGACTAAGTAAATGCTAAGTAAAGGTCTTATGCTCTGTGTGATAAATTAATGATTTCCTAAGCAAGATTATTTCATTAATGTAAATTAATACAAATTTTTTTAAGGAAATTCACCTGAGTACCTAAATCTCAGATATAAAGAGACAATCTTATAAGGTATTGGATATTGTTGGATCCAGCTGGGAATGCTCAATGCTAATGAAAATTAGGCTAGAAGTTGCAGGCTTTGAAGATTATTTAGGTATCTCATTATCTAATTATGAGGTCAGTATTTAGATAACTTGCAACATTACAATCAGTGTAGTGGAATTTTAACATCTGAAGCTAATATTTTTAATAATAAATTATTATATTCTAAGTAACAATAGATGTGAGATACATATATTCATATAAACATGTAAAAATTATGTTGGATAGGTATTAAAGGTCTATTAGCATTAAGAATTTATGATTGGATTGCTTCTTTCAGTTATCTTCATTTGAAAAATAGAACTAGTCGTATTAAATACAGCCCTGAAGTCCAGAAAATGTACTAAGATCCCTCAGGATGCTTTTGAATTGGCTGTGCAGTCCCTGTGCAGAATGTGAGATTGTTGTTAGTTTGTTTCTTTTTTTAAAGACTTCTTCATCAAAATGGCACACTGATAGCTTCTCCATCTATCCTAGAGACAGCAAGTAACAATTTTTATTATTTATTGAAATATTAAAATACTGATGGAGACGCTCCCCCTATTTACAGAAAAAGATGAAAGCAATCACTTCACAAATTCCCAGGGTGAGGACTCTGATAGTACGCGACAAAACTCGGTTACCTCATGCAGTTCTGCGCATGTGTATGTTTGTGTGTTTTATAGGTGGGGGGAAGGCTTTAAACATCAGAATCAAAATTGTTGATTTTATTATCTCCCAGAGGAACAAGAGCTCCTGCCCCACTGCTGTGTGGCCTGGAAACCTGCTGCAGCATCAGGAGTTAAGGCTGCCACCTCCTGCAGGGATGAGTTTGAGCCATTTTTTTCAGTTCTTCAAATAAACCAGAGCGAGGAATGAAGCTGGTGAAAAGACACTGAAAGATGCTGAAAGTTAACCAGCACAGTTAAATGAAGAGTAGTGCTGCTTTTTTACAGTGTGGATTTGAGGCACTGTAAAATCTGAGATAGAGCCCACTGAAGCAAGCTGAGGTTCTGTTGTTGTCCTCCATGGCCTTTGCCTCACCATCCTCAATATTTCAGCATTATGAGCAATTGTTGCTTTAATAGCTTTTGTGTAATTTGCATATAGAAATTTATCCCTTGAGCAGTTTTCTTTTATACTGTAGAAAAAAGGTGGATGGTGGCACGGTCATAGGGTGAATGACAACTTGAGTGTATTATACTATAAATAAATAATAGCTGCAATCTTTAAGACAGAAAAATGACAATTATTGCTTAAGCCCTGTGGGGTTAGCATTCATTATGCACAGCACTTCAGAACTACTGAATTCTATGGCTACTAAAGTAGGAAGGGTAAATTACTTCTCAGAAAATTGTTTTATTTAAATGTATATCACTTTCATTTAAAATACTTTCTTACAAGCTGTCTGCTCTTGGTAAGGGAAAACTCATGCAGGAGATAAATAGCTGGATAAATGTTATGCAAATGACAACAAGGAACTGTATTTCAACTGTGCTTTTTTGTGAATAGATCTTTAGTGATATTGGAGGAATAGTTAGCTTTTGCAGAGGTAACATAAAATTTATCTTGGCATTGTTCCCCATATCTGGAATTGCTGTGAGTGAGCTTGTCTTATGATAGATGTGAGAGTATCCTGAGAGAAGATAGTAATATCTACTGGCTCGCATGCCAATTTCAGAATACTTGTTTCTGTGCACGGCTGTAAATCTAATTACACAGAGAATCTTGAACAAATCATTTCACCGCTCTGTGCCCATTTCTTCTCCCACCATTTTTTGTTTTCTCTGCCTGGATTATAAGGCCTCTGCTAAAGCATTTATTTATTTAACTATGAAGCAGAATGTGCCTGCAATTGTACTGAGCACTCGGCTCAGGTAGCGTTTTTGGCATAAAAAGGAAAATTGAGATCCTGACTGCAAATCATTGTATTTCACCAAGTTCATGAGTGCTTGGTGAAACGAGGCATTTTTTGTCTGACTGCTTCTTCCACTGATAGCAGAACAGGTGAATGAGGAAACTCCGTGATTTTTAAAGAAAAACTTAACTCTTGTTTTCCTCAAATTAGTTAATTTTCAGTGACACTAAAGCAGGGTTACATGCTTAAAGTCTCTGAAGGAAAGTGAAATTATAATGTAGGAAGAAATAGCCAGTATATTTACTCAGTCAAGCATGTACAACCTCATCTGCTGTTCTGGGCTTGAAAAACAAGTAAATGGAGAGATTGGAAAGGAAGAAGGATGCAGTTAAGCTGAGAGGTGCCCGGTTGAAATAAGAGTATTTGCAATAAGATCTACAAGGTAGATGTCCAATTCTAGACTAGGATTTTCAACATTATAAATATATGTTTTATATATATATTTTTTTTTAAGTTTTGTCTCATGTTAAAATATTGTTAATAACATTTAGATACTATAATACAAATCTTGAAATGCGGTACCATTGTCTTCAGAATTTTCCAGGCTATCCTGTTAATGTGACTCATAGGATGTTTTTTTTTTTATAGCATAGTATCTTGGGATTCCTAGAGAAATTGCAGGTTTATAGATGACTGCATATACAAAAATATATATGTTGAGTCTCTCATCTCACAGTCTTCACTCAAGAAAAACCTTACAAAATGTACTTGCCCAGATAGGAACTTCCTAGCTGATAGCTGTAGGAAGTGAGAAATGATAGTATGAACCCTAATAGCTGTAAATTCCCCCTTACGCAACAGTATTTCCTAAAGCCACAATTGCCCAAAGGTGCTTCTACACAACTTTACATAAAGGAACACAGCGACGGAGTCATTCACAGTGCATAAAGCTGACTATGCATGAAGTCTGTGCAGAATGAAGGCCAGAGTGAATTGCTGCGCTGACGGTGTACCAGCCTCTGTGGCTGGTATAAAACAAAACTAGTAAAAAAACTCAAAAATATTTTTCAGAACTTTTTATGTACCATATGGTTTATGGCTTATTTTATTTTTTTCTGAGGTGTCATTCTTTCTCTGCCCCCCCCCCCACCCCCAGTCTTTGTCTCTAATGTGGAATCAAAGTTTTATGCAAAAACTTGAAACATTATCAAGGTATCTCCCAAGAGCACCAGTGCTGTAAACCATTTGTCTTGCAGCTCTTACAAGATGCCAGCAAATATTGGACAACTTTTGGCTCACTGTTCATGTAGTTCTAGTCTTCCCTTAGGTTATGCCACTGAGGGCAGAAAATCTTTAATGCTAATTTTGATAATTTTAATCACAAGATTTACAATAACAAAAATAAGTTGCAAATCTTATCTTGCACATAATCTTTTCAGTATATTTTTTTACTTCAGGAAAGCGAAAATTATTGTTTAGAGGTTTGTTGTAGAAGAGCCATCTTCCATCTTCTTTCTTTGTTCCTCTCTATTTCAAATGTACTCATGTGTTTCACACCTTTTCGTTAAAAAGAAACTTGTCCTGTATCCTTACAGAAACATCGGATGATTCTGAAACACGGATACTTGAAATTTAGTCTATTATTTTTAATACTGCATTTCAGACATGGGCATTATTATCCTGTGAATAAAATAAATGAAATTCCATATTCTGTAGATCAGTTCTTAATTCTGCTTTTAAAATTAAATAATTCTGTGTGTGGTCACACTCTCCTTAGACAAATACTGACTATGGACTGAGACACAGTATATCACTACTAATGAGAAAACATAACAGTAACTTTACACTAAGAACATTGCTAAATAAGAAGATTCTTTCAAGGTATTTTTAAAGCACCATGATTTTTTAATGTATATAATCCATATAAGTGAAGAGAAATTATAAACCTGATAAATTCATGCAGTCTTCCCAGGGATAAAAAGGAACTATGTAAATGGTGATACATCTTCTGATAATGCTGGCAAACTCATTAATGTACTGTGATATCCATTATATAGAACATCATAAAGATGAAAGCTATTAAATGAGAAAATGGTCTTGAGTTCTGTCTCAGTAAAGGAACTATGATTTATTACTCAAAACGATATAAGTAAAATGAAGGGTAAGTTGTACTTGTGATGCATAGCAGGGGAAGTTCTAAGCCTTGCTTAAGTACAAGCCAGCCCTCTGCCAGGTGCTTCAATGATAGCGTGACCGTACCACCCGAAAGGTAGTTTCAGCCTTAGCACGTTTGCTGACTGACAGACCTATTGAACAGGATAAAAATGCGAAACAATGGAGGAAGGAAAGTGGTGGTAAATGGGCCTGACAGTGTGATATGCAAAGGTTCACCTTTTAAAGAGCCTTAAAAATTGTCAGTGCAGTACAAGAGCTGTAAAATCAAAAACTTAGAAAATGAATTTAGCCTGGCAGAATTTTCTCTAATCAGGAAATAACGTTTCATCCTTATTTCTTTCCTTCTTCTCCTACTATCTGGACTCTGGAATGACGTATAGTGACTAAATATCACCAGCTTGTTATTGTCTTTCTTTCATTTTGCTTATGCCGTCAGTATTGGGCATCTTTTCTGCTGACTGCCCTTCCTATTGCTCTCTGAGTGACCAACAGAAAGCACCTGGTACTCAGATTCTCACTTTCTGCTGTGATGTACTGTGTGCCTCTTTTCTGTCATGTCAGATACTTGGAAAATGTACCTTTCTTTTCCCGAGTATTTTCCAAACGTTCACCGTCTCAAGAAATGCAGCAGTGATCTTCAGTAACTATGCAATACTTGTCACTCAATATGATGTTGCCTTTTCTCAGTATCAGGTCTGGAATTTCAGTGGGTTGTGAAGCCTCCTCCTTTAACCAGTCAATTTACATTTTGCACACCTTATTATAGTGTATATATATCGTAACTGAGCTGCCAAACCTCACCAGTAGTTGCATACAGTGTTTAGGTTTCATCTGACCTTCTGTCCCCAGGTATATAGACTTTACCCAGCTTGTGATACTAGCTTTAAAATCTTCTGGGATTGTTGTTCAATGCTCATTTCAAAAAAATTCAGTCTTGCACAAACCCATTTCTTCCCATCATACATTAATAGGAAAATGATCACTTGTGTCACTTCCTTCTGGTGATCTGATAAACGTTGAAATGCAATTTTTAATTTTTTTTTTCCCCAGCCCACACTATTCCACTTCTGAAAACTGTTGAATTGTCAGTAGACTTTGATACATGTTGGTAAGGAAAGATTTTTATACATGTTGGTAAGCATCTATATGGTACTTGGAAGGCTGAGTCTTGCTTGCTGTGTGCGGCATCCTTTTTGACTGTTCAGTCGTCTTATTCTCACCTTGCAGTGCCATGAGTCATAGCAGAAGTGTACAGTCATCAACAGCACATTTTAAAAAGTGTCATTAGACGTTTTATAATGGCTCATTATCAGAGTGCTTATCCGTCCCCTTTAATTGTGGACTCATTCCATTCCAAAAAATCCACAGCCAGA
The DNA here is from genome assembly GCF_963924245.1 of Chroicocephalus ridibundus. Taxonomy (NCBI): domain Eukaryota; kingdom Metazoa; phylum Chordata; class Aves; order Charadriiformes; family Laridae; genus Chroicocephalus; species Chroicocephalus ridibundus. The sequence goes on along the minus strand of NC_086285.1, from coordinate 82,621,906 downwards.
AGCTCCTCTAACAGCTGAGTGTTTTCTCCTCTTTAGCTGTCAAGGGTCTAAGCAGCATGGGCTTCTAGCTGCGCTTCAGTACTCTACTGAAGCATTCTCACATTCTTATTAAAGCAGTTCTTCTGTAGTACGGCTTTGGTTAACAGTTCTCTTCACTCTGTCAAATGCCTTCTTGTGGGTTTTTGATCATTTTCCATGCTGTTTCAGTGTGCACACATTCTATCAAAGACTCACAGACCTCAACAGAGTAGGAGCAAAGCTGGAGAGAGAATGCACTTTTCTTAGAAATCCTTGGGCAGTCTGTACATTCTTTGGCCTGGCTTTGCGCTTAAAGGGCACAATATTCACAAATTTATCACTAAATATGACAGAACTGCAACCGTGCACATGCAGATAGTATGTGCATGCGCATGCAGACGGTGCTTCTGTCCTCCTCATCTGGGTTCCATACTGGTAAATGCAGTTTCTGAGACCAGTCTGTGCTGTGCTCAAACTCTTCAAGATGTGCTGCTGTTCTGTAATACTTCTCTTGTCACACCCCAACTTACTATAAATGTTATTTGAATACAAAAAATGGAAATACGAGCAATTTGCAAAGAAAGTTTTTTGGTCTTTGAGTAGGCAGGAAAATGGAAAAAAGAGTGAAGCAAAGTTAGAGGATTTTAATCTACAGGATTATTTTTACTTCCAAACAAGAATTTTCTCTACACTGAGGAAAGACAGAGACTACCATTATATGGAGATTTTTTCTTCTGTTAAGATACTTATATAAAGAACTCTAGCATAGATAGGTTAGACTAGTTTGGCATTGTAGGGACTAAATCACTAAATAAACCCCTGGAAGCTTTGACTTTTGGTAGTTAGGTTTCACCCAAGAAATTTTATATTTCCTTTTGATCACAAAAGTAAAATATAACTCTGGAAGCAACAAAAAAATAATTTTAATAAATTAAAACTTTTTGGTTAAAGGAATCCCCCCCAAAAGTTCAGTCAGTCCAGATACAGGCTGTGTTTCTTTTTTGCTTGAAAATGATAAATCTCTGTGTATAATAACTGATTTATACTTTGCAGTGCAAACAGGTTTTTTTCTCATCAGATTCTATCTTTCCCCCCCCAGAAAAGTTACATAATTTCAGGGGTTTTTTAAGTGCTTTGTCAATATTTGGAGGAAGAGCAGGATAAAGCTCTTAGAATTTTATACTTTAAACACAGAACCATTTGAGGTTTAGTGCATATTTCTAACATACAGTAGGGAAAGGTAATATTCCTCTGGTTCTTAAATAATCCATGTACATTTCTTTTCAGACTAGAGCCCTTTATTAGCTGAATAGAACACCATCATGTCTTCAGGCAACTTGTATTATATATTCAATGACTGTAGTTTAAACTAAAACATCAAGATTAAACCCTTCAAAACAGCCTAAGGGGTTTAATCTCATTATATTCAGGATGAAGAATTTCACTGGGATCTGGATCCCTAACTCCCTGAGGTGTGTTTAAAATACTATCCAAAATTCCCGTTTTATGAAAATCAATTGGAAAAAAGGTTGCCTTAAGGGCTATAAATTTATTGCCTACCACCTATTGTGGTTTCTAGGTCGCATCTGATAAATTGTAACTTGAATTACCTGCCTTTCCTTTAATGTCAGATAACTCTTCAATTGGCCTTTGTTGCCATCACTAGGAAACTTCATGCAAATGAGGCATCCAACAGGTTTACTTACGATGGAGCTAAACTACAACTCCAACTTAGATTTTTTTTGCCTTTTGCTGACACTCGTAAAAACATTAGAATATAGTTAGGAGAATTTTCCTATCTTGGTTTGAATTTATTAGAGATAATACGTTCAAAATGAAATTGATTTTTAAATATTAAATGTGCAAATGTCCCCGGAAAGATTATCATGTCTAAACGTCAAATATTCTAGTAAGTGAGTAAATGTAAAAGAAAGCACCAGCCCTTAAGCTTTTGCTAATGGCGCTGCTCAATCTCCTTACAGTAGGGAAGTTTTTAACCTATATCGTTACCAGCTAGCCATGAGGTTAGGGTCTGTGTTCTGAAAAGGCTCTTAGGGTGACACACGTTTAATGTAACTTCTCTGAAGGTGAATGGGGACTAGCTTCTGATATAAACAAGAGGGGAGAACAAAACCAATCTGCAACCCCTATACCTGTGGAGGGTGAACCCAGAGGGATAAACTGTTGAGCAATGAACGTGCACATCGCATTTCTTTCGTCTGAGCCACCACTTAGTTCTCTTACCGTAATAGCGTTTGCTAAGTCTCCTAGTTTTTCAGTCCCTTAACAGATATAAGTTTTTACCAACATGTCATTAAAAATACTCCTCTGTAAGCAGGAGCAGTTCTGTGGTGGACAGTTTCTAAACTGTGGAGACAGATGAGTTTTAAGACCTTTTACTTCTATTAGGAGATAGACTCTGAGCCACAAAATGCAACATCAACAAAAATTTAAAATGTAGCGGAAAACAATTTAAGTAAATATTTGATGAAATCTTACTCATGTAAGAACATCTAGGCAATGGTAAATGTTGACATTATCGTGGGATGGAAGACAGATATTAGCTATTAGATGTAGTTTAGAAATCATCAGTTAGGTCATATCTTGATGTAAAGATAAAATTTAAGTCACCAGATGCACTGTCATTATGTCTGATTTTTTTTCCCACTGCTGCAATCAGTCTTGAAGAGGTTGATACATAAGTAAGCATAGAAGCCTGAACTTTCAGATATACCAGATAGCCCTTTTATGATCTGACAGAATAAAACATATTAAAAGTAAATGTAATTTGTCATCAAGGGCTCAGATACCAAAGCACAGTGTACTGATATTGAAAATTTATGTATCTTGTATTGCTAAAGGTAATTATCAGAAAATTACACTTCATTTAGTCTGTGTACTGAAAAAAAAGCTTTAGGAGACATTTCATTTCGCACTATATCCTTTTAGCAGCAAGAGAACTGAGTACAGCTAACCTAACATCTCACAAATTATAATACGTTTTCCAATTTGTATGAATAAAAAATGTGATGAAGTTGTAATAAATGCAATTATCTGTCTGACTTACAAGCCATTTAATGTTTTCTGAGGTCTAATTCAAAGATTTACATTCTTTTCACTTTTCTTTTGAAGTGTAGTGCTGCTTATTCTAACTATAAAACATTGGTATCCAGAATAAAAAAGTAATCAAATAAAATTTGATCAGACATGCAAAATGAGGTGTTGCACCTTTTTTTTTCTGAGTTAGAGAAATTTGCTGGTGACGCTGTTGACATGTCACTTTGGACTTAATCCTGGACAATATTTATCCGTCTTTTCATAAGGAGAAGGAACAATTGTGGTGTTACAAGTGTAGGCACAGGTTTTGTGATGAAAGTGATAAGGCCACAGCTTTTATCCTCATGAAATGGTGATCTTCACACAATGAATTTTCTCTTTTATTAATCCATCACACTGTTAATGCTGAGAACAGTTAGAATGCTCTACAGGGTTCAATAGGGAGTACTATGGTTCAACACAAGTGTCTTAAAGGCCAGTTACCCATATGTCTCTCAATTTCTAGGAAGCCATGCGCTGTGCTGACAGTCGAACCCATTATATCAGTAGTTATGAGTCACCTTCTAGCTGACGTCCATTGCTTTGTAGTTTCTGAAGCATTGCATGCTTTGTTCGGCTGTGCACTTTTCGTTGAGACTGCCTGGTGTAGTGGCTTCCCTCCATTTTAGGTCATAGAAACACTAATATGAACATCATTATCTTTAAGCACTTTTAGTGAACTTCATGAAGCACATTTTTCATGTACTGCCGTCTTAAAACTACCTCACATTTTTTTCTCAGTAGCATAATGATAAATCTAACGCTGCTGTCCAAAAATATGCAGGTGAAAGAGATCCCTTCTGTTCATTGCCTCACAGATGGAATTTCTGTTAAGAATCTTTTCCAGTCACCTGCTACACTTCTGAAGAATTTAATCAGTTCCATGATTCTTAGCATTTGCAATTCTTCAACTTACCCCTTTTTTCTTCTTTCTTTCCATTTCTAGGTCCCTTTGTACTTAAGTAACTTCATTAGTTGTCACTGGGGATTAATACAGATGCAAGTCAGAACTACATATCAGCGCTCTCCTCTTCTCTGAATCTAGACATCCCTCCACAGGAACCAGGAGAAGCAGGGGCATATGCAGGTAAGATAAGATCTGTGCAGGCACCTGGGATGCAGGGTCTTGAGGTACATTACAGAGTGCACCCCTGCAGTGTAAACTCAGCTACTGAGAAGTCGAATATGGAGCTTATGAGGACAGTAAGTGTTCCATATTATTGTTATTGAAAGAAATGTCTTATGTGGTAAAAGGAAGAGAGCAGGATGGTTAAAGTCGGGTTATACAACAGTTTTCTGCAAAGTTGGATCTCGTGGTGCCTAGAGGAAACAACATCCCTTCCACTTCATCCAGAGAAATTAGCCTGAAGCATGCGTCGTGTCTTCTGTGGAAATTTCTATGGATATCTTTTCCTCCTACATAACGGTTGAGTCAAATAGTCAAATACTTATGGCTAAGGAATACAGTAAGTGTGGGCATATTCTTGTTGAAGTTTTCAGCTTTGCATGAAATAATTACATATTCATTTAATCAGAAAAAGAATAAGAATGAATTTCTTGCCTACTGGTTAGGGAGGAATAATAAGAATTGCAGTCTAGTCCTTTGTTTCAATAATAACTTAATATGAAATTCTTTCATATAAAACCCATAAGCATTCATTGGAAAAGGAACTGTAGCTCAGGTCTCTCCTTCTGTTACGAGGCTAGAGTAATTCTCATTACATCGGTCCATTTCCGATCCAATAAATTTTTAATTATATATGCATACTGAAAATTTCAGCAAGGCAAAATTAGAAAGCCCATTCCCATCTTCACAATACTCTATAGTTTGTTGGTGAGCACATATACATTACAGATTCAGGTGAATCATGCAGAAAAAAATATTTGATCCAGTTTCCACACCTCCTGGGCACTGAACTCCTGGATTAAAATATAGCTCAGTAGATCTTCTTGCTCAGGTTTTTTCATTCTGATCCTGTAGTTGCTACAGTCTATATGCCAAGCAAAGTATCATGAAGTCCGTATAACTACAAGAGCTAGTTAATAGTTGTCAGCGAGGTATGAAGTATGTAGCCACTCCAGATTTACACAATCAGCTTTTGTTAGAAACGTAGGGAACTGCACTTCACAAATACTAAACTCAAAAGCCTCTCAGACTACCTTCAAACAACAGAATAAAGAGTATAAACATATATTCTTCCTTTATCTTCCTTTACCTTTCTCTCTCACCTTCCCTGCCCACCCATTCCCAAAGATCTCTGCTAGGTTTCCAAAGATGCAGTTTTTGACATTAATGGATTCACCTGAGGGACTGAGGGCTACGTTTAGGTAGTGGTGAAATGTTTATCCACATTGACTTCTAAAGTTCATTTATTGACAAGATACAAAATCAAAAGGATAGAATGCGTATTCCTCCAAGATATGAAGTGAGTTTCTTAAGCATTCATCTTTTGTAACAGCTACATAGCTTGCTCCATTATGTTTAAACAGGCTCTGCTTTTACTTGAAGTTAGATAAGAAATTAGGTACTTAGCTGAGTCAGGACCATAAATCTTAAAAGAAATTTAGTATTATTGTCATTGGTTAAGCAGTTGGTTGTTACCCAACAAGCATTAACTGTATTTTTTATGCTGATGGTGATGCACTTTATGCAGATAATTAAAGAAGAGCTTCAATTTTCATTATACGCTTAAGTATCTTCTCTTCTCAATCCAGATTAGATTTAATAGAGCTATTTGCATGCACATTTGATTGATTTGGAGGTTTGGCATGCAAACAAATTGACATTGTTAAAGTTATTGACTGACTTACCCTGTGTTTCCTTATTTTATTGACCTATTGAAATATTGTCGGCACTATAACAAGCCTTTTAGCTAAGTGCTAAACTTGAATCAATAAGTTTATTACTGTACTATTCATAGAATTACTAAAAAATACAGATCTTAGGGGACTTTCACTGAATTTATGAATTAATAGTATAAGTTTTAAATGACAAATCATTGTTTGAATGTTAAAGTAAACAAAATCTTATCTGAATAGATGTGTAAGACCAAACCAAAATAAAAAAGGTGGTTTGTGTTTGAATTTAACAAATAGAATCCTTTTTATACCAACAATTTACAATTCTCTCAGAAACAATTATGCAAAGTTTGCATGAGAGCAGTTTAAAGAACTGCTCATCCATGTGGCAAGTTCGTTGTGCAAAAAGTAATAGGGGCATCTGTACATCTCCGCTCTACAAAAAGGATATAGCACTGGATTTATTCTGATGTATGCTAATGGACAATTTGGGCTCTTGGTTTCTAAGACTTTTATACTTCTGTTTTAATACGGTAAAACAGTGATGATGAAAAGGAAGGTTTGGAAGAACCCTTTAGAAAGGGTTCTTTAGAGGCACTTTGTAAAGAGACTTTACAAATTTATCAAAGGAATTTAAATGTTCAGTACTCGCTAGTCTCTCTGATTGACATGAAAACCATTGTTTGTAAGGATCTGGTACTTGTTGGCATTTTGGGAAGATTATTGCTGATAAGAAAAAGTGGAAGTTACCGAGTGGCATCAAAGTGACAGAAGTGAGGTGGTTCAAACCAAAGAAAACTGAAATAAGGTAATAAGGTGCATAAGGTAATAATGACATATGTCTCACTGAGGCAATTTTGTACACTTTCCAAACTGATCTGTACAATTTCCTGAAAGTGATCCATCCGCTTGTCATTCTGTAAAAGATATATTAATTTCAAGAACAGAAAGTTGTAAACTGGAGAGGAATGTTTCTGTGAACTATTTTATCTAATTATCTTTCTAGTGAAATTAATTGAATAAAACATTCCTCTGAACAAACACTGTAAGATGTAGATGCAGAAGTATCTCTGTGGAATATCTCCATTTTATTTCTCCTCAGCAGTATGTTAAAGCAGATTAACATCAAAATTTCAATGACAAATAGCAAACATTTTTTGTTTCATTTCCCAAAATGATTTAAAGATAGGACTTTAAGAAAACATTAAGTTTACGTAATTGGATTCAATGAATGCAGAATTTCATGTACAAATCTGGAAAATAATTCTGAATATTTAAAAAAAACGCAAAGCAAAAAAGTAACAGATAAAAAAAAACATAGAATAGAATCATAGAATAGTTAGGGTTGGAAGGGACATTTAAAAGTCATCTATTCCAAACCCCCTGCAATGAGCAGGGACATCTTCAACTAGACTGGATTGCTTAAAGCCCCATCCAACCTGACCTTGAATGTTTCCAGGGATGGGGCATCTCCCACCTCTCTGGGAAACCTGTTCCAGTGTTTCACCACCCTCATTGTAAAAAATTTCTTCCTTCTGTCTAGCCTGAATCTACCCTGTTTCAGTTTAAAACCATTACACCTTGTCCTATTGCAACAGGCCCTGCTAAACAGCTTTTCTCTATCTTTCTTATAAGCCCCCCTTTAAGTACTGAAAGACCTCAACAAGGTCTTCATGGAGCCTTCTCTTCTCCAGGCTGAATAACCCAAACTCTCTCAGCTTGTCTTCATAGGAGAGGTGCCCCAGTCCTTTGATCATTTTTGTGGCCCTCCTCTGGACCCACTCCAACAGGTCTGTGTCCTTCTTATGCTGGGGGCCACAGAGCTGGATGCAGTACTCCAGATAGAGTCTCACTAGAACCGTCTCACCTGCTTCAGGAAACACCCCTGTGCACCGAGATCTGCTGCTCCACCATGGAATGTGCTGGCTCTGGAGAAGCTCCCCTCTGCCAGGACTGCTTATGAATTCTGGAGGAAAAAAGAAATATGCTGAAAGAATGATAGAGCGCACCCTCAGCAAGTTTGCTGATGACACGAAGCTTTGTGGCACGGTCAACACACTGGATGCCATGCAGAGGGACCTGGACAGGTTGAGAGGTGGACCCATGCAAACCTCATGAAGTCTGACCAGGACAAGTACGGGTCCTGCATCTGGGTCGGGGCAATCCCAAGCACAAATACAGGTTGGGCGAAGAATGGCATGAGAGCAGCCCTGAGGAGAAGGACTTGGGGGTGTTGGGGCATGAGAAGCTCAACATGAGCCAGCAATGTGCACTCACAGCCTAGAAGGCCAACTGCATCCAGGGCTGCATCAAAAGAAGTATGGCCAGTAGGTTGAGGGAGGTGATTCTGCCCCTCTACTCTGCTCTCATGAGACCCCACCTGAAGTGCTGTGTCCAGCTCTGGAGTCCTCAGCACAAGAAGGACATGGACCTGTTGGAGTGGGTCCAGCGGAGGGCCATGAAGATGATCAGAGGGCTGGAGCACCTCTCCTATGAAGACAGGCTGAGAGAGTTGTTCAGCCTGGAGAAGAGAAGGCTCCGGGAAGACCTTATAGCAGCCTTTCAATACTTAAGTGGGTCTACAAGAAAGCTGGAGAGGAACTGTTTACCCGGGCATGTGGTGAAAGGACAAGGGGAAATGGTGTTAAACTGAAAGAGGGTAGATTTAGATTAGATATTAGGAAAAAATTCTTTACTGTGAGGGTGGTGAGACAATGGAAAAGGTTGCCCAGAGAAGCTGTGGATGCCCCATCCCTGGAGGTTTTCAAGGTCAGGCTGGATGGGGTTTGAGCAACCTGGTCTAGTGGAAGGTGTCCCTGCCCATGGCAGGGGGGTTGGAACTAGATGATCTTTAAGGTCCCTTCCAAACCGAACCATTCAGTGGTTTTATGATTCTATGAATGAAAGGCGCGAAGAATACCAAATTTTTTACTAGATATACCTTTTTCTGTTAGATGTTGAGAGCAAAATTCATTACCTCAGACAAATGCAATATTGTTTTAGGGGACTAAAGGACATATGTATAAAAGCAGTTAGGCTTTCTTGCTCTTAGTCTTGGAAGGCACAAATTCATGGATGAAATTCTGTTCATTCCCTTTCATTCCCTTTCTTTTTTCCTAAAGACTAGTAAAAATCCCTTTGACATTAGAAGATCACTTCATATGGGTTCTATATCTATATGAAAATAGTGAGAGTGTCTTCTTTTGTATCAGTTAGATATTGGTTAAAAACTTATCATCTACGCTGTGGGTTTAGTTCTATGAGATGTTTGTCAGATGTGTCATTTATAACAAAGTGTCATACTAGGTAGAAAAACTGACCAACCAATCTAGGACTCACAGGGGTGGATGGACAGTGGATTCTTCATAATGAAAAGCACAGTTTCTTTTGTAGTAATTGCTTGAGGAAAAGTAATATTGAAAGCTTTTCCTAGTGAAAATAATATAGAAAATGAAGTCGGTTGAAGATACGCTTTCAAATTTGATTAAAAACAACTGAGCATTACCTTAAAATACTGGGGGGAAAATGTGATTGATATGAATGCTATTCTGCATGATTTTCCATATTTTTATGTAACTGTATTGATCTTGATAAAAATGAAATGAAAATGTACAAAGAAGAAAAGTTATTAAAGGCTAAATTCATAATGTTTACCTGTAATTTCTTCATCTGTCCCTTACAGCTACAGCTCTATTCTGCTGTAGAAAACATTTGCTCTACATGTAGTCCAAGACGTGGGCCTGTACTTTTAAGGCATGTTTAATAGATGTAAATTGCACATGAAATGCCAGTCTTTAACAAGTTAGATAAATCAGGATACACTCTTTAACAAGTTAGATAAATCAGGATACACTTCTATCAAAACTAGTATCAGTGAGTTACTGTAAATGCAGTAATACATGAGAAGAATCTAATAAAATGGTTATTTGTAACGCATTTATCTGCATGATAGTAGATACCTTTGATTGTACAGGCTGCTAATCCACTTTATTGGTGTTATTTGTTGATTCACTAATGAGCCTCTGAGACAACTTTTTCAAAAAAACAATAATACTTCATGAGAAAACATATGTTGATTTTAACTCTCTTCAAAACATTTTTCTCTATGGAGTAATGCAGAAAAATATAACAATAACTGAATTGTTTATCAAGCTACAGGTTATCTGTGGTGGCTGGATCAAAGGGCTATAGGTGCGATCCTTCCTTCATTTTCTTTCCCCAGTGTTTTTGCTGTTCCAGTGCCGTTAATAAAAGGGAAGTCACGTGCTAAATGTGATGTGTTCTTGACGTTATTTTCTTCCTACTGATATTCAAGATAAAATTGTAAAGACGGTCTTGAAAAACAGAGAAAATTCTGCAATACTCATTAAGAGGCAGAGAAAAAAATTCTCAAATATTAAAATGAAGTAATTTTCCCATGCTTAGCTTTATTTTTGTGTTTAATTTCCAGGAACATATTGTTGTAGTAAAACTGATATTAACTAGAAAAATGAAATGTAACATATAACCGAAGCAAATAAGGGAACCTGCCGCTGCTGCTAGAAGTCATCTATACAGCCCCAACCATATTTCATTAATTACAAAGAAATAGTAACTACACATGATTAATCTAAGATTGAATCAAGCAACTAACTACTAGACGTTGTAGCTTTGTTAATGAGCAGGATATTTCTATCAAGAGAATGATGAATGTAGGCCTGGTCATCAAACCGAGAAAACCACCTCTGCCAAGATTAGAGGAGAAGTAGGTAAAAGGGAATTTCAGCGGGGGGAGATCGTGACCCCCGACTCATTGACCACCTACCCAAATGATACCACCTACTTGAAAGAAAACAATGGGCAAAGAAGACAGAGTCTGCATACTAATTTACATAGGAAGCGAAGAAACCTTGAGCAATCATTAAAGAGAATAACAATGAATATGTATTAATTGTTAGAATATGTAATAAACAGTGTATAAAAAGGGAAATTTTTGAAACTAAGGTGTGCTCCCTTGGAACGAGCACCCAATTTCTGCTCATTAATGGAATTAACTTTTAATACCTCTGCTCTGTGTGTCACTGGCTTGCACACTGGGTAAAGAAACCAGATTTGGGACAACAATAACAGCAAGTAAGGTTTCCAAAAGCATAGCTGTGCCTTTCAAAGCCAAATGCCAGGTGCTCAATATCTATACAAACCATTCCAGTGCTATTCATTTAAATGCAACTATAAAAGCTTACATTCATCTGAAGATTTTCACAGAATTTTAGTCTCTCAGAGAAAATGTCTTGTGCGGACATTCAATCGGGGAAAAGAAGCAATTTACTTTGACTTATTGAGTCAATCACAATCAACGGGTGCATCTTGAAGATGTACAATCTATAAAGCAAAATTTTTAGAAAGATATTTGTTGAATATATTTGAATAAACAATTCATTAGGGAAAACTATGGTCTGCTCACAAATCATACATGCAGAAAAAGACATTTAAGTATCTAATAAATAATTTGCTAGAAGTTATTCCTTCTTCTATATTAAAATCTAAGATTTCCTTAAAAATTATTTTTTGTTAACTCATTTCCACATAATTACTAGTCCCATGACTTTTTATATGGGACTAGTATTTTTTTATATGATTTTACACACTATACTGATTTTTTAAGTGGTCTTAAAATACACTTTAGATATATACCTTGCATGTGTTACAGTTTATTATTAAAATATTTTCCATCTAAATAAATAAGTTGATGCTGTGGTTCTTTATTGTGAATAGGTTCTATTCGAATATATGCATTTATCATTTAATGCTCAATTTTAGTACTTACTGAGTGCACTTGTGTTGTGTGTTCCTCTTTGTCAAAAAACTCGGTTGTAGTTATACATTTTAACCCCGAGCCAGTCAGTGGAGTATAATACCAGTGTCACAATCTAAAACAAAGGATAAAGAATCAGGGAAATAACTTTGGCTGTAGTCACAGATCTTTCACAGTAAATGACAAATCAGAGTGTAAAATTTTGTGTTGGCCACTTACTGAGTAGGCATCTGGTATAAAATACTCACATAACAGTATCTGTGCACCTCCTGTCATTAAATTCCACCAGGCCAAATAGGTTAGAGGCTCGCAAAATGACGCCCATACTAATTTTCACCGATAAAAATAAGCAAAAATAAGCATTGTTCAAAAAAATACAAAATTATTTTGAAATTTGATGGGTTTTTTTAATGATTTTTAGGTTGGCTGTTCCACTTTCAGAACTATATTTGGAAGTTTTTTTCTTTTTCTTTTCTTCCAGGTTATGTCATCAAAATGACACTTCTCATTATCTTTGTGATTTTTTATTAATAAGAAAGATCCTTGAGGTTAGCTCATCTTGGTGGAGATGGAAATATAATCTAATATAGAGATAATAAACTGGCTGCACAAATCTGTTTCCCTGCATAATAAGTCTTTCCCTTTTGTGATGTATAGAGTGATATATTGCCCTCTTAATTCAAGCTCTGGAAATGTTTACTGACCTAACTTACCTGCTGCAGAACGTAATAGAGGAAAATTTCAAAAAATATTTATATTGTCTGAGTCATCTGGAAAGCTTAATTAAAGGAAATCCATCAAGCCCACTTCACTCTTCAAAAAGTGGTTAAACGCACTTTCCACTCTGATAATTATGCTATTCAGACCTTTTCTAAAATAAATTGTAGAAAGAAATTACTATGCTTTAAAAAAAAAAAAAAAGAAAGCCTTCTGAAAACTAGGAAAAAATAAATTAATGTATTTCCAGATAGAAGCAGATGTTTAGTTTGTATCAGTGAATTGCTATCTACTTTTTTATGCATTTACTTCATATTCTTAAGTTTTTGTAAGACCTCAAAAGCCAGGTCACCATAAAAGAAGATGACACAGAGTCTGAAAGAGATTATGAACCTATTTCAGACCCTAATGAAGTCAACGAAAAGCATCTTAGTGACCACAGCAGACTTTGCGTCCTTCCCTAATGAAATTGTGATGTACTATCTAGGAAGCATAAGGCTTTAAACTTGAAATTAAAAAAAAAAAGGTATGTAATATTAAACATGAGGGTGGCTTATATCTGCCAAAAAACCCAAGATGCATTATGAAATGTACCTTATCATGACATCTTTGCTGACTTGTGTTTTAAATAGCTTGTAACAGCCCCTGTAAGTCAATAAAGGAAGGAAACTGACTGAGCTGGTGGTACAAAGTATATAATGAGAATGAGACTTTAACTACCAGACAATCAAGGTCTGATCCAATTCTCATCAAAATCAATATGGAATGTATCTGTTACCTTATAATTTCCTTTGTTGAATGATGAGGTCTACAGACCTGCAACAATAAGGTTTTGCTAATGATGTTGGAGACGAGACTGTCAGTTAATGTCTGTGAAGATGGGCGCCACAGTCCTGCAGCAACAGCTGAGACAAACAGTTCAGAAATCTCTAGACAGGCTTACAATGATAGAAAAGTAATAGATTAAATAGAACATTTATACTTCACAGGAACTAATTTGGTGAGCACCAAACTCTGAATGCCTATTATTTATCACTTTTTATGCTAATTAATCACAGTTTGCCACAGGTTTGCTCTGTCGACTGACAGAGAAAATGGTTGTAGGCAAGGACAGCGTTTTCCAGTCAAATTTTTTTAGGATCATGGATTAATGTTACTGGATGAACGTCCTGTGAAGGAGAAAGATGATACTACGATATGCCTCGTTGAAAAGAAACAACTTTCACAAACACTAAGAACCTGCAGTGAAGATAGCTTGTTTAAAATATAAAGCAATGTTGTCAGGTAACTAGATGATAATTTATTAAAAATAAGACAAAATATGAACATACATGGCTATCAAACTCATAGATGTCTCTGAATGTGGCTCAAGAGATTCCTCTTCATGAAATCTCTGGAAATCTAAGGAAACTGATTATGAATCCCCGATTATGAAGAGGAGATTATATTTTCTCTATTCTTTACTTTAAAAAAATTTCTGGATCTCTTTTATCTTCTACTGACTTGTAGAACATTGCTCTGGCCTACTCAAAATCTGTCAGAGAATATAATAAAACCAAAACATTTGCACGTCTGAACTAAGCAATGTATTTGGAGATGCTCCAGTTGAGACTGAGTTTTGTTTTCCTTTTTATTTAAGCTGAAAAGCTAAATAGACAGGTAGAAGAAAGAATTACTTCCTGTCCTCTGTGGAATTTAGCATTAATTTTAGTTTGAAGGTAAAGTAATTTCCAGGTACCATTTCCAGGTACCATAGGAGAGTATTAAGGTACTTCACCAAATTAGATCAAGGCTAAAGATGGGAAGAATCTTTTTGGTTACGTTTTTAACAAGACATTTTGTTTTATAGAGCTCCTTGATGCAGTAGACTGAATTTAATGCAAACAGTTCTGGAAGCCAAATTTTTAATAAGGATTGAAATATTGACTGTAGTTCTTATTTTAGAAAATCTAGTTTTGTGTGAAAAACAAGCTGACTTTCTTTCCAACATATGACAAGTAATTTAACTCTATGTTCTTAATCATTAGATAACCATATTCTTGTCCTTGTTTCTCTTTATTGGGGTGTCTCTACTTAATTACTTATCAAAATAGATAAGTAACCAGAGTCAAATCAAGTCTTTATTTAATATGGTTTAACCAACTTGAATTATTTTGTATACTTATGTTTAGATCTAATTCCCTAAATTGTTTCAACCCTATATGAGCGCCTTATCTTTTTGGGCTTATATCAGTGATGAAAGGCTCCCTGAGTGAAAAGCTGAATCTTGAATCCAGCTTAGTTCTTCCACCACTTGAATAACCTGAAAATTTTCCTGAAGTGATGAAATTTAACTGAAGTTGAGAAAGAGGAAGAAGAATTACATTTAGAAAAAAAAAAAAGGTATATGTAATCAGGAAACATTTGTTCTAGAACAAAAAGAAGCATATAAGTGGGTAACTACTAAAGCATACTTTGAGAATTTTCACTTTTTCTGTAGTCAGAAAAGTCATAGAGGATTGTGTTTCCACCCCGGGACTGGTGATCTACCGAAAAGTTGTCAGCTTTGTTATGCAGGACCTCTATTAACTGGATCATATATGCTATAATTTTGACTTTGTGTCACATTGAAGTAAAGAGATTGGGAAAAAAATGTGGGTCACATCTGACAGATGCTGTCTGCATTTACATGAATTTTAATGACACTGTCGTAAAACAAAATGGCAAGGACCCATTACACTCTCACAAAAAAAAGAAGCGGAAACAAAATTTGAGAAGCTTTTGGACAAAAGTGAATTACAGGCATCTTTCAAAGTCTTGAGGTCACACAGTCCTCTTTCTAATGGCATTTGTTATGTTTTTTTAAAGTATTTGTCATTAATTTGACTTTTTTAATTGGTCTTTGAAGTACAGGAGGTCAACTACTCATCTGCTGTCTGATTTATTTTTATAGGTTGAAGGGATCATATCTGCAATACTGTCGCATGTTTGAATTGCTTGTGTAAGCATGTGAAAACTCTCAAGGTGCTAGATGATGGTTCCTGAATATTTATTTGTGTTAGCTTGTCCCTTTCCGTCCCCTTGCTTCAGTAGTTTTCAGGTCTGTACAAGGGGGATGAGAAAATATATCTGCCTGGATTGAGCCACCACTTATGAGAGTGTGTTGTTTGTACGCAGGTGTACGTGTGTTTACACACCTGGTTAGAATTAGTGCATACACTTAGTGGGAAATTTTACTTTTGCAATATAAAAGTCGTTCCTTCATAGAAACAGTGAGTCCCTCAGCTAGAGAATGGGCACATTATTCTTGTCTTAAATTACAGATACTGAAATAAGCATTGTCTGGTACACACCGTGTAACAAGGGGCACTTGCAGAATGAAAGCTGGACAAAAGAAGGAGTGCGGAGTGGGCAGAAAAAAAGGATGAGGTACGAGACTCCTTATTGCCTTTGGTTCTTCCACATCTGGGCTTCAGTCCCTCTGCTCCTCCCTTGCTCACTCTTAAGTGCTATAGGGATTAGTGAGGCATAGAAACCTGTCACAGATACTGGATGCAATAATGTGGCCGGAGAGTCATAATTGCAGTTGCAGTCTTCAGTGGAAGTTGGCAACAGTAATGATATTTTCGCAGGCTTGCTTTTCTCTGACTCATTGGGATTAGCATTGTTAACTAGCAGCAGCACGATTTCAAAGTAGATGAAAGGGAAAAGTCTAGTGGTCTAGTGATTATAGCATACTTTTGAAAGTGCAGAGAGAAGAGTTTCAGTTCTCCTAGGTAGGTGTCCCCATTTTCTAAAAAAGTGGAGGATGCTAGGGAGAGGAGGAAAGCAAAATATATTTGAAAGTAATTATATATTTCATAAACGCTAGCAGCTAGTGGACACAGCGTTTGGCTTTCTAGTGCTCTCAAGATTGGTAGGATTCTCTTGCTATCAGAATCATGCCTAAGAAACTTAAAAATATACCTCTCTGATTCAAAACACTGTCAAGAATTAGAGGCCTTAGTCATTCATCTCTGCCAAAGCAACTCTTGCTGAAAGATTTTTTTTGCTGGTGTAAAGATGACAACATCTCACCTGAAATCCAGGCACATGTGTGATTTTTTTTAACCACGTTCCTGAGTGTCAAGAGTTTCATTAATGTCTTGAAATCCTGTTCTGCAGACAGAAAGTTAAACTTTTAGAAGAAACAAATCAACCGTATAGCTTTTCACAAATTAGTTTTGCTGCATTATGCCTGATAAAGCATATTGCTCAGCAGTATATCTTCAAAAGTGTAACACATTTGTCTTTAAGCTGTTTAAAAACATCAGCTTTTTTTCCTCTTCTCTTTCTGTCATTTGCTGTACTTTTCCAAATATCTCTGCAGTTTTCTTTGCTGTCTCAGTGCACACCAATGCAACATCAATTTGATGTTATTATCAAAGTCTTGGAAATAAAAGCTGCAGCAAGGTGTTCACCGGAGATTTGATCTCTGACAAATAAGCTTGTGTCAGTGAATCTAAAAAAAACTGATTCCATATCTCTGTTTTCTTCCCAATAGGGTCTTGGCAGGGATGCAATTAAAAAAAGAAAATCAATCTGTGCTCTGCTGTCTGATTTCTGAAGAATGGCACTGAGCTGCCAGGGCGTGAAGATGTGGTATTGTAAATATAGAGAAGCCCTCATGAATTCCACTTTCCTCACTGGTCTCTAAATGAGTCTGATTTATTAGAGCATTAGAATGAGAGGAAGGAAAGGCTGAGAGAAAGGGCAGTGGATTTTTTTAACTGACTTCTGATAATTCAAAGTATGTTGTGTATTGTTTCAAAAGTACACCATAAAAAAAAGATTTACACCCACCAGGGATCACTTATTTTCTGATTTTCAGAAGGGCTGAGCATCCATCACTAGATAGAAAGCCTTAGGATTTGCAGAATGTATGACAATCAAACCTTTTAAGTACTTTTTTTTTTCTTCCAAATGTCAGTTTTGGAACACAAGACTCAAAAATGTTGGTCTGAAATTGATTTTGAGGTTCATGCATTAGGCCAATTGTGAGGTTCCCAAACCTGCGAAGTACTTTTGCAACAAACTTATCTATATCATATAAGTTTTACCTTTTCAGTACTCCTGTTGAAGTCCTGGTACTGCTTGCCTTGAGAAGCTTACACAAATGTTCCAAGTTTCTGCAGGATGATGATTGCATAAGAGTTAATTCTACACTCATCTACTAGTTTCAGTGCAGAAAACCAAAACTGTCAACAAGCTATACTAACTATATGGCTGAATTTCCTAATGGACATATTGCAATTTAAAAATGACCATTTCTCAGTTTCTTAAAAAAAATCACAAAGCACCCTCACATGACTATTTTTAGCAGCAACAGCTAATGACCCATAACTCACTTTTGTGGCTGTTCCTGCTTCAACTCCATGAGCATCTCTGGGTTCAGAATCAAGACTTTGCAGGCTTGGCCCGTTGTTACAAATTTAAAGGAAGGTAAAGTTCCTACTGAGCATACGTATTGCTTTTAAAGTGGGTAATAATTTTGCTAAGTTTAGTGTTGCAAAAATCGTAAATAAAACACACAATATTGTCCATGTTGTGTCTTTTTGATCCCATTTTGTTTAACTGTCCTTTTTTTTTTTTTAGATTGCAGCATGTTTGCACAGCGCTGCTTAAGTGTTACTGAGTATGTTGGCACAGATACTTCAGAATGAAATAACTGTAAAGGACTGAAGTCTTCCCTGAGTGTTGCAGCTTGCCAAATGAGAAGTGCCATAGGTCTAAACAATTTTTGTGTCCTCCCAACCTTGAGCAAGCTCATGAGCTATTACAGCTAAGACAACTTTTCTGTAGTGTGCCCTGGGAACTGTATAATGGCCCACAATTTGCATGCTGGTGTCCTCCGCCATACACCTCGTTTCTCACCACGCCCCTGGAGCAGACTTTGGCCCAACACCTACGTGCCGGTGCGGTCCTTGATGCAGATATGCTTATGCTGCAGCAGTGGGTGCTAGTGGGGGTAGGAAGGGGAGCTTAAGGTCCTGTTAGTCTCCTATCCCTTCCTCTCCCTTGTGAGAGGTTAGAGAGGGCTGCTGGGATAAAGGCATGGCTGGTCTCACCACTATTTCCCACATGCCCCCACCTAGAGCCTCCCATCTCACTTGGACCAATGATCTGAGATTCCCTTCCTCCTTCTCAAGCCCTCCAGCTGGCATAAGAGGGCTCATATGCTGTTTATACTCTATACACGCTGCAAACATATTTTTTTTGCTTGCACGTTTTTAATGTCCCTTTAACTAAGCATTTCCACAATTGAAATTCTTATGACAGGTGTTCACCAGGCAGGTAGAATGATCCAAAATCTTCCTAAATTCAGCAAAGGTTAAGTTCAGATTTGTTTATTTTTCTTTTTATGGGTTAGATATAGTGCAACAGCTGGGCTAAATTAAAGAGGCAATCAAACAAGTAGATTATGCTAGGACAAAGTTGCTTGATGTGTCTTCTTTTTTCCACTGAAACCACAGCATCTCTGAAGTTTGTAAACTTGCCAGACATTGCCACTAACATCTGAATGCTTATTGAAGGTGACATCTGGATATTTGCTGGTAACTTTCCAAATGAAATCTTCAAATCTGAAATGTCCTCAGTGTATTTAGGATTGTTTTTTTAAAGCATCATACTTGATATATATATATATATATATATATAAACATATATATGGTTTGTGCATATGTAAGTACGCATACATACAATTATATGTTTATGTGTTTTATATATCCAAACATATGTAAGCACTGACTTAAAAGAGAGGGATAATTCTGAGTGATTTATGCATTGCTGGTCAAAACATGAGACAATGTTCTAGCTGTGCTCAGTTGTGCACTCTGACTCCTGGTCTACTGCAACAGTTTACTCCCTGCATTGAAAGTGATAAAGGCAGTGATGTGCTGACAATGATTAAAACCAGCAATAAAATGAACAGGTCAATAACACCAAATTATATCAGCTTTTCGTGCTTCAATATCAAAGTTCATTAACACTGAAATAGTATAACAGAACCTTCAGATAGTCTAAAAATTGAGATGATGTGATTATGCATACCTTTAGTCACACACCAAGCAAAATTATACTTACTATACAAAACAAACTTAGATTATCCTTCACCCTAGACAGGAAAACATATACAGATAAGAAAGAACTGTGTTTTATTCTCTTTGTACATGTTCAAAATATACATAAAGAATTATGACAACTATAGCAGTAATAATTGGCTGTACCTATTACTGTAATGTTTTAATTTATACAGAGGACTTTCTATCACAATGAGAAACTCCAGATAAGCAAATGTAGGAAATCACCTTGGAATTTCCCCCCTCCCCCTTTTTACACTCTGATTCTTGACTCTGCTTTCCCAAAGAATCACCACCTCAGTCAAATCTTCTGATAATGGTTACTGAAACACAATATCTTATAGCACAATCTCTGGGAAAGTTATGACTTAGATTTGAAAATCAGGTGACCAAGGGACCTCTCAGAGCCTATAGCTGGACCCTGTATCTGGACCAGTGAATGTCAAACCTCGTCTGTTTCCTGAGTAGAAATGTAAACCCAGTCACATCCTGTCTCACAGATACTCAGGGTCGCACAGGTGTAGTTTCTTTGGGAAAGAAGCCTGCCCTCAAGAGCTGGAAGTGACCATGATAAACTCTGACCAGTTTGGTGGCCCCAGGACATGCCATAGAGTATTTCTACAATGTCTGTCCTCTTAGTTGGGACATCAGCATAGGACAAAGAGGCAATTACTCCTACAGCTGTGACAGCTGTGTAATTGGTATCCTTTTATACATGCCTTTGCGCTGTAAGAGGGAGCTGGAAGCTCTCTGAATAAAGAAAGTCTACAACATTGTTTTATAGAGGCATATAGTGTAGAATTAATCCCCTCTAGTAATATGAGTATTAGACAAATTTATTGAAGGAAGATTAGCAGTCTGTTGGCAGGACTTTTAATTAAATAATAATACTAAATAACTTGCAGTCATATTTTCTCCTGCATCTGTAGAGTCTATTTCTCTCTGGGTCGGAGACTGTCCTCTGTGCTTGTAGAGTGCCTACACAATGAGATGCCATTCCAGTGAGTTGTCTAGACATATATCTTCTATTTCTGCAACCAACTGTGTGAGCTCAAAGTTCATTTTTTATCCTCACAGACTTCTGAAAGTAGATGAAGAAAAGTAATAATCAGTTAGATTGGAGCTGTCGATTAAAAGTTTCATGCTCCATACCATTACTCATTATTCCTCACTTTTCTCCATGGCAAAGTTATTGTAAAAATCTAAAGTAAATATTTAATCCCAGGTTCTGTAAATAGAAATAAAATGCATGCATAAATTATTTTTTGTTAAATTAGGCCCATAAGAATTGCCCTACTGGATCTGACACACAGACAATATTGTGTCTGACACTAGCTGGTAACAAGAAACCCTCTAGTAAACAGCTGTGGAATAATCTGCGTGCATTAAATCAGTTCCTCATACCTAGCAGTCAGGAAGTGACTTAAACCCAGTTGCATGACATGTAAAATTAATTTTGTTATTTGGGATATGGTCACACATAATAAGATGTTTTAAGGCTAGTGTCAGTTGTTTTATGGTTTAATGACAGTTGTCGATTGCTTTAACTGTTTAATTTTCAACATTCCAATTTATTGAACTCCATTTCAAGGTTGCTCGAGGACATGTTTTTTTATCGCATTGCTGACTGGCTCCTGTTAGGCCTTAAATCTGAATCACAGTTCAGGAAAGGTAGAGAAATGCCTGCTTTCCTGTGAATATTTGCTAAGATGAACTTTGTGTGTCTTAAGCAGAGTCCCTGTTTCTTTCACCTCATCATGTTCACCTTCATCATGAACACGAAGTGGTGGAATAAGCCACTGTCCCTTTTGGCATTGCTAGCAAGGTACAGGGAGATGGAATTTGTGGCTCGCTTAAGACTGATCTAGCAATCATGATGGTCTATCTTGCTAACTATACCCCAACGGAAGTAGTAAATAAAAACCCCAGAAATATTTGTTGTGACTTTTGCTAGCTTGTGTAAATTATTCAAGAAAGTGAATGAAAATCTTTGGTATAAGTCAATACTGTTGTTAAATGTTGCCCTTTCTGGGGCTCATGTTGTAACATCAGGCTTGCTGGAATTAAATCTGTAAGCACAAAAGACCAGATTCAATATGGAGGTACTAGAAAAGTCTACAGTAAAATGAAAACCTGAAGGGAAGGTTAATCACAAGTTCATAGGACTCAGCACAGGTCAATGCTCTGAGGAGCCATTTGAAGAGGTAAAGCTTTCTGCAGTACTATTCATGCGCAAGGAGGCTGATAGGAAAATAGGGATTTCAGAACACTCCTTCAGACCAGCAAATGAGAACTGGAATGCCGAAGGCAAAAAGATGATGCTTTGACCCAATCAATCAAATATGTAGGTAATATGAGAAGAAGATCCCAAATCAAAAGAGGTGATCTAAGAGTGAGTTAAATTTGGCTCAACATGTCACAGCAGCCAGAATTCACTAGAGGCAGCAGAGTTGAGAGGGGCACTAGAGGTGAGAGAGTCAAGAAATGAATGGTATAATAGAAGATTCTGTGCCTGAAATTCAGAGACCTACCAAGAACATCTTCCACATTGACTTCCAACAGTATGATTTACAATATGTATGGTTAGCAGATGCACTCAGCCATATTTTGAGTTTGAAAAAATAATCCTGTGTGATATGAAGGCTGTATATCTTTGCAGCAGGTTTTATCAGCTCAGATATGGTGAGATAAGTGCTGTGGTAATGCTGCTCTTTCTTTCGTTGTTCATCCACTTCTGACTGCAGCATGAAGTAGAAACACACTTCGTAAGGTATTTGTGCTCATGTGTTTGTGAGCTACAGGTTGTTCTGAAATGAGCAAAATGTTAGGAAGATGTCAACAGTCTAACAGCAAGGATCAAAGAGATTATATTCAATTAGCGTTTGTCAGCAGTCAGCGTGAAGCAATGGTTCTTGATGCCTTTCTATCTGTCTTGAGAGACTGATCCAGCTTAATGGCCAGGGGGAGAATACACAGTAAGGAGATTTGGGGGAAAAGAATATAATAATTAAAAAACAAAAGTTGCAGTAATGGCACTGACTTGCTTCACACATAAAACAAGGGCATGGACACCTGGGGAATATTTACAATTGAGTATTACTGTGGACAAAAGGATGAAGAAAAGGAAAAAGGATGTGACTGCAGAACTGAAGAACTGTAGAGACGTTAAAGGAGGTGGCAATAAATTGAAAAGCATGGATAGTTTTCTCCCAGAAGTTTCACTATATGGGACAAAGAAATTGCATCTGGTACAAATGGCTTAGAGCAAATTGAAGATACCATGAAGGACTAAGCAATCTCTCTAACACCAGGCTGCTCAAGTTGGACATGTCCTCACACTGTGTGGCAGAGGCATGAAGGCCAACAACAAAAGTTAAATGTTAAATCATCAATCATAGAATCATTTAGGTTGGAAAAGAGCCTTGGGATCATCGAGTCCAACCATCAACCCCACTCTACAAAGTTCTCCTCTACACCACATCTCCTAACACCACATCTAAATGACTCTTAAACACATTCAGGGATGGTGACTCCACCACCCCCCTGGGCAGCCTATTCCAGTGTCTGACCACTCTTTCTGTGAAAATTTTTTTCCTAATGTCCAGCCTAAACCTACCCTGCTGCAGCTTGAAGCCATTCCCTCTTGTTCTATCGCTAATTACCTGTGAGAAGAGACCAGCACCAACCTCTCTACAGTGTCTTTCAAGCAGTTGTAGAGAGTGATGAGGTCTCCCCTCAGCCTCCTCGTCCTCAAACTAAACAGTCCCAGCTCCTTCAGTCGCTCCTCATAACATTTATTCTGCAGGCCCTTCTCCAGATTCGTTGCCCTCCTCTGCACTTGCTCCAGCACCTCGATATCTCTCTCGTATTGAGGTGCCCAAAACTGGACACAATGATAAGGAAGCTGTAGTTGCTTAGTTATCTACCTGTCAAGTGAAGGACTGCCAGGTTTGTAAGCATAATAGAGGACTGCAGATGTAGAGGGAGGCCATGATGAGGTGACATAATAGAATGGCACGACATTGCTCTAATATGCTCTTATTTTGAATATAAGTATTGATGCTTCGTCATTCCTTTCTTTTTCGTGCCTTGGGCTGAGCTGTCTTCTCAAAAGCATAGGTGTTTAAAGGGGGAGGGAACACTGTGATCATCCAGCCTGGTCTGTCTAGCATAGGGTAGAGAATTTCTCTTTCCAGTGGAAGATTAGAAGAAACATCCTTTGGTTTTTGCATGAAACAATGTGCAACCGTACCTCCTGTTTTATTGGGTGATATTAATGTAGGTGCTCATACCCTTTAAGCAAATTTCCTCACTAATGAAGCAGTTCTGTGTTTTAGCTGAGCCTCTGTGTTAACACAAAGCAAGATGTATAGAGCAAGACTAGAGGTTTGGTGTAAGATTCACATTTTCTAATACCAAAGCAAAGAATTTAACAATAGTGTACATCAAAGAACTGGCAGTTCTCCCCAATAAAAATGCTAAATACTGTGTATATTCATCTGGGCTTATTTCTTTGGTTACAGACAGAGAATAAAGAGTAATCACTGAAGGTTAAAAGGCAAACAAGGAAGAAAGGAGATTATCTTGCCTTTAGAAGTTCCCAAATTTTCAAACTGTTTTAAAGTTACAGGATCTAATTAGTATCATTCATACTTCATATAATCCTTTGTAGCGTCTTCAAAAGATGCCTCACTTGTTGGATTTCCATGCCTTTGAGAAATCTCTGGCTGTTCTGGGAAAGAAAAAAAGCTCCTCTTTATATGAAAAGGGGAATATAAAAAGCAGGGAAGAGTATCATGAACCAGCTTGAAGTCTGATGATGACGATAAAATCAGAAATAAAGTTAAACTAATAAAGTGAAATAGGAAAGCAGTTGGAGAAGCAATCAGAAGCAAATGAATATCTGCTGTTTGTAGCTTTGTGTACAGCAAATGCCCCAAAATAAGAACTGTGATATGACCATTTATAAAATTCTACATTAGATCTGTTGTCTTCCTGACCTTTCCCAAAAGGTTTTTATTTCTTTTCTAAATGGTTTAAAGGCAGTATTTTCAAACGTAGGCAAATGTGCCAACATATACACTTCTGGTAACTTATGAAATGAATGTCTTTTTGTTGTTTTTTTTTTTTGTTTGTTTTTTTACTGCAATGCTGTTTCAGAAAGCCTGCTACCCTGCCACTGTAAAATCATTTTGCTTTATCTCATTAGACTGGAGAGCAGTTTGCTTTCATTTAGTTCAATGGCTGATGCTGATAGCATCACATTCAAAAATATAGTGCGAAAGATGAAGTCTTTATTATGTGTGTCATTGTGCATAAAGGAATACTTTTTTATGGTAGCTCTGATTCTGGAAAGAAGGATCACTACAACAATAAGAATTCTACATGCAGGATAAAATAGTTTATTATGTCCAAAAATTAAGTTTCCTAGAGGTTTTTAACTTAAGCGCCTCCATGTTGAAAATGGCGTCTTAAGAGAATTCAGAATTGTTCCAGACTTCCTAGCCTGTATATGGAGATCCAGCTCTTCATAAAGAAATCTGTTAGCTGATCTGCAGCATATTCAGCAGATAAACATAAAGTGTTTGCTCTCATCGTTGATTTTCCTGACTGGCAGATGATGTGTAAACAGAATGATTCTAGTCTGATGGCTTATTATATATTTACCCGAGGATGATCAAGAAGAAAACTCCCTTTAATTAGACGGTGAGACCCTGGGGGGTCTCCTGCACACTTGATTTCCCCCAGAGCAAGTCATTTAAATCCTATGAATCCTTGAAGCTCAGTACGCCTGTTGGGCTTTGACAAGTGTCTCAGTGTCCCACAGAGGCTAAAGCAAATGCAGGTTGAATGTATTTTTCCCTCAAAATATGAGTGCTGTGCATCTTTGTATCTACATTTCTAATTTCTTTTTCTAAATTTAAGGACTTGTATGTAAGACATGCATAATGAATAGTTAAAGTGAGGTAAAATCAGTGAAAAAGAGCACTTTGGTAGCCGTTATAATAACTTCTTGACGTGTTTTTTTAACATGCATTCAAATAGCTGCATACAAACAAATCAAGCATTTAAGATCTCTGGGCCACAATATTTACTCATTTATATCATTGTAAATGGTGATATCAGTTCTACCATTGTAAACTTACAGGCGTTAGTCAGGACTTACAACAATATAACAACTGTCCCATTATTATTAATACTAAGGGATACATATTTTTTTTTGCCCCAACAGACAGAATATATTCAGTAAAATCAAAAACTCGGCTCTGAGGAGCCAATAATTGAAAGACAGAAATAGTAAGACTTTCCAGTATACACAGTGCTGTGTGGATATTCACTTTAGAAAGCATTTCCGAAGTTACTCAGCACAGGTGATAGAAAGGTGGAACAGCAGGTTGTACAATCTCTACTGCTGAAGGTCTCTAAGAATAGATCAGATAAATGTCTCTCAAGATCAACACAGATGATATTAGGACAGTGAAGCAGATTGCCTCTTGCTATCTTTTCTAACCCTATTTTTCCATGCTATGTGTAATTAAACATTACATCACTCATAGACCTTGATATGGAGGGGAGACAAAATCCATAAAGAACCATAGCTGAACACAGATAGAGTCCCAGACTGTCAGATTTCAATCCCTATGCCTGGAACAGCACAGGGACTATTAGTGCCATTCATTTTAAGGACACATCACCACTCAAACATGGTCACAGTTTCCCTTAAATTACCACAGGACTGTCTACCCAGGAGCCTAGTTATTAGCCTATAGCTCCCTAAAATACCATCCCCTTAGAATTTCAAATAATGTCGTGATTTGGATATAATCCCAAACAGCATCAGAGATGGAAATGCGTGGAGGTGGTAAAGGTAGAGGGATAGAATGACACAGGGAATTAAAAATCAGAGAGTCTAAATCTACTTCTGTCAAAAATACTGGAACAAATAATCAATGAACATTTCAGTAAGCAGAAATGTAAATGAAGCCACACTTTTTATGGGTTTGTTTCTCAAAGTTGATCTATTATGCAGATTCTCCAGTGTTAGTGCAATTGTATTGCAACTTTTCCATAAAAGGGAGCACTTCTAGCTCTTACGTCTCTGTTCATTTGTCTGTTTTCATTAAACTTGTAGGGATTTACTTATCATTCAGATATTTTTAATTTAGCTGAAATCTGTAGGATGTAATAGGCAGACACACACAGAGCCTGATCATATGATTGCTTCCTAGTGAATTGGGCATGGCAATACAGAACATTGTAGGAATTACAGAGTGTATGGCTATATTATTAAATGAAATATGCCAGAGGCCATTTTCTGAGATGAACTGACACATAATGGCCCATGTCCATGCTAATAAACTATCCAAAAGAAGGTGCTCGTAGGTAAGATAGATCCACAAGTAAAGTACCTGCAAATGTGTGATAATTCCCTAAACATGTCTGGGTGTTGTTTGGGAGACTGTAGGCCAAAACAATGTCAGGAACTATTTTAACAACTTGTCATAATTTCATTTTTTAGTGGGGATGTAGGCAGTGTTTCCCCAATACACAGGTCCAGCCTTTTTCTAAGTCTAAGACAATAATTTCTTCGAAAAATTTTACTTAATACCAAGCTCTCCTACTGTCTCATACAACTTATTTCACTGTAAAATTTGTAGGATGTACGTAAGTCCACAGTTCTTCATTCTGTGTCTTTAATTTTCTCAGCTTGCTGATGATGCAGCTAGTGATGCTGTGTGATTCCTGTGTGAAACTGAACAGTGAAATCCGTGATTGTCAGCATCTTCTCCAATTCACTTTGTTGATGATCTGCATTAGAAACATTTTCTTATATATAAGCAAACATTAGCCTTTGGAGATCTGCTTATTTTATAAAATGATGGCACTTGTTTGTGTAGCAAAACTTTAACTACCATTGTGCTGGCTTTTGGTGTTTGCTTTTGTTATTCTTTAGGGTTTTGTTTGTCAACATGGTGATCTTGACACAACAAGGATGCCAGCGTTTTAAAAAAAAAAGAATATAAAATGAGTCTTTGAGAAAAGTTGGTGTGTAGGACTAAGAAAATAAAGGAAAACTGAACTCAAAGTTGCTTAAGCAAAAAAGAGAGGCAATAAATAGTACAGCTTAATCAGCATTTGTACCAACTTCTAGAAACTGAGAATATTTCCTGAAAAGACAGACTGGTTAGAAAGGATTTTTTTTTTTTTTTTTAACATGAGCAAGCAATGATTGTCACATTGCCTTTTCATTAGCTTTCTCTAAAAACATTTGTGAATGGTAGTAATCATCTGAAACCATTTCAGAAGCCCTTGAGAGAAATATTTTGGCACTAGTTTAGATATAGAAAGTAATAACTTGAAACACAGTTAAGCATTTTGCCAGCTGGTAGAAATTACCACTGCTCCAATGAATTCCACATGAGGTATTAGTCCAGTAGCACTGGGGTTCTCAAAAAAATAGTTAAGATTCATTAATGTTGCTTTGGGATCAGTATGTATGAGTTTGATGCACTTATTTTCTTAATGATGGTGACATTCTATGTTTTATCTTTTCACTAATAGAAAAAGGAGGGAAAATAACCTTAATTAAAAAAGGAACTTAATCACATACTGTATACTCTCCTTGAAATGTAAAGTCACTTTTTGTTACTCAAAAATGTATTAGAGAATAATTTTTCTTCCTAATAACTAGAGAGAAACTAAATTCAATGGGAATCTATGGGAGTTATTTCCCCAAGGCTGCCTAACACTGATGACTTTTTTTAGCATTTTCTTTTTCCCAAAGGAAACAGGCCGGATGACATCTAGGCAACTTATTTTATGCAATTGTGCATTTCATGGCCCAGTCTTAGGCTTTTCATTAAAACTCTGCAACTCTGCAGTCACAACTCTGTAAAATGAGGGAAAGCCAGACTCGAGGACTGGTTAGTGGAAGCTTTGAGAAGCAGTAAAGATGAACCACAGAGGTGTGGGCATGGCTCTGTAATTGGCTGATTCTCTGTACGTGCATACTTTCTCGTGCATAGGGCCCATAGTAACTGTGATGTGTGACAGAGTGTACTCTCAGCAAGTTTGCTCATGACACAAAGCTGAGAGGGGTGGCTGACACAGAATAAGGCTGTCCTGCCACACAGAGAGACCTGGACAGGCTGGAGAGTTGGGTGGAGAGAAACCCAATGAAGTTCGATAAAGGCAAGTGTAGAGTGCTGCACCTGGGGAGGAATAACCCCATGCACCAGTACAGGTTAGGGGTTGATCTGCTCCAAAGCAGCTCTGGAGAGAAGGACCCTGGAGTCCTGGTGGACAGCAAGTTGACCATGAGCCAGCAATGTGCCCTTGTGGCCAAGAAGGCCAATGGCATCCTAGGGTGCATTAAAAAGAGCATGGCCAGCAAGTCAAGGGAGGTCATCCTCCCCCTCTACTCTGCCCTGGTGAGGCCACACCTGGAGTACTGTGTCTAGTTCTGGGCTCCACAGTTCAAAGAAAACAAGGAACTACTGGAGAGAGTCCAGCAGAGGGCTACAAAGATGATCAAGGGACTGGAGCATCTCTCATGAGGAAAGGGTAAGATACCTGGGTGTGTTCAACCTTGAGAAGAGAAGACTGAGAGGGGATCTTATCAATGCTCATAAATATCTAAAGGGTGGGTGTCAAGAAGATGGGGCTAGACTCTTTTCAGTGGTGCCCAGGACAAGAGGTAATGAGCACAAACTGGAACACAGGAAATTCCATCTAAACATAAGTAAAATCTTCTTTACTTTGAGGGTGGCAGAGCACCAGAACAGGCTGCCTGGAGAGGTGGTGGAATCTCCAACTCTGGAGACATTAAAAACCCGCCTGGACGCGTTCCTGTGCAACTTGCTCTAGGTGACCCTGCTCTGGCAGGGGGGTTGGACTAGATGATCTCCAGAGGTCCCTTCCAACCCCTACCATTCTGTCATTCTGTGTCTCATAGCAGGTTCCATACATTCTCTGAAATGTGCTGTTGTTATTCACTGCCTCGATGGAGAGCATAGAGGGATCCAGGGCCACTGAAGACAAGATTTCACAAAACATTTGGGCACTGATTCCTCCCTGTTCCCTTCTGGAACTCTTCGTAAGTGGGACCTGTTTTAAAAAAAAAAAAGTAGCAGAGGATGTAACAGTGTAGCAATGACTTGCATGTGTTACTTTAAAAAGTGCTGGGCTGAAGAGCTTGTGTGGCTCTTGAATGCTTTGGGTGAAGCCTCAGCTCTTCTGGAGCTAGCAGAGTTTCCCTGCAGGTGTCAGTGGAGTCAGGATTTCATTCTCTGATTTAGGTGTCACCTATATTTTGTAGTGTTATTGCCTTAAGTCTTTTCTGATATTTTATAGTATGACGTGTGGATATACATGGATTGTATCAAAACAAGACACTGATGACCTCTTTTGGTTTGGTATGAACTTATATAAAACAGTTTTGGTTTATTTATTTATTTATTTATTTTATTTTTTCTACTAAGGAATCTTCACATAATTAAATGAATTTTTTTTAAATTTGTCTGCATTGGGTACTAGCTAAGCTACACAAGACTCCAGATTTTCTTTGAGTCTTGGTAATGCAAATTATATATGAAATGCATTTGTCTTTGTACTGAAATATTCTAAAGCTTAATCAATGGTAGGCCTCTCCTTACAACAGCCCTGTCCCTTGAGATAGGATACATAAGAAGCTTTGTAAATGATATTTCATTTGACTAGGACAGGACATTCATTCTCCTGAATTATATTCTGTTGGAAAGAAGATGATGAATTAAATGGAATATATGCATACTTGCTACCTCTGTTATTAATACATAGCTAGGACATTCCATCATTGCCACTTTTTTACAGGAGATAAGAATGGGCGGAGACCGTCACAGCATAATTCTGATTTGCAAAGACAACTCAATAAGATTTTCTGCCTTTTCTCCCTTCTGAACCTGTTGCTGAGATAGTACTGTTCCTTCCATTAACATGCAATGCACAGGAGAAATATTGTCTAAAACAGTCCAGCTGCTTATTGAATGAGATTAGCACATATATGCACAAGTGTGTTTCTATATCAAATTCAATATATTATGCTGGGTTTAGGTAAAGAGTATTTCCAGGTGATTTACAGCTCCTACACAGAGTGGCTGGAACTAGTTGTCTCGAAAGATAACAGGTTTGTTAAACACTGGTTGGAGAGCCAGGCAGCCTGATAAGTTCTGTAAAACGATTATAGAATTATTAAGTGTCTGAGCCTGGACCAGGGCAAACCATCATTATGGTCATAGACCATATAGTCATTTTTAAGTCTAAAAAGTGTGTTTATGTGATTTAAGGCTCATCCTGCCACACACAGTGGCACAGTGACAAGTGGGGGATCCCAAATAATCCCATCAGAAACATGAGCCCCAGCTCCTGTCAGGGTTATCTCAGGAAAGCCTCAATACCAGGTGTCACACTGGGAGGAATCATAGGCAGGAAAAGTCAAGGTGTTTTGGGGAGGAACAAATATGGGACAAAGGGATAAAGGGATAAAAGGGGCTGGTAACATGTAAACAGGTGGCTGGGCAGTATCTTGGTCTGTGCATGTTCTATGCCTGATCAATGTAGTCAGTCCTGCTTTTTATTAAATACCATTTCTAGCTGTTTTCCTGGGTGAGGGACTCTCTAGCTGTGCGCATGTGTGTATGAGTGCTGCCAATTAGCATGGGACCAGGGGTCAGAACCATTGCGTCCATGGTGACAGTGGCTGGAGTGACTAGAGTGTGTGCATATTGTGTGGGTATGGATGCTGGCATGATCACTAGCCCGGATACCCAGCAAGTAGGATATTTGGCTTGGGAGCCAGTTATTGGAGTGGCCACAAATCTAGGCCGAATAACTGGGAGACTGATGTAGTTTGAGAGTCATCTGCTGGAGGAAACAACTGCTAGAGAGGCTGAGTGCCTAAGGACAACTACTGTCTTTAGTAGGTAGAAAATATATACATATATAATGTGGATACTCCAACATTATATATGTATATGTTTCTCACTAATAGACCTTCATCCTGAATTGCCATAGAGGGTGACAAGATTAGTCCATTTTTGCCACCTGTGTTTGTATGAGTGTTTTTGTCTGTCTTAGTTTGTGTGGCCAGCTCTGTATATCTGTGTACATTGCCTACAGTGTGGCTCTGCTTATTGGGATTCATGTTCAGCCTCACTACTCACTGGACCTGGGGACATGGAGCTGCAGCAGCCTCACCCATTTCTGCCTACTGGGTTCAGAAACTCCTCAAAAAAAAATAGCTTGATGTTACCTGGATGTGTCATTTAAACATGTCTGACATCCATAATATGTTGGGTGAGCAATTGGCTGACAGGTCAGGCTCAAAGAGTTACAGTAAATGGGTTAACATCAGGCTGTCAGCCAGTCACTGTGGGGTTCCCCAGGGCTCAGTTTTAGGGCCAGTGCTCTTTAAAGTTTTTTATAAATGATCTGGACACAGGAATCAAATGTATATTAAGTAAGTCTGCTGATGATACTAAATTAAGAGGAGCTATTGACTCCTTCAAGGGTAGAAAGGCCTTACAGAGAGATCTGGATTGACTAAAGGGCTGGGCAATCACCCACCATAGGATATTTAATAAGACCAAGTGTTGGATTCTCCACCTTGGATGGTATGTACAAACCAGGGGACAAGAGGCTGGAGAGCTGCCCCGCAGAAAGAGGTCTGTGAGTCTGGGTTGATGGCAAGTCAAATATGAGTCAACAGTATGTCCTGGCAGACAAAAGGGCCAACTGCATTCTGGGGTGCATCAAGCACAGCACAGCCAGCTGGTCGAGGGAGGCAGTTGTCCCACCCTACAGTGCACTGATGCGGCCCCACCTGAGTATTGTGTGTAGTTTTGGGTGTCTCAATACAAGAAGAACATCAAACTATCACAGTGTGTCCAGAGGAGAATGACCAAGATCAAAAAAGATCTCAAGAGCAAGACTTGCGAAGAGAAGCTAAGGTCACTTGACTTGTTCAGCTTGGAGAAGAGAAGGATGAGGGGTGACCTTATTGCAGTCTACAACTTCCTCAAGGGGTGCACTGGAGGGGGATGGGCTGTCCTGCTGCATCAGGGGAAGTTCAGATTGGACATTAGGAAAAGATTCTTCACTGAGAGGGTGGAACAGGCTCCCCAGGGAAGTGGTCATGGTATCAAGCCTGTCAGAGTTCAAGGAGCATCTGGAAAATGCTCTTAGACATACAGTTTAGTTTTAGGTAGCCCTGTAAGGAACAGGGAGTTGGACTCAATGATCCTTATGGGTGCCTTTCAACTTGAGATATTCGATGATTCTATGGTTCTAATAAACAAACATACAAAAGTTAAAGAATCATTTCAAACCTCACAGCTGATGCTTTTATTGAGCACTCAGTACTTTTTCTCCCTTCATCTTCTGCACCCTCATCACATGTTTCCCACGAGATCTCCTAACGGCAATCCACAACAGTGCATGAATAGGGTTCTATGAAGAAGGCTGGAGAAGAGGAAGGAAAAGATGAAGTCCATAAAAAATTTTCAGCTACAGGATGGACTGCATGACATATCATAGACAAATGGGAGCTCACTATGCTAGCATTTATCACTGGACAAGAGGTATGTGGTTGCATAGCACAACCTGCCTTGCCTCTCAGAGAAGTGACAGGTTTTAGTTTTGTTTTCTATTAAAGAGAAATAATCTGATATCCTCACAGATCATGGAATTAAGAACCACCTGAACACAAAAAGGGTGAAGGAACCATTTCATTTCAACTTTTTTGCGTGTTGGTAGATGAGGCAAAACAGCCTTGTGTCAGGATATTAGAACAGGATTTAGGCAACCTTGGTTCAGTTCCATGTTCTTGCAGAAACTTCTCACAAGATCAGGGGTGTGCTCAGCATGGAGTGTTTTTTATCTTTGTTATGGCTCTTAGAAATTTAGGTTTCAAAGTTTGGGGGAAAGTCCATCTTTCTCAGTGGTCAAGATAATTTCTTTTTCTGCTTGAGCAAAGACATAATTTCATATTAGCAGCTGCCTAATGAATGGCAAAGTAATCTTGACATGGTGCTGATATTCATTACCATCTAAAGCAATGCCTACACTAGGACTAATTTGTGTTTGCAGATTACAGCTATTCTCTATTTCACTAACACTGTGCTTTGCACTGGTCTAAATAATCTTCCTCCTTACCTTCCTCAAGCATCTGTACCACCAGTCATGCTACAGTTTTGCCAGTGTACTTACTGTGTCTACACGTGAGGAGCATCTGCTCAGCCAGACATGTTGAACGGGGATCATATTTCTGCATACTCCTGATTGCTGAAACAAGGCTGGCAGGAGGCTGTAGACCTGGCCTGAATCTCTTCAGCCATCTGCTGCTTGCTGGCTTTGTAATCCCAGATCATGCCAAGATTTATAACAAAAGCATTGGCTTTACAGATAAAAACAATTGACAATAGTGGCTTTTTGCACAGGAATGCAAAAATCAGAGAGCATAGTTTCTTTCTGCTGACAGCTTCCTCCAGTCCCATCTGGCATTCTATGTGCTCTGATTGAACCCATATACCATTAGAGGCAGTGACACATGCTAACAGTTGCTGTAGCTTGTGATCCAAATACAACTAGCAAAATCTTTCCTGAATAGTAACTTTGTGCTGCTTGAATGTCTTCTATTTATCTGCCTGAATCTGAAAGTTCTGTTTTAAATACTTTCCTTTTTTTCTTTCTTTTTTTTAACAATTGCATGATGAGTTTAATTACAGCAGACAGTTAAGTAGGAGTTTCAGTAGGATTTCAATCTGTAGACTTTTTAAATGAGTTGCTTTGGACATTGTTTCATTATATTAGGGAAGGTTCTGTTTCCAGGAACTATGCAACTAAGGTGATTGTCCTTTGAGGTGAAAAAAACTGTCACCTTCTGTTTTCTTTTTTTTTTCATCTATTTAGATTACATTTTTACAGATTTTTAACAGAAATTCTGATATCTTCATGTATACTTCTTCAGCTTAATAATCACTAAGTACATGACCTGAATAACAGATCAGTTTAATTTCTGCAATAATTATGCAATCCTAGGTAAAAAGCCAGATGTAATACAAATCCTTTGCAGGATAATCTATTATCCTGCAAACTCTTCCTGATATCAGTGAAAAAGGATTTTTATATTGCTACTTATATGCCACTTCCTGATGAGCCCCAAATACACTGAAGATCCTGATGTGTGACTCCTACTTAGGATTAGCCCATTTGTTTCATATAAGAAAGGGCTGCGATTGCCTGACCTATTTTTATTAACTTTCTTTCTCACTTAACTCTAAGCAACTTTCCTCCTTTTTCTTTTGTTCCTCTTCTTATTCCTCCACATCCAGCTATCGATTTACAACTGCTGCAGGGCCACTGTTTCTCAGAATATGTAACAATGGGTGGTGTTTAATCAAAAAGCAAATAATGAAGGGAACAAAGGCTTCAAAATCAAGCTTTCATGATAAAAGCCAGGTGAAAAAATCTGTCATGGCACACTATAAAATGTAGGTCTTCTACAGAGCTGATGTTCAATCAACATTACACTGTCTCTCTTGCAGGGAGGACAGTTTCTCCTGCAGTGTTGCTGCTAACCCCAGGGCATGGCAGACCTGCACTCAAACATCTGTTTTGACCTTCCCTTCTGTGGCTGCTGGGAATTCATTTGTCCATTCTGTTCCCTTGCTCTCTATGAATGTTTCTGAGGTTTTTTTTTTTTTTGGGGGGGGGGGTTGTAGGTTTTTTTTGTTTGGTTGGTTTGCTTTTTGTTTTTTGTTTAATGGAGACAGAGTAAGTTCAAAAGTTGTGCCTTGGCCTCACAGTGACAGCTTCTGCTGTTACTCTGCGCTGCACTGAACACAATAACAGCAGAGGGGTGTGGGGTGAATGCTACTTTTCTCTAGCCTCTGACATTTAATTTCATCAACTATGATGGACTTGATACCTACAAACCCTGTGTTTTCCAAAAGCCTTTAAAGACAGATAATTACAGTAACTTAGAAAATTTAGTTAAATCAAAACAGTCTTTAGTCAGCCAAAGCAAGATATCAGAAGGAAAGAAGGGTTAAAACAAGAAATGGGTCTCTCTCACACTGCAATCTTTCCTGTCAGTCTTCTGTAAATGCACCTTTGCTCAATTATCTTTGTTTCTGGGTCGAAGAAGAGATTTTGCTTTATACAGTTGCTTTAACACAGCCTCTCTGTATATCTATCAGTGCTTCAGAAAAGGAAAGAGAAAATTTTGGAGTTTTGCAGTTGGTTCGTTTGTGAAGAATTAATACAGTGAAGTGATTGTGTTAATATTGGTTTGTAGAGGTTGTAAGTACATGTTCATTACCAATGCAAGAGAAACTTATTTGCCTTTATTTCTGGAGGTGAAATGCCAGGTGAATTTAATGACTTCAGTAGGGGTTTTTTGTACAATAAAGAACTACAAGACCAAGAAGAATCAGGATGACAAAGATAAGCCATGTTGACACATTATAGGGTATGTGATGGGACGGCACTTTATAAAGTAAGGCTTAATGTCTATGTATACTTTAGTCTCTACATTTGTATTTGTATTTAATGCAATTATATATTGCTCAGGATCAATGACTCCTGATTTAAGGGTCTAACTGCCCAGAATAGAATGATGTTCAAGACAAATTGTTGGTATTTGTTGCCAAACTTGCAACAGTTTTGAATATAAGTTGTAAAAGTTCAAGTGCTAGAAGCGCTAGTGTGATATTCACTACCTATGCTCCAGAATACACAGGATGAATCATCTTACTCTGACTAAAAGCACTACAGTGATAACATTATCCCTCAGTAAAGCACGAATGTGTTTTAACTTATTGTCACTTGACTAAGCTGGTATCATAGGCTTTCTCATCTGCATTTGTTAGAGGAAAGCTATTTGATTTTTTTCCACAGATAACTTGTGTGGCGAAATATATGTGTAGAGGAATAGCTCATAGTGTCCTTCAGACAAAATGTATAGTTTTGTTCAGCTCTCAAGATACATGCAATTACGCTGCTTTTGAATGTAAAGCAGTGAAAATGCATAACTTCACTGATTTCTGTCTTTACCTTATGAAAAGGTGGCATCTGAAATCCATTGCCAATGTATACATAAAATGTGTGTATTGATGTATATTGCTACAATATACTAAAAGACATATGAAAGACACAGCCAAATCTTTTCTTTGCATGTTATCCTTTCTGTTGGCTGTGTGATTAGTAACAAAGATTACAATTTACTCCTTAGACATCAAGAAATGGATCCAGACTTGGAAAGTACATGATACCTGCGTGTGCCCCAAGAAGAAAACTAGCCATTGAGGTTCACGTATTTAATATTTTCTACTATATATGGCAAATTGAGGAGTTAGTGATATTTTTTTAAAATCTTTGACAACTTGCTACAGCCCTATCAGGTGTTAACAAAAGTTGGATCTTAAAATATGCTCAGGTAAAACTAGTATTCTACTGTGCTTAAACAGAAGTGTTTCTATCAATTTTTACCAGATGGTGATTACCCCAAGGGGAAGAAATGAAAACATGGTATATGATCTTTTTTATCTACCACACTCTACAGAATCAAAAATGAGCAGTTGGTTGGCAGCAGCTGAAACACGAAAACCTGTTCTTTTCAATTGCTTTGCAGCACGTGTTATTTCAAAGGTGAAATACCATACCAAGTGTGAGAAACAAGTTACCAGGGTTAGGGAAAGATGACCATAAAGGAATGTCCTTTGATGGAAAAAAACATAAATTATGCTGCAAAAGATCTCAGATATTAAGAATGGTAGTTGAGAGAGGGCAGCTGAAGTGCAAGGTATGTATCACTTGATAGACAGCATTTCCAACAGTACAGTTCATGTATGTGATCTTAAATTCTGATGATTTCCCCACGAAGCTTCATTTTGGGTTCTGCTTATCAATGCAGGAGTAGTAGCCAGCTGAATGAACAGCACTGATAAAGTCAAATAAAACCAAACAGCACTTTGGAGTGCCACAGAGGCAGTGATCACGTCCACCTAGAAAACCCTATCGCACATTGAAAACTTATCTTTCCAAGCAATCCAACTTGACCCAAAACGCTCACACCATTTAAAATCCATGAGCCAAATCCTCTGCTTTGGCAAAGATGCACTCCATCAGTCTTTAGCACAGATAGTGCAAAAGATAGAAAATGTCACCTTTTAATTTGATCTTTTTAAAATATTTCACTGTTTCAGACAACTAACACAAGCTAAAGCATCATAAGGCACATTTGAACTTGGATTTTTTTCCTGAGAGAGCACCCGCAGATGCTGAAAACTGGACAGCACTGAAGTGCCTGAGGTACAGGTACATAATCCAATAATTTGCTAATAGGGGATTTCAGTAAATCCTCCAGCACCCAAGTTAGCAGAATGGGAATGATGGCTTGAGGATATCTTTTTACTTTTTGGGGTTGATAATTCAGACATGTGAAGTGATTTGAATTAAAATAAAAACGGCATCAAATGATTGTGCTTAATTACGCTTCGTAACAGAATGGACTCGAATGTGATTTAGGAAGGTTATAAATAGTCTTACATGAGACACCTAAAGGTCTGTTAATATAGAAAAACTAAAATGAAAATTATTAGTGCTTATAATAAATATCTGTGTTAGGATAAAAAAATAACCACATAGCAATACTGTCACAGTCACAACAATATGTTATTTCAAAAACTGTCAAAACAAATGCAAGTACAAAGCTTTCAAAAAATCCCTATGTTTTGGTAAAATTTTGAAATGGTATATTTCTTACGATTTTGTGTGAGGCAATCTCATTGTTCCTTGGCCTATATTTTGTTGAGAACTTCAGGAAAAAATGACTATATATTCACACTGGAACAAAATTTCAATATCTAAGGGGTTTTCATTGTTTTGTTTGTTTTTTTTTTTGGTGAGTTGTGTTTTGGTTTTCCCCGCTTGATACTTTAAATACTACCTTTAAGAGAGTCTGAACATTAATAAAAAAAAATAATATATGAATTCTCCAGCTCTAATTTGTAAAAGGAAATTTTTGGAAAATATAAGCAGGCGTCATTCTAGACCGATGGCAGTGCGAATAGAGCAATACCCTTTTATTTTTATCTAGTCTTTTATATCATGTTTCCTGCATTATGATTCAGAATACTGCAACATTAAAATTGAAAAGTTAATAATGTTTTGAATAAAGGAGGAAACAGGAGGGAATGCATCTCTGAAATATCTTCTATTTGATGTATCTTTACTTTCAGGAACATACTTTGTGGTACAGTGGAAAGAGACAGAGAATGAGCTTATCGTTCCTAATTCGGAACCTGTACTTTTGTCACTGTCTTCAGTTGTAGTATCCTTGAAAAGTAAGTTTGATGTACACAGAGCAGATTTCAGCTGCAGAATTAGCACACCCACACAGAAGCTAGCCAACTGTCTGCCTTTCATACTGTATGAAAGTTATATATGCTATAAGATATGATGTCATGTATATTTTACATGTATTCACCTAATTATCAGCATCTGGTACAACTGGGATTCATTCCAGGACAAAGAAATGAAGCAGAATGGCACTGCTGGGTGATCCATCCAGTGAGCAGAAAAAGGCAAACATCTGTTCTCCTTTCCTGATCCTCTTTATCTGTTTGATCTGAACGATTAGCAGATCCTACTACTTCCCTTTAAAGGAAAAGTATATGAAAAATGGTTTTCATCCCCGCATAAAGGTCCATTCTGTGTGTTGTTACAGAATCCTGTATATCCTATTACTAGGCTCCTCGCAAGGATCAACTATTGATATATTTTTAAAATTTACATGTAACCTTCAGGAGACCTGGGGACGTGCCATGTAAGCCTGCCTGCGTACTGCAATGTGCAGCCACATGATTTACTTCAAGGTTGACCCAGTGTTTTCATGAGATTTGCTCATGAATAAAAGAAATCTGTGCAAGGTTAAGACAGAATGAGAGGACAGGGCTCTAAGAAGTGACGACCACTCTGTAGTGTTTTTGGAACTGAAGTTATGGCCTTGCCTTTATTGCTACCAAAACTACACATTTAGAGTTCAGGACAGTGAAAAACATTCCCTTGAGGCCAGAGGTCATGATCAGTGTGACCTCTTTTTATTCAAGGAAGTAGTAGCCATCTTATGAAGGAGATGGAACTTACCAATAGCCAAATTTTCCTAGAAGCTGAGGATTGTTAAGTATCTCAGCACTTTCTACTCAGATGAGAGGTATGGCTGTGTTTTTTTTCTAACTTTACCCTTCTAGGTAAACAAATGGATAGCTACATATGACCTTGAAACAAAACACTGTGTTAAAAACCCCCAAAAGCTCCAAATAAAAAACAAACAAACAAAAAACAACAGAAAAAAACCAAACAAACAAACCCAGAAATCTTTACCAAGAAACTACTTCAGTAAAGAAAGCACACACCTTTCTTTGCCTGGGGAGATGATTCACACATTAAATTTATCCCTTAGCATATGCCTGCAAGAAACACAATCGCTGTGGATAGTAGGTAAAGACCTAGTCAGAAAAGAATAAAATAGAGGGCTCAGAATTTGCCTTATATGTTTAAATGAAATATTTTTCATTTAGCTGTACTTCTTAAGAAGCAAGTTAGCTTTCAATAAGCATATAATTTAATTTAATAACATGCAGTCAGACAGGATTGTTATGACATTTCCAGCAAAAACCTGTTACATAAGAGGTTTTTAAGGCCAAAAGAGACCTTTAGCTAATCTAGTCTGACCTCTTCAGTATCATAGGCCATGAAAATTGTTATCATTTTATGTTAGGGAAAAAGTATGGTCAGTTCACAAGACAATAAAAAGTTCTTCATTAATGAACTATGAAGAAGGTCAGTCACTAAAACTGGAGAAGAATGGCTGTAGATATTAAAAATTAAAAAATTAATATCCTATCTAAAAATAAGAACATTGAACACAGGATAAGTCAGCTTCTATTCATAGTGACATATATCCTAATGTTAAACACCTTAAAGGACAACGAATTTCAGTTATTTCACTTACTTCTTCGGTCTTTTTATATACCCCATAAATTTATTCCATAAGACTCTGAAATCTGCAACCTTGTCTTACACTTTTTGTGTTTAGTGCTTGAGTTGTATGCAGCAACATTAATCTTACATGAACTGTAATGTTCAAACTAAGGAATCAAAATTTACGTCTATAAAATAAAAAAGTTTAATCTTTAGGTAGAATAATAGTTACATATGTTACATATGGAATCTCTTTAACATGGCATGTATAAAGTCATTACATTAATAATGATTAACTTTCCCCTATTGAATGATGTTAGTATAACTGGTTTGCAGGGAAACATCAGTCTAACCGCATCAGTTTGTAACTTCCTCAGTGACGTATTAATGGGAAATGTTCCATCTGAACTGTTGAAGTATCTAGAGAACACGAAAAAATGTCTTTTAAATATATAATGGATTTGACATATGTTAAGGGAACTATAGCATGTATATAGACATTCAGGTAGTCACCAAAATGCACGTGAATGAACTCACATTTTCTTATAGATAAATCATGGCAGATCTGA
The DNA here is from genome assembly GCF_963924245.1 of Chroicocephalus ridibundus. NCBI lineage: Eukaryota > Metazoa > Chordata > Aves > Charadriiformes > Laridae > Chroicocephalus > Chroicocephalus ridibundus. The sequence goes on along the minus strand of NC_086285.1, from coordinate 82,580,795 downwards.
TAGCTCAGAACACCCGTATATGTTGTCTGTTGAGTGAGCTCAATGTTCAAAGAAGCATAAACTAGTTCCTCCCTTTCCCTCTCAAAAAAAAAAAAAAAAAAAAATCACAGACAAGTCATCAAAATCATGAAGCTTGAAATAATCCATGCTGAATTTTGTCTTTTGTTCAGAAGTTTTATATTCAGTAGTTGTTTCATTGCTAAACTGAGAATATTGTGAAAATTGCTGAAACAGGACCAAAACCCTGTTATGAACAATTCCTCATAGTTATATTCACAGTATTTTTCCTAACTATTTGTTACGACATAGCTTACTTTTCCTGCAACAGCTTATCTCCCTCTGATTCTCAGTTAGAAAATACATGGCCTCACAGGCCAGAGGGCTTTTATCATAGCTGATAAAATACAAATGAGCATGAACAAAGCCACTATCAGTTTGTGTTTTAGCTCCCAAGGGAAAAAAACTAACCTGAGTACAAAGCATACAAACAGCTTCCCTAATATTCATGGTTCTTGGAGGTTCTCTGTGGTTGAAATGGTATGCGGATATAAAGCAATGAAGCACATCCTTTTGTATTCACCACAACGAGTTACGTCCCTTATTGGTCACTGCTGTCAGAGCTCTGTGGTAGATATGTTCAAAGTGCTGTGCCGCTGAGATTGTGATTAATGGCAGTTATCAACTTGGACTCTCAAAGTGACATAAAACTGATGATAATCAGAGTGTTTATCTAACCACTGATGTATGACACATAAAAAATGGGGAAAATGTTAATGCATGCTGAGCGTCATTAGTAGATTAAACTTTAAAAAGCATTTGTGGTATATTATATTTTGTGATGGGTTAATTATAGTGCTTTAAGCTCCTTTAGCAAGTCATTTGAATATTTTACCCCCATGTAAATGAGTGGCATTTCATAGCTTAACCTATTACGATGTCAGAGGTTGAAAGGGTCCAGAGTGAACGGCAAAAAGCCAGAGCTGCTGACCATGGCAAACACTGAGGACATTGTCACAGAACTTCTCTTTCTTCACCCCCACCTCTGTCATTTATCTCACTGCAGTTGCTAGCCTAGAAGCATGTAGTCCTGGTCCAATTTCACTTCTACGAAGGTGTCTAAGCTTGATTTCCCTCATGCTCACAGGCAAATCTATCTGATTTCAATTTTAAACAAGGATAAGAAGGAATTATTAATAAAATAGATGGCTTAGCAAGCAAGGCAAGGGGATTTTTTTCCCCTATTCATTTGCAAGATTAATTAAGAGCTTTGTAAAATAAAATGGGACCCAACATAAATACAACAAAAATATCATCTGTAACTTTTTGAATAACTGATTGGAAGATGAATCCACAAAACCAGATAAATAATTCTCTGCAAAGTCTATCATCATTCAACTAAAATGATCAAAAACGCTAAATAGCAGATGTGCTCTTGCTTTCCTCTGTTGAAGTAACAAAATTTGCATTCATTTTGCTGGAAACAGAAATGCCACAAGCTGCACAGCCAAAAATGTGGTTATACTAGTCCAAAGGTCAGCAAAATAGTTAACTCCTAATTCAAGATAGAAATTGAATCACAACAAAAGCATCAGCTAGTACAATTGATAGCCCAGGAAGCAGGCCAAATGTCTCTGTCCTTGACTGCATACAAGAAGAAATCTATATACAATATATGTAAAGACAAAATTCCTGTATATTCAATTGCAGGATTCTGATCCAAGGCAATTTTGCCAGGAAACAATTTTCAGAATACATGGAGATTTCCATTTCTGAGGGATCAGTCTTATTGCTGCCATGGAAACAAAAAGAATAAATCCCATGCAAGCTTTTAAAATGCATGTTGGTGACAGCAGGGATAAAGGAAAAGTTAAAACAAACCAAAGTATTAAGTACAAAGGACTTGAGCATTATATGCAAAATGTCGTTGAGCCCCTGCTCTTCTCAGTTGTTCCTCAATTTAGTAAGACTTAATTAGTAAATTATTAGAATATTTCTGAATTTAAAGATAACAAATACAGTGCCCCAGCTGTTTCATTTCACAGATTTGGTGTTTCACAAGACCACATACCAATGCTGAATAAGGGTTAGATTTTCAGAGACGTACGACATAACAAAACCAACGGTGCTAACAGCCAACGCTGTTACTAACCCTTTCAGCACTGTTAGCTGTTAGGCAGCAAACTATACTAGGTAGCCATGAAGTCCTGTCCCTAAGCAATCATGTTTCCTTTATTTCTCAGGAAAGCTGCCTCTGGAGCACGGTGGTCCCGTATTGCCAGTTGCAGCAGCTGGATCCAGGTTCAGGACCCCTTCACAGATTTCCCCTCTAGCAACAGTCTGTGTCTTCCCATTTAAGAGCAGCGGTTCTTTTTTCTGCACCAGCAAGCATCCTTTTTCAATGGCACTTGCTTTCCTTCTCCCTTCTTTAAGTGGCAGGCCAAAGGGAGGACCTGTTACCTATTGTAACTATTAGCAGCAGACCTTGACTGCTCAGAGTCCTTGACGGTCTGTTAGAAGCTCGGTGGGTACCTTTTAGACATAGACAGCCATGTCGGCTGCCTTCAAGCAGCATAATTGGGTCAGGAAGGAGCAAACCCAAGGCATCCTCCCAGTGGAAAACTCATCACTTCTACAGCTGATGGAACCAACTGTCTGGGTCCTGCACAGGGAATATTTCAAAAGCAGTCTGGGAGAGGGATGGGATGCTGCAGTCTGAATGAGCAGGTAAGAAGTGGCTGGTGTACGTTAGCACTCCAGTGATATGTTACCTCCCCCTGAGGTGAATATTAACTGGTCAACAGAACTGGGAAATGATTCATAGCTCCCTGATAGCTAATCAGTGCTCCTTGTGTCAAGCAGATCACAGGTGTAGGAGAGAAACTATTGCTTTTGTGCATTCCCAAGGCAACACATCATCAGAACAAACAGTAGAGGAAGTCAGGGCACTTCAAACACCTTAATGTTTTTGAAGTCACATTTTCTTCCCTGACTGCTCTCTTGTTCACTGATGCAAGGAAGCTGTGACTGCACATAGTGATAGCAAATTATATCTTCACCATCAGCAAAATGAAGATTCAGACACAACAAACAAGTTGGTCCAGGGTAGGACGTAGAGATGTTAGAAAAGCTTCCAAAGAGCATTTCCATCTTGAAACCTGTTGTGGCAAACTGCAGAGGCCCATGTAACTCAATAACATTGAGCAGCATGATTTCCTTTGTGTGCAGGTATGATTTACATTAACCTGGACAAGACTTTGTCTCAATAGTCCATTACGTAATTCCATGATCTAAACATTAATTGATTGCATATCTCCAAATTTCTATTATTTCTTGATTGGCTTTTGATTCAGCTAACCTATGTGGACTCTATACATGCAGCATGTGGACCCATAGTAGTGATGCAATCATTTGGAAAATGACACTACAGAAGTTTGTTCACTGCTATTTGTGGCCTTTTTTTACATATTTCTTATATCTGTTAATATTTGCTGTACGTAAGAGTTAGTTTTATTCTATTTGGAACACTCGTCAATCCAAAAAAAATCACAAAAATATGAATCTGAGAACAGCTTCAATAGTAAAATTGTCCATCCCCTGTACCTGCTAAGACCAAATATATCTGTGTCATTTCAGAAATGTTCGTCTAATGTAGTCATGAAATTTCCAGGAAATCCATACCAGTGTTTTACTGCTATGAAATATTTTTTTTAATCTAACCAGAATGACCTTTGCTGCAGTTTAATCCCAAATCTTCTCATTCTATTCATCACAGACATGGAAACATGCGTTTATAGAGGGCCATTCTGGAAGGTCACAGAGGATGCTCTTCTTTGCAGGAGCTTGTCATGTATCCGAAAAATGTTATGATGGCTTTTCCTCACCCTCTTCAGTCTACTCTTTTCTAGGTCAAGTAGTTGTTCTAGGGGGTTTTTTACCTTTTTTTTACTTTTCTACCTATGTCATGCTTTCTCAGCATGTGTTTCATTCTCATTCTTCTCAGTACTCTCTTTAAGTCATCTACTTCTCTCCCAGCCTGGGTTCCCAAAGCTGAACGTAGTACTTTCCCCAGTGACCAATATATTTACAAACTTGTGCAGTAAAACAGATGGATCATCTTCTGTTTTTCACAAGCAATACCCCCTTGATATGACTTCATCAAGGCTTTCAACACCGTCTCCCACAACATCCTCATAGGGAAGCTTAGGAAGTATGAGTTAGATGAATGGACAGTGGGGTGGATTGAAAACTGGTTGAAAGACAGAGCTCAGAGGGTCGTGATTAGGGGCACAGAGTCTAGTTGGAGGTAACAAGCATCTGTAACAAGTGGTGTTCCCCAGGGGTCAGTACTGGCTCCAGTCCTCTTCAATACATTCATCAATGACCTGGATGAGGAGATAGAGTGCACCCTCAGCAAGTTCGCTGATGACACAAAGCTGGGAGGGGTGGCTGACACACTGGAAGGCAGTGCCGCCATACAGAGAGACCTGGCCAGGCTGGAGGGTTGGGCGGAGAGAAACCTTATGAAATTCAACAAGGGCAAGTGTAGGGTGCTGCACCTGGGGAGGAACCACCCCATGCACCAGTACAGGTTGGGGGCTGACCTGCGGGAGAGCAGCTCGGTGGAAAGAGACCTGGGAGTCCTGGTGGACAACAGGATGACCATGAGCCAGCAATGTGCCCTTGTGGCCAAGAAGGCCAATGGCATCCTGGGGTGTATCAAGAAGAGTGTGGCCAGCAGGTCAAGGGAGGTCATCCTCCCCCTCTACTCTGCCTTGGTGAGGCCGCACCTGGAGTACTGTGCCCAGTTCTGGGCTCCCCGGTTCAAGAGGGACAGGGAACTGATGGAGAGGGTGCAGCAAAGGGCTACCAAGATGATTAGGGGACAGGAGCACCTCTCTTATGAAGAAAGGCTGAGGGATTTGTGTCTCTTCAGTCTGGAATAAAAGAAGACTGAGGGGGGATCTTATCAACGCTTACAAATACTTAAAGGGTGGGTGTCAGGAGAATGGGGCCAGGCTCTTTTCAGCGGTGCCCAGCGACAGGACAAGAGGTAATGGGCACAAACTTGAGCATAGAAAGTTCCACCTAAACATGAGGAGGAACTTCTTTCCTTTGAGGGTGGCAGAGCACTGGAACAGGCTGCCCAGAGAGGTGGTCGAATCTCCAACTCTGGAGACATTCAAAACCTGCCTGGACGTGTTCCTGTGCAACCTGCTCTAGATGACCCTGCTCTGGCAGGGGGGTTGGATCTCCAGAGGTCCCTTCCAACCCCTATCATTCTGTGATTCCGGATTCTGTGTATTTGAGTACGATTTCTGCCTTTTTCGTTATAGCATCGCCTTATTTTCTGATCAGCTTTGTGACATACTGTAACATCGTGTTCCTCTTTAACAGTATGACCAGTTGTCCCACATCCTGAATATTTGCAGATAATTATTCCTACCTGTGTTCTCTGGGTGGTCCTTAAAGATGTCTGCTTTTGGTTTACTGTTATACTTTAACTCCTGTCCATCTCATCCTTCATCTTCACCTTCTTAACTTGCTCCTGCCAACTGATTGTGACTACCACACCTAGATTGGTTTCTCTGGTTTTTATATCAAAAAGTCATCACTGATGAGTAACAAGAACTTGATAGATAGCATTTGTCCTCCTATATTTTGTTTTTCAGCAAATGCCTCCATAGTTAAATCTCCTTTAACAAGAGGAGAATGAGTCAGGCAGTTTTAAGCTTTTTGAACTATCTGAGACTGCCTGTCATGGAAACATGAGTCGTATGCTTTAGTATGCAGGCTAGAAAAATCCCTATCTATTAAGTTTGGTAAATAGAAGTAAGTCAGACATCTCAATACAGGAGCCTGCAGACCTGAAGGAAGCAATGCTTTAGTTGAATTACTTAATGTTTTGAATATATGACATATTTATAAAGTCCCAAGAAGCATAAAAAGTATCTTACTCCATATTCATCTAAAACAAATGGTATGGTTCATTAAATGATGTAACAGTATAGGGAGCAGAAAAAATAATTTATTTATTTATCTTAAGGTTGGTTCTGTAGTTACAAATCCTGTAGATTCTGCTTCTTAATTAACACTGCTATCCTGTGCTGGAAATCACTAGTAAGCCTTGTTCAGCTGATTCCGGTTTCAAGGTTTATAGTAGATCCCCAGCATATTGCCAGCTGTGTTAAGGCTTTCTTTCTGGTATTAGCCAGACTTTCTTCACTTCTGACTTCCTCCGCATATTGGACTTCAGAGGGAACAGTCACATCCTTGATATACAAAGGAATAACTTTTCTTTTTTAACACTATCCTTCCCAAATAGCTCATACCTTTTAATATGAAATCGCTTTCGAGTAATTTTTCTAAGTATCTGTTATGCTTATTAAATCATACTCTTATTCCATATTAAAACTTTTGACACTTTCTTTTTATCAGACATATAAGGCACCAATACACATAGTAGGCAGATAGCCAGACCTGTCACTAATCCCACTCTTCCTTTTTGTTCTTCCTATATCTTATAGCAGAAATTGTTTGTTTATTTTTCTATTTGTGTGACTGTTGTACATGCTTCCCTGGGGTCTTTTGCCAACAGTCACCAGATGCAAAGCTAAGCTCCTCTTTATTAAAATACTGAGCCAATATGCAGAGAAGGTGGTGAAGGGAAACGATAGCTCTCCTTTTCCCTTCCTCTGATCTTCCTAGAAGAATGAAGATGGTGATAAATTGAGATGGTAATGTATCATATAACAACCAACATAAAAAAAAACAAAAAACAAAACAAAACAAAAAAAAAACAACAAAAAACAAACAAACAAAAAAAAAAAACAAAGACAAAACAAGGGACACAGAATCCAAGACAGGAATTTAGGACTAATACATTCTCTGTTTGCCTCTCTATCATTGTTTGCATAATTTACCAACTAAAAAACCTCACAACAGCTCAAAACAAAACAAACAAACAAAAAAATGCACACACACCCCACCCCCCATCTGGTGATTCAGAACTTTGCTTCTAGTCTGATATTTTCATTATGAGAATTTTTGGGTGAAAGAAGTGGGCTTTTTTCCCTGAAAATTCTTATAATTGTCTTTCTATAGAGCAAGGGCAAAAATTACACTCATTGTAACATTAAAAAAAATATTGTTAGAAAAGGTAAAATTTTAATGTAACAAATCAATTCATGTTTTTCCATACCAAAAAAAAAATTAATAATTTCACAAATCAGTAGTATATATTATTCTGCAGTACCTCTGGACCTCACAAGATGAAGTACATTCAAACTTCCATCCAAACATTCAAAAACCTTAGCTTAATAAAACAAATTAAAATGAATTCTGTTACAAAATACTTTAGGGTAAAAAAAATTCATGGTCAAAGTGTGGCAAAAAAAAAAAAAAGAGCAGAATCAAATTGTTTTTTGAAAAATTAGGCTTGCTACATATAACGAAATAAAATTAAACGTAAGGGAAAGAAACCCAGAAGAGGCAGTTGAAACAGAATGACAGAATGTGACTGCAAGGGATTTTGTTTTGTTTTCTTTCTGCCCTTTTATAAAGATTAGTGACTGAATCTTAAACCTGTTCTTTAATTCTGGTATTGGATACAATTTTTCTTAAAAGATCAGGCTACTATTTAATAGGTAGTGCTTATACCAAGACAAAATCTTAAATCAGAGGATTTAATGTTCATTTTTGAGGAATGTCTAAAATGGGCGTGTTTGCAAAAATCAATTTTCCATGCACATGTATGATTATTTGAACTATAATCTATTCTGAAACTTCATTTTTAGCAACCGGTTTCAAAGAAACAGCTAATTACGGATTGTAAACTTTCCAAATGAGCCTTAATGCTATTAAAGAGATTTATTTGATTAGCCTTTAAAGATATATTAGTGGGATGAAATTCCTTTCAGAATTATCTAAATGAAAGTGCATCAGTGTTAGCAAGAACAGAACTCGTTCCACTACATTTTCAGATATATTGAGTCTATCTGCTTGTCATTCTGACTGAGAATTAATAGCTAAACCTGTCCACATAAATTATTTTTAAAAATATTTTATAAATGTAATGGTCTTTAATCTAAAATTTGTACACATACATAAATGTGTCCATATGAGTGCACAATCAAACATATACAGTATAATAACAGAGGCCCCACCTTGAATACTGTGTTCAGTTTGGGGCCTCTCAATACAAGAAAGACATAGAGAGTCTGGAGCAATTCCAGAGAAGGGCAGCAAGGCTGGTGAGAGGTCTGGAGAACAAGTCTTATGAGGAGTGGCTGAGGGAACTGGTGTTGTTTAGTCTGCGGAAAAGGAGGCTGAGGGGAGACCTTATGGAGGAGGTTGTAGCTAGGTGGGGCTTGGTCTCTTTTCCCAAGAAACAAGAAATAGGACAAGAGGAAATGGCCTCAACTTGCGCCAGGGGAGGTTTAGATTGAATATTAGGAAAAAATTTCTTCACTGAAAGGGTTATCAAACATTGGAACAGGCTGCCCAGGGAAGTGGTGGAATCACCATCCTTGGAGATATTTAAAAGACGTGTAGACGTGGTGCTTAGGGACATGGTTTAGTGGTGGTTTTGGCAGTGTTAGGTTGATGGTTGGACTAGATGATCTGAAAGGTCCCTCCAACCTAGATCTGTGATGATCTGTGTATAGAAATTGATATTTCTTATACTTGATATTTGTAGATTATACGTAAAAGTCAATCACATAAATAATAATCATTGAAAGAATTGCCTTTTTTTTTTACTTACCATAATATATGTTTATTTTTAAATTTTATTATCATGGTCAGTTTCAATATCATATAGTTGCTGTGGCTGAGAAATCACTTTCCTTAAAGCTCATGTTTTCATGTGTGTTTCATAGTTTAATAAAATATCCTTTGCCATGAAGTATCTCGTGCTTCTTGTTAATCCAGAAGTTTAAGTTGTTAGTGTTCCCACCTGGTTATCTTCAATTTTGAAAAAGAAGATGTTCTGTACGCACAAGTGTGCTTGTCAACTGGAAAGCAGCATTGCTGAAACAGAATCAAAAGGCTCCACATTTGATGTATCCTGGTGCTTCCAGAACAAATTCCACTTAACAAGCAAAAGGATGTTTTTGATCCCTCTGTTCTCTTCTTCTGCTCATCTCTCATTTCTTTTCTTGCTACCACATTTACTTCCCTGTCCTGTCTTCTTGGGATATTTTGCTTTTTTAACTTCTGAGTTAAAAACATAAGATGTGAAACCTTAATATTTTTTAAATGCCATTCAATGAATTTTGAGCCTTAAATGTAGGTCTTTCAAGTATGAATCTCTTTTGAGGTACATCTTTTGACTGCTAAGGCATATAGCTGGCTGGAGGCATGTAATCTTTAGGTGGGTGTGTTTGTGATTGTTCAGGTGTACCTGGAGATATGTGTTAAGTCAGCATTATTCCAAAGAGGAAAGATAAAGCAACATGAATGTTGATAAAACCTCTATATTTTGTTTTTTATTTTCTTCTGTTGCATATTTCATCAGAACAGTATTAACAACTTTTTGAATCTTATGGCTATTCTTTGTTTGTTCTACACCAAAACCGAACCTTGAATTGAAGTCTGCAGGGTAAGGGGGACAGAAAAGTTATAAACAGCAAACAGTGCAGGCCTCTAAATATTACCTAAGATTGCTTTCCAGTGTCATGATTTTATGATCCAATGTCTTCAAGCCTGCCAGACCCAGGAAGGATTGCCATCTCTCATTGCAAGGGAAGACTCTCCTCTTTCTAATGTGATAAAGCATCCATTCAAAGTCAGATGGCTCATGAAATATTGAAACTTAAACCTGTCACTAATCCAGGACTTAATATTGACTCTCCTGCCTATCCAGCTACTGTAGTTCTCTCTCTCTCACTCTTCACTTCTTGCTCCGAACCCCAGCTGTATAGAAGGGGGAAAGAGAGGGACATTCATATTTGGAGAAAAGGAATAACTACCTTATTTTGGGCTCCAAAATGCCTTTTGAAAGATTTCAAGAGTTCATTTTAAACAGTGTCTCATTGTTCTTATTATCAGAGATGAATAGTATATAGCCCCTTTTAAAATGATCTTCAAAACAATGCAGGAATTTTTGAGTCTTTTTTTCCCTACAAGATAGAGCTATAGTTAAAAAAAGGAGGGATAAAAGAAGAAACTTAAAAGTCAGGAGTTCAGCTGAGAGGCAGTTTGTGTATTTAACAGGTTTATGCAAATCTCAAGAGGATCAGTTAGAGGCTTAATTTTTTTTAATTGTTGCATTTAAATGATGAGTGAATTAAAATGTGCTGAAAGTAGCTCTGATAATTTATGCATTACAGGCTCTAAAAGCTTTTCTGTAAAAAGAAAAAAAGTTTTTCATTCATGTCAGAAAAATAATTTAACTGTATTCTCCTACAGTGATACGGCTGATAGTAATCAAAAGGCTTAGTCTCTCCAGAGGGCTCTTTATGGACCTTCACAGAATGTTTTATGTCCATCCTGTTAACATTGGACTCATGTCCACACCATGAACGTAACCAAATAATCATTCTTTACCAGTAGTTGTAGCCATTCACTGGTAAACGCTCCAGGGATTAAGAGAAGCCGAGTCTAAACTACACTTAAAGATGTTGATAGATGTGACAACTTCAGTGTAAAATCGAATCACCTGGAGAAGCAGGACAAGGCAAGTGTTTGCTCTTCCACTTGCAGGGAAGAACAGCCTTTTTATCATGGTACTGACGTAACTGTGCTTAAAAAGAACTGAGTACAGTAAAAGTTCAGGAGGCTGGTATTCAGATTTTCTTTGGCAAGTTCCTTCATGTCTCTATGCTTCAAATATTTGTCTAAAAATTGGGCTAATGATATTTCTTTTCTAGGCCATATTTCAACAATTAGATTACCCAAGAAAGGACAACCTTAAGAATTTTGACAATTTGAGAACAGTGAGGGTTTTGTACTCTATTCTAGTTTCAGGAAACTAATGTGATAAAGTTGATAACAGCAGAAGTAAATGGAATATAATCTCTGGTATTATCATTATACATCAAAGTTTATCTCCTTCAATACACGCTAAATCACACAAATCTAAAAATAAACAAGTATCTAAATTTTATGCATTCTAACTTTTTTAATGTATTTCTTGGCCTCCAGTTATTAAATAACTATATATTCTTCTAGTGATGTGCAAGGAAATTAATAAAGATTAAGCACCTAGCTGTCTAAACATACATTTATCAAGCAGTCTTTTAATAATCTGTCATATTTAACAATATGTAGAAAGATATCCCTGACCTCACATTAGAGTATAAGTCAGTTATATATCTATACACTAGGTAGAGAATGAAAAAAAGTAAATTTGCTGTGATGCCAGCCAAAAATGTGTGGTTTAAGGACATGGTCTCTGTTGGAAACGTTAGCTATTATGTGACTCTCTGAAATTATGCTTTATTTAGCTATTATGTAATGTTAGAAACATTACTCTTTCTAGAGAAGGAACTGGTTATTTACCCATACTAAATAAATTCAGATTGTGAGGAAAAAAGAAAAAAAGATAGAAGTGTGATTGAGCCTCATGCTAAAAGAAATTTTGCAGGTGCAAATTGTCTTTGCAAACTCTCTCCTTTCAAAGTATGTGTCTCTAAACTACTCATGTCTAGACCTAAAGATACAGATTTGCTCACTTCAAACATAATTAACTGTTATTACAAGAGCAGGAAGGACATGGAGGAGAAGAGTTCATAGCTATACTGATGGGGAGAAAGGGCTGTTGGAAAACCAAGGGCAGAATATGTTTCTGAAGGGATGGCTTGGGGAGCATTTGGGGATGCAAGAAGTAGCTGAGGCGGAATGGGGAATGGTAAAAGGTTGAACAGCACAGACAGCAGGAGCAGAGTGAACTTGAACCTCTTCTCTGCAATCCCCCAGCTTTGGTTTACTCAGCTCAGGTGGGAAGAGATTCCCCCCAAAACTCTGACTGCAATCCGATTCTTTGTTTTGCCCTTCCCCAGATGCTCTCAGCAGCTCCATAGCTCCTCTCCCTTTCCTTCCACAGACATTTTTTTTTTCCACTGTCACTTCAGCTAAAGCAGAGAAAATTTTATGTCAGCCATACCTTTCACTTTTTCATCTCTTTAGCTTCAGCTCACCTCAGGTATATCTAATGTTTCTAGTGAGGGATGAAATTTATGGAAGTATTTGGTTTGCACATATTGTCTCTGATGATTTGCATCGTTGTACCTTAGCTAGGTTTAGCTTTGTTTGAGCTTTTTTGTTTGTTTATTTGTTTGTCATGACATGGACATGCGAGCATATCAGCCAGGTGGATTTCTTAGCACACATATACATCTAGTTGGTTAAATAAATGATGCATAGCTGTTCCTTGGACCACTAGGATTCTGTTTCAGAAGAAATGCCTGTTGTGTGGCAAAGGCAAAATAAAGATTTAGCATGCAGAAAAAGACTAGTTAAAAGAAGGCATGATTGGCATATTCTGCTCAAAGAAGCCATTGCTTAGTTTTTTTTGTTCACTGAAGCAGGAACAGGAACAAACCAAAAAAATCTCTTCCAATACAAAAACAACCCCCAAAACCAAAATCAAACAATATCCCTCTGCCTCATAGTATTTTTACTAAAGCACACAAGGAGACACGGCTATTCTGTGAGGGTGGATGTGTGTGTGGTAATCCATAACCCCTAACACCTCACAGGTTTAGGAGAGCATGTACATACTAGACTGTGTTTGTACAAAACAGGGTGTTTACATTTGTGTGTATAGAGGGACAACCTGCAGTCCCCTTAGCTTTTGCTTTAGCAAATCCATATCTTTTTACTTCAATGTAGCCTTCGTCTGCTAGTTAAACCTCCAGGAAGCCATCCAGAAGGCACATAAAAGGAAATGTCCTTTCCTCAGCTAATAATGTCTAGCAAGTCTAACCAACTGGTGCACTAATGTATTAATACACAGTAATTTACTTTTTTGCAGAACTAATTTCTTCTCCATATCGCAATATCTGTGTCCTGCTTCAGAAGTGTCGGGGAACTTCTGTACTTCATTCACAGGCTCTCCAACCCTGTGACCGTGCACTCATACGGTTAACTATGCCATGTCTCACCTCTGACCTTCTGAAAAGATTAAGTTCTTTTCTGTTTCCTTGTTTTTCAGCACATTTATTCCCCTTCTTTCCACTCATTTAACCTTTAACTAGCTCCAAGATACACTGCTTAATTATGATCATGGTAGTGGGTGACCTGAGGCTTTTCTCTGGTTAACAGGACTGACCTTTACTTGATTTGCCTCCACCTCACTGTTCTTGACTACCAGTGCTACAGGGAAAGTGAAGCAACTCGTTTTGCTAAAGCAGGGAGGAAAGTAATAATAAAAATAGTAATAGTGATAATAATGAAAAACATCAGCCTGGTACAATGGGTTCCTGCTGCTTTCACAGCCTTCATGAGTTGTACTCACCCTTAATTATTCCCTGCAGGTTGACTGACTAAACAGCACTAGTGTGAGAAACAGCCCACAGAGCGGAGTGAGGTTGGTGTTTCATGTTTACCAACCATCAGACATATTATGGCTAGGGAGCCCTTTCAGCTCTGACAAGGTGGTGCTGCTTAGTAATATCCAATCTGCTCCAAGTCTGATGAGTACATTGACAAATGACATTTACAAAGACTAAAGAAAGATCTGTAAAAAAAAAAAGAAAAGGGAGGAAAAAAGAGTACAAGCATGGTTTTCCCAAGTCATTTTACTTTTGCATGTCAACAAAGTGCTTGTTAAAAGGAAGGAAAAAAAAAAAAGGAGCTCTGACAGATCAGAGTTGCATGTGAAATTTCACTGTATCAGATTCCACAGGCTGGATGTTGCAGTTGAGACGATGAAAAAGGAAAGAAGTTCCTGTCTGGTTCGCATTTGTTTTTCTGCACAGCGGTTCTGTCATAATGGCTTTTCAGTGTAACCAGGCTAATCTCTTAATTTAGAAGTTTGTCAGTGTTTTTGCATGTTACATGTAATGATTAATCCCTAATATCATGATCTGAATTTCTCTGATTCAGATTATGTTTCCTGAGTTTAAAATAACTTGCCTTCATTCATGACAGGAAACATTTGCACATATCTTTGTAAAATGTTTAGCTGGCCTACATCCCTAACTGAAACCAGAGGCTCTCTGAATAAAACAAAATCAAACAGGTGTCTTAAAAAGCCCCTGAAAACTCTAGGGATATATGCTGCACTTTCTTTCTTAGTTTGTAAAAGTTTTATTGAATGAGCAGTTGAATTAGCATGAAAGCATTTCACAGAACAGGAAAGAGGGAGATAGATACTCACAGAAATAAAATTTCATGCAACTTCAGAAGACATCCTTTGAAGCAGGTCTTTTTTAAATACTGAGAATGCTACCATGCTCTTTAGAAGGAAACGGAAGGCTGAATACCAAGGGATAGTGCTTTATATTAAATATTTTATACGCCGGAACATATGGTACGAGGGAGATTTTAGAGTGGTAGAAAAGTAATTACATTAATAAAATCATGTCTCTGTGCTAATTGTACAAGGAAGTTCAGGTTAGAAGAATAACCTTCTATTTAATGTATTCATGATGTGTGTTGACACTTGAACACGAAAGAGTAACCAGATAAGGGGCAAAACATATGGTTCAAGGATTCCCATTAGAAGCTGAAGGAGCATTTTTGTCTCCTCTAGCCAATACCCCTAGAAATCCGAACCAGAGTGAGGGACATGTCAACAGAAATGCCAAGACACTGGCACAAGATTGAATGTTATCTAATCTTGGTTCATAAATGGTAACTGCAAGAGTTATCTTTTGTTGAAAGCTCTTCTCTACATTTGCAGTAGTTCTGATCAGGTTTTTTTGGTTCATTTTTCTCTGTCTCCTACAAATGCTGCTTAACTTAAGAGAACAGAATTAGTACCATTAACATCAATCACAGGTGATCCAAAAGGGAAACCTAAAGTAATATTGTGAGTCTTGAAATGATTCAAAAGTCATGAGATTTTCTAAAATAGTTACTTTGATACTTTTAATTTTTTATAGGTTTTTTTTTTTGGTTTTGGTTTGTTCTAATTTTTACTGTTAAGGAAAACTTCTGGATTCAAAACTATGAAATCTCTAAGTGCCATCTTAGACATGCATGCAAAAAGATCCCAACAATTCTTCCTTCAGGAATTCCACTTGCAATGCTTACTTACCTTCATGTTTTGGATATCATTCCTCCCCATCCTCTTACACGCTCACCTGCAGCATTAGCAGTGCTTCTCTCTAACTCTTAGAAAACTAGTATCTAGTGTCTATTCTCCTCTCCCTCCTGCCCCAGATCAAAGAGGAAGAGTCATTTCACATGTGGTCATGAATGGTGTTAGCATAATTGAAAATAAAAGCAGGTAGTAGTGGTTTTTATTAATTAATGGGAGATGGTAGATGTGCTGAGTAAAGTTTGACAGCTTTGTATTATCCTTTCATAAAAAGCTAAATACTCCTTAACACCTAGGTTTATGATAATGAGAATAATAACAGTTGGCAGGACTGCAGAAAGAAGTGTAGTCTCAGATAAATAGGTAAAGCACTCTGCCAAGAATAAGGAAAAGGAAGGAACCATACAGTTCTACAATAGTTGGAAAAGCCTAAAATAAAATAAAATATAAAAAGCCAGGGGTCAGAAGAAAGGTCAGATGTTAGGTTACAGCAACCCCTTCCAACACTTCTGAGAACATAACAAAGAAGTGAAAATCTTGCCTTCGCTGGAGTCCTTGAGAAAATCAAACACTGTCCTAGTGCCCCAGGCAGAGTCAAGTTTTCCAGAAGAGTCTAAGTAGAGGGCAAGTTGGGACCAGAGGGA
Source organism: Chroicocephalus ridibundus (assembly GCF_963924245.1). Classification (NCBI taxonomy): domain Eukaryota; kingdom Metazoa; phylum Chordata; class Aves; order Charadriiformes; family Laridae; genus Chroicocephalus; species Chroicocephalus ridibundus. The sequence goes on along the minus strand of NC_086285.1, from coordinate 82,564,946 downwards.
ACAAGGGAACAAGTTTTATTCATTTTTTAGCTATGCAGCTGTCAGGGCATGAATTAATATTACTTACAATTGCTGTTATTTTAGCACATTTTTATTTGCAAATAATACATTTGTTTTGCTTAGTTGATGCTCTTAATGCTTGGAACGATTTGTGTCTGTCCTTTAACACGTGACTGCTGGGAAAAGAGAAGCCTTTAAATAGTCCCTAAGCAATTTAATTTGACGGTATTGATCTACATTTTTTAATTGATTTGAACAGCATTACAGGAACAGCATTCTGTATTTTGCCATTTGAATTACTGTCTTGTTACTTCACTAGAGTCTAGACACTGTCTCAATTTCCAAAGGGCATGGGTGTCTCTGATGATGTCTTCCCACAGAACAGTACCGATCAGTTCCGGGTAAGGTACTTTTGCCTGTCCATTACTAGTTATTTGATAACTTCATCTGCACGGTCACCAATTAAACTTTACCTGCTTTTATAATGTCTCATATTTACTGTGATGTTTTCATGTTGCTGTATCCTTAGAGATGGTTTAGACACGTGACAAAAACAGGCTGCTGGTAGAAGCGGCTCTTGCCTGCTGGCTAGCCCAAATTCAGGGAAGCCTCTCCACACCATCAGTGGGGTGGGTGCCTGCCCTGAGGACCCCCAGACCCATCTGTTTGTCCCAGAGCGTGTTACAACCCTTCAACTGGACTCAAAACCTGCCTCACCTGACCAGCCAGGAGGAGTCATTTTGGCCTTCAGTCCAGTCTTGCCCACAGCCATCACCCCGCAGTGTCCATGAAGGGGGAAAAAAAAATAAATAAATAGCCACACAAGTGTTGCCTTTGCAGGGATGTGGGCATTTTTTGAGTGTGCTGAATCATGCCAGGGCTGTCCTGGCACTGTGGTGTCACACCTGAAATCACACTTTGGGGCCAAAGCGTAACAGACACGGCCAGCTTTGGGCAATTCAATATTACCTTTAATTCCTTTTTCATAAAGTGCCCGTGGACTATGGAGCTGTGTGATAGTGTTTGATGGTAGAAGCTTTACCATTATCTCCTGCAACATTAATTTTTCCACAAGATATCACTATGGGATTCCTTCATATACAAATTTAAAAGTTACATAATTTGTCTTTTTTAAATCTAAAATAAGACTGTGAAACACAAAGATTCATAATACCTTTTTTTTTTCTCTTTTTGTTTTGAAATCCAAACCATTGTACAGGATTCTAGAAATCAAATGAACAAGAAAAGTATCAAAATATCCCAATTTGAACAAAACATGTTTTTCAAAATGTTTTCTCTTCATTACACTTTTTGTTTCTCTTTTTCCACCTTTTCCTTCAAGATTTTTATTTCTATATATTAAACAGATTTTTTTATTTGTTTTTAATGCTTATTGACTGAATTAAAAACAAAAAAAAATATTTCCAGTCTTACTTTGCAATCAGGAGCAGTTTTCTAGTTAACAAGTTTATAATAGTGACCAAATTGTAAGATATGTTTGTGTTACTAAATGTGCTTGTATTGGTACAGAAGAAGTGATGGAATAAGTAGTAAGGATTTTAATAAAAAATTTTTAAAATTTTACTGTGCATATATTGCTTGCAACTTTTTTTTTCTAATTTTTTTTTTTCATTCTTCTAAAAAGATTTATAATTTTATGGTCAATATTTGTTAACATAATACTTATTTTTTCCAGACACTACATTTCTTTTAATTTCCTTTCTCTCTGGACATCATCCAAAGTTCCTTTAAGTAAATGGAAAAATTGCCCTTGCTTTCAATAAGCTTTGCAAGTGATTCAGTAACTGAATCACTTACTATTGACCTCATTATCTTCCTACCATTCCTCATTGTCATTTTTATATTTTGTCTTTGTTTTTCCAAGTTCATGTCTTCCTCTGTTCTTCTGAGTAAAAAAGTCTTGAGAACCATAAGTATTATGGCTGTTATGAAGGACATGTCTCAAACAAGAACCAAGGAACCTCTATACTTAAACAAACCATCAAAAATTCAAAATTGACTTGAGCTACCTGTCTTATTATCATTAGGTTTTCCGGTGGTTCTAGGAAGAAAATATAGGAGTAGTATGTAATGGTCAAGGAGATTTTCAAATCTATACATCCTCTGGTGTGTTTAAATGGTTATTTTATATCGATTTATTTTCATGAGAAAACACTGTTAGATGTATTTGCCAAAATTCAGGGGTTGTTATCTTTACAATGAGAACAGAGATTCCTTGGTTAAGGAATTAATTTTTGCTTGCCTTGAATCACCATCCTTCCTGTTCCCATTCCCTTACTGACGTGCTTTAGGCCAGATTGGCCAACAACAAGACAACAGATGCTCTCCCCCCCACCTCTTGCTCCAAGGAGAGGAGGAGTAGGAATAAAGAGATTTATGAGTTTAGAAGGAACTAAACTACTTTAATGACATATTAATAATAAAATAAAATAATGAAGTAGATAAAATATATACAAAACCATATCAAGCTCCCAGGATGACTCAACGGGAGGCACTGGGGAAGTCCCAGGCTGGACTCGGCAAGGGATGGGAACTGGATTCCAGAGCTGGAGTCAGGAACACACAGATTGGGATCAAAGGCAAACAGACAAGGTCCTCCTTGGACGCTGGCCTTTGAAGAAAGAAGGCTGACCCTTTGAACCCTCAGCTTTTATACTGAGCATGGGGCAGATGGGATGGAATACCCTGTTGGTCAGTTTTGGGTCATCTGACCTGCCCGTTCCTCCCCTCTACACTTTTCCACTTCCAACACTTCAGCGGAGCAAATAATGAAATTAGATGACCTTGGTTGTTATAGCAATGAGGATAAGCAAGAACCTCTCTGCACACCGTTTCTCGGCATTAACTATAAACATAGGTCTTACCACTCTGAGAATGAACAGTTTTCTGCACGATATGCTGTTAATTTCAGAGACCTAGAAGAGGCCTAGCTAAGAAGTAAAATTACTGAACAGAAAGTTGGTTCTGTTCTACCTCAAACCAGATTCCTTGGTTAAGGAATTAATTTCTGCTTACCTTGAATAATCATCCTTCCTGTTCCCATTCCCTTACCCTTCCCTCTTCCTTCTTATCCCCTTTGTCTTCCTCCTTTTCCCCTTTTCTTTCCCTTTCCCTTATGTCTTCCTTACCCTATTATGTATTTAACTCACAATTTTCTGATAAAACTTTTGAAAAAATATCTTTGTGAAGGCAAAGAAAGAGAAAAAAAAAACACGACAAAAAAACCCTGAAGACAGCATGAGAAGGAATGGTAAGAGTAGCATCTGCCATAATACTACAAGCAGGAAGAGTTAGTACCTCATTTATTGTCAAAATGGAGCATATGGACAGCATGGTGTGTTGTCATCAGAACATGGTGTTAATTAAAGCAAACATAAAGCATAACATGTTTTTAGAATTGACAAATCTACAGAGTCTGGTAAACGTTTTTTTTTTTAAACATGTTGAGAATCAAAGATTTTTCAGTGACAAATTTAGGGCTCTTTGTGCAGTCTTTAGTTTCGTAGGTTAATTAGCAACTTCACATTTTCCATGAATGAATATTTTGAGTTCTTTATATTCCATATTTAAGTGAAAAGCCTTTCATGCAGATTGGACTTTACCCTGTAAGCTGCTCATTACATGAATACTTAGTAAAAGAGTGAGTCTTAATAACATGAATAGCTCTATGTATTTTAATAGGATTTTTTCTCACAGGTTGGAGTTCTTCAGGATCACACCCCAATGAAATAAATCAATAAATGAAACATAAATAATATTTCTGAGAGGAATTTGCCAACATTAGTAAAAAAACAAATTAGCACTACTTAGCTATAACATTTATATACTCAATATATGACTAATATATTCATATGAAGTTTACTGGTGGTAACAAAAGGCAATTCGAGACCCATTATTGTTCATTCCAAACAACACCAACATAACCCCCAGCAAACCCCCAGCCCCAATAGCTTCTGAGGCTGTGTGTGAAATACTGAGGAAGAGAATTGAAGACATAAGCGCAGTAAGAATTTCATTAAATTCAATAGGAATACTAGAGATTCGTTTAAGATAATACATTTCTACTGGGGAGAAATGGCAGAAGGACTTTATTATTACATTATAGTCTGTGTTTCACACATTTTTTAATGTAATATTGAAGGACAAACAGCTCCTGTGGGTCCTCACTATCCATAACCTTACTTTAAGAGATGCTGAGCTTAACATAAAACTGAGTGTAGTAATCAACTTTTTATCATTCCAAATTTTCAGGATTCCCTTCATTTTCCTCTCATAAAGGTTTTCTTTATAATTCGTTGTAGCACCTAGCTGTTTCAATATACCAACTATACTATAACATTTAACTTGACAAGCTCTTCTCATCATCGCCGCCACCACGTTCTGGAAATGTATTTCTGCAATGTGTGTAAAACGTTCCATTGGTGTCATTCGTGGCTCTGACATTCAGTGGTATTAGGTTCTACAACCAGTTTTGCATTCAGTTGACACTATTGCTCAGGAAATGGATCACCTCCTTTTTCAGTTCCAGAATAGCCGTTTGCCTTTTTTATTTGCCTTTAAGTGGGAGAGCAAGGAATATTTGAGAAACAGATTACTGTGTATCTTTGCATAAGCCTTAAATCTGGCTTCCTGAGAACTTTGATATGTTCTGTAAAAGGTATATTATGTGCCCTATTTATGCTTGTAACTTTAACTCACACTGTATAAATTAGAAGAAAGACTGTAAAAGACTGAGTGCAAACTGCAGAATGTTGTTTTTTTCTCTTTCTTTCCAAAGCTGAGCTCTTTTTTAAAGTGTCTTTTTTCATCTTTATCTTGGGGCAATAGTGCTTATTAGAATATTAGGTCAATCTTCTTATAAACATGCCTTGTCATTTAAACATTTCTTCTTTCTTTTCCTTGTTGGAAATCGCACTGTTATCATTCTCTGTTGAGTAATTATTATAGATGCATTAGTAAAGACCAATCCTGAATTTTCCATTTAGTAAGATGCCTGGTCAAACACAAAAGGAATGATATTTGTGTTCTCCTTCCTTCTTCCCCCCCAAATACGTGAAATTATCCCATCTCAGTAGCATATGAAAGAATGACTAGAGAGCAGGTTTTATAATTTGTCACATAAAATTAATTTAATAAACAATTTATAATTTTATTAAGGTGACAATCTTTTAGGTGATCATTTGGTTCTATGACAAGTCATTTCTTTTAACAACCATCTCTCACTTTCTCCCGTCATCTACTTTTTCTTATACCCTCATTCTTTTTTAAATGTCATCTAGTCTATGACCATTTTCTAAGAACAATTACTCACTAAGCCTTCTGACAGGGATCAGAGAAACACAGACCTTTGTTCTTGCCCCTACAGTCTCCCAGTGCCCTGTGTGGCTGAGATTTCATTCTCAGTGATGGGCAGGTCATTGCTTCTCTTGGCTTTTTGAGTGATCTTTACTCTGAGATATGGAAACTCTTGATCTATCCCTTTAATCTGAAATGCCATCAAAAAGACATCTGAGAAAGAAGCAGCCATCTTCACCCAATTGCACGATCTGTAAATAAGTGTTCATACATCTTAAAAACAAGCCTCACCCCTGATTTTGTTGTGTTTTCCTAAAAGATTCCTAAAACAAAGATGGTATGAAGTTGTTTTTCTCACAAAAACTCTATCTTCATCTAACAGTCTTATTTATACCTCCAGACTTGTATGGCATAAGGGAATATAATGACAGACAAATGATCTAAATAATTAATGTTAAACCTCCTACATTATATGACTCAACATCTGGTACATTTACAAGAAGAAAACATTAGAATTTTTATGAGAAGAGTCTCTGTTCATTCACTGTAACTAATGTTTAGGATCTAAACATACTGTCATGTTTGTTAAGTTTAGCTATTACCCAGTCTCCTTCAGGGCTACACTGCAAAGAAAACATGACCGCATGTCTTTATTTGTTGGATGTGCATGTTCTCATTGGCATACCTCATATGGAAATTTATGTATATTTTGGGACCCAAAGCTGTTGAACCAGTCTCACTTTAAAAGAAAATCAAATTCTCTATGTTAAAGAACTGAATAAGAGATAATACAATGGGAGACGATCAGACAATACCTTCAACTTAATTCCGCACATGTTATGATTTTTTGAAAGTGCTGTGATAAACAGTGAAACAAGGTATTTAGAAACCCCATAAAATTAACAGACTTAAAATGCTTAATCAGGTGCTGATGGAAATATTTGTAATACTTTTCAACAAATATGAAAATCTACTTGTGAAAGGAAAAGTAAAGCAGGGCCTAAAAATTAAAAAGAAGTCACTGGCATATATTATTTGTTGTGAAGAACCATAAGTTCTTACATATTATTGTTTATTAGTGATTTTTTATAAACCATAAAATATATGGGCTATTATATACCACTTTCTAACTGAATTTGCCTGCCTTGTTATTCTCTGACCAGTATTCTAAAGATAATCTTAAAATACCTATAACACTCACCTAAAGATAACCCTAAAGTAAAAAGAAAGAAATCACAGATTTATTAAAATCAGTGTTGTTTTTTTTTTTTCTTTAAAAATAAAAACAAAAAGGAGCAAGCAGGTGAGCTATTACAGACATAAATGAAGCACCAAAGTAGGAATTAGAAGGGCAGGGCAGAGCTTATCACATGCTTGTCCACTGCTGACAAAACACTGATATTCACAGCAACCGATTTCCTTTTCCCTCTCTTGCTCACATACATCCTTCCAGATCCAATGTATGTTTTTGCTTTGATATGAGCTTAACGTGGGGGGAAACCCCTGCCAAAATGTATACATGCATTTACAAATTATAGAAAATAATTATCTTTTAGAGCATTCCTCCTTCACATTCCTCTGATGCTCACACTAGCCATCACATACCCTCCGTTAAGAAAATATCTCGTCACCCATGTACATTACTAAACATATCAGATACATTCAGAGCATTACTGAGCTGTTAAAGGCATCATCCACAAATGTATTTGGTATAGACAATCCAAGCCTAAATCATAATTCCTCCCCTGTGTATCTTAAAAATGTAGGCACGTTTGTATTGACATAATTACAGATTTAAAAAGATAATTTTAGTTTTATATAGTTTTATATAGATTTAGTTTATATGGATTACACAGAATTTATATACAACACTTCCTGAAATTATCTAGACTTTTAGACAAGAAAGCATAATTTAATGATCTGAATGTGTTTCTCTGCTGGATTGCTAGTCCTGGGATATTGCAGGTCTGATAATTCTGTAATGATACATAAGCTTCTCTTCATCATTTAGTATTTACCCATGTCATTTTTCTTAATTCCACTAATCTGATCACTGCTTTCACACTCAGTTACCAAAAGAGACTAAAATGCTAAAATGAATATGTTAATTTTTAAAAACTGTTGAGAAAGAAATACTTAGTGTATATCACGCATAAAAAGTATTTGCAGCATTTAGAACCTACCCGTTTTCTGGTATCGCCGCCAAGTGAAATAGATTTTTACCAATTTGCATTCTATTAAAGAAATGCCCCAAAAATAAAATTCTGAATGTACTCATATTTTCCCCAGAATCTAGAAAAATCAAAGATGACTAATAGGGAAATCAGTGCAGCCAGTGCTCCAACTCCAATACATACAGGTGAAGTGTTGTCATGGCTTGATAGAGAAGGAAAAAATTTCTTTCTGCAATTTCTCTTTACTCAGCAATTACCTTATAGCCAAGTGAGCAGAAAAACGCACATTTTATATGGAAAATACAGTACTTCCTTTCCTTGTCTTCCTTCCCAATTGGCTGTTAAATGAGAATCCATAATAAACCTGCTCAGCATGCTTAATCTGTGGCAAAGGAGTTGCAAGAAATTATACTACTGTACAATATTAACAGGAAACCTAAGGTTTTGTGGTTTTATAATTTTTCCCCTGACCTTGTAGATACACCTGTGTTAGAAACTTGTTATTTTATTAAGGGTGAATATTTACAGTTGACCTACATTTCTATTTCACTTTGTCAATTTACAGGGGGTTGCTATTCTGACTGGAAGTAATCACAGAATTAGAGTTGGGTTTTTTATTTCCATGACCAACAATGGACCACTAGCTATCTACTTCCAGGTTGCAGAAGCCATTTCATTTGCGTGATAATATATGAGAGCTCTAAGCTTTCATTAAAAAGGAAATTACAGAGTACAGTCATTTTTTTCTGTGAAAAAGTTGTCCTTGTTCAAATAGTTTCAAATTTATCGACTAAAGTAATTTTTGTTTCTGAACTCCAAATACATCCAAATCCACCACAATAAGTAACTGAAAAAAAACCCCTAGAATATTAAATGAGGCTATGCTATTGCAGATGTAGAAATAGGTCAAGTTAAACGTGCACAGATCCAGTAGAATAAATAGGGATATGCTGATTTATATCATCTGACATTTCTAGCCATGAATCTTTCTTAGCTTTTGCAGAGTCCCTTTCTACATCAAAGAAATACATGCAGTGCTTCTGAAGGAGACTAAATAAGGGACAGGGACCAAAAGAAAATAATTGTCATAATTGAACTTGGAATCACAGGAATAGTGTGAAAATAATTCATATCCAGGAAATGTTCCATCAAGGATGCACAGGATGTTAGTACCCATGGCAAAGTGTTTTTCAGATTGCCATTGTTTTAGAGAGCAGATTTATCTGAAAAGGAATTACGAAGAACAGCTTTCCCAAAGTAGTAAAGTAGTGAACTAAAGACTACACAAAAAGAATTGCTTCACAAACATACATGCTTTTACATGCCTTTTACCACAGGAAAACTATTAAAGTTAGGAAAGGGTAAAGTGGATTACCATCCTGCTTGTGTATGAATACAATTATTAATACATTATTATTGGCACTTTAAGAAGTAGAAATATTTCAAATATTAAAAAAATTCTCTTAATTCTTCTGTCATAAGTTTTCTCAACTTCAAAGAGGCTGAGCATTAAGCCAAGTGTGGTTCTATGTGCCCCTGGATCTTGTGGCATATGTAGCAATCCAAATCTATCTTGCATGTGCACTCCTCTTCTTTCAGAACCCTTGTTCTGCAACCAACACTGACAACTGGTGACTTCTCTTGCCATGGTCTTTGAAGAAAGCTTGTTGTAGGTAGGTCCCTCAATAAGGATGAGGAAAATCCCCATGAGCACGGTACGTTTGGGCTAATTTTCTAATGGTTTCCCCAACCATTCTTTAAAAAAACAAAGGCCCTAGGGGCCACTCAGGTGAGACAGAGGCCAAGGCTTTCACTTTTGAGATTACATGGGCCCTAATTCTGCCTTTAATCATATTTGTATATGTATATTTTGACCTCAAAGGAGTTTCTTATACAAGGATCAAGGATTTGATTTGACCATAGCAGAAACAGAATGAAGACTTAAGTCTTCATTAAGTCCTCCAGGCACTTAATGTGCCTGGCAAACTTTATCCATTAGTAACTCCAACTACAAAAAAAAAAAAAAAAAAAAAAGATTAATCAAAAAATTAATTTCAGAAACACTGGTGCCTGCAATCACCTGGCCTACTGTGCTGTTTTTAAACATAAAGTATAAAAATATTTTTCATTTGTAACAAAAGCCCAGTTGATCTGAAGATCAACCACACACTGGAGAATCACAGACACCACCATACATTGGAGAATCACAGAGCACTGACATTTTTACAAAGCCACTCTTCAGAGAAGAACTTAAAACATGAGATTATGCCATGGTCTAGGGCCTTCACTCCAGTGAAAGTTCAGAAGTGCATGAATGTTAAAAAGAAAAGAAATGGCATATTGAGGGAAAATGGGAGAAATGTGGAGAAAAGAGAAGAAGCAATCAGAAGCGGGGAAAAGAGGCTGACAGATTTAAAAGGTGATTGGAGCAACCTGGTAAAAGACGGATCAATATTAGCTGAGGGAGAAAAAAAAAGGAGGCAGGAGCACTGAGTTATTCAGAATTACTGTTCTGAAGAGAAATAGGACTGGGAAATTGACTAGTAAACCAAAAAAAATTAGCACTGTGTCTTCATCCTAAAATATCAGACTGGCTGGGAGGCAACTCTTATATACGTATTCCTTACACAGAACACTAAATGAAAAAGAAAGGTTTAAACACATACTGTACATTCAGTGGTTGCTGAAAGGGGTTGAACAGAAAACAAAGTGCTTTATTTCCTTCAAAGAGTATGCCATTTGTTATGAATTTCAGCAATTCGCATCTGCCTACCACAAGGTCTAAGCATATTATTCAGGAAAAGGTACTTTATTTCTTATTATTTTCCAAGGTTATAACCTGGAAATGTTTTCCAACCTCTCCTCAAGGTTCATTTGCACATTTTCAAGGTATATTTTCCCAGTGAACTCTGATTACTGATGCCTATGGGGGATTATCTTTAAGCAGACAGTTCAAACTCCTGTCCCTGCTGCAACCTCATTTTCTTCTCATCCACTTGTTATGAGGAGATCAGTAGTTATAAACTTCCCATTACAGTGTGTTGGTCAGCAAGAAAGCCACATGGACATTAATGTTTATTAGCAAGCATTTTAGCAGTGTAATAGCTAAAGTGGTCTAAGCTTTAAAATTCTCCAGTGCCAGCTGGAGAATCAGAAAATGTGTATGAGGCTTTAATTAACTGTAAAATCTGAAGTGAACTGCATTGCACGATACCTGGGGATTTCAGTGAAGAACGTACATATGTTCTCTCTGCTAATTGAAGATGAGCTGCATTTTAAGGGATTACATCCCCTGAGGTCGCAGAGCCAGAGAGAGCGGAAGATAGGAGAAGAATTTTAAAGGCCTAAAGTAAACTTTCTGTTAATGGTCTGCCCTTTGCAAGAAAAGTGCATTAACAGTTTATCTTTAAGCTGATTTACTGCATGTTGTGTAAATTTTATATGGAAATGGGAATGTGGCACAAAAAGGAGGTTTATATTTTTTCTGCTTACCCATAAAATATAAAAATTGAAAGGCTTCTCACAGTTCTCTTACAAAGCTCAGACCTTGGTTTTTCTTTTTCATTAAGCACTGAGAACTTTTTTTGCTTGCTTGTAAGAAGTTACAGAAGTAGATTAAATGGAAAAGAAACTAATACTGGCTCTAAACTCATCTAAAATGTAGTGGACATTACAACGCTTTAGTGGCAGGGCGGTACTGAATGGCCTCTTTCAAAGATGCATAAAAGCTAGCAGATTGCATGGGCATTTCACCTTGCAGCAGGGGCAAAATACAGTACATCGTCCCAAAGAGGGTCTTTAAGCCCTCGATTTTTAGTAAGAGATTCCAGCCCTCTCCTCCTTTCTCCTGCTCTCCAATCCCCTGTGGCTAGCCATTGGCTTTCTGGCAATCGGTTGGAATATTTTCCCCTCCCAGCCTCTTTGCCACACATAGGGAGGTACCTGCAAGAGCAAGCAAACTGAATCTTGTTCCTGGATTAAGTAAGGCTTCTTGGCTGCTCATTCTTCCACTCGTGCTGCCTCTCTAGGATGAGCAGGGGGAGTAAAGAAAAAGTGAGATCAGCAGCTGCCTCTGATCCTTCCCTCAGCGTAAAACAGACAGTGAAATCGCTGAGCAATCTGGCATCCTTCAGGCCATACTATAAAGTGACATATTAAAAACAGAGGAGCAGCTGAAGCATTACGTAAAAATGCTTCATTTTATTCATTTTAGGTTTGATGCAATATTATGCCACCTCTTGAAAAATGTTGACGGGTTGAGAGGGGCAGATTAAAAGGGCAGTGGAAATTGCTTTTAGGTGTAACAGAGGAAGTAGAGGTTTTCAGAGTATCCATCATGGTTGAATTACACTGAGAAGAAAAGCCAGTATTGTGGATAGGAAAGCAATAGTATATTAAATTTACAGGAAAAGAAAGTATATGAAGGGGCTAAGAAAATGTGGGGAAGTGGAGATTAAGTTGAATTGAATCTGCTTTCTCAATTAACTCTATTGGGGCAGGGATATGAGAGAGAAAGAATTAGATTAAATGGCCTAGAGAAATGTTTCTCCAGTGTCTCTCCAAGTGAGAAAGTGGTTTGTTTTTTTTTGTTTGACGTTATCTATCACTTCTTCCCAAAACTGGTGTGTGACTGAGATGAGTAACCACTGAATTTGGGTGTGTATCTGGTTCATCCAAGTCTGTTATATGGAAATAGGCTGTGGATATGTAACATTTTGAAAGCTGCATGCAGTTCTAGCGCGCTGTTTATACAAGTTCAGTGTGCACTTATTACAGTGAGTGCTTGGGGTAGGCAGGGCACTGTTCAGTGTGCAGCATTTTTTGAAGTACCATAGTCAGATCCCCTGAGTATTTGGAACCCAACCTTCTCGTAGTCTCTCAATGGAAACTAAAAAGAATGCGGACTAATAAATGAGGAAGATAAATGAATAAATATCTTTATTCACAATTCACTGTGAAAATCAGGTGGTTAATAATTACCGTGGCTTCATTTACATCAGCAAAGCCATTGCAATTTCTCTTACAGTTGAAACAGAGTTTTGTAAATCACATAGAAAATATTGCCAACACAATCTAAAATAATATGTGGTTGCTGGAAAAGCAATGAGCCTGTTAAGATACAGTCACTTCCCATATTACCTGTTATTTCATATGGTGCTATATTAAAGAAAAAAAGATGAAGGAAAGTGAAGAAACAGATTCACTCTGTATGTTCAGCACATAAAATATTGAATACAATCTGAAGGAGAAACTGCTTACATTTCCTTTGTATGAAGTGTGTAAGACACAGAAGATGAACACATGAAACAGCTCATATAATATTTAGCACAAGAACCTCTGAGGAGGTTAATGAGCTGCCTTCTATTAACTTCGGCAATGCTATACAAGCACAGGATCTAGTACCTAACCTAAAGACTCATAACAGAATTATTTTGGGTCATACTTCTTGCATCCTTAATTGCAAGTGAGAAAGAGAGAAATCATGTGTTATGGACACTCATAGTGCACTACGTTATTAATGCTTTTATAAACACTGAGGAGTCACAACTATTTCAGTCCTCCTTTCTTCTAGACTTCTTTGTGGACATTTAACATTTGATGTCATTCCTGCTTGTTCAGACCTGTACTTTGCTGCTTGTTAGTGCTATTGCTATTTACCCTTTGCCTGTACAATGGTGGTTTGACAGACAAATCCTGTGATAAGTAAACCTAACTGTTAGAATTATAATTTATTTCTTTGAAATATAACTGACGCCTGCTGACTGGCTGGACGTGTAATTACCTCTTTCATTTAAGTATTACCTCTAGAATAGGCTCAGGATTGAGCCCATGGATGTAAGTTCTAGTGAGGTTTCCATGGCAGGGGTGCATAACGTGACAGTACAGTTCAGCACACGGGCCTCCGCCTGATCCAAATCCCCAGTTACGTGAAGACACAAGGGGGCTTTTGAAGCTGAAATCAGTCATTCAGGGATCAAGGTGTGCGTCCATCCTCCCCCCAGTAACAGAGCAGTGAGATCTCCTGGGGAGATCTCCTCTACCTTTTGCTCTCTTCTACCTTTGAACCATTCTCAGGGATCTGTCTGCCCTTCTTAGTTACAGAAGAGATGTCTCGTGCTTTTCAGACACGTGGTGATTTTGGTATGCAGCTTGAAGGGCCAGGAAAGCTAGACACTGCTGTACTAGACGAGGAGTTTGTCAGTTGCTGAACTCGGGAGCATTTTTCATTCTTTGCATCTCATTTGGGGAAGGCAGGCTATCCTTGAGTATCAATGACTCTGTCAGAAAGCAGGGGTATATTTACATATCATTTGCATACTGTAAATAGTTGTGTTGTTCTCATGAATCTTGCATAAAAACTGCATATCAACTGGCATAATGTGCCAAACAGAAAAAAGTTTGCTTAAGTTTTATTGAAAAACAGAATTTGGATTAAGGGTTGACATGCTAAACATTGTTCTACAATCAAAAATGTCTTTGTTTGCATAAGTATTTAGATTATATTAATACTGCGATTATAATAAGCAGTTGAACTTTCCAGACACTGAGAAGGTACAATCCTTATTGACTTCAAAATCCTAAAACAAAGTTAAAAAAACAAACCAAACAACTACAAAGAGTTTTAAAGAAAAGAACACCCAAGAATAGAAACGATAATTCATAAAATCCAGACAAACATCTTTTTGACAAATAGTATTTTTTTTTATTAAGAAGGAAAAATGAAAATAAACTTTCAGCTACAAACTGAGGTTTTACTTTATGGTGGTCTTATATTCTTATACAAGAATCAGTTTACTGAATGGAAACAACTGCTAGTGGTAGTTTTCTGATTTGGTAAAGAATTTTTAAATTTGGCCTCTTATTTAGCAATTCATTAGTAAATTTTGCAAAAATATAATGGACTATGATATGGGATGCTGCTTTGTTTGTATGCAAAACATCCTGGTATCTCAAAGTGACTGAAAAAAAGTTAAAACAAATTCACAAGTCCAATTTTCCCTATTGATGTGGTGGAAAAGGTTTAATAAAATCTCATGGGATTTTTTTTGAGAAAAAGCTTCCGGATATACATGCAGTGATAATAGATAAAGTAGCAATAGCTGAAATGGTCACGAACAGAAAGTAAGTGTTTTTGTATTTGTGATGTATGGATGATGATATGCACGTGGCTGAAGAGCTGATGAGAATTCATAACGTAGCAGCCAGAATTTAAATATTTGATTATATAAATCAGAAAGTAAATGACACTAAAAATCATCTCTGTGATGAGGTAATTAAAATGAAATGTGCAGGTATTTGTAACAACTAAATCAAGCCCAGAGTAATCATATTTGCACTCTAGGAAGTCCTTGAGGCCTGGCTACTGGCTACTCCCTCCCTTCTCCTCTTTCACAGGTCCTGTGTGAGGTGCAGACCTCTTGCTTCTTTCTCTGTCCCACGTCTTCTGTTCTTGACATCCTACAGTCCCTACAAGCTCCTCCCCTTGAGTAGATCTGCTTGCTCCCTAGAAAAAGTGACATTTCGTCCAAAATAGAGGTGCTTCCATGGCAGTCATATAGCCAGTGATGAGGTTGTCAGGGACTTACGGAGATTGTCTAATCCAGCAGGAAGATAAGGACTGGGTTCGGCTCGATTTTGAATGTCTCCATGGATGGAGACTTCACAGCGTCTCTGGGTAACCTGTGTTTGACCACTCTCCCACCAAAAACCCTTTTTTCATGTTTAAAGGAATTTCCTGTATTTCAGTTTGTGCCCATTGTCTCTCGTACTGTCACTGGATACCACTGAGAATAGTCTGGTTCCTCATTCTTTACTTCTGTCCATCAGATATTTTTACACATCGATAAAATACCCATGCCACAAACCCCACTCCTCTAAAAGGAGTATAACACCATTAGGAACAACTGAGAAACAAATATAGACAGTGTCACAGACTGCTTTTATTTGTTTTTTCCAAGTTGATTAAAATTCCCAGATGAAATGTCTTATCTGAAAATTTAAAATATGAAAAATTAATTTCCTCACTAGCAGCCGTGTGTCCATCCACTCAGATGGAACCTTCCAATAAAACCTTTTACTTCTTGATAAACAAAGTACAAAGTTACAAAGTACAACTGGGATGTAACCTCCAGTTACAATTTCTAGAAAGACTTCTTCATTTCCAGAGGACACATGCCTACTGCTTATTTACCAAGGGAGATTATACATAAGGCCCCGGTAGCAAATACCACAATACTAATTCCATACAAATAATGTAATATCAATAATATCAGTTAGCAGTTCCTTCAGTCATAATGTCCTTGGATAATCAAATATCAGAGAATTCCTGTTCTCATAGGCTTTGTTGATGTGTATATCATGTAGTGGACCATGTATGCTGATCTTCTTTAGCTATCTAATTGTGTATGTTGTTTGCTGCGTCTCCTAAACATGTGAGTAGGCATAAGCTGCAGCAATCCAACCACTGAAATTGAGCAACAGTCTCACAAAATGAAAAGATTGTTATACCATTTGTTATTTGACATGTCAACAAACTAAATCAGCTCATACTTCATTTCCCCATTTTACATGTGTGCAACTCTTATGAAAAAATATACAACATGAGCATTTCATTGGCTAAGACATAAACATTTACGCCAATACCACCAAGATCTATATTTACGGAAGACACGGTGAAAGATAATACAAAAAAGCCTGAAAGCAGAAGACTGGGGTGGTGACCCAAGCCTATGGGAGACTTTCTTGTTTGAATGCAGAGACATTAATCTCTGATGATAACTATCTTTAATCTCTGATGGTAACTATCTTTATTTTACTTCAGTCTCATGAAACATTTTCTGGACAAAAACTCTGTGGATGTTAAAGGTAGTGTGAATGCTTCAGTTTTCAGAACTAGAGAAGAGTTTCCCAAATATGCAGAGGTAAACTCAGCTATGCAAATTCAGTTGGAAGTAACTGATTTTGCAAAAGCTAATATTGAACAGAGATATGACAATATGATATCAGTTCCTGAGGCCTCCATAACTATTCCAAATGCAATAGAAATGTGAGTTTAAGATGGTTCCAGGTGCATGGCTCTGTTTTCAGCCGTGATCAGCTGATTACTCATCATCATCTGTTGCAAGCCAGCTGTCAGCTCACAGGGAGAGCATTGAAGTCAGTTTGGCTGAGCAAACAGAGTTATTTCTGAACTGAATGTCAATTGGTTTCCAAAGCAGTGAAAGTAATAAAAGTGGTGATGTCAGTAACAGCAATCAGGCTGCACAGAGAAGAATTATTTCACCGCCCTAAATCAGATTAAACCATGGCTTTGATTAACAACGAGACAATTTCTGCTCCACAGGTTCAGGCTACTACTTGCATATTAGGACAAAACTTTTTTATTGATAGATCAGAAACAGAGAAGAACTGGTTTCAGGAAACACAGTTTAATGACTTCATCTGTCTATTTTTATTGAAAAAAGAAAAATTCATTGCTGTGCTAAATTCAATGGTTGGGTTATTTTTTTTGGTTTTGTTTTCCAATGGTGTTTACAGTAGAGGCAGGGAGAGCACTAAAATATATCTTTTTGGGAATACCTCAGCAGATATAGGTGTACATGTACAGTGGTGCGTATGTTCTGTAAACTCTGATTCATCTGGACACACACGCCTGTAGGTCCTATTCATGAATGACAGCTCTAGTGCTTTGTTTAGGAAACGCTGATTATAGCGCAAATGTAAAGAGCAACCATATGTTGCTTTTATCATAGAAAGCTACATCCGTGAGATTCATACCTGTCATTTCTAGAGAAGCAGCAGGTTGTCTGGCGCTGTTGCGCACTTCTCAGCTGTGTGTTTGGAAACGCCAGATACAGCTAGAATGGTCTCAAAATCTGCCTGGACAAAGGAATGCGTTCAGGATACTTCAACAGCCCTTCCAGTTATGAGTAACCGTGAGCAGCACTGAAAGAAATATAAAAGCAGCAGGTCCAGAGCTAACTGAGTTTGAATGAAACTGCAGCTGAAAACTTGTATCTATATGGGACTACTTAAGGATGAATTTCAGACTGAAAGACATAAAGAATTTATGTCTCCACAAAAAAGAAAACAACTTGACAAATATTGAAAACAATTGTTAAGCTTCCTAATTTTGAGGTCAGCCTCATGAACCTGCAGACAGTCTGATTCATGATTTTTTCAACCTGTAGGACAGATAGCTCTACAACTCTCATGTGAGTTATAAGCTTCTATGCCACTGAAAAAAGGAATGCTTATTACACTCACACGAACTTTGCTCGTTAGCTTTCTAAAATAATGTATCGATATGCTCATTTTTCTTACGGTTGTTCTCTCCCACCACCACTTCACAGTCAAAACAGAAAAAAAAAAGAAAAAATATTTAATATAAAATAGGAGTTACTGTAGAGGAATTAATAGCAACCCTCTCCTGGTGCACTGAAAATCCATCAGCACTGGATCTATCAGCCAGACTTTGCAATAACCTAATACACAAAAAAGTATAAGCGTTACTAAACATGCTTTAAAAAGCTCCTGATATTATTCATTTAGATTAAACAACCATCTGGCTGTCTTCTTAATCACTTGACCTAATTGCAAGGTGGTCATTTAGCATATGTTTCAAAGTGATATTCAGGTAGATGAGGTTACAAAGAAAAACATCTGTTTCATATCACGAATAATAATTAAAGTTAAACAATTAAAGCGGTGATGTGCCTCTGGGATTTGTAGGGAGTCCCTCGTTAAAATTCCACAAACTGAATCAAGGTATGATTATACTTAATTTTCACGCCTTTGATGAAGCTTATTTGCTTTCTGGCTACTGCTAAATCATTCCTGTAGGATCCCTACAGGCATCTTAGCCAAAGCAAATATTTTTCACTTGTCTATTACCATAGACACAAGAAGGAAAGGTTTTCTTTAGGGACTAGTAGGGAAAAAAAATGCTGCATAGATATCTAAATACCCTTATGGCAAAAAGTACTTGAGAAGTTCCTTGCATACCTCCAGTAATATCACCTATAGTGTTTATCCTACTGTGTGATTGAGTAAGTGAGAAATAGCAAATGGTTTTAGTATGTATTTGCTGCCTTGCCCTGTTATCTTCCTTCTCAATTAAGTTGTTGTAAGAAGGTATTCTTTTAGAAGAAGAAATGCACACCCCTCACTGTCCGTCATTCGTCTAGCCCGGTGGAGTATGTGGTTACAGGGCAGTGTTGTTCCTGGGCACAGAGTTGTCATAAAGCAACATATTAAATATCAGATTTTATCTGGTATTTATATATCTGATATTAAATTTCTGATATTATCTGATATATCTGATATTAATTTTTAATTACTAAATTAAAATATATCTGATGTTAAATTATATATCTGATATTAAATTTTTATATATGAGATTAAAGATCAGTTCTGGCAATTTAAAAAGTATCTAAAGGGAGATTTGTAATTTTCATATCAAACAGTTGCAAACCTTCTTTAATAATAGCAAATTGAAATTAAAGGCTGAAAAATAACATCAATTATTTTTTTTTTTATTCTTGTTTTGTTTAAATGCACAAAAGATCAAGACTTATCTACTTTTATGTGGCATCTGGATAGTGCACTTTTTAAAATAGAAATGAAGTTTAAATGGGCATATTTTACCTAGATTTAATAACTAAGAAAATAAAAAGAAGACACAGTAGCAACTGCTATTTGGAGTGAGCGTTGCCTTTTATTGCTCTGTGCCCTTTTACAGCCAGCAGGACTTAATTCTGAGAAAGGGACAAGAAAAATCACAATAGTCAATTATACCTATATAACCTATATATATATATATATATAGGTGTATATATATATAGGTATATATATATATAGGTATATATATATAGGTATATATATATACCTATATATAACCTATGCTTATCTGGTTTCTTCTCTGAAAATCAGAAGGCAGGGTACCTCTTGAATCATAGGAATTCGGGGAATTAATATTTTAGTCAGTACGATTTAACTATGGAAATTTTCATAAATCCATATCACGTATTTCAGTGGTACACTGATACTGGTATACTACTAAATTTTGTTGGTCTAATGAAATTTTGTGGCATAAAGTTCCACAAAAAAATTATGTGCCCCAAACACAGAGGTTTTTTTTAAACCAGTTCTGAAGGATGGATATATCTACTTAAATGAACGGGTTTATTTTACTATGCTAGGACAGCAGGATTCCATTTATATTATCGGAATTGTCTAATTTTTGCCTCCATCTTCCCTGTCCTGTTTCAAGTCAAACTATTCACAGTCATCTTATTTGTTTTTTGTTTGACAGTTCTTGTCATGCCTCTGATGCAATCATGTTTATTTCTATTATTTTAATATGTATGCTTTACGGTCCATAACAGAGCATAGTATTCCAAGAGAGAATATGCTATTGTTTTCCATAACGTCCCTTATGTAAACTATATTTGGGCTTATTTATTTATTCTTCATTTTAGGTTTTATCTCTTAGTCATTAATTCTTCCGTGGTTCATTGCTACCACTACACAGTGAGAAGTTTTTGCTGAGCAGTCTAGAGATGCACGCTGATCATTCTTTTGATGTATTTCAAATTCAATATGTGAATGTAAATTTTTGTCTTTCTACTGGACACTTTCTTGCATTCATGAACCTAAAAATGCACATGCCAGGATTTTGCACACTTCTCCAGCTTTACTGGATCCAGTAATACCTTCTGGTTTCTATTAAATGGGATGCATACCAGATAATTTTCATTAGAAAAACCAATTTCATGATAATTTCCTGATGATGGCCCTGAATTATAGCATACATGTATTCTCATTTTATGTCTGCATTTATGTGGACTCTTTTGTATCAATGGAAGAATTACACTCAACTACATCATTATAGGAGTGTGAGTAAGCTCAAGGACCCAGTATCTTTTCTCTAGCTGATGGCTTTTCGTTCTGTATTTTACTAGGTGATTTTTAAACCAGAGTTCGTTCTTTTTATTGTTTGCAGAAATAAACATGAGGTGGAGAACAAAGAATGATTTTGGAATGGTAAAAAGGAATTCTTCCAGCTTATTATCTCTCTTGCTAAGCATAAAATGTCATGTTTGTTTTCAGCTTTCCCACTGAGCTTGGGAATGTTTAATAAACTAAGCACATAACTTTGGATACCATTGCCCAAGGAAGAAAACTTCAGGTGCCAACCATGTAATTGAAACCAATTTTTTTTTCTAGTAGTTTTCTTTTTTTAAACATATTAAAATGGCCAGTGAGTCAGTGAGTGACTAATGTAAAAAGTAGATACTCTTGAAATTGCTACTGGAGGCCAGAAAACTGTGTCAAAAATTCAGAAATCAAGACGTTTCTAGAACTAAAGGCACATGACACAATTTGTATGCTTTCTAAAAGTTTGTGTGCTAAGAAAAACTTTTTATTGAGCACTGACTACTTTACAGCTTAGGTGGTAGGCATATCGCAAAACTAACTTATACTGAGAAGATAACATATTTCTTAAGAAGATTCATGGTTCCAGGCTACGCAGGATAAAAAGCATATGTGCTGTCTTCAGTCTTGAAAATCTTTACATTGCCAGGAAATAAATAGAGCTTATCTATTGGGAATAAAGGGAAGACTCTATCTTATCTAGGTTTTCATTTCACCTGTCATATTTCAGACTTGCCATATTTTTCTCAACAAAAGGTACTCATCAGTCCTATGTGAGTGGGAAAAAAAAGAAGGAGGTGAGTTGTCGGTGTTTGGAGAGTGTATCCCCCTGAGTGCAATGGTATGTGTCTTCTCATTCTGTACTGCATGTGTGAGACACCAGACAATTGCTGCCATGGTTACGCTACTACTCACTGTCTCCATTTTTCTGAATATTGTCTGCCCGTGTCTTGTAGTAGTAAGTGGACTGTTATTGTTATGGTGCTTGTGCAAGATAGCAAATAGCACATAGTAATTATGCTGCTATGTAAGGAGTATTTCAAGTATGGCTGCTGCTTAAAAGAAAACATCTTAGTCGTTTAATGCAGAGGGAGCTCTTTTTTTCCATCTTCGGAGACAGCCCACTAAATAAAGCATACATTTCCACTCCCTGTCCAGAATAACTGCACAGAAAGCAGGTCTCCGTGCATCTTCTACAGCAAACATCAATACAGCACAGAATTTGGGTACATTGTGGTTTGAACATGAAAAGACATCCACTCTTTTGAACGTGTGCAATTTTTATTGAAACTGATTGCATCTGGGTAGACACGGAGCAGGCTTGACCTAGACCCAACAAAATCAAACTGAAAACTCTTGTGGATATCTACAGACCCTGTAACAACGTCAAAGATCAGAAAAATCAGTACTAGCTTTTTCTAATTTGGATGGGTAGGTGGAGTTTTCTAACAGCACATAGTCTTGCTAGGGCAGCTAACAGCTCAAGGACCCATAAGTGAAGCGTGCATGGACTCACTACAGTCTGACGTACCAATAGAAGCCCTGTATAATATTTCCCGATATTAGTTCTCAGACTATTGACACCCATCAGAGGTCTTTAAAACCACACAGTTAGTTTACTAAAGACTTATCATCTTAGAAAGAATAAAACTGAAGATTAGAACTTCTGTATCAATAACTCTGTTGAATACTTATATATATATATAAATCTATAATGGAATTGGACAACTGAAAAGGTGTGTTTGTTGTACAAGGTGTTGTACAAAAACACATTTTTTAATGTATGTAGTTTGATCTAAATGTAAGCCTCTTAGTTCCCCCCGTGGATGCTTTCCTTATATTCTTTTTGTTCTCATGTCTGGAACAAACTAAATTCTCATGTCTTTTTCTTCTTTCCTTTGGACTGAGAAAAAGAATCACTTTTTTTCAGAGGCAGACTATTACATTTTAAAACATACATTTCCTTCACTGAGTGTTTTATGCAGAAAAGCTGAGCCTGCGGGATAAGAACCAGATGGAAAGAAGTTTGGTAAGCTGTTCCTGCCTTAACATTCAGTAGATATTCAGGCAATTTTTGATGAATTTGCACAGCTATAGGGAACAACATATATTATGATGTAAATGCCATCAATATGACATATGCTTAAATTTCTGTGTATAAATAAATAAAACATATTGAAAAGCCTGCTGCTTACCCCAGCTGGTTATTTCTCATAGTGTATAAATGCCAGAGAAAAAGCAAAAATACCCCTTGCTTTTGCAGTGTTTTCATATTGAGTTTGAGTCATAAAGTAATTAGTAATCTTAAATCAAGATTCCTAGCTGCATTCAGGTCAAGTCCCAAAGTGAATTTCTGCATTTGTGCTGAAAAAGATGCAGAACCTTTTACATCAAACTGACAGAAAATAACATCTTCTTTCAAGATGACATCCTGACGGAAAGAGGATATATTTTGCCATGATCTTTTACGGAACTCTTGATAATTCATGGGTGAATCGATGTAACTATTCGGTACCTTATTGGGGACAGTGGAAAAAGCTTCAGGTGACATCCATGAGATCTCCACTGCTTCTCAAAGTGACTTTTCTTTGCAAGTGATTCAGTGACCAAAAAAGGAGTAATTGAAATAGGAAGTAGGGAATTGCTATAATTTGCTATGAATACATAAAACCTGATGAAGCATACCCATTACAAGAGTCATATGCACTTGTTAAAAACTGGTGCAGCTGAGGACTAGCATCCCCAGAGTCTGTGGTGCAGCACCTGGAGACGGGTAGAGGCCACGGCCTGCCTTGCCATTCAGCTTGCATTACACTGCCAATGACCAGAGGGAAGGAAATAATCTGATCTGTGATCAATGGACTGTGGCCAAGCATTCAGTGTGACGGTGTGTTTTCTTAAGTGTAACTGCTTGTTTGAAGAGAAAGCTGCTAAAATCATAAAGCAGTGGAAAACCTATATATTTAGAAAAAACCCTTTCTGCTCTGCCACAGAATCCAAACTTGATATGTTGCATGTTATACAGTCCTCTTTAGTTCTAAAAAAAAAAATCTTTATTTTTATAGCAATTCAAATAACCATATTTATTTTGGAAAACCAAGGGCTGAAAGCTTTATTCCCCGACCAAAATTCCCCTTGCACTAAATCAGGGTCTTTCTAGATGGAAACATGTGGGGCCTAGCTTTTGTGATTTTTGGTAATGCATCTAAATCACACAAATAACAAAAATGATGAATTAACAGCACTTTACAGTATTTTCCAAAGTATTCAACATTTAATTTCCTCTATTTCAGTGCCAGAGATGACAGTATATGTCCTATTGACACAAATAGGAGCAAACCTAAATTAGCAATAGGATGTCTTTGAAAATAAAATAAAAAAAATCTTAATTTTCAATCTATGATTCTCTTTTACTCTTGGAATGACCGGGATAAGCAAATTTAGACCCCACTTCTGTGAAAATTTGTAACTTAATGGTTTGGCTAGGTTTTGTAACTTTTGCATCTATGGAAACTCTTCATCATAACAAATGCCCTGGGAAAGTACCTCTGAAGTTAAACCAGCAAATCACAGAAAATGAATATGCCCAAAATGGTATGTTCTGCAGCAGCTGCTCCTAAAATTCCAGTGATGGAGTGATGGTCTTTATTGCCTTTTAGTAATATCATCATCATTTGAATTAATGCAGCATAGTTGAAGAGTAGGTCATGGCTTATTTCTTCTTGGGTACATATGTTTTAACCTAGAATTAGTAAGCACCACTGTTTAAATTTCCAAAAATTTTAATATTAAGTGAAGGCAATACCTTCATTATAACAAGCTTTCCTGAATGAGTTAATGTCCTTTTCCATATTCCACGTATTTCAAAAAATATTAAATGGAGCAGCTAAACCCCTTACTTTATAAATGTGCTTTAGTTTTCTTTGCTGATTTTAATATTAGAATTGTATTCTTGTTGACTTTTGGGGGTTACTCATATGCTTGCTATCATCTGACCTCACAAGAGAGTCATAGCTCTGTGTACATAATGCAAAGAAATAATTCATTTTCATTAAAAAATTCATTTGCGTTTACATCTCTACCACATGCGTTCATCTAGGCAATAGGCCAGTTAACATGTGGAAGGTACATTTGGTGCTTGTTTCATGAGACACAGGGTTGGGAGGGCTGACTTTGGTTTTTACTTCTTTATTAAAGTCAGAATTTGGACAGAATTGCAAATTGCTACTTGAAGTAAGTTTTATCTTGTATGTCTCCTATATTTAAAGGGTTTTATTTTCCCCATCAACTTCTTATTTTTCTGTCACTGCTTCCTTCCAGCAAACTGTGTATTTAAAATTCAAGTAGTAGTGAAAAAAGTCTAGTTCTTCTACTTTAAATGCAGTGCCTATAAACTATAACCACAACAAGATTAGGAAAAACCTTATTCTGGCTTCTTAATCTTTCAAGGAATTTGAGCTCCGTATAAATGTCCTGGAGACAATGGTGAGCTCTTTATACTGAAATTGAGGGTTGAACAAGTTTCTGTGAAGGTGAGAGAGCCTGCTGCCCAAAATTTGGGAGTTCATACCTAAGTTCTTCATGGCTGATTGTCTTCAGAAAAAGGTTTGAAGTGGCTGAACTTGTTCTTCCAGGAAAATATTACATTTGCAGTTCTTATTCCAACTAGATATGTGCGCCTAGCACTACCTTGATCACTTTGCTTATTTTTTTACTTTCTTCTTTGATCATCTTTACTTTTTGAGTGATATACTCATTAGTACCATACTGCTGAGATGGTTAGGAGGTTGGAGCATGTAATAGATGAGGAGAGGAAAAGGGAAATGGACTTGTTTAGTGCAGAGGAGAGGTGACTAGGCAGGGAAGGATCGAACTACCTAATGAGTTGCTATAAAAAAGAAAGTAACAGACTTCAGACGTTAGCCACAAAAGGCAAATTCTAACTAGATAAGCAAAAAACTAAACACCGTGAGAGTGGTTAAGGACTGGCACAAAAGCCAGAAAGGACATGAAATCTCAGTCCTTGAAGTTTTTTATAATTCAACAAGGCAAAGCCTTCAGTAACCCGAGCTAACTTTGAAGTTAGCCCTGCTTTGAACAGGAGATGGATTAAGCGATCCAGAGGTACATTCTAACCTAGCTTATGCTATGATTTCTTATAATCACAGTCACACTTGCACAGTTCATCATGAACTGGATTTCTGACCATTGCCATCACACAAGTAAATAACAATACTGCCACTCCCCTGTGGTAAATATATATAAATATATATAAATATATATAAATATATATAAATATATATATGTATATCTATTTAAAAAATATATCAAAAAAACCTTGAAAAGATCTCATAAATTCTATTTATTTTGTGTTAAGCTGGCAACACACATACTCATTTGGAGGATGGAGTTTCAATCTTTCTGCAAATAAAGGGCAAAAGAGCAACATTACAGTCTGGATCTCAATTACAGGAGTTTTTTATGTGGAGTCAAACACAAAATAGGGTTTTAGAGCCAGTTTGCCATTCATACTCGGGAACCGTTGTTCTGTAACGAGGGAGAAACCAAGTGCAAGAGGCAGAGATTGCCCCTTTGGGCAGCGGTGCAAATTTATGCAAGAGTAAAGCGGCCACTAGTCATGGCCTAGTTTTAGGCTACCGGTGATATTTCTTATTGGAGTCTCAGAGCAGCTTGTATTATTTTCTCTCAAATGATGACTGAAAAGAATGCATTTCTCACAAAACCCATCTATATAAGGTTGTGCCAATTGCATTCAACTATCAAGAGGCTAACTTTTCCTAGTTGAAGTTTCTACCGCTCGGGAGCACATGTGAGCTGTATCAAATGCAGGACCAAAGCTGGTATGGATTCATGTTAAGAGATTACAATTCCAACCCTTTCCTTCCTCCCTTCTTGATATTATAGGTACCAATTTATATTCATCTCAGCCTAGAACTAAACTCTTACAGCTCCAAAACCCATGGTGCAATCTGTCAGCTTGTCTCCTGAAATGGTGAAAAGAAACTGAGTACTTTGATATCTCAGACAAGACATGTCAAGTTCTCCTAGCTACTTATAAACATTTGCATGTTTCTTGTATCTGTTTTACAAGCAGCTACGGTGTATTTTTTGTATAGAAAATGTCAATTGATGACTATGTTTTAATTCTTTTCCACAAAGTGAGAAATGTTTAGAGATACAGAAATCCCAAACTAGGTATTTCCAGATCGAATAATAAAATGCTAGCCTTATTTAGAGAAGAATCAGCAACACAGGATGTTTTCTTTTAGAAATCTTTGACAAATGCCTTGTAACCATAGAAATGATTTTGGAGACAGCAGGAGTAGCTAAAATAGATTAAATTAATGTGCCAGGCTCACTTTCTCACAGCATGTTTCACTGTAATTGATTACACTATAGCCAAACTTAAATTACTAATATCAGTGCAGATAGAAGAAAATGAATATTTAATACAATCCCTTTGTGCAGTTGTAATAAATTAACCTATTTGAATAAACTATAATTTGTGATAAGCATTTAAAGAATTTTTTCTACCTGGAACACTTTGTTGTGGAACCCATAAGTATGAAAAGAATAAGACAAAATAATCTAACAATAGAGAAAAAAGTAATTAATTATGCAAACTTGTATTCATTATTTACTTATAAGGATTCAATAATATATTTGATTTGAAAAATAGATGTCACCTGACTAATACTTTAACCTTGGTCTTGCAGCCACACAGACTCTTTAAATAGATTGGTTTTAGACGAAACAAATCCCCAAACCAATATGCACTTGGTTTCAACTGTAAAATGGAGGAGAATTAGTCAATAAAAACCTGTAATTGTGATTAATGCCTAGAGCTGAACAAAAATCTATGGTTCTAGGGAATAGAGAAGCTTTTATTTGCAGGTAGTCTTAACAGAATAAATCCATGTGCCTATGCTATAATTAGAGTTAGAATAATCAATAAAATAAAGAATTTTGACAGGGTAGATCTAGTGTCTAATCATGAAAGGAAAATTGGAACACAATACAGGAAAACCTGAGTAGCTAGTTGACAAATGTAGAAAAGCAGTCCAGCAACAGGGATATTACTAGGAACATGGCACAAACAATAGAGGAAAGAAAGCAGATTCATACAAGCAAGAATTCAGGTTGACTTTTTACTTCTCAGAAGCCTATTTCTTATATTCTACTTTACTTTAAATATATACTTGACTTTTACATAATTTTCCTGTTCTTACTCTTTGAGGAAGATAATGGACTTATGAACTCCCGCTTACTTCAATGCAGCTGTGATTTGGCTTGGTGAATGCTTTGTGAACAAGAGCCTCAGAAAAATCTGCTAGTTTATATCTTCACAATCTGTACACACAGGCTTTGCTTCAGCTTAATTGTTGGGTCTTTATTTCATTACATTCACCTAAGTAATGACTCATCCATTTTATTTTTTTTTTTCAGTTTTTAAGAGATATTGTTCTCTGAATGATTTGTCAGTGCAACACCAAGTGAGGTGAAAATAAGAGAGGGAAGAGCAAGCAGATGACCAACACATGCTTTACCAGGTTCCTTGAGCTTCTCACATTTTTTGTTTGTGTAACATCCCTCTACTCCCTCCTGCACATGTCAGCATGGCAGCACACAAGTAGTTTAACTCTTCTGAAAGATATAAAAGGAATTTACTTACAACTTTGCTACTTTCACACAATTAAGTACATCCAGTAAGGTTTATTAGTAAGAGCTGTCCACTGAAAAATGTTGAAACAATATCCAGATGGTTAAGTAAACCACACCTATAAAAGCTCCCACCGTTTCACAAAATTAACTCTTTTGGTTAATCCAGTTTTAGCTGTTTCATCATTAATGCCACTTCACCTTTCAACAACAAAGGAACTCTGGTGTATACCCTACATCACCTCATTTTTAACAATTAATTACTGACTTCTTTTTTGGCTAGAAATATCTTTTTAGCATAGCTCAAATTTTTGAAGTTTTAAAATTTTGTTGAAAAGATGGAGTTTATTTTTTGGTTTGTAAATTTTTGTTAGTGTACTCATTTGATTTGTTTTACTTTTTTATGAATAGTAGGGAATGAATTATATCATGTACTATACATTGCCTGTAAAAAAGAAATCATGTCCATGATGCAGAAATTTTACTGAATACAGAATTCTCCACCCAGACATGTGCTATTCTCTGTTGTTTCGGTAGAGTTACATAATCTCTAGATCAGGACATCAAGAATAGCTTTTCACTACCTAACCTGGGTTTGCACATTGCTTTGCTCAGTACTAAAACAGGGGCACTGTGTCCTAGGCAATGTGCAGAGCAGCCATGCCTAAAGAGATTGTATCTGAGAGTGTATCAGTCAGTGCAGTCAATCAGAATAAAAACAACGATAAAGAGTGAAGAGAAACTGTATCTTTATTACAAAGTGCTTCAAATATAGGGTTGAAGGATTTAATGCAGCGTGCGCAAGAGCTATCTTTTAAATAATGTATACTTTAGGGGCACTAAAAAGTAATCATGATTCAGAAAATTTAGTAATTTTAATTGAAGATTTCCTACAGAACTTCATTAAGATCTGTAATATACTCACGTAATAGCTAAAAAAAAAATAAATATTCAACCAAATAAAGAAAATAACCCCTTCATGGAGGTGGAAGATATGCCAGATAAAGTTGAAGAAAATAGTATCAATTTTGTGATGGGAAGAGGATGTGTTGTTGAAGTCACCACAGCCATAGAATTGCACAAGAAAAACATTAATTATTTCAGAAATTAGGTGTATAAAGCTTGTTCTGAGATGCTGCAGAATAATACTATTTGACCACAGAGATGCTGCTTTTGTTTGATTCAACAGATTACAAGTCAGGGAGGTTATTCATGTCCGTAACATTGCAATTTAAATATTTCATGATTTAAAGGCCTAAGATGGCAACAAGAAGAAGGTCACCATCTCTTTGGATGGAGAAATGAGTTGTTAGTGGAAAATATTTTAATTCAGCTGGAGATCTTCTGTACTGGTAGTGGTACTAACAAAAAACTGCTCAATATCATAACCACTCAAATGTCACAGTATACAAAGAGGATATAAAATGTCAAAGAAGAGACAAACTAGATTATCAAATGCAGCCATGAAATACAACAACCCTAACATTATGGGACTTTAAATGAA
Organism: Chroicocephalus ridibundus; assembly: GCF_963924245.1. Taxonomy (NCBI): domain Eukaryota; kingdom Metazoa; phylum Chordata; class Aves; order Charadriiformes; family Laridae; genus Chroicocephalus; species Chroicocephalus ridibundus. The sequence goes on along the minus strand of NC_086285.1, from coordinate 82,535,336 downwards.
GGGAAAGAGTGGAAGAAGAAATAAGTCTTAAGATCCTGCTTAGGGTTCCTGGACATTAGTTATTTTTAAAAAGGATATGTTCTACATACAGAAATTAACTATACAACTGGGTAAAGCAAAGCAGAGTTATTGATGTATAGAGCAAAAGAACATGGAATAATCATATGGATGTTTTGCCTTAATGGCACCAATGCAACCCAGTATCCATTCAGACTCCAGCTAACATTATCAGCAAAAATCTCATTGAATACTTCTTACACTACTTTTGAAAAAAATTCAGCTCAGACAAAGAGAAAGCAGCAGATAACAGTACAGCCCACAGACTCACCTGTAAGCAGCCACCATACTAAACTAAGCATATGACCTTCTCTGTCAAATCAAAAAGCATGGCAAATCAGAAAGTAGAACCTGTCAAGATTTTAGTAACAGCAACACAAATGCCTAAATGTGTAGAGTATCTGTTACCTTCTATTTTTAAATGGTAAACACTGGAAAAAATATACAATCCAGCACAGTGAAAAATCATTAGATTCCCCTCTGTGTACTCCTTATGTAAGTTAAGAAATAATAGGGTTGAAAACTATGAAAAAAAAGTTCCCTTTTTTCCTCCTATTTTTATGTCTTAACAAATACAATGCCAGTAAAATTTAACAATGAGTTAGTCATTGATCATCACAAAATTGGTTAAATACAAGCAATGGAGGAGATACGGGCAAAGGAAGGTATTGTCATTATTACTCACATTCACTGTAACTCGGTACTATTTTATTTTTTCATAAGCTGATATAGTTCTAAAATCTCTTTGAATGTAGTGTTGTTGAAAAAAAAGTTCTTTCAACTTGATAACTGTTGGAGTGGGAGACGGACCCGGAGTAACGATGGAGTCTCAATATGAGTATGGTCGTTCTCCCTTTATTCAAGTTTTCACAGAGTATATATAGACAGGCAATAAGAGCACGCGCTAGCGGCAGCTATAGGATTGGCTTACAGTCTCTGTTCACGCGCTGTCCATGCAGTTCATTCACAGATCAGGTTGGTTACAAGAATTCACATAGTAAATTGCTTAGTCATTAGCACCACATGTTTTCTACCTTCTCAGTTCTCGTTTTTCCCATGTACTAATTCCATTTTCTACCACCTGTTTTGCTCTTAATCTAATCTCTCATAGTAGGGAGGCTGGCTCACATGACCATTTTCTCTCAGACACATTCCTACAGATAACTTTATTATTTCAGAGAGGGACCACATTGTGCTTATCGTCTGTAAGAATGTTGATCACTTAGAACTTCAAAAGTTGCTTGAGGGCATAAAGAAAAATTGCAGGGTAAACCATGCGAGGGACCAGATTATCACTTTTGTGAAACAGAGGGTATGTATTAAACTGTTTTTCATAATGACTCTGTTAATTTCCATATATCCTTTTTCTAACAGTATGTTTCTTTACTGGTACCATTTGTCCTTAATGCAAAAGCCCAGATTTGTACATGAGGTGAGAAAAAGTTTCAAGTGAAATTTTCTCCTGTAATTTAGAGTTGTGAAAGGGCTTATAATGTTTCCAGTGAGCTGAGTAGCAGTACTCTGTACAAAGACTCCCTTTGATTTAGCTAGGTCTGTTGTATTTATTTAAAAGGTTGGGTTTTTAGAAGAAAGTAAATTAAAAATCCTATGGGAAATAGAGTTGCATGCAGAGAAGAACCCCTGTAGTACAAATTTAATTGACTCGCATTATCCAAATAAGCTGGATAATTTAGAAATTTGTATCTGCATGAAATTGCAAAGGAGGTTGATTATAAGGCAGAAACTGAGGAAAATAAAGATAATTTATTTATACTGAGAAAATCATATTATATTTTATTAAATAAAAACCAAAATAACAGGGGACAGTCTTTTTCTTTGTCCTCTTTGAACAATGATGTTCTACTAATTCATATCTACGTGTCCCTCAAAGTGAGATTTTTTTTCTAGTTGCTTCTCAATGTTAAGCATTAAATATCCAAATAAGATATTAAAAAGAGCAGGGGAAACCCAGGAAAATTCTATGTAACAAAGTAAAGCCAGGATCCTGACCAGGACAAGTGGAGATGACCGATTAAGTGAGAAGCTACAAATAAACACAGATTCACTAATTTCAGTCTCAAGGGACAGGCCAGGCCATTTCTTGAAGTAGAATCAACAATTTATATCCAACTGCTTCATCTTTCACTTACATAAAAATGGTGGTTTTCATTTGCACCTTGCACATCTCTTTTATATTAACAGAAAGAATTGAAAAGCAGACGCAGTGTAATAAAGGCTGGCTTAGCAACTTGAGCAGGAGGAAATTGCCACTCTTCCTATAACAACTGGAACAGAGAAGAGTTGTATGATTTCTCATTTCACATTTATTTGCAGGGATGGTGACAATCTCTTTTTTTGTTTTTGGTTTGTTTTTTGTTTTGTTTTGTTGGTTTTGTTGTGGGGTTTTTTTGTGGTATTCCTGCCACCTAATAAGATTGCAAGTGTTAGAGTTTGTCATTATTAGTGACTGCAGTCAGGTTCTGGCAGTGCTTAGATGTGTATTGAGAAGGCATGGTTTGTAACCTTATTCTGTCAGTCATTGACCTGAAGTTTCAAGAAGCGTTAAGGAAACGCAGTGCTCTGTTATTAGGTGGTGAGCACATTATTGGTTTCACAGAATCAGAATCACAGAAACTTCAGAGTTGGAAGGGACCTCTAGAGGTCATCTAGTCCAACTCCCCTGCCAAAGCAGGATTGCCTAGAGCACATTACTCAGGACTGCATCCAGGTGAGTCTTGAACGTCTCCAGAGAAGGGGACTCCACAACCTCTCTGGGCAGCCTGTTCCAGTGCTCTGTCACCCTCACTGTAAAGAAGTTTTTCCGTGTATTTGAATGAACTTCCTATGTTCTAACTTGTGCCCGTTGCCCCTTGTCCTGTCACTGGGAACCAATGAAAAGAGTCTGGCACCATCCTCCTTCAACCCACCCTTTAGATACTTGTATGCCATAATAAGGTCTCCCCTCAGCCTTCTCTTCTCCAGGCTAAAGAGTCCCAGCTCTCTCAGCCTTTCCTCATAAGGGAGATGCTCCAGTCCCTCAATCATCTTTGTTGCCCTACGCTGGACCTGCTCCAGTAGTTCCCTGTCCCTCTTGAACTGGGGAGCCCAAAACTGGACACAGTATTCCAGTTGTGGCCTCACCAGTGCAGAGTAGAGGGGGAGAATGACCTCCTTCGACCTACTGGCCACACTCTTCCCTATGCAGCCCAGGATTCCATTGGCCTTTTTGGCAACAAGGGCACACTGCTGGCTCATGGATAATTTACTGTCTACCAAGACCCCCAGATCTTTCTCCTCAGAACTACTTCCCAGCAGGTCCACCCCTAACCTATACTGGTGCTTAGCATTCTTCCTCCCCAGGTGCAGGACCTTGCACTTGCTTTTGTTGAACGTCATTAGGTTCTTTGCCCAGCTCTCCAGCCTGCCCAGGTCACGCTGGATGGCAGCATGGCCCTCTGGAGTGTCAGCCACCCCTCCCAGTTTGGTATCATCAGCGAACTTGCTGAGGATACACTCTGTCCCCTCATCTAGGTCATTAATGAATATACTGAACAAAATTGGACCGAGTATTGACCCCTGGGGGACACCACTGGTTACAGGCCTCCAACTGGACTCTATGCCGCTGATCACAACCCTCTGAGTTCTGTCACACAGCCAGTTCTCGATGCACCTCACCGTCACCTCGTCTAGCCCATACTTCCTCAGCTTCCTAATGAGGATGTTATGGGAGACAGTATCAAAAGCCTTGCTAAAGTCAAGATAGATGACATCTACAGCTCTCCCCTCATCCAGACAACCAGTTATAACATCATAGAAAGCTATCAGATTGGTCAAGCATGATTTACCCTTGGTAAATCCATGCTGACCACTTCCAATGACTTCCTGTTCCTCAACGTGTTTGGAGATGACATCCAGAATGAGTCGCTCCATTACCTTCCCAGGGACAGAGGTGAGACTAACCAGTCTGTAGTTCCCTGGCTCCTCCTTCTTGCCTTTCTTAAAGATTGGAGTGATGTCAGCCTTCCTCCAGTCCTCAGGCACCTCTCCTGTTCCCCATGACCTTTCAAAGACGATGGAGAGTGGTCTAGCAATAACATCTGCCAGCTCTCTCAGCACTCGCGGGTGCATCCCATCAGGGCCCATGGACTCATGAATGTCCAGACTGGCCAAGTGGTCTCTGACCCGGTCCTCCTCAACTGAAGGAAAATCTTCCTCTCTCCAGACCTTCCCCCTTGCCTCCAGGGTATGGGATTCGTGAGGGACGTCTTTATCAGTGAAGACCGAAGAAAAGAAGGCATTCAGTAGCTCTGCCTTCTCTATGTCTTCCACCACTAGGGCACCCGTCTCATTCATCAGTGGGCCTACATTTTCCCTAGTCTTCCTTTTTCTATTGATATACTGACTGATAGAAACTCTTCTTATTGTCTTTAACTGCAGTGGCCAAGCTGAGTTCTGATTGAGCTTTGGCCCTTCTAATTTTCCCCCTACATAGCTTTGTTATATCTTGATAATCCTCATAAGTTGCCAGTCCCTTTTTCCAGAGAATGTAAGCTTTCCTTTTTTTCCTGAGGTCCAGCCAAAGCTCTCTATTTAGCCAGGCTGGTCTTCTTCCCCGTCGGCTCGTTTTTCGAGACATGGGGATGGCCTTCTCCTGTGCTTCTAAGAGCACCTGCTTGAAGTATGACCAAAAGGTTTAGGCAACCTTTTGTAGCATCAAAGATGGGGAAAAAAGACTGCCACAGTTTCTGGTGTTAGTAGGTTTAGAATGTTAATACTTATGCACAGGTTGAAACTGAAAAGTTCACAATATTTCTCAAAGGAAAATCAAGAAAAAATGGGTAGAAATTTTGGTGAATTGAAACCAAGGGGTTTTTTTCCCCTACTCAGACAATATGTTGAGTTTCAGTGAAGATGATTTATTTTAGATTAAGCAAAGCCAATCAAAACAACAGATATAAGTTTTCCATAAATGAAAAGTGGGCATATTTTCACAAAGATTAGATCCAGTCCACTTAATGGATGGATGTCATCCATTAAGTCAAGCTATCTGCTTCAGTTAACCAGGCTGATACATCATTGTTTACCAGAGAACAAACGTAAAAAATAAGCTTGCAGAATGCATTTCTCTGCAAAACTACTGAAAGGCTAGCATAATCGACAAAATGTTTGAAGTCAATGCCAAAAAATGTTTCTACTTCCACCACCGGGGTCAGGATTTCACTCCTAAGTTTATGAGCTGAGTGAGCTGAGTAACTCCAAGGATGAAGACTCCATAACCACTCTGTACAACCTGTTACAGTGTTTGGTTATGCACACAGCAAAAAAAAAAAAATTAAAAAAAATTTAGGTGTGGAATTTCATGTGCTTCAACTTCTGCCCGTTGCCTCTTCTCTGTTCACTGGGTGCCACTAAAAAAAGTCTGGCTCCCTCCTCTTCATTCCCTTCGACCAGAAATGTATATACAATAATAAGATCCTCCTTAGCCCTCTGTTGTCCAGGCTGAATAATCCCAGCTCTTTCAGCCTCTCCTTTCACAAAAGATGCTCCAGGCCCTTTATTGCCCTTGTGGCCCTTCACAGGTTAGTCCAAAACAGCATATAACTGTAGGGACCCTGAGTCCCTGAGACCAGAGTTAAGTATGAGAGTATTAGAAATTTTCCAGTGATTTACTGATTCTTTCTAATAATTAAACCTGTATAACACTTGTGTTATGTTGTATACGAACACATTGTATAATACAATTCAGAAGACCTCCCCTCAGACAGTCACATAGTAGAAAATAAAGTACTACTGCTTATATTTAGTTGTTCAAGTAAAGGCTGTGGCAAATCTGCAGTGAGACTTCCTGAAGAATTAGGGATTTTTATCGATTCATGAGAGTTCCAGTTTGTCGAGACCAAAATTGTCTTTGAGACTGCTTTTGATCCACCATCTCTCCTTGTCCTGAGCAAATACTTAAGGTCCACTAGGATATGTGGATTTCATAATGCCTTTAAATGCCTTCGGGGGATGAATATTTTTAAAGTCATCATGTGCCATTTAGCTCTGTATAAACTTTTGATAATTTATAATCAACTGTAGTTTCAGCTGGGCAGAGTTAAATAAATTTACATGCTCTGGCTGTATCTAGTTGAAGAGTCAGGGAGATGGAGAAAAGGAAGGAAGAAAGGACTGTGAGGTCTCAGCTTCTTACGGGACTGGAACATAGCTGGAATGTGCAACAGCTGGAATTGGAGCTCTGAAATATTCGTGTTTCTTGTTTTAATACTTAATATTCTGACTTAATATCCTTTAAATATTTTGAGAGTACTTTTGAAACATTTGTGACAAATAGTCTGATTGTCTTTACAGTTTTTACATATGTTTTCATGTATTCTGTAAATGATAAAGGAGCTCACTTTCTGTAAAACAGATAGAAAAAAAGTACAGGGCTTATAATGGAAAATTGCTTCCTCTTAAGCCATACAGTGAATTTTTTTTTAATCAAGGACAGTTTCCATAATTTAAAAAAAAAAAAAAAGAAGTAAAATTTAAATAGTTTGACACATCTGGGCGATGATCTGCAACTAAGTTTGAGTGGCAAATACCCTGTCACTAGAAAAAAGGAATTCAAGTCCACGCTTTGAAGAGTAGATCTGCATTCCTTTTGATGCAGGGGAAATGAATAAAAACAATGGTTACTTTTAAGGATGAAAAGCAGAATTTTAATTTGAAAGGTATTTATTTAATGCTCAAAAAATTTTAAATACCGTGAAGAGTCTTTTCTTTTTAAAGAAATCCTTCTTACTCATCAGATGTAATCCTAGAAGTACGCAGGCCGGATTGATTTTGCTACCTGAAGCTTTGTACCATATGTAAATGAAGATAGCTTCAAGTTCTTGCATTTCAGGATTTCCGCCTCCATACAATGTGACATAAGAAAGGAATAAGATATAAAATCTTATATATTTATTTGTTTACATTTAATCTTAGTTTAGCATGTGTACACAGACTTTGTTTTACAGTAAATTACAACTCCAATTGAAAATATAGTCACCATATTCCTTCTACTGAGTAGTAACTCTGAACATAAAAAACAAAATCACAACTCCTGTGCAATACTTTAGTCTGCCCCAATTAACAGATATAAAGATGTAAACAGAATAAATCAACCCTTATTTTACAAAAATGTATCTATCTGTTTTAAAGTTCCATGACATTAAAAATGCATGTTTCTGTAAATTATTTTTTTTAAAGAAAATAATGTTTTGGTTTTGTTTTCCTTCCTGGTATTCATAATCATTACACATTTTCTGACTTCTCAGTTGAGATAATAAATTATTCCGTAAATCCCAGGACTTTACTCTTTTGGCACAGATAATCAAAACCCCATCATACAGAGTAGAACTGACCTAAACAGCAGAATTACCTTCCCAGGGAAAAATTGCCAACTGTAAGGTTAGTTCTACTCCAAATTGGAGCAGAAAGATGAAATTTTAAGTTGTCTTATGAAAAAGAAAACAAAAACATTAAAACAATTGCTTCACGCATATAAAATATAGATGCTCATAAAATATGAACATAATTTAATAAATTTATTATAATAAAAAGTGAATTTGATACCAGGCATGAAATTATACCACCTTATTAAACACATTAAAAGAGCAATGACATGATTTTTTTTAAAAAACCTTCTTGAGTGGAATATATAATACAACTTGAGTAATTAGTGAAAAACTGTCTCAACTTTCTCATGCAGTCTTATTTTCAAATGGGAAGCTGGTCCATCCCTGCTACAGGGGGGAAAAGAAAGAAAAGAAGTTTAAAGAAAATGAAGCCTTATTTTCTGGGCATGTGTTTGGCTTCTGACCCAGCATTTCCTCAGAGTCCAGTCCAATGGGTTGCCCTGGTCTTCCCCTTAAGCAAAAATTGATACCGCAGATTACCCCAGCAGGTTATGAAGAGCAACCTGTTCAGATCTGCTTGATTTCAGCAACCTACTGAAGACTTTTTCCACAAGTGAACAACAAAGACAGGAAGCTTTTTTTCCCTAGCATGTTCCCTCTTGGGGCCTCCAAGGTCCAAACTAGGTGACTTCCCTTCCCCCAAACATGACAGCAGTTTCTATCAGTTTCACCTCTCCTTCGCAGATATCCTCTTCAGGGAAAGAAGAAAAGAGAGTTTACCAGCATAAAAAAAAACCAAACAAGCAAACAAAAAGAAAACAACAGAAGAAGGAAAGCTGATGAAGCCTGCTTTTATTTCTGAACCAAGGGGAATGATTTTTTTAGGAAGAGTATAAATATGTCTCTCAGCAGAGTTTTCACAGAGCCCACCTAAGATAGTGCATCAGAATGAGAGGAGGGGCAAAATAAATCCTACTAGACTTTGTCTTTGTTGAAAGAAAGAAGAAACTTACACTTTTATCTACACTAGCAGTATGTTTTCAAAGGGATGTTCGGGGATTTAGTTGGAGAACTTCCATTAACATCACTGGGAGTTGAGAGTATTTTTCTTTGTGCTCTGCCTTGAAAAAAAGACATCTTTGTGGTCCAGGCACAGACGCTATTATATAAATAGTCTCTCTCTTTTTCTCATTCACTCTTTTTTATTATAATAATGATTGCTAAACAAACAGGCTTTTGATTATGATCGGTAAGGAAAATTTAGCTGGTCCCTTTATGCAGAGTAAAATAACACATGACGTTAATTAGGGTCAGAGTGCCCAGCTTTTATAACAGTAACTATTAAAAAGGTGCTATAAAGGAGTATCTCTTGAATTTTATATACTGCAAAAATTCACTGCAAAAGAAAATATAGTAATTAAAAAATGGAACTGTGCAAATCGTAAAAATTAAAATACTTTAAGCATCTTTTCTACACAGATGAAAGCTCCTTTTATAGTGCAAATATCTCTTAATTAAAAATCAACATTTAATAATCATGTTATATGAAGGCTGTTCTTACTGTTATTAGCCTAAGGATAATTAACACTAGCTTAAAAATGGAATTTTTTTCCTCATCCCTGCTAGCAAAAACATAACATACTCTCAAGCATGTAGACAGAAGGTTAAAATTTTGTTTGTCCCTGTTGTGGTTTGGGCTGGGTTGGCCAATCACAAGACGACAGATGCTCTCCCCCACCTCTTGCTCCAAGGACAGGAAGAAGAGAGAAAAGGAGATCTATGAGTTTAGAAAAGCTAAACTACTTTAATGAAATATTAATAATAAAATAAAAAGAAAATAATGAAATTGATACAATATATACAAAACCATATCAAGCTCCCAGGGAGATGTCACCAGCAGGCACTGGGAAAGTTCCAGACCGGACTCTAGTGACAAATGGGAATTTGATTCCGGATCTTGATTCAGGAATCCACAGATTGGAATCAAAAATAGATGAACTGACAGGGTCCTCCTTGGGCATCAGTCATTGGAGAAAGAGAGACACTGAAGAAGCAGCCATTGGAGAACAACCAACCCTTTGGTCCCTCAGCTTTGCTGAGCATGGCAGATGGGATGGAACACCCTATTGGTCAGTTTGAGTCACCTGACCTGTCCACACCTCCCCACAGGTGCAACCCCTCCGTGCGTTGCCACCAAATCAGCTGGCCCTGGTTGCCACAGCAACAAGTATAAGCAAGAGCCTCTCTCACTGAACAGAAAGTTGGCTCTGCTCCACTCCAAACCAGGACAGTCCCTCAGATGGATGTACAACATACATGTCTTTGTTCTTGAAAAATATGCAGAAGGTCCACAGAAAGTAGATTTTAAAGGCAATAAAGACCTCACTGATGACAGTTCTTCAAAGTGATTCTAGTCTATTAGATCACCCTGACTTGACCAGCAGTAAAAAGCTGGGATACATCCACTTTTCTTGCAAGTGAAGGGTGAGCTGAAGAAAGAGGCAAGGAATCAGCTCACCATTGGTATCCGCCAGGTGGTGACACGGCGTCCCATAAGCAGCAAAAGCTTATGACAACACTTCATGCAACATATAAAATATCTGCTGTGCTAGAAATCCAGATGCCAGAATGTGCTGGGCTATTTGATTAACTGGCAAGGGCCTACAATACCAAGAAGACACAACAGTATAGCGAAGAGATTAAAATGTAGAATTCTCATACATTGGTATTCCTTTTATTATACAGTGAGTTCTTACACAGTTTCTAAACACTGTTAATGGACACATTTATCCCCCTCCCTGTCAAGAGAAGAAGTGTTAAGACATCAGGGATAAAGCATGCAAAGAAGCAGCTAGAACTCCTTCAGTTAAAATATCACCAGGCAAAATTACGTCATGGTTGCTCAGGAAAAGCATTTTAGAATTGTTGCAATGACTTGCAATCATATGCTTTTATTTGCTGTTTCCTGGGTCATTGAGTACAGGTGGGATGTATAGGTCATAACATCAAAGTTTTCTCTGCATTTAGGATAGCTAGGGGCTTTTGGTTTTGTTTGTTTGTTTTTAATGGACTAAGATGTTTTACCAAATTACCGACCTCCAGAACAGGTTTTAGAAGTTAGGCTGTATAAAAACGACCAAGAAAAAAAAACTCCAAAAAAAAATGCAATGTACTGAGAGCAAGTACAACAACATAAATAGCTAACAAGAATGTAGAAAAAAAAATGAGCTAAATGGGAAATTAGAATTGCAGCTGTACTTTGGGCAAAAACATCTCCGAGCACTTCCGAGTTCCTTTCTTTAATGACTTGAGGGAAATCTTCAAAAATTTAGCCAATTTAGAATGCAAAAATAAAAGCAAAAATGCTTTATAGGACAATATTCATGCAAATATTCCTTCATACATCTCTCACTGATAGACATCTACTGCGTAGTAAACCATGACACCGTGAGGTTTGTTGCATTTTCAAGCATATCCAACCACTTTTTCTAAATTAACTGATTCTTCATGACAAAAATAGCCAAGTAAAAACATAATGAGCGCTAAGGAGAATGGATACTTCAAAAGCTAGAACCAAAGGAACTTAAATTATCCCGTATAAATTCCGTCATTGACATCAAACAGGTCTAAATCACCTTCTATCACCAACTAAGGGTTTAATTTCAAGATGTATTTATGTCCACCCAGAGATGAAATTGTAAAGTTGAAACATTTACTCACATGCTTGAGCTGGGATATTTACTTAACAGAATGCAGTCACCAGTTTACATTAACATTCAGTACAGGCATTTCATCTTAATCCACAAGGGTTTCAAAGCTCCTTGAAACAAACAAGAATATAAATACAAATGTTGAATCTTAAGAATAAGACTTGTCAACGTTTTTCAAATTTAAAACTCTAACGAAAATTTTTCATTTGAAGTGTGTGTGGAGAATAGTTCACAACATTTTCTGATTAGAATATCAGAAAACTCTTGCTTACTCTTTCCCCCTCTTTCTAAGTAATAAATTCTCACCACTTCAGGCTTTAAGGACTTAGGCTTCACTTCAAAGAAAAGACAGCAAATGTGCCCTTGAAAACCTTAAACCAAACTCAGTTGAAAGAGGAAGGCAGAAAAGCAAGTTCAAAAGAAGGGGGAATTCAGAAAATTTGGGAAATTTTCATGATACTCAAAGGAAGCACTAAGGTTTGCAGTCAAACAAATCAAACAAATCCAGAGTAAACATCTTTTACATATTAGCTTTTCTTCCAGAAGGCTTAATAGATTTGATTCTGTTTAGCTCAAAGCCCTGTTCAAGCTTACAGCATTTTCATTCTGGATAGCAAAACCAGTCCCTAACGGAAGTCTTCCCTAAATTAGGTATAGAATTCTGAATGCAGCTAACTAATAAAAATCAAAGTTTTGAAAATACTGGCTTCTGCTTCTCTAGCTCTTCACTCCTATTGTATACTTAAGGCTCAAAAGTCCTCTAGGTACCAGTTTCTGCCTGAAAAATCCTCCCTCAGTCCTCTGGTGTTTGGGAGAAGCAAGTCTGCTGCGACGTATCCACAAATGTGAAGTATGCTGCATGTGACAACCAAAGGGGTTGCAGGGAGAAGTGGGTTGTGTTACAGGTATGGAAAGGCTTCCTACATCTTTCCTATTTCTTTTCTGTGACCATTGAGGAACTAAATTTTCTCTATGACTTGAGAATTGTCATGTATTTGGCAAGATTTTTGTGACATTTACATGTTTTGAAGACCTACATTCCGCTGCTAATTCTGACATCAGAGAACGCAAATTATTCTAATGAATCCTTACTACATTAGAAGTGCCAGTAGAAACACTGTACTGAAGCAGAGTGGTGATTTTTAGTTCAATATCCTGGTTTTGATGGCAAAAGCCCCAGGCATTGCAAAAAAAATTCTAGAAAACAGAGGTAGATAGCCACCTCACTCTAAATCAAAGGGTAGACAAATTTTAATCTAGAAAGTTAAGCTTTAGAGTTCCTTATTGGCATTGACACAGGATGTATAGTTCTGCACATGAGAATAAAGGGAAAAAATAAATTGTGGTTCCACAGCTCTAACATTACCTATAACAAAAGGAAACAAAAATTTATGTGCTCTGGTACATTCTGCGTACACTCATGTTTGATTTCACTGATTTAAGTGCAGCGTTTTTTAATTTCTTTACCAAAATCACCTGTGCTATTAAAAAAAGTTATATTTTTACAGGTCAGTGACATGCAGATGAGCATGCATGGGTGCAATTTTTGCTGTTACATATGGAAAGTGAAATTTGGTTTTGAGGGATCATCTGCAGAAAGTATGAGCAAGTGTTTAAAATCCTCTGGTTCAAAACAGCCCTTGACCATGCTAGGAGCCCCACAGAGAGCTGGTCGCACAGACTCCCCTGCTTTCTCAAAGGCTGCATTCTTGGATGCATGTTTCTTCCCTTTTACAGTAACAAAGGTTCTTAACCACCAGCAAAGAACACTAGATTCCCTACCTGCTTCTAATCTGAGTATTATCCCCTTATTCTAGCATGTTCCCATGGGTCATTCCTGAACCACATGGAGAGTGAAGGTGTATTAGCTGCTGCTGCTAGGACAGTGATAGGATGTAGCGGAACAGTATCTCTAGCTCAGTGTGCCTTTTTCATTTAAAGGTACGTATATGCCGGAGATGTCAACATGTCTCAGGGGAAGGAACAACCAGTATCAAATGACTGCAAACTCTTGAGGAAATTTAACTTACCCATGAAACAGAAGACCCAACAAGACCATAGGAGCAAAGTCCTTAAGAACATATACTAACCTGTCACAAAATTGTACTAAATTTAGTGCAGAGACAAAACTGTCACAGACAGTTCTGAATAACAGATAATAATTACAAAGTGTAATGACCTGAAATGCCAATTTATACATCTCCAGGATGAGTGGTTTGAAGGAAAAAACATAAATATTTCAGTGTTTCTTGTCTTTCAGTCCATGTTCCCTTTGCAAAGTTGCCAGCTTGCATCCTAGTTAGAAAGAAAGACTTACAAATGAAAGTTTCTATTGCATAAAAAGTGTTTTATCTTGATGGAAAAATTACCGATTAGGTTGGAGATGTATGGAGGGGTATTTACATTATATTTAACAATACATGTGACAGGCAATTACAAAATATCAGTGGTGTAAGTATCTGCATTTACACATGCAGATGACCAAAGGTCAGCCTCTTCAGTTAGATTTTTCCCTAGGTAAAAAATTTTAAATGTCACATTTACACTCCAATAAACTCTACTAGGCAGTCAAGCAAGTGTAAGGAGTGAATCCCATTTGTTCCTTATTGGGTATTTTCACATCCCTCTCTCAAAAAGAAGGCGGCATTACTGAAATGTTTGACATAAGGGGGAAAAAAAGGTTAAATAATGTGTCATTGGAACCACAAAACACATCCAGGAAATACTCTGTTTCTGTTTGTGTTGCAGGTTTTTTGATTGGCTGGTTGGTTGTTGTTGAGGTTTTTTTTTTAGTGTATTATCATTAACACCAACCAAACTGTATCCTAAAAGACGTAAGCACAGAATACCAAAAAAAAAAAAAAAAAAAGCCCTGCAAACTGTTATTTCAAATCAACAGCTAGAGTATAAAAGTTTCATGTATAACTTTAAATTGCTTTCTCCTTCACTCTTTTGCGGCTGATGTGTGTTAGTATTCTGCAGGTTGGTAACTTTAACATCACACAATACATCCAGCTAATGAGATTGCAAGAACATTGTGCTCCTCCATCATTTCCTTATCAGTGACAGTCAGTCCATTAAAAGCTGTAACCCTGAGAAGTGAACTCCAGTCTCAAACTTTTGCGTTCTGGAAATGGTCTTCCCTAGGCTGTTAACAGATAAGATGGATGCAACATTTTGTGACAGTTCAAGACACTCGGCCTCCAAGAACTGTTCTGAAACCAACAACAGACCTATTATCTCCTTTTAGAAAAGGTTTTTTATCCAGGACAATTAAGTGCATTGTGTGATGTTGCTGGGAGCTCTAGGCTCGCCTTACAGGGTTGCATCTACCCTCATGGATACAACGCCCTTGTCTTCAAAGATGTAATGACTTTCTTCTAAGTGAATTCAAGGGTTTTAGAAATATATTTTTTTCAGTCATATAATAATTTACAAATAGCTGGAGCTGCTGAACGAGAAGGTCTTCATTCATAAACTCAGAAAAATAGAAAGGTCATATTTAATAATGAAGGTTGTTGTACTGTCTCCACTAGAAAAAACACCGTGTAATTGAAAAGTATGGGTCAGATTCTGCTCTCCGTGAGCTTACTGTGTGTGATACTCTGGATTTACACTAGTGCACAGAAGCAGAACTTGCCATTATAACAATGAAGTCTCAAGCAAAGATTTGCTATTGATAATAACTGAAACCTGTGAGTGTTTGCTGGATTGGAGAACATACCTATCCTGTAAAGGAGAACTAGACAAAAAATTATTCTCTCATCTGGTCTGAAGGCTGTTCCAAGAGGAGCGGCTGGTCATACTGAGGGGCAAGGCTGGCACTCTCACTGTTGAGACTGGGATTTGCCTTGAGTTCAGTGAATCCTTGCCTACCTAGGGAGCCTAGTCTTCTAACCTGGCAGGGGCTAAGTAAGATGCCTGAAGTAGCTATGATTAGATTCACTTACTACCCTGTTTCTGGTTGCATATGTATTATATCCCTGCGAAATGAATCTGAAGCTGAAGCAATTCTGGATTGTTTGGTCCTGTGGGTGAGTGATACTCGTCAGGTCCTGAAAAGGCATCATCCCCAGAGAAAGAGGAACTGGTCACTGGACAGTTTCTGTCAGAGTGCCTTTTACACACCGAAGCATATAGAACAACATGATTTTTGTAAACTGTTGCAATATGTGGTGAGTTTGCTAGTGCTTTTTTGATAAATTGTTAATAAATCAAGAGAAAAGGGGATCACAGGTACAAATGGGTCTCTGTGTGTTTAATGTGAGAAAGACTGAAGAAGCATCAGAAATTCTTGGATTTCATTCAACATTATTATATGTTTAAATAATAATAAGATTAATAATAAGTTCTTTACGCCACTGGGAAAAAAAAAATTAATTGAGAGCCTGGCTTGTATGTGGCATTATCAACAAGTAAAAATGTTGTCATTCCTCCAACTCAAATTATTCCTAAGACAAAGCAGAATTACTAGCCTGCAGGTAAACAAAGTTTCTGCTTTGATATTCTGAAGAACCAGGTCTCCTTGTATACTACATCTATAGGAAAAGTATGTAAAGTACCTGTGCTTGCAATTAGCTAGGTATGGTTTGCTCATTTAAAAGTGAGTATGTTAGTGATTACTACAATAAAAAATACCTTAATTATATGTGCTGCATCAGTTAAACATCAACCCATTAAAATTAAATCCAAAAGAACTACACAAGCTAACTTTCTCATTAAATGTACCTGGAGCTCAGCTATATTGTCTGTCAGAGGGATACCAGGTAGCATCTCAACAAAACAGTGGCAAGTAAACTTCAATGTAGACAATAAAAAGTAATGCATCTAGGGAAAAGAATCTAAGCCATATCTAAGTAGAGCAGAAGTCAGAGCTGGCAATTGCAATTCAGGAAAGAGATCTTGGAGCTGTCATTACTAATTTGCTGAAATCATTAGTTCAGTATGATGTGGCAGGCAAAAATTGTTGGATAAAACCAGAAAGAGTATTCAGAAAAAAATGGAAAGTTTTGCATTTTTTTTTGCTTCTGAAGAAAACCTTGTTTTGCTCATCTCTTGAGTAGTGTGTACAGATACAGTCTAAGAAGGGTCTAGAGGAGTTCCAGGGAAGGAGAACCAAAACGATCAAGGAGATGAAGCAGCTACTTTGCAAAAAGAGACTAAAAGGCTACGATGGTTTGGAAAAGAGACAGCTGAGAGGGATGGGATTGTGATTTACAAAATCATAAACATGGATAAAAGGCCCATGGATAGGTTGTAAGAGGACAAGGCATGCCTCTTCCAACATTTCTCGTCCAATAACAGGATAGTGTTAGATTTGATGGAAACAGGCTACGCAGAGCCTCCAGGCTTGTATGCTCTCTGTAGTGACATCTTTTTTGCTACTGTTGGAGACTGGATATTGAGCTAAATGGACCTCTTTTAGAACTCAGTGAGGTATCTTCTGGGAGTTCTGGCATAACACAGTTGGGAGGAAATGGCTTCCTACACGGCATGCAAGTAAGTTACAGACCTTACTTGGCAAGTAGATTGAAAAGTGAACTTTAACTTGAAAGTGACCCATTATACTGCTGAACAGTTCTACTAATGACTCATTTTTCCCCTCAAAGTGCTAAAGATATTTTTGCATTTTCCACAATATCAGAAAGTTTAAAGAGGTTTAATCAGACAATACGTGGTATGTATCTATGTGCATCATATTGGAAACTATAAAAACATTGTTCAGTAACAGCGAAGCAAAACTCCTTGAACTTCAAAACTTTATCTAACAAGTCAAAGAACTTTCTTAAAAGCATTTAAGAAATCCTTCTAATTAAAATAAACATAACATGGAGTTGACATTCAAGTGATATGTGTCTGAGAAAGATCTTTGCTAGCTATAGTACATTTTTTCATCTTTGAGTCAATTTGCATCTGCTATACTGCTGATGAGTGAAACGGCAACTCCCATGGAAATGCCCATATGGGAGGGTAATAGCTTTTCCATTTTTAAGATAGAAAAAAGAAGCTGATAAATAGACTTTTGTAAACCATTTTTACCTTTCAAAAGCAATGCATTTTAAAACCACTTTCAAAGTCCAAAACACCACAATCATTGATTAAAGCATTAGGTACATGTAAATACATAGTCGGTGTAGCTTATAATGTGGGACTAAATTCACTTCCATTACTTTCTGGTTCTTAGATGTATTCACAAACAATTCTCAATGCTATAAATGAATGAGATCCAACTGCAACACCTCCCAAGAATATAAATGAGCTTTGCACAAACAAGTAGTCAAGATTCCCCATATTTTCACCTACGTTATCTGAGACAAAAGTCAGAGAACAGGCTGCTTTCTGTGTTCCTGTGGCGTTTTGTTTCATGGTGCCCTCAGATGAATGCAGTCATTAGCACAGAAAAGTGTCTCTCAGCATGTCTTGAAGAACATAATGAAGGAAAATAACACTTGTTATTCAAAGACTTTCCTTTAGCTGTCCACAAAAGTGGAACACAAACCCAAAAAAACCACTTAATTTAGAGCAAGTTTTGTCATGTGCTTGTGGAGGCAGTATATCAGGTCCTAGGATTACCAGCCAGTGGGAGAAAGGACCTGAGGAAAAAAGATAATAAAGGTGGACTTGCAGAGAAAAAGCTAGAAACAGAAAGTTCTGGGAAAGCTTAAGGTAGGATATATGATTATTTTTTTCTTAAGATAAGCAAGAGCAGTTTAAATGCCACTGTAGCATGACTAATGTCGTGCATGTGTTCTGTATCGATAACGTGGTATCACCCACTTCAGGGGGTTCTGCTGAGACGCAGGTTGATTCAGAGAAGAGCTATGAAATTGAGAAGTAAAGACTGAACATTTTTCTACTGTCTTGATCCTTTCACACTGTGGTGAGCACTTGTTTGTATGAGCAGTTCGAACACGGCTAGGGAACTGCTTGGACAGAGTAGAGAGTGAAGATTGCGTGGAACCACCAACTGGTGCCAGGACAAGCCTCACTTCGACACAGACTCCTTTTTGTGGGATTGCACCAAACAAACTGTTTTCCTGGACTCAGTTTAGATTATTAGGCCAGAAATCCAAATTCATCAGAGAGGTTCTCTACTGTCTCTACAAGTTTAAAACTACAACCAAGTCTAATGCCCACATCGTGGAGGTAGACAGAGACGGAGGTAATTTTCAGGAGATGTTTATTAGTCAAAGAAAAGTGATGGTTTTAAGCTTTATTCCTGTCCTCTTTATTTTGCCAATGTTGTAGTAAAATAAAATCATTTTATATTTTAGAACTCAAACATTGAATATACATAAACACTTTTTCATTACTCATTGAGATGAGTTAACCAAGCATGCTTTGCATAGCTACCGTAGAAAAATGTCAAGGTAATCGTTTTCAGTCGCCATCAACAAGAGCTGACACTCTGCTGCCCAACCTTTGTAACTAAAACACCTATAAATTAAAAGTGTGCTGATAAGGACTTAAATAATATTAACTTGCCTTTAACCTGATTATAAGCAAACTGAGTATCATGGCCTAGCCAGACACAATGTATAAGCATTTTACTAAGTATATGAGCAGTATGACCACTAAAGGGGCAAGCAAAGAGGGGCGTGGTGACATGTAAAGGGCAACCAATTAACACAAATGTGCGAGACAAAGGTAAGTACAAAGGAGTTCAAATAGGATGTGCTGGATACACTAAAGGATGACTGGCAAAACAAAGGAAAATACATAAACAGGATTGGGACAGATTAGACTCCCCTTTTGAGGAGTCTTTGGGGGAAAAGAAAATGGCATAAAACCATCAGGCATAAGTGCAGAAGATCAGAGAAGAAAGAAGACAAAACCACTTTGGTTTTGGCCTCTCATCAAAGATCTCTTCAGCCTGATCACTTGGATATCAGTGACTAAAAACACCGAGAAGCATCAGCTCTGTGTTATTGTATAGTCACAGATGATTCAGAATATAGGTATAAAAGACTAACAGTTTTGCTGTGTTGTGGTCATGATTAATAATTTGTAAGTACAACTGTAGCAAGAAGTGTGCCACTAATTCATGCACTAAAGTTTCAAAACTGTACTGATTCATCAGTCCTCTAAACAATCCCATCATAATAATGTCTGACTACCTAACTGATATCTCTCTACCTAACCATGTATTCAATTACAATATACTGATTTTTTGAGCCATTTCCTTCTTGTCTTACAAATAAAATTATCATTTTGTACCTGTATTATTTTTGTATTTGGGAAAGGGAATATCAATATCCAGTTACACATACATCAGTATAAGGAGCATGTTGTCTTGCAGTTTAGACTTTCTGTTGTTATCAAACAAATAGATTTGATATAGGGTGCAACTCTTACCTCGTTTTCCTCCCCAGAACTGTACGTTATTTCAGAAATACTTTAAATGCAATGAGGTTTGCCAGACTACAACTCAAAAAGAATGGTTGCAGTATTGCTTTCATTTTATTACCATTGGCAATGTTAGGGTAATTAGCTAATTAATATGGTAATAATATTAGCAAAAACATCAGATGGGGATTAATTAGTCATACTAAATGTCTCATATTTCTTGAGTTATTTTATGACCCAAGAGAAAAAGAAAATTAAATGAAGGCTTAAAAGCCTAGTTAGTAAGTAGTTCT
Source organism: Chroicocephalus ridibundus (assembly GCF_963924245.1). NCBI lineage: Eukaryota > Metazoa > Chordata > Aves > Charadriiformes > Laridae > Chroicocephalus > Chroicocephalus ridibundus. The sequence goes on along the minus strand of NC_086285.1, from coordinate 82,515,545 downwards.
GTTCCTTTCTTTTAAAGCAACACATTAAATGTTGTGTCCTATATGAAAAGTAGGAAAAAAAGTGTAACAAATATACATTTGTTATTATTTAGGGATGCATATTAATAGAATAGTTATACATTTACGTGAACCTGTTCTGCAACTGAGTATCTAACTGTGCCTGGTTATCCATCTGTCCACAAAATGGAGTCAAAATAATTGACATTGAAGCCTATCATTTATCATTGAGAAAAACATTTTTAATGGAAAAAAAGATTATCATGTTCCTACTGATATTGAAAGGTATTTAAAGAGAATCAGCATCACTGGGTGAACACACATTACAGAGCTTTATGAAATGCCTCTGGAAATTAGAATAAAAATGGAACATCAGAGCTCTTTCATTTATCTCTGTGTGTTTAATGGTAATGAAATATGCAAGACCAAGCTCTGGATGCTGAAGGCTCTTCTTCAGTGAATAGGGATAGCACAAGCAATGACAGTTTCCTCTGAGTACCTTACCTATAATAACTACTTGCATGAACTAGAGAGAGGGGATATGGTGCAAAGTGGATTATATGATTAACATGAAAATCCTCAACATTTTATGTTTTATTTGATATAGTGATCTGACTCATTTTGAATGACAACATTTTACCAGTTTCTTGTAAGACTAGTGGAAACTCCCTGTGGTGCTTATTGTTTTGCATGAGCTGAAATGCAAATCTTCCAGGGACAAACTCAGCAAATCACTTCAACGTTAAATAACAGTTAATAGGATATAAGCACACGGATCAGTTCTTTGGTGCATACACAACACTGACCCTGATCTGTTTAGTTTTCACTTTGTGTCAGTTCTTGATCCCTGACTTTTGCAATGATCTCTGTCATCACTGAGTTCATTGCAAGATCATAGCCTAGAACTGCCAAAATTAAATCAGGGTATTTGGGCCATCAGCTTTGTTATGTGTCATCAAAACAATAATATTCAAGACTCTCGAAGACTTGAGAGCACAGTCAAATGGATTTTATAAAGAGTAATGCAGGAATAAATGAAATGAATTGCTAGTTTTATATTTAAATCAATAGAAGTCATGGAAGTTTTTGTGGATTGGGGCAAGGGGGAATACTAGTTTCTGGAATTAAAATTCCAGTCTCTGTACCAAAAGGCTGGAGGGAATCACTTGCGGAATTTTTATCAGTCCTAAATGTCATACTTCTAGATTTAAAATCTAACATATCAGTCCATTAAGACTAGAAGTGTAAAGGACTATAGTCCAAGCCCTTAGGCAATGCTGGGATCCAGGAGCAGTGATGACAAAGCCTAAAGGTGGGATTCCTGGATAATGCTCAGTGAGGCAGACATCTTACAGCTTTTTCTGTTGAGTCTAAAAGTTGACAGGTCTGGAAGTAACAAGTAAATAGAAAGATTTTGGAATGACTGGAGTATTAAAATAATGAATTAAAGAGACTAAGCATGCTGGCAGCAAGAGAGAATGTGTGGGATTGGCTCTATCTGCATTACAGCTCTTTGCTTCTGCCAAAATACATAAAAAACTTATTTTTAGATAAAGTTTTCCATAAATGTCATCATGATGCAGAGTCAGGTTTTTTGTATTTTACATATAACGTGATATAGTTGTTACTTGTAATTATGCTTCCTAGCAGCCAGCGAGTCGTTAGAGATATTCTGATATAAAATTTCATAATAAATACTTAATACGTAGAGCAACTTCACACATTTAGCAACAACAATGGCAAATTCCTCTATGTATCCAGCAGCAATATTTTGCTGTCCATCTAAACGAAAGCAAGAATGGGGAACAACTCTCTCCACTTTGTGCTGTTTAAGTCTTCTCCACTTGAAAGGCAAGTATCTTTCTTCATGGGGTGGAACAAGGTGCCTTGTAGATGTCTACTGCTGTGCTTAGTCTTCTTACTAAGCAGGGCTGCCTGCTATCCCCTGTTTTTAATAAAACCGTAAGAAATTAAAGGATCTCTATACTTCTGAAGGAAAAACCCTGCAGTGCTAATCAAATTTTAAGTCACAAGCTAGCTGTCATTGTTATCTCTCAAGAAGTAAACCAAGAGTAGAATTATTCTTACTAGCCTACAAATCTCTTCCCCACCTCTAAAAGTGTTTTAAGTGAAAAGTTTGTTTGGAAATGTTGAAAGAAAATTAATTCCTCTAATAAGAGAGGGACTCTGGCAAGGCAAATGTTAACCTTTTTCACAGCACATATGTACACATTATATGATTCTTAAAATTCTCTTCAGATACCAGCAGTATCTCTGGAGAGTTTATTACACTTGATTATTCCACTTAAGTATTCATAAATATTTATGCACCAATTGATGTTCTCGATGTAATCTTTCAGTGGCTGGTACAAATATGTCACTAAAAAGAACAGTGAGGGAATCTGCAATTAGCAATTAGTGATTCAAACATATCATGTGAAAAGTTGAAAATCTCATTTGTGTAAAATAAGCTTCTGCATTAAACATATGGATTAGTTCAGTTTCCAAATGCAAGTCACCACCAGAGAGCTAAGCCTGTTCTCTAAAGACTGTTATGAAGCTACCATAATATGTAAAGGTATAAATGTTTACCTGAATTAGTTTACAAAAGCTTTGTTTACCCAATAATATGCAAATTTTCCATGACTGTTCCACTCCTCTTCATTTTTTTTCATCCTTTCTTCAGATACATCTACACTCCTCTTGACCAGTATGACACTAACAGCCTTTTATAGTATCCTTACCAAACACTTCTGTGTTCTTAGAGTATATTGCCTCATAGAAACACCTGCTGATACAGTCTGTTTGCTTCACTGGGAATTTTATATGAGCTTGTTAATTTTGTCATGGAGGTAGTAACCAGACATTATCATTCTGCTTTTTTTGAGAGGAACCTCACATGCAACATGAAAGCAGGTACAAAACATTAAAACAACATTTCCTTTTATGTGTCATTTATGATCAAATAGAACAGTAATTTATGAAGCACTATTCAAGCAGGCCATATGTTATCACATTTGTCTGGAAGAAAAAGGATGTGTAATCATATTTTTTAATTGATTGCCTAAAATGTATGACTGGAATATTTTTTTTCCTCCCCAAAAAATCATAGTATCTAAGGTACCCTTCACTTCAATGGAAGCTTTGGGTTAATGTCAGATCTAAATACCAAAAATACCTCCTGAAGATCTCCATGTGGAACTTCCTCCTTTATGCAGTTAGATTGGGCTTTTACCCCGCTTCCACATAACTGACCTATTGATTGTTCTTTGCTGTCACATCCTGAGATACGCAAAAACCCCACTTGCTTAATGGCTGATCTCGTTACCCCTGACAGCTTCCCATGACTTCTTTTAATTCGGAAGCTCTGCCATGAGAAGGCTGCCAAGGAAAAGCTATCTCTGTGGCTTAGTTGAGTGAAGTTCATCACCCTGCATATGACCTTGCTTTACCCAGTTTATGTCCCAATTGTCTGTGACTTGTCCCTGGCTACATCTTAACCAAATGGACCCGTCTTGCTATTATACTGCCACAAATGTACACATCCACTTCAGTTCCAGCTTTACACATAGGCAAAAGGAGAAGTAATTGATCAGACCTGGCCGCCAGACATTGCAAAACAGCAGTTGCAAAAATGTTAATGCCAGGGCCCTGGGAGAAAAAAGGCGTGCTGCTACCGCTGTGGCTCTTGTTCCTCAGGGAACTCGTGTGTGTCAGCTACTGTCTGCAGGGAGGCCTGATGCCCCTGGCAGCTCTCACTGTGGGCTTACTTTTCTCACATACAGCAGCAAAAGCCTTAAGATTTTCCAGGGCTGTCACCACCAACATGTTGCTAACTCTGTGGCTTTCAGAGTCAAGAAATTCAAAGAAACAGACAGTAGGGCAAACATATTCTGACCATTTTTTTATTTTTTGTTTTTGTCCCCAAGAAAACGGGTGCTGCAACTAAAAGTGGTTTCTGGTGGCTTTAGGAAAAGCCTGGCTTCATAATGGGCCAGCAGATGGCTGCGACAGGCCTAAGTCTTTTGTTTGGGGAATTACACTCTTAACAAACTTCGCATCTGGTAAGATTGCTTTTAGTGTTTGTTTTCCTTTGTACTATAGAAATGTCTTCTCTTACCTCCTGTAATTTCTATTGCAAAGAAAAATGATGTCTTTGTAAAGTAATATGTTTGGAAGGTGGAAACCAATCATTTAGGACATGGAAAACATATATTTGTTGTGAAATAGAAATGTTCTTCCAAGACGAAATATAATTGGGGCAAACATTAAAATACCTGTTACTTCAATGCTCAAAAACTATCTCTTCATTCTACAGGGGACAAGCAAAAGGGAAAAATACCTTACTTGAACTTGTGTTCTTTCCAGTGCATAATGACACCGTACTTAAGTACTCAGATTCAGATAAGCAGTTTTTCCAGCTTTTTTATATTTCCTTAGACCATGAGAAATAAATTGAATTTGAGAATCTCATCCCAGGAATTGTTCAGAAGGAGGGTTATTGCTTGTGTTAACATGTTTTTGGATTGGATATGTTAATATACTTTCATTATGGTCATACCATTTCCAGCTCTCTAACTCACTCAGAGCTATAGGCAACGAAACAACTGTAACAACTATCATTTAAGGTGGCAAACTCTGAGTCAGGGAGGATTATTTGTATGTGTTAAGAGAGTTTCTATTTTATGTGAACTAAAATTTGATGTCACTACACAAGAGTGGGCTTTTCATATATTGCTATTATCTGTCTCATTTGCATAATGTAAGTTATAATCAATGCAATATTTTATTGCAGGTTTGAAGCATAAGTGTCTCATCTGTGAAATGAGACAGTGAAGATAGATCCTATATACATCTTTCAAATGTGCACGGAAGACATGAATAATTGACAGAAATTTAGAAGATTCATATGTCAATTGAATCTCACTTTGGGACATAAATTCACGGCATCCTCTTCTGAGATTCACAGTCATATTACAGTTGTGGCACTACTGGAAACTTCAGCAGGGGAGAAATAATGCAGATATGATATCATCAGAAACAGTAAGCATATTACCATTAACCAACTTTTGAATACTCTTCTGTCAAAAGTGGAAGTATAAAGTGACACTGACTAGAGTAAGTCAGTGAGGCTCCAAATGATTTAACATAAGAGATAGATGTTTCAGCTAAGAAAAGCAAGTACCTAAATGAAAGGAAAAGGAATGGGAACTCAGTTAAAGACAATATGTGCAGGTGGAGATGTGTAAATCTGTATCATGAAGAAAAACGTAGATGAGTTCCTCAACTTAGACAGTAAACAGATTGTTGGTGTAGAAGTTCTTATCAAAAGGCGCATTTGTGCACCAGCACTGAAGAAGTAAAAATAACAAAAGAGAGTGACATAATCCAGATTCTGAACATTCTGAAAAACACCGTCTGTGAAGAAATGGTTTTGTTCATCAGAAATAGTCTCCTTGCTAGTTTGAAAATATTAAGAATTACTAACCTCACAGAAGGACTAGCATCGTTTAGAAGACATGAAAATCAGTGAATTAAAAAAATATCCAAGAACATATGCCATAAACTAGAAGGAAGGTTAGAGGTATGCTACACATTCTCTTGCTGAAAAAAGGGGAATTTATTGCTTATCCAAGAAAGCTTTCTTAAAGTACTAAAGATGGCATTGAAATGATCCAAAACAAAAATAGCAGACATACAAGCAATTTTAAGTAAAGCAAGTTTATAGTTGAAAGATGACATTTAAGTACAAAGTGTGAATGAGTCAGGGCCTCCTTCCCTCTAAAAACTGAATAAATATTCAATATAAGTGCTCCAGCTAAATGCTTTTTTTAACACTGTCATAAGGACAGGGGAAGTGGCCAGTTTATCAGTCTAGGTAAACAAATATTAATATTCCTCACCCAGGATTCTGTAATCACGTGAGTAAAAACATCATAGAACAAAAAATATTTTGTTACGAACATGCGAAACGTGAACATTCAAGAACATCCTGAATGCTCTGAACCTTCAAACATCTGGAACATTGTTCGTGTCATTGAATTATCACAGGGACAGATACAACCCTTTCATTCCACAACAAACACTCAACCTTTTCTATACAGAAACAACCCCAGCTTGGAACAAAATTGACAGATCTGAGGAAATAATGCTGCCTCATGTAGAGGAAGTTGCTTTTCTGTCTCCTTTTACTAGATCAGCATCCAGAAAGACATTAGCTAATAGTGTAAAAAGTAAGTACAGAATAATCAATGCAACCATATTGTTTCTGTCCTCTTAAAATGCTCAGAAGGGATTGAACCTTCTCCATTTCCAGTACAGGAAAAGAACACTGTCAGCATAATGCATGGAATAAAGGAAAAAAAGATAGACATACTGATTTCCTATGTCTGTTTGCCTCCTTCCACAATCCCAGTCTTGGTTTATGAGATAACCGCACTGCTGGTGTGTGGTGCTGTTTTAGTGAGATTTCATAAGAAATTCTATCTGTTACACTATTCATTCCCCTAAAATAAACGTGCCCTTTATCAGCTGTTATGAACCAGTCACTGGAGAACATGTAAGTGCTGAAGTTGTATAAAAAACACTTCTTAGATTAACATGGAGTGAATTTTCTCCTTGCCTACAAGATAATTACATTGCTGATGTTGCCCACTTGGAAGATGCACTTAAATGTATCAGCAGTGCTTGAGATAACATCTGCTAAGTGCTTTTTGATTAAGTCCCTTATAATTACTCATTTTCACAAAGCATGTATCTATTTGAAGGGCACCTCAATTATCAAAGGGAGGATGCTAATGGAAGCCTTTCACTAGTTTGGATTTCTTACACTGATTTGACATTTTGCTTAGGTTTATGAGAAGTGAGAAAAGGGTGTGGATGCTCTGTGTGAATCCCACCCATGCCACGATTCTCTGAATTTTGATATATAATCCAAACTATGTCTCCTATGTACTATGTGACTATGCAGAGATGATGGATGTATTTGTTAGCTACTCATCTTGGAAGCTTGTTGGCTCAGACTGAAGAATCGCAATACATTAGACAATAGAAGAGACAGCAAACAAAAACATTCAGACTACAGGTCTTAAAATTTTTAAATAGGTACTGCTTAATTCCTAAGTAATGAAGCACTTTTATCAAACTGATGAGAAATCTGATAAAACTGAAAAACACTTTAACAATTTCTGCAAATCTCTAGGAGTCTGGCATTTGAAAAGACCAAGGACACTTTCAAATCTTGCATGAAATATTTGAGAAACCTGAATAACCCAGTGAGTATTTCCAGAAAGACCTTGCCAGTCTATCAACTGATCAACTAATCCCACCAGATGTTGTTGATAACTTAATGAAGTCACTGGAGGGATAAACATACCATGATTTTAAGAATAATCATCTCAAATGTGAGATGATTCTCATCCTCTTTGCAGGAACTGTATAGCCAAATGTCCTTAAAATGTTTTCAGACATCTACTCAAAAAAGAAGTTGTGAATATCTTAGGAAAGAAAGTTATATGCAAAGCAGACAGGAACGTATTTAGAAACACAGTTGCTGTTGCGCAAAGCAGATGGTGTAACATTTGAGAAATACTGTAATATCTTTTTCTGTAGGCATCAGCAATATTAGGTTAAACACTGAAAAATAAACTAGACGTTTCTGGGTGAAGGGTTAGTATGGATTGTAAACCCTATAGAAACCATCCCCAGGCCCTTTGTTGTACCAGCAGCCTGAATGCTAACAAAACACCTGCAGAACTTTCGGAACATGCCCGGTGACTAGCAGGACAAGAAGATGCTGTAGGTTAAAAAACATATAGACCTCCACGTGCACTGAGAGATACTAATAAAAGATGCTGCGATATGGAACAAAGAGCCAGCACAAGCATTATTTTTGAGGAAAAAAAGCTGCAAGCCAAAAGGTCCAGCAATAGTGAAATCATTTGTGCATCTCCACCAACAAATCAGGCTTCATCAAATTATTTGTTGAGGGATACAAGAAAGACCAAAAAACCAAACTTCTGAAATCTTCTTAGGTACAGGAAAAGGCACAGAATCATAGAATTGTTAGGGTTGGAAGGGACCTTAAAGATCATCTAGTTCCAACCCCCCTGCCATGGGCAGGGATGCCTCCCACTAGATCAAGTTTCTCAGAGCCCCATCCAGCCTGGCCTTGAACACTTCCAGGGATGGGGCTTCCACCACCTCTCCGGGCAACCTGTCCAGTGTCTCAGCACCCTCATGGTGAAGAACTTCTTCCTAACATCCAGTCTGAATTGACCCATCTCTAGTTTTAATCCATTCCCTCTAGTCCTACCATTACCTGACATCCTAAAAAGTCCCTCACCAGCTTTCTCATAGGCCCCCTTAAGATACTGGTAGGCCACTATGGGGTCTCCTCAGAGCCTTCTTTTCTCCAGACTGAACAACCCCAACTCTCTCAGTCTGCCCTCATAGGAGAGGTGTGTGGAATAAATACTAAATTTGCCAAGAATACAAAAGTACAGCATTGTTGACACATTAAGGAAAGTCATAAAATCAAGAGGCTTCTGAGGTAGAATACAGCCACAGCTGGCATGTGAAGAATGCAACATCTGCAATTCCCTGTACAAGGTTGTTTGCGAAACTACACAAGGGATGGAATGGAACACAATTGTTCCGTGGCCTTCCCTTGTGATGAATAGCAGATATGGGGACGAGATGGTACTATGGAATAGATAAGCGGCATACACGCTACCCGAGCCAACATTTTGTCAAATGTTGATGAAATGCTGTCCTTCGTGCAAACTTTGCTCACTACAATGTACCAAAACACACCTCCATCCTGAAGGCTACCTGCCCCCAAGATGCGAACCCTCCTCCTTGAGTACATTAATCACAATAAAAGTACGTATGACTAAAGTCACTCAAACTCCACTTTGAAGATAAAAAAAAAAAAGTATAAAAATAGCCCGAGAGAGAGGGGATGCCAGGGAAGACACCGTCGTGAAGAATTCCATCACTGATTTCTGGGATCAGTCGACGAGCTGAGCCTTTCTTCCCCCCCATAGGGACGCCTTTGGGTAAGACTTCGATTATACCGAGTGCTTTCTTGGTATAAGAATATATATATATTTCTTGGGGACTGTCGTGGTTTAGCCTCAGACGGCAACAAAGAACCACGTGCCGCTCGCTCGCGCCTTCCTAATACAGGAAGGATCGTAAGAAAAGGCAAGACTCTTGGGTTGAGACAAAGGCAGTTTAACAGGACAGCAAAGGGAATAGGCAAACAACAACAAAACAATAGCGATTACAGAACCTTACAGAACCGCCGCTCCCCGCTGCTCGCCGGCCGGCAGGACCCGGGACGCCCCAGCCCACTTTTAAGCAGCAACTTCCTGCCCCCTCCCCCGGCAGCTCAGGGTGGGCGTGGCTCACATGGCATGGAATACCAGGAAAAATTAACCCTATCCCCACCGGAACCAGGACAGGGACTTAGAAATTTCTCTAGAGAATCTCTACCCTACATTTATAGCCAGGCTGTATAATTTATAATTTTGTTGCGTGTTTTGTATACTTAACAATATCTTTATTTGCATGTGTTTTGCAGACAGTGTATTTATCACTGGCAATCCTAAGAACCTGCATATCTGTTGTTTAAATAAACTGCACTGTTTAAGTAGCTAGTCGTTTTGGTTTCTCACTGAAGGCGACCAAAGACCCGAGAGTGGTCGTGCTAGTTCATGAGCACGACTAGACTGAAGGTGCAGTCCACTATTCGTGTACCCAAATCGTAATAGTTTAATACATATTAAACGCGATTGGACTGATAGTGCTGAATTGGGCATCACTCAGAATTTAAACCTAGCCGCACCTAGCCTCCCACCTCGGTGAGGAGTGTTAGAACGCAAGGGGGTTTATCTTCTGCCAAAACCGCTTGGCCCCTTTTCACGCAACAAGGTACTCCAGCCCTCTGATCACTGTCGTGGCCCTTCTCTGGACATGTTCCAGCACATCCATATCTTTCTTGTAGTAGGGGCTCCAGAATTGGACGCAGTACTCCAGGCGGGGTCTCACAAGAGTGGAGTAGAGGGGGAGAATCACCTCCCTCGACCTGCTGGCTATGCTTCTCCTGATGCAGCCCAGGATACGATTGGCTTTCTGGGCTGCTAGTGCACACTGACGGCTCATGTTGAGCCTCTAGTCCACCAGCACCCCCAAGTCCTTTTCTTCAGGGCTGCTCTCAAGCCAGTCACTGCCCAGCCTATATCGGTGCTTGGGATTGCCCCAACCCAGACAGAGGACCTTGCACTTGGTCTTGTTGAACTTCATGAGGTTGGCATGGGCCCACTTCTCCAGCCTGTCAAGGTCCCTCTGGATGGCATCCCTTCCCTCCAGCGTGTCAGCCGCCCCACACAGCATGGTGTCATTGGCAACCTTGCTGAGGGTGCACTCTATGCCACTGTCCATGTCGCTGACGAAGATGTTAAACCAGACCGGTCCCAGTACTGATCCTTGAGGGACTCCACTTGTCACTGGCCTCCACTTGGACATGGACCCATTGACAGACACTCTTTGGGTGCAGCTGTCAAGCCAATTCTCTATCCACTGAATTGTCAGTCCATTAAAGCCATATTTTATCAGCTTGGAGACCAGGATGTCATGCGGGACAGTGTCAAAGGCTTTGCTCAGGGCCAGGTAAATGATGTCAGTTGCTCTCCCCTTGTCTATTGATGTTGTGACCTTCTCATAGAAGGCCACCAGGTTTATCAGGCACAATTTGCCCTTGGTGAAGCCATGTTGATTGTACCCAATCACCTCTTCTTTATTCTTCTGCCTCAGCAGTGCCTCCAGGAGGATCTGCTCCATAATCTTACCAGGCACGGAGGTGAGACTGACTGGCCTATTGTTCTCTGGTTCATCCTTCTTTCCACTTTTTGAAAGTGGGGATTATTTTTCCCCTTTTCCAGTCAGTGGGGACTTCACCAGACTGCCGTAACTTTTGGAATACAATAGAGAGTGGTTTAGCAACCTCATCTGCCAGTTCCTTCAGTACCTGTGGGCGTATCCCATCGGGTCTCATGGACTTGTTCACTTTCAGGTTCATCAGATGGTCACGAACCTGATCTTCACTTACAATGGGCAGTTCTTTCCAACCCCTGCCATTATATTCTGTGACTCTGGGAGTGTGGCTGGAGCCCTTGCCAGTGAAGACTGAGGAAAAGAAGTCATTGAGAACCTCGGCCTTCTTCATATCACTTGTCACCAGCTCCCCCGCTTCCTTTCTGAGGGGGCCCACACCCTCCATAGTCGTCTTCTTACCATTAATGTACCTATAGAAATTTTTGTTGTTTCCCTTGATCTCCTTGGCTAGATTTAATTCTAACTGAGCTTTAGCTTTTCTCACCAGGTCTCTTGCTGTTTGGACAGCTTCCTTATATGCCCTCCATTCTAGCTGTCCTTTCTTCCATTCTTTATAAAGTTTCTTTTTCTGTGACAGTGTGTCCAGGAGCTCCCTGTTCATACAGGCAGGTCTCCTAGCATTCTTTCCTGCCTTCCTCTCTGTCAGTATAGTTTGCTCCTGGACACGGAGAAGGTGATCCTTCAATACTGAACAGCTGTCCTGGGCCCCCCTTCCCCCTAGAGCTTTGTCCCACAGCACTTTGGCCAGCAGATCCCTGAAGCGATCAAAGTCTGCATGCCTAAAGTCCAGGGTCGTGTCCAAGGTCATGTTATTTTGCATATGTGTCACGACACAAATGCTAATAGTAAATCAATTATAATTACTGCTTTAAACTTTGAGTGTAGTAATGTTGTTGGAACACAGACCCAAACAAGAATTTTACATTAACGAGAGGATTTCCTTAGGATTTATGTGTGCAGAGCACTGACTGGATTGCGTATTTTTCCAGTTTCACACTGTGAGCACTTCTGCAGGAAAAAGAAACTTGAGAATGCAGTTCAAAACAGACCTTTCCAGGCTTGGACAACTTTTTGGGAAAGAATTACTCATCTTTTTGTTCCTAGAACTGTAGCAATGGATAAACCATAAATGCCACTGCTAGATTTTCTGTGCCAAAACTGACACAACTGACTCTAGACAATTTCTGCCATGTCAAGAGAATTCATTTCTGCACGTGGATTATCAAGAGGAATCTTGGGGACAGGTGCCAAGTGAGTCCATCATACTGAGTACAAGAAGTCATGGCTGAAGCCAGAAGAAATGCAGATGTCCAATGAATAACTGCATCATCCACATCTAGTGTTACTCTGGCGCTTACATCTGTTTCCATTACTAATAAATAATTATGCATTAGTTAAGTGATAGACATATCAAGCTGGAAGTGTGTGCCAGCCAAAACAAGAAAAAATAAGAGAAGGTTGTAGGAGACTGATTAAGTGAAGATTTGGAGAAGAAAGGGAAGGAACAGGCAAAGAATAATTACGTCTGAAGTATCCAGTCTTTACAAAAAGGCCTTTTAGAACAACTAGCATGTTTGCTTTCCTTGTTGACAGTACATTTAAGCAAATAACATATATTTTTAATTTTAAGTGTTACTTTCGAGCAATAAATATGTAAAGTCTGTCATAATATAAAATATATCAAATAGGAGGGTAAGAAAATAACATCTGCTGCTAAGCAACAATTGAATCAAGGATAATATTTTAAACAGAGTCTGTTGGCAGATGTCTTTGTAGAACTGCATCAATTTACCATCTCAGTAGTGAAATTTCTGTTCTTGAGTTATAGACTTAGCTTTACAAAACACTATACAATGCTATCACTATGTAGTCTAGGTGCTTATTGTAATACACCTTCCCTGGTCACTTTGCCTGCAGGCGAATCTAGACAGGAAAATCTGGTAATGGTATTCATTAATATTGGTTGCAAGGCTTTTTAAGACATTAAGATAACTCATATTCTTATTAGGCTTCCCATTAGGAAAATAAACTCTCTTTTCTCGAAGTCCTGACTTCTTATTTAAGTCTTTCTATAGAAAATTTTTCCTCAGTTGGCAACATGTGAACTCAAACAATTTGAAGACACTTCTGATGACCAATCTTAAACTGAAGAGCTAGCTTAGCATATTTTCATACAAACACTATTGCCCAGTCAAACAGTGGTCCTTTCTATGTAATCCAATTCAACGGTATAAAAATTGTTATGCCCTGTTATCAAGAATTCTCAAAGATAGATAATAAGCATGCATCCTGGGTATATGCCATTTGTTGTTAATGAAGCCTTGATGAACAACATCAAACAAATTGCAGCTGCTTGCTGCAGCTGCCCTTTACTGTAAGATATTGAAAAGAATTTATCAGATGCTATCCATTAGGGATATGTGTACTTTAGATGATCTGATGACGAGCTTCTTGGAAATTTTTGGCTTCAGATTAGGAAAAGAGAGAGGAGGAAAGAATGAATCCCGAAGAAAGAAATCTTGTCTTGACTTATATGAACACAAATCTATTCTTTTGGCAAGCCTGCAGCTCAGTGTTGCTAATTATGATGACTGGTCCACCAGGATTTCCTGAATTATAATATACTATCTATTTTGAATGAGTGATTGGTTTAAGACAGAAAATGATACATGCCATGAAGGTGTGTATATTAACTACCTGTCTGAATGGCTATGCTTGATATTTCTTCAAAGATACTTCTTAAGAATCTACAGAGTACCGAAAGCTTCACTCAAAGAGGAACATTTAAAAGCAAGAATATCTCCTCATGAAGATGTGAATGCAAATGACACTGCTTTTTTTTGAAAAAAAAATGCCTCCAGAGTTTTGATTTCCAAGTAAAATCCAGTCCTTTCTCAAAGATATGCCTTTGGAAAGTTTGAATATTTTGCGGGGGGGTGGGGTGGGGGAAATACCATCTGCTCCTGTACCCACAGAAAGAGCCACAGATGATGATTCATTGCTTGATATATAATGCTGATGCATGAAATACCTGGAACTCACTTGAGGCACGTGTTTTCATCTAGCATCTTTTCAGTCAAAGAAAATCTGAGCTCCCTACAGAGATGTAGTGTTTCCACATGAAGATACCTTAGTGTCCAGCAGATCTCCACTTCAGTGTGCAACTGTAGTCAGGCAGACTGTTTCCATTGCTAAGTCTGCACGACTGGTTTGTGCCTCTGATCTTGCATGGTGCAATACACACATTCAGGGTAATGGTCTGAACGTGACGAAGGCCCTGTATACCAGATCCTTCCTGTTAGTCTTTCTTGAGTGCTGAAACAAGGTATTGTAATATTTTTAGTAAAGAATTGAGTACAAGAAGGCTGGATTAGACTATTTCCTAGGTATAAGTAGGTGCCTGACTACTTTTGTGAAAGCTGTTATTTATATAAAAATATTCCTGTTTTGGATTCTGTTACCATAATGGTACCATTTTATGGATAGTGACTGTAACTGTGGGAACTGGGAGTGCATCCTGGTTGCTGGGACCAGATGCATGCTCTGCCCCCATCCTGATTTAGGGTGGGAGGAACTCTCCACCGCTATTATGCATTGTCTGGCCAAGTACCTGACATGGCTAAGGAAGGGACCAGAAGGATCTGGAGCACACTGCAGAGCAATCCCTGTCCTCAGAGCAGCCATATCCAATACGAATTACAGAAAGAAAGAACGACGGCACACAGCCAGCCGTAGGCAGCCTATAATCCCTTTGCTGGAACCCCTGTGCAACCTGTGTGACCCATCCATGCTGAACAATATCCCAGGTGTGAATCAGTGTTTTAAGGGATGCTTCAGCAGAGAGGCAATTTCCAGTGTTTTACTGAAACAGTAATATCCCTAATATACATATATTAAGCAAATAGGCTATTACTTTCTGAACTAAAATAAAGGCAATCTCCTCTGGAATCCTGATGAAGCGTTTGATCTGTGTCAAACTGTAAGTACTTAGGATGCAGGATAACAGACTGCAACGTCCAGCATCAGCCTTTTAAAATTTAATTTCCGTATTAATATGAATCAGATCTTCAGAGATTTACAATTAAGATGTTTGTCAGCATTTCATTGCAAATGCTTCTTGTTGCTTTGAGCACAATAATTATTTGTCAATGGTGTGGTGATAGTAACAAATGATGCTTAAAAATAATGGCCTTCTTGAATATTTACAGAAGAATGAAGACAGTTGATTGTAACTTTTATCTTATTGTTTACTTGGATTTATTAAATGTTTATTAAATGTGTGGTAGTTTTATCTACTGTGAAGCGTTTTTTAAACACATACATCAATGTTTTTTCCATGAAATTAAACTCCATATTACAGTGCTCCTTATGATAATGGTATTACACGCTGTCATCAGTTTTTATGGTCTTCGGACTTAAAAGTCAAGTGCCCTAGATCCAACCTAGGATGGAGAGTGTGTTAAAATGCTTTGTTGGATAGACGTCAGAGTGTTTAGCAACTTGAGGTTGTATCTGGACTTACTTTTCAGTGCATGTCTGCCCCAAGGCTCAAGATGTCTAGTCATTCAGACAGGCATCCTTTTAAACAGCATTACAGCTCCTGTATGGATTGAATGCACTACTTCTTCTGAGTGGAAATCTAGTTCTTGTAAAGTGAGAGTGAGCATAGGACGTGAACAAGGCTCAACACCACCTTCAAACGTAAGAGTAGGAAGCATAATTGAGTGCTTTTAAAAATCCCTGATTCCATGTTATGTTGGATTAACCATGACCGGCTGCCACACACCCACAGGCGTGGGTGGTGCGGAGGGATGGGGAATGGGGGTCTGCGGTCAGCCCACGGCAGCTCCTCTCTGCCGCTCCTGCCTCCTCACACGTTTCCCTGCTCCAGGCCGGGCCCTTCCCAGGGGCTGCCGGGAAACCCCCGCCCCAGCGGGGTCTCTGCCGGGGCCGCGGGGGCATCTCCGCGGGGGCGCCCGGAGCCCCTCCTCCCCTCCTCCCGCTCTCCCCTCGGGGCTCGCAGGGCTGTTTCTCACCCGGTTTCCCTCAGCCCTGGCTGCCGGGCAGCGTTTTGCCCTTTCTGAGCCAGGCTTTCCCCGCGGCGCCCGCCCGTGGCTGAGGGGCTCAGCTGTGCCCTGCGCTGGGGCCGTTGGAGCCGGCTGGAACCGGCTGTGTCCGGCACGGGGCAGCCCCGGCCCGGCAACACAGGGGCCGCCCCGCAGCACCCGCCGCCGGCACCGGGGCACCCGCACCCGGTAGACATGGGTATCTTTCTACTGACCTCAACAGACTAAAATCTTCTCTAAAATTACGAAATATAGACACAGCCACCTAAGTTGTGGCCAGCCCTTTTAAGTATGGGCATCTGTGTTTCCGGTTTTCTTTTTCAATGACTTTGCTGGGTATTTCGGTGGTAAGGTGAAATCAGGTCTTAATTTCATAATTTTGCAGTTTCAGACAGGATTTTTCTGAGCAAATTTAAGTGTCATTTGTTATGCAAAGCCCTCAAAGCACATTCTTCCTCTCTCTGGTTTGTGGAAGTGGGAACAGTTGTACACTATATAAGTTAGTGAGGATATCTGACTCCTGGGGCCCTGCCAACAGACTAGTTATGTGGTAAATTATCACCCAAAAGTGATAAAGAAGAAAAACACCATGGCAAATCTAAATTTCTGAAACTGTGCAGCTAAAAAAAATAATTAAAAAAATATATATCAAGTCTTGATCTCAAAATAACGACAGTAACAAATGCAGGTTCCTCAGCAAATATCTTTCCTTTCTTTTAGTTTTATTTTTTTCTTCCACTAAGACATGTATGTATGACAGAAAGACTAAAAGAAAACATATTTTATTGCTAATTTTAACGATGTATTTCAGTAACACAATATAATTTAATATTACGTGTAATACTGATTCAAGCTTTGGTAGTCAGCTTAGATTTTGTTCTTGTTCTAGTTGACGGACCAAAGTTAAAAGTATTTGCCAGCAAAATTAACAATCATCCTTTTGCTGAGCAAATTGGGACAGACATTGTCCTCAGAAATTCCTATAGAGGCTTACTGCAGTTAATGATTACACACGGAAGTAAATAAAAGAAGAATCTTGGCCTTTGCTTTGGCAAGAACGTGGCTGATCCACAGCGTGTTTACAGACCACAATTTTGGATGTGCTGTGCTCTACTGTTCCTAAAATTCCGTCAGCTTGACATCTGCCTCCCTTCCACCCGCGAGTACCAGTGTGGTTCTACTGGCATCCAGCACAGAGCAGAATCTGCTGCCAGAGACGGACAGAGGTTCTCTCCTCTCTTCAACAGGTTCCATAAAAATCTATCACCACAGTTTCAACTGCAGTTTTCACTTTTATTTTGTTTTTACAACTAGGCACTATGACACCTACAGGCTGGACAAATAAATTGCACTTAGGTAAGGAACAGTAAATGGAGACATTTCTAAATTGAAATTTCTCTAGGGAAATTCCTTGGAGATTTTCATTTTTTTCTGATTGAAAGTGAGTAAGCAATTTGTTTTAGATTAATAAATTTGAATCTAAACAAAATATTTTAAACCTTCCATCTCAAGTACAGTTTTCTTACAAGTCGTTCAATGTGTAGGTGTATGTATTAGCGATGCCGTGGTGGTACGCATACATTGCTATTTGGGTTTCCTACGGCCCCAGACTTTTCTGGACAAGTTGTGACATTAATAAATGTCTTGTCTGATAAAACCATGTCATAGAGCACAAGAAAAGGAGGAGGAAAGCATGAAGTATGGCCTTATACAAGGATGTGGGAACACAGGGATATTCATCTGAACACCAAACTCAATTAAAACAAGGAGGTCTGTCATTTCTAAATCATAAACTTTTTGAACTCTCAGAACAGTTTGTCCTATAAAAAAGTCCGAGTAGTTGATTTGAGCTGACACAAATGTCACAAACTCAGGACTTCCTAAGGGAGTATGCTCTGATTTTCACCTGGTTGAGCTATCACTGGAAGCTGTTGGTATTTTTCTATCTGTTCTTGACAATCAGGGGCAGAAAATGGAAGTTAACAGACCGTTGCTTACAGATAAAAAGACTTCACACTAGCTTCATTCTGGTTCTGCTTTCAGTATAGAGACAATTAAAATTGAGTCCCTTAAACTGAATCCCTTTTAAAAATGTAAATACAGCCAGTTTCCTTTTTTCTTTCTTTTTTTTTTTTTTGTAGTGAAGCAATCCCTTAATTCCGTAGTTTATCACTGAGAATTTGTAATAGCATATGGACTTCAATGAAAAAAAAAAACCAGAATGCCTTGGGTTTGGATTATTTAATCTACCCCACACAGTTTATTCTTGCTGTTTTAATGATAGAATAATTATACTTGCTGTTGTCTTTGATATATCATGCAAATTTAGAATTTCAGCTACAATATCAAATACAAATTTTTTTTTTCATCTTATTAGCTAAAAGTTGAAGTAAAGAACTCTAAGATTTTTACAGGGTTTTTTTTAGAGTCTCATGATTTCTAAACAAGATGATGATTTTTTTGTTTGGATAGTCAAGATTCGGTTAGCTGGAAGGGTAACATTACTTCCTATGGTATTGCACATCCCTTTCTGAACTAGTAAATTCTGTGACAAACAAGATATTCTCTGCCAGCATTGCACTGCATATTCCTTTGGGTATGTTCTTATAAGTGAAGTAGTTTTATCTTCATATCACGACTTTCTCAGTCTGCTCCATATAAATACACATGTTTCTACAAAAAGATTTAATTCCAAGTGGATTATAATGTTAGATTAGTCCCAGGCAAGTGGCCGGGCAGAGCACTTTATTTCCTGCAGTCACTTCAATTGTAAAAAGCAGGCCTTGCTTGTAGAAAAAGGAGCAAGATTTTTCAGCAAAATAACATCAGTCAAGTGTTTCTGAAGACATTCTCTTGGCACTGTCAGATTTAGCAACAATTTCAAGGGTACATATTTCAAGGGCATACATTTGAATTTTAAAATATGCTTGAATATGCACAGATATGTAAAAAATACTGAACTACACATTCATAGAAAGGTAGTAAATAGTTCTCTCACAAGCAGTATGCTTGTGAGAATTTTATTTTTTACTTCTAAAATTCACAGAATAGCAACAACTTCTGTGGTTTACTGAAAGCTACAATTAAAAATGTTTTCAGAGGGTTGGGGGTTCTTTTCATCAGATTGTATGGGATATGTGAAATAAGCATGAAGTTCACCACTGCAGAGATAAAGTCCATGCTATTGCTGACATCCTGTCAAGTACAGGAAAAAGAGAAGTCTTTGTGCGATGCTTATATATGCAATTTATTCAGGATCCAAGTAAATCAGAGGAAAAAGAAGGTTACAGAAAACTATATTGTACGTGATTTTTTCAGCTGTGGTGTTTGCCATGAAGACAGACTGCAGTGATGAAAACAATTTGTAACAATTGCCATCTTTGCAGGGTGGTGTACAGACACGTGCACGCACTTGTCTGTAACACAGCAAACAGTGACCTGCAGCACCTGCTGCTGGTTCTGCCGCCCTGTCCCGCTGGTTGTGGCAGTATCCCCATGAGCTGTGCCCCAGCGAAGCCATCCGCCTCCCTCTGGGCACAGCGTGTTTAAAGGTCCCAGGGAAACAAAGCTGGTTCCCTGCATTGCTGAGCTCTGTCCCCTTGCTCTGGCAGCGACAAGAGCAAGGACACTGAGAAGATTGCTCCTGTGACACTCAGAAAAGGAAGGGAAAGTGAAGTGGGCTCCACTGCCTAGTTTTGCGGTGATTCAAAGAAATCAGGCAGACCGTGGGCACTCCTGGATAACGGAGGAGATCCCCTGCCATTCACTGGAAGGTAGAGGTTGAAATACTGATCATTCCCCACACTTCCCAACGAAACAGTTATTGCCGCGACCTATTGAATACGCTCGCATCAGTCATGCTTCATTTTGGCACTCTGGACAGGAGTGAAATTCACTTTTGTGAAGTCTGATTCAACGTGAGAGTCATGTTTTAAAACAGAAGTGAAATATCCAGACATGTAACAATCAACCTTTAATATATCAGGCATACCAGATATCATTCTTGAGTGTTTCTTTTTCTTAAGTACAAGACATACTCTTATATATGTCCTCGGATTTAAATTCAGGACACATTCCTTCTAAAGTAACTTAGTGTTTCTATGAGATGATGAATGGATTGAAGTAACCCATCTTGACAGAGAAAGATATCATCTTAATAATCTGATATTTTATGTTCTTTGTTATAATTACTTTTGCCTCAGATTAATGAATTCCATTTACAGTAGCAAGCTAGCAAATGAAAACCATTCAGCAAAAGTATGAAGTATAATGGAAAGATGAGACTATCTGGTATGTGAGGCATAAATTGAAGTATTGAAGAGTCATTATTTACAAAAAAAAAAAGATTTTTTTTTTATGGTGTAAATTTTATTGAAAAGAAATCTCTTTCCCTCAGAAGAAATCAAATGCATTTACATTCTTGAAGACAATTACCAAAGCCACAGAAGTGAAAAACTAAGCTTTCAATTTTCTTCTCAAATCACTCCTTTTGTTGCCACTTACTTGTCTGTATTGTGTGTTATATCCTTCCTATCTCTCTGTTTGTTCCACCTGGAGTCCAATCATTAAAAGAAAAAAAAAAGAACAAAAAAAAGAAAAAAATCCCAGTATTTTAAAAACAAACTTCTATTTCTATATAAATCCTTACTTGTTTAGAAATGCATGGCCTCATGCCCTGTGGAATGCACATCTCTCCCAAGCAGGGTCCCCTTGTAACAGCCATTCTGCGGCCTAATGCGGATGAGTGCTGCTTAATAAAGCCGTTACGCTAACAAGTGAAACGGAATGGATCCATGAGCTGGAAAGGAGCAGCACAAGGAGCTGGGACACAGGGCTCCAGTTCACAGTGCTGAGAGCAAAGGCATCAACACGAGAGTCAAATGACACAGGTAGAAGTGTCCAAGGAAGTCAGACATCTCCAGATTGAAAAGCAACTCCATAGCAACCAGAGTCTGAGACAGGCAGGTTTCCAGTGAAGAGGAACAGACAGCACCCTGGTTGTGATTCAGCAGGCTCTGAAGTGGAGTTGCAAATGACACAGAGAATTAAGCCTACTGCTGGAATTATCAGAAGTCTGGTCATTTTACTCATTAGTTCTTCCAGAATGAAACCAGCAGTGGCCAGACTAGTGAAAATATGACCTATGTGTAAATGCAAGGTCCTGAAATATCCTCCCAGCCAGCAGCATCTGACTTGAAATTTAATAGAAAAGATCCTAATGATATCCGGACCACCAATTTCTATGTTACTGGAACAGCTACCCCCTCCCCCCCAAAAAAAAAACCAAAAAACCCAACAACAAAAATCCAACAACACTCCACTGCACAGCCCACAAAGAATTAAAACCATTCCGGGGAAAGACTATAGAAATTAACTTCATAATATGAGGCAGAGTAGAAAATACCAAAGGACAAAGTTTTATGTATGTAGCTGACAAAACTCTATAGAAACCGAGACTTCATGCTGTCATGGAATTTTACTTTGGCAACAGATGTAATACTACCTGTCAGCCTGTAAGGGGACCAAATCAGACAATATACATATAGCAAATAATGACAGAGAGCAGTGTAGAGTTTACCCTGCAGACATTAAAATGCTGTGTTTTCCCAGTAATGTGTGCTCTCGGAACAACAGAAAACCCGCATATTTTGGTCCAAATAGCTGAATATGCGGAAGACAGCACAATATTCCCTGTGGCCAGGTGAGAAAAGGAGCATATGACTCCATATCCCAGAATCTAGCACACACAGGTGAAAGAGTGGGAGTCTCCAGCACCGAGGACTGCTTTGGTGTTTAATCCACAACTGTTTAATGTGAAATACATATGGTCCTGGGAGCAGTAAACAGAAGAATAAGCAACAAGACTCTGTCTGTTTTCTTGATATTTGTGCTGCTGAAAGCAGTGATGTATAGGAGGTAAAACAGGGATGTGTACCGTTCATTTTCCCCTTTTCTTTAATGTGCCTCAGCTTGTCATCGGGGAGTATCTCCATTATTTCTGGGATGCTGCAAATACTGTTTTTGTCAGCTTCTCTTTTTGCTGTGAAGTACAGGTACAAAGAGGGGAAGATTTCATTTCAGCATGCTGATGCTCTCTCTCTCCCTGTGCAATTCGAACAGACCTTCCTATTTCATTCTCATACCTATTTTCTGAACTGTCTTAGCAGTGCATCCATGGAAAACCAAAAGGAAAAAAAGGGGGAAAAAAAAAGGAAACAAAAAATAAAAAGACAGATTTTTATAACCAGATGCTTAACTCACTGTTGCCTTTGCTGCACGGACCTTTTATGACATTATATGCAATCTGATATCTGACACTTCCTTGCTTCTTTACAGCAGAAAATTATGCCAGATTTACGCAGTACAGTAAAGTCTACGGTAAAGTGCTATTTCACTGGCATTTAAAGGAGAAGATATAGCATATGGAAACCTGTGAAAAGAGTAATTAACCATGCCTGATTCCAAACTCATAGCAGACCATGGGTGATTTGGAGTGGGGGATGGTGAGCCATGGTCATACTATGATAAAGTGGCCAAAGAGCAGACAATCAATCCCGTTCTTTGAAGTCCTAATATGCAAATTTCATCAACAGTAATATAAGAAGTTTTACTACACAGAAGTCTCAGTTTCTTATAAGCTGTCCTTCAAGGCATATCTTTTCTCCCAGCTTGCTTGCAAAAAGGGGAGGAGGGAAGGAATCGAAGTCAAGACACTATAGCTCTTCAGATTGCGAGTCTTGTTAGTTTTTTGTCATATTTGCTTTGGTAGGGCTGTCAGTGGTTAATCGATCGAGACTGCTTAGGACTACTAAATGTATTTAACTTTGTCAAGGGCATTGTAGCTTAGGATGGGCTCCCTTTTATGTAGCTATTATAAACCCACTGTTATCAACTTGCAGAATTTTGCAAGTCTTGCCCTGTTTCATTATTATCTTAAATCCTCGGCTCTCAGCGACTACATGAGAATCTCAGAATTCATTGTAAAAGTACCATGAGTTTAGGTTCTTGTAGGATATAGAGAAAAGCTCTTTCTCTCTCTTTTGAAAAAGAACCCCAACATTCTGTTATTTTTAAGATCGTGATTACTAAGGAAAACTCGTCGTGCTATGACTTCTAATTCACATTTGACTAAATTTTCAGGCTAAAAATGTGTTTAAACTATGTATCTATTCAAGCACCAGCTAGTATATTTTCAATATGAACATATGTTTCTGCTGTTGAAATTCAGTTAACAAGACTGACCAAAAGGAAGAAAGTTTGCATAATATGTTTGTGAAAATCATTGCCACAGGAACTCATTGAGGCAAACACTACAGTTACCTTCTAAAGAGGAGTGGATAACTAATAGCATTGCTAAGAATCCATGCCTATGCAGGCTAAGATGATAATAAGGTAATCAGATTTCATGCTTGAGGGTGTTAGCTAATCGCCTGCAGAGGTTTGGCACTGCACAATTGGCTGAGTGCATCTTGTTTATTTTTATGCTTGCTCTGAGACATCAGTTATTCACTGCCACTGTCAACCGCTTACTGGACAAGATGAACTAAATGGTTTGTTCCAGCGTGATGAACTCTATGTCCTGTAATAAATGTTATCATAAATATAGCAAGCCATCCATTCTAAGACATCAATAAAATGTACATTATAGTGTAATAACTCTTTAGTGCGCATGTGTACTGCTGCCCTCTACTGACTTACAACCATAGACAAGTGGAGTGAAGTTTTGTGTTTCTGACTCCATGGGGGAAAAAAAAAAATCTTACCTTCACCGTTGGTGCTACCTGTATGCCACTAAACAGGACACTCTGCGCTTTAGTAGGCATCAAAAGAAGAGCAGGAAAAGCTTTTCTTTTCCCCAGAAGAAAAGGTAAAGAAAAGCCACACAAGATGCTCCCCTGTTTTAGGCATAAAGATGAAAAGACTCTTTTCTGACCATCTGATCACCTAGCCTCAAAAACACATGGTGGAAAAACTTCTGCTTCCTTGTCAGCTACTTCCTTTACACACCAGAGAAATGGGACCCCTGACCACACAGGGGGAAATAAGCTGTTCCCTGCTCTTTGAAGCAGTCATCTCTTCAAAGCTGAAAACAGTCCTGATCAAGATTAAGGTAAATGCGAAAACAGAAATGTGAAGAGAATGATAATTCTGAAATTAAATGCCAAAAATTTCAAAAATGGAAAAGGCTTTGATTAAATAACTTTCTTGTTAGAAATGGAAATAGAAGCTACAAATAAATCTATCTATGGGTGAAGAAAAAGGGAAAATAGCAGTGATGACTCAGTCCCCAGATTCTGGGGTATCCTGAAATACTGATGTTCTCCTCATATCCAGGAGAGGATCTACTGGAGCAACGTATTTCCTTTCTTGTTCATGCACTTGTTCTATTTCACATCTCTTTGAGAGAACCTGGACATACAAGTGAATTTCTCCTCCAAGCATGGAGCTGGGATGAAGTAGGGCAGTCTTAGAGCCCAGAATAGTAAAAGAATCCCACCACTGATTGTGCTTGTCCCATAGTCAACACTCAGTAGCATATAAAAAGCCTATAGACTAATATATTGTAAAGCCAAGAAAGACTGTTTATGGTCCCCCTAAACTATAACACCTAAACCATGTAATCTTTCAGCCTCGTAGAAAAATTTGTACTTGACCAGTCATTGTGTGTGAAAACTGTGTTCAACTTAACCTCTTTGGACTATATATTGATGCAGTTTCTTACATTGTATTTTTATGATATAAATTAACATATGGTTTGTCTTTCCTTTCGTCCTTCTAACAGATAGATCACACAGACTTCACTAAGACACTAAGACACGTTTAGAAATAGCACAGAAAAAATAAGTGGCAGTGTATTTTGTTATAGTCCTTCACACTTAACTTTTAACATGTCAGTTATATTTCAATAGGTGGAAGGTACTGCACTCTTTTAACAATGTCCATAAACATTTAATTGATTTAATTGTATTCGAAGTCATTAAACAAAATGGCTCGCAATTATCATTAGATAATGAGCAAAACACTATGCAAACAGGAACCCAACTGGCTACAGAAACTGGAGTGTTTTCTTTAACCTACTATGTGTTATTCATTAGGTCTCACACAAAGAAAAATTATATTATTGATTTAATAACATGATTGATTTGAAAGCCAGGGGGACCAAACAAGCTTCTGGAGTGCTGTGTGTTCTCAACCTTTTTATTCTGTGAATAGCTGCAGAAAAGCTTCTTCACTTTGGGCTTCTCTTATCTGGCAAAACATTAATTTTGAATTCAATCTATACCTAGTTCATTTTTTCAGCTACTACTTACAAAATATATAGTACAAATTTTCCTGCAATTTAGGAAAATTTAGGTAAGTTACAAAGCCATAAATAAAGAAAATTTGAAAATTTTGCTCTCCTTTTCAATAGCCCTCCATTATGCTAGGCTGTCGGGTAAATAGTAGAAATTAATATCCCAGAAAAGCACATGGAGCCCAATAAAAGAATTTTGGCTGGTATCTACCATTTTGTTGACTGTTTGATGATAAAATGTAGCTGTCTTTAAAGAAGTTATATTTACAGTACCGACAACCTAGTCATCCCTCAGAGTGGACCTGTGTTGTGCATAGAGTTGTAATGCAGGTGTCAGTTACATGTTCTAAAATATATTTGAAGCAGTACTCAACAAACATATTTTTCTTTTCCACTGACATAGGAGTGTACAGGAGGAGTGTAATTAATAAGTTATATTGCTTGAATTTACAATTTATTACAACTCAGTCTGTCAGTGTTCACTTTACCATTTCATTGCCCTTCTTGTACCCTAAGAAGATCCATAAGCACCCAGATACTAACCTAGTTTTAACACTGGACTCTACATCAAACATCTAGGATATTATAAACACGACAAAGTATTCTCTGCTGGACATTAGAGTAAATCATGCCTTCAGTTGGAGTCAGAAAGCCTTCAGTGCTCTTTCAGCTCAGCCCTTCAGATACATCTCAGTAACACAGTGCATTCATTTTTGGACAGCTAGCCAAGGCTGAGGTCCACACTGCCACTGACACCTGAACTAAGTAGCTTTAAGCAAATTTGCGTATATTTGCACACAGACTCTTTAATGCAGCGTAGATGCATACATACATACATATGCACAGTATGAGCAAGCAAAAAATTGTCATCTGCTTTGGTGAGCAGACACAGCCTGCTTCAGCTGTAACAGCCTACCTGTCACCAGCTGCTGCATGTAGAATGGTTATTTAACAACACAACAGAAAACAGCTGCTTTTGACTGCTCTTTTGCTGCAGGTGCCATTTCTGATAGAAATTACTGGAAACTGAAAGTCCCTGTGTGGTTAGGTTCATGCCTTTGGAAATTCTACAGTGACCCAACTACAGCAGTGCAGACAAATTCGTACCTTCCTGTGGGACAAAATGTTAGGTTCAATGCACCCAAATAGTCATACACACCCGCAAAGCGCTTTAGCTCCTGCATACTTGGCTAACAACTAAGAAAAAAACAATCAATTAAGAAAAAGTAACAGGAAAAGGTACAAGCCTACACAAGGCTTTCTGAAGGTTGTGAGCTCCATCACAGAGACTGAAGAAACAGCTGATCCACCATTCATATTCAGCTGATTTCAGCTAAGAGTAGCGTTGAAAACACAAGAGGACATGTGTCAAAAGTGATAGCCACGAGCATCCCTACACAATTCTCACTGTGACTGAATACAGCAACGGTGTTTTGTCATGCATTTGTTAAAACTGTCTTACACTTTTGTCCTTCTGAGTGCAGTTAATATTAATAGTGATCTATTAAGGCTCTGAATTCTCACAGCTTGGACTAACTGAGAAGCTTCAGTCAGGCTGCTTTTCTGTAAGCTACCCTTACTCTTTCCCCAGTTTCAGTTGCAGCCTACCCCATTGCAAAAAAGACACCTCTCAGCAGTGAATTTGTGGCTTTGAATTTTACTCCCTTTGGAGTCTGTTAGAACAAAAATGGCATACAGTTCATGATATTTTTACAAAACTAGTGATTAAGTATAGTGTCCTAAAACATCCTAATTTCAATTCTTGCCAACCCATCCTTTAGACACAGAAATCTGCACCGTAACAGCCATTTTGATTATTTTTTTTTTATTCCCTAGAAACACTAAAAAGCCTCAGAACCCCATGTCTTTTACCTTAAAATATTCACTTTTTCAATCAAAGCCTGAAAGGATAATGTTGGACTAGGGAGACGGAATTCACAAGATAAGGAGGCAGACCAATCAAGCTGGAATACAGGAGTTTGCATACTTTACTCCTCACACACTTCAAAAAACTTATCTAGATCTGGATCCAAATGCTCCAGCTCAATCTCTTTTTTCTCTTTCTTGACTTCAAAAGCCTCTTTTTTAACTTAAAAAATTCTGCTGTGATAACAATGCTCCACCTAGTGGAAATAAAACTGTTTGAACTATTGTAAAGACTATCATATAAACTGGAGAACTCATCTCTCAGTGCCTAAGTAGTCGATTTTTCCAGGGATAAAAAAGAAGTGCTGGTGTGATTATTACAGTATAGTTCCAATTTAAGAACAAAAAATACTGTCATTTTAAAATATAACGGTGAACAAAAAGAGCTCCTCTTGGGGATCTGACATAATTATGAATCTATTACTAATTTGCTTATGATGACTCCTTGATATAGATGTAGTTAAAATGGTTACCTTTACAGAAACATTTCTTATTCATTGATTTTTAAAGCATTAGTAGAGAATATCTGTCAGATCATGTTGTCTAAAACTAATATAGTGCAGGTCAGTAAATTTCACCTTCTCGTCTCAGTAACTTTTGTTTTATTAAAGTATTTTTGGTTTTGTGGTAGTGCCTGGAGACTTCAGCAGGGGATTGACATCCCGTTGTTCTTTATGTTGGGGACAAACTTAATGAAGAACTAATCTTCCCTTCACAAGTTCATCATGTGGTGGGTTTTTTCTCATCACACAGTGCATTCACAACTCAGACAGCAAGGTGGGTGTTATTCATTCCAGAGGGAATTTCAGATGAAGAGGTGTATGGAACAGCCAGAAGCTTTTAGGAGCCTCTGAGGGTGAAGCGTGAGACAAGGTAGCAAAGAATCATTCATTGTACTGTCCATGGGAAAAAATCTGCACTACATAGTGGCCCTGTACCCGTGAAAACTTGCATATACTCTAAATCAGCACCAGGCTTACATATCTTTTGATAAATTGAAAGGAAAAACCACAAAACCCCCCACCTTCCTTATTGCATTGCTTCAGTGTCTCGGAATTATAATTCTCCAAGTAGCCAATACGGGGAGCACACTGAATTGATTACACAGTTGTATACATTGCAGAAAGATTTTTAGTCATTGAGAAGGGTCAGACAGAAAGCTCCCATTGAAAGTTAGTGAAAATTTGTGGTGCTTTCCTCCTCTGAAAATCTCTCTTCACTTCATGTTGCTAAATTCTTACTGATATACAAAGAAAGATAAAACCAAACCAAAACAAAAGCGAAGCTAAGTATCTGTGGATCATTAGATATATATGTATGTATGCACGTACACGATCCATAGTGCAAATCCAGGAAAGACTGGTGTCTAGGGTTTGTTCTCACGCAGTGATTTGTTTCCAAACAATGCTTACACAACCAATAAATTATATGACTTCAAGACAAGTGAGATAAAGAAACAGAAGTCTGCAGGGATATTCAAAACCTCTCCAGAATAAAATGCTTATTTTTAATTTGTTCGGGATCTGTTTTCTCTTCTTTCCTTTTCATGCTCCAGCGTCCATCCTCTGTCACTCCCAATATCCTCTTCTTCAAGACCTTAAATCATCACAATTCACTGGTTGAGTGGAGGCAATATTTACAGAAAATATACATTACAAGTGGTTTTGAGGCAGCAGTTCTATTCTCATTAATGATATTTCTAGCCGAGGTTCAGATTACATCTATCTCCTTCCATCAAGGTAACTGTCTTCAATATCAGTCATTTAACTTAACTTGAAGCTGACACAAGCCTGCTATGGGACTACATAGCAAAGAAGTAAGGTTTGACTCTGCATACAGAAATATGCAGGGAAAATTACCATGAAAAAAAAGGTAGGGTATGAATTTAAAGAGCACTACTTTCTCTGCACTAAGTCCTCATGCGTGTACGTTTAATATGCAGGAGGAATGATGTAGCCTAGAGCTTTCTGAAATGTCCCCACTGAGAGACACCATTGTTGTTACACAGCATGTCAACTATGTGGTTAATAGTTACTTTTGCTCTGAGGCCCCTGATGTGGATTTCTACTTGTTCCAAAGAGTAGTCTTGATAAAAACATCTACCCAGTGCCCATGCAAAGATAGACAATTTCTTTATATGAATGTGGCATTATTCCAGCCCACAAGGTAGAGAGTAAAGTTCAAGCAAAACTTACTAATTTAATTTGGTAGGATAAATACATTTCAGTAAGATTTAAAAATTAGGGCAAAAATTGCACAAGCAACTTTGAGCAATTTGTCCTGATAGAAATGTGGCAAATACAAGCTTGTTAATTTCCTTCATAGTTTAACCTCTGTTGTCCTCTCTCACAGAGTCTGAAGATTTAAGGGTCATCTGCTTAACCTTGAGGAAAAGATGAACAACAGCAATGAAAGCATATGATTTTGCCTTGTCAGAAACTCGGAGTAGATAAATAATGAAATGCTTGCCTATTTTCTCAGAGCTGCTCTTTTTCTCTCTATTGACCACTCCGTATAATGAAACTTTTTAATCACCCTTTATCCTCTCAGAAAACATCTCTTTTTCACTGAGAAGCAAGGAAGCTAAGTTATTAATTAGGCTATTTGACACAGTAACATTTCTTAGACCAAAACCATTGGTGTAAGATTTGTAATTTTAATCCATTCTCTCAGTAAATGAAAAGCAATTCCTGAGCTAATTCTTTAGCATCCTTAAGTATCTACATTGACTCCTGCAAAACAGTAGTTATTCAGTCTCTTTATCAAAGACTTTTAAAATCTTGCCACTTCATTTTTTTTAATATTAGCTTATTTTGGGGGTTTTATTTGGCCTTTTAAAAATTTATTATTTATATTCCATTCTTTGCCTGCAGCATAACTGAACAGTATTTTCAAAAGCATTTATCCTAAATCACATGGGTGCTTGTGAATGCCTTCCCCTATCATGATATCACAACCACCGATGAGAATAGTAAATACATCTATTGTAAGACCTCAGTATTACACATACATTTTGTTGTTTAACAGCTGTTTAAGTTAACATGTACTTACATTCAACCAATAAAGCGAGAACCTCAGCATCCTGAAGTAAAGGTTTCACTAAAGGCAATGTTTCATTTTGTTTTACCCATCTCCTAAGCTCCCTGTGGCCAGGTAACGGTTGAGAGCAAGTTAGCCAGCCACATTACAATTGCACAGAGAACGGGAGAAGAGGAAATGCATTGCTGCTGGGAACTTCTACACTGAATGGGTCTTAACCCTAAACACAGTGGTCATCTCTTGTCTCATGGTAACTCCCAAGAACCAGGGGGACCTGCTGCTTTTGCTCTTTCCAGTAGCCCCTTTGGTGCGGTCCAATTGCATGGATTCCTTCTTAGTTACCATTCCTCTAGTAATCTTGCAGGAAGTCCTCTCAGTGACCTCCCCTGACACAGGTATCCCACTCTGCCCAAATTTCCTGTGATTTGATTTATGTCTGCCCAGAAGAGATGTTTCCCACATACATACTCCAGATTTCAGTGTCTATAGACAGAGACTGCATCAGCAAGGAGTAGAGAGCGGAGTGGGGCACAAGAGAAAAATGCAGATGCCCTTTATTGTAGGAAAACTGTGAACCTCACTTGTGCAAGTTTCTTTCTGGCTTGCTTCTGTACCAAGCCTCGGCAGGTAGGAGTAGCAGCAGTGGACCGCATGTCCCCGGTTCACATGGCATTACTCCATGCATTACATGAATGTTACATGCATCAGATCTTCAGTCCCTGTCATACTGATTAAGATGCTGGCCATTGGAATTAGCACCTCTTCAGGCTTCCTGTTTCCACCAAAAAATAATGTTTTCATCCTGAACTCTATTTTATACCTACAGTTTCTAGACAAAATGCAGTCCTCTAGAAAGGGAAAGTTGCAGGTGATTTTATATCGGTTTACTGGTCTTCCTCCTAATCTAACCCAGCATCCAGGGTGACTCAGAGGGAACCAAAAGATATAATTCCTAATTCCTCTGCATTCAGCAGTAGGGGCAGGTAATTATAGTACAAAACACTGAAAAGGCGGAACCAAAGACACCAGATGTCCCTTTCTTCCCTAGAGTTTTCTTTGCAGCAGACATTATTCTTGGTACATGTGAAAATACCTTTCCCTACAGTTTGGAGAGATATAAAACCTCCATTTTGCTTGTATTGACTGGGAATGCGTATCTGGAAACACAAAGATGACAAAATCTTGCTTTCAAAACTGCTTGAAAGCTAATGTATGAAAGGCATTATTCCCATGACCTGCTTACAAAGCTAGAAAAATCGACACTGGTGGACTCGACTCACAAACAGAGAGCACCACAGATGAAGAAAGCTGAAGGAAAAAGGCATGCCAAGTAATTTTATCTCCATGTCACACATGACAGTCTTGAAGAGTAATTGCTTGGACAGTCTGGCTATTTCAAAATTACTTGCTCTGAACATTCATGACATCTCTTGGGTGAACTAAGTGCCATTTTGTCCTTGATTAATTTTATGGATTGAGAGGAACTAACTGATTATATAGGTACCATATTGATTTGTCTGCTGACACGGGTAATGATTTTAATTGTGCCTCTTTATGCTAACTACTTTTGACTAATTGGGCATCAATTCAGTGGGATCTGTGAAGTGCTTCATTTACTATTGTATTTCAACCAAATATTTTAGCTTCCCCTTTCTTTAAATTTGAGTGGATAAAAGTAAGATCTTTAGCAAATAGAACAGTTCAATAAACTGAGGAAAACAGAAGCAGTTTAAGAAGAGCAACTATCTGAAATAGATATGTACACATCAGAATGATTTGCAAACCAAAGCAAAGATAAAACGATAGTTCTAATCAAAACAAGAAAAAATGTGAAATAAACACACTAAAAGCAAGATGCATTTTGTGAAAAACCAAAATGTCAAGAAGAGATTGCAGATAGCAGCAGTGATGATCAGTTTTGCTTCCTGAACTTCCATCTTCTTGTATTTTCTTCTTCAGACTCTTCCCTCTGTGATATAAGAATGGAGAGACGGGGAAGGAATTGGTGATTGTAGCTAAGGAGTATGTCCTATCTTTTCTGCTCCTGCAGTTTACTGAGGGTTAGAAGATTGTTATTTGTGTCTGCACAGTGCTCTACGCAGGGCCGTGAGTGCTCTAAGACTAAGGCCCAACTCTATGTGCCTGTGCTTCAGTTCAGCCAAATGCTGAAGAAATGCTGTACAGCTCAATCTTTTTCCAAGAATGCAGTCCTTTTCTCACAGCTCTTCCTGGTCTCATGTTTCAGGTAGAAAACTCCTTAAACCTCAGACCTTATTCATCATAAAACAAGACACTAGGAATTCATTAGGCCGTTTATGTAGTTAGATTTTCCTGTTGATATACCTCTGAACCTTGAGAGATACTTAATATTCATACAGTTTCCCTTGTACAGTTTATCTTCTTTATATAAATACAGTGTAGATATGCTGTGTAATATTTAATACATGTGGTACATATGCATTTAGACTGCTAAGCAGAATTTATGGCAAAACCGTTTACCAAATACAGTAACATGATAAGAATTTTTATACTAGCAAAAGATGTCTTTACAGCTATGGACATAGTTATTGTTACTAACTTTGTCTAGATGGCCTGAGATTGTAATTATTATCATACATTATTTTTTTTTCTTATGACTGTTATTAACTTTGAATAGATAACTTTACCACTATTTACTCCATTTTATTAGGCCATTATATTTTTATTACTTTACTACTCTTTATTGTTATTGCCATCATGCAAATGGCTTGCATTGCAAATGCCTTCATTATCGGCGAAAACTGCAAGCAGACAGAGCTCTTTGGTCACCATTTCTAAAAAAATCATAAACTGCCCTTGCTAACTCAGAACACTCCATATACACTGAAACAAAAAATACACAAAGCAAACAACAACCTTTCACCAACCTTGCAAGAACAGTCCAGCAACCTGTGGATACTCCACCTGCAATGTCAAAGAGAAAATTAATAGTAATCTGATTCCATCCCTTGAGACTGTGGTCTAATAAGAGAAAATAGTCGCCCACCAAACTGTTATGCATACATATCTTTATTATCCCCTTTCTGCTGTTCTCTTTATCATTATAGCACCTGTGTCCACTGAGAAAAAAAAATTGAGCACTATATAAAACCTTCTATTTTTAACAATCATGCCTCAAGGCTGATATTTTTTATTCTGTCAAGCATGTATCTAATTATTTTTATTTTTTTTCAAAACTAGAAATTAATGTTGGACTGAGAATCTACCAGGTTGTAAATACGCAGAAACTTCTCAACAGCCAAAGCTGTTGGTTTCATTAAGAGGCTTAATGAAATGAAATTCATTCATTTCAAAACCTATGGTTTCATTAAGAGCTTAATATTCATGTTATGTGGATGAGGCTAGTCAAAGTAGTTTTAACTGTCTTTATCTGGAAGGGCTTTCTAACGTTCTTCGAACAGATAACTGTTTATTCAGGGTTTTACCCCACATGGAGTAATTTTTGCATAAAGCTTACTGTTCTCTGCCTTGATACAGTTACTGGCTTGGTTCCTGTTTCCTGGCCATAGCTCCTTTTTTGTTTGGTTGGCATTGGTTTGGTTTTTGTTTGGGGTTTGACAAAGTGTTTTCTGATTTGGGCAATATTTCAGGCACTTCTTTCCATCTTCCTTGCCTACATGATTTATTTTGCTCCCTTCCAGTAACTGGTGGTGCCCAAGGATTGCTCAGATTCTCCTTTCCAGGAACTCTCCATCAAACTGTTTTTCTTGGATCTGTTATGCTATGGGAAATCTGTTTTGTATAAACTATTTCCTTGGTTCTCCCAAACTCCCATTTCAAGGATCCTCTTAGGTATTAAGTTGTCCGGATTCACCTTGTTATGTCTGTAAAGTCAAGTTACACATGTAGCTTCTTTTAAAGGACCAAAAAGCCTACTTCCACTATGAATGATAACTGTAAACATTTTCTATGACTATTCACTTAATTAAGAAAAGACCTTGCTGTATCTGTGAATCTAGTATGAGTACAAAAGCAGCAAAAATTTATGTAAAAACAAATGGTTTAAGTGAGGAGTAGAGAACCTGATAATCTTTTAAGACTAAATAGCTGGTTTGGTGGATGAGGGGAGAGTAGTGGATGTTGATTACCTTGACCATAGTAAGGCTTTCAACACTGTCTCCCATAACATCCTTGCTAACAAACTGATGGATTGCAGACCACATAAAAGAACATTTACACGGAGTGAAAACTGACAGAACTGCTGGTGTCAAAGGGTTGTGGTCAGCAGCGTGAAGTTACACTGACGGCCAGTCACTAATAGCATGCATCAGGGATTGATAGCAGGGTTGATCTTGTTTATTGTCTTCTTTAATGATGTAAATTATGGGGCCCAGTGCACCCTCAGCAAATTTATAGGTTACAAAACTGGAAGGAGCAGTCAATAAACCAGATAGGTGCACCACAATCCAGAGGGACCTCCACAGGCTGGAGAAATGGGCCGACAAGAACATCATGAAATTCAACAAGGGGAAGTGCAAAGTCCTGCATCTGGGGAGAAATAAGCACAGGCATCATGTCACACTGGGGGTCACCCAGCTGGAAAGCACCTTTGCAGAAAAGAACCTGAGGTCCTTCTGGACACCAAGTTGAACATGATGCAGCAATGTGCCTGTGCAGCAAAGAACAACAATAGCATCAATAGCATCATGGGCTGCATTAGGAAGAACGTTGCGAGCAGGTGGAAGGAAGTGATCCTTACCATCTGCTCAGCACTGCTGAAACACACTTGGAGGACTGTTTCCAGTTCTGGGCCCGCCGGTCAAGACAATTGGACAAACTGGAGCAGGTCCAGCAAAAGGCTGCATAAATCATTAAGGGACTGGAGCATCTGACATATGAGGAGACAGTGAGAGAGCTGCTCAATCTGGAGAAGAGAAGGCTCAGGGGGATCTTACCAATGTGTATAAATGCCTGACAGGGAGAGTAGAAAAGACAGGGCCACACTCTTCTCAGGGCTGCCCAGTGACAGGAGACAAGAAGGAATGGACACAAACTGAAGTACAAGAAATTCCATTTAAATATAAGAAGAAACTTTTTTAACTGTGAGAGTGGCAAACACTGGAACAAGATGTCTAAAGGTCTTGTGGAGTGTCTTGTCCTTGGAGATATTCAAAAACCAAATGGACAATGCTGGTCAACTCTCTGTAGCTGAATCTCTATTGAGCCGGGATGACTGAACTAGATAATCTCCAGAACTCCTTTCCAACCTTATTCATTCTGCGATATTACAGAAAGTAAATCTGAATTCATAAGCAAGAGTATTTGCTTAACATTTATGGCCTCCAGTAGAGAACAGATTCAGTGTCCCATGTCCCAATAGGTGTGCAAATTGTACCTGTAATTGTAGATACTGAAGTGATTAGGTGTTGGCCTCTGCCTTATGTTATAAATTAAATATTGTTATGATTCAGACCATTGCATAAACTTAAAGGTTTCTAGGATCTATAAGTCTTTTAAAGTATCAAATGAACGTATTCTATATTGAGCCCAGTAACTATGCTTCCTAATGTGTATCTGGCTAAAACAGCTCTATGAAAGGTATCCAGTTTAAATTTTAGCACATCAAGATATCTATCACTTGCTTTGTACTTTATTCTGGTGGCTAGAAATCCTCCTTATTGCTACTTATTTTAATATCTAACGGAAATCGTCAAGTTTCATTCTTCTGCTATTGGTCCTTTTTGCATTTTCTTTTGCAAGTTTACAATAGATTTTCATGATCAAAACCACACATGACAAAAGGAGAAAATAAATATAATCCTACATAATTGATCCATTGTTTCACACCAGCACTTAAGCACACACTGAATTAAGTCATGGACCTGTCTAATTTCAATAGATTTTTAGTACTTTAAGTCCCTAGCAGACTTTTCCCCCTTTATCAATTCCTTAAGTTGTAGATTGATGTCTACAAATTATCAGGGATTTAGAAGCAACACAAATATCCTGTTAACTCCTATGCACAACATCCATGCTTGAAATATACTTTACAGTGTTTTTTTGTCATTTTGTTTTGACTTATACAACTCAAAAACAGCTGGGAAAACTATCTTCGTATCTTCCATATTATTGCTTCTCTGGAACAGTCCAAATATTTAATGTCATATTTGAAATTCTTTGAATAGCGAAAGGAAAAAGAAGAGACTTCATAATATATAAAGCAAATTTAAGCAAAGTAAGAGTGTTCCTTATATATCTTGTCTAGGTAAGAGTTAATGGGATCACACAATGAAGTAGGTTTATCCCTAGTGTCTGATCATCTGTTTTACATTCCACTAACTAAAAGCCTGCCTTCTTAAGCTACTTCAAACACCATTTCCAGTGTGCAAAGTTCAGTGATGTTCCATATTTTTAAAGACAGAAGCCACAAAAATCTTCTCCATTTTTTAAAAATCCAAACCATTCTGCAGTGCAGCATAGTTAATGTTGAATATTGGACAGGCAAAAAGCAAGCATTTTATATATGGTCTGGTGTCTCAAAACTGAAGAGGAGGACAATCATACTGGTAAATGGAGAGTAGGAGAAGGGGGCGGGTGGAGAGAACATTCTGGTATGCATATATTATTGTTGCCAGAGGGGTTTTTTTTGTTCTTTATGAGATTTTCATATTTAGTTATTTACTCTGTCTCCAAGGCCTGTCAATCTGGTCTCATAATACTTAAGCTATCCAATTGAAAGGATGTGTGTATAAGAGTCCAAACAAAAATATTTGAAACAGTTTGAAAGAATTCTGGAAATATTTTCTGACAAAAAAAAAAAATCCTGAGAGAATACATAGCATTTTTCTGTGGTAGAGTATTTAGTTCACCCATTTTGAAAAAGATGGAACTCACTTGTGGCGTTTCAATTTACCAGGAACATAATTATCTCAAAATGAATGTTAATGAAAATTTTATACTCTACTATCACCTCTGCATCCATCTATCCTGAATATATATTATTCACTTACTATGGATCTTTTCCAAATATGTCCCACTAAATTAATTAGCCTAGTACATCATATATATAATACAGTACTTCTTAGTATTGTAATGCCATTACCCACAGAAAGAAAACACAACAGTAGCCTGTGTTATTTTCAGGCAGGTTATTTTATTTTGAGTATTTTCAAACCTAATAGTTCAGTAAAGATTATTTTTTAAGTTTTGACTGGGATTCACTTATATAATTTTTTTAAATCTCAGAAGTACATTAAAGTACTTTTAAAATGTTAAAACTTATTCACTGTCTCATTAAAGTTAAAATGTTTTTAATGGCCATACAGTTGTTTCTCAGAATTGGAATATAGGATTTAACTTTCACTTTTGCCATAGTCTTCATCAAGGCACATAATCACCCTGTGACACTCATGTAGGCACCTATATGCTCCTGTATAAAATTTACATATTTTATGTATATATGTATATAAGGAAAATGTGGGATTTTAAAGCTTTGATGAATGAACCTTTATAACATCACTGTAAGGCAGCAATTGGAATGACTCATTATGTATATTAAAATATAAAAAATGCAAAGAGCTGAAAGGGATTTTAGAAGGTTATGAAATACTACTT
Organism: Chroicocephalus ridibundus; assembly: GCF_963924245.1. Taxonomy (NCBI): domain Eukaryota; kingdom Metazoa; phylum Chordata; class Aves; order Charadriiformes; family Laridae; genus Chroicocephalus; species Chroicocephalus ridibundus. The sequence continues at coordinate 82,477,730 of NC_086285.1, read as the reverse complement.
TGAAACAGACAGAGTTTAGACTTGAATTTCCTTTATCTTCATACAAAGGTGAAAGCACAGAACCATGATTTATTTATTTATATTGCCTTTATCTTCATACAAAGGTGAAAGCACAGAACCATGATTTATTTATTTATATTAATGCCGAGGGTTCCCAACCATAGATGAAGACCCTACTGTGTTAGGTACTAGCCAAACAGAGAGTTGGTCCTCAGCCCCAACATGCACTTTAGTAGAGTAGAATAGAATAGAATAGAATAGAATAGAATTGAAATGAAATATGAAATGAAATGAAATGAAATGAAATGAAATGAAATGAAATGAAATTTCAGTTGGAAGGGACCTAAAACAATCATCTAGTCCAACTGCCTGACCAATTCAGGGCTGACCAACATAAAGCATGTTAATAAGGGCGTTGTCTAAATGCCTCTTAAACACTGACGGACTTGGGGCATTGACCACCTCTCTAGGAAGCCTGTTATGGTGTTTGACCACTCTGTCGGTAAAGAAATGCTTCCTAAGGTCCAGTCTAAACCTCCCCTGGCGCAGCTTTGAACCATTCCCACAAGTTCTGTCACCAGGGAGAAGAGATCAGCACCTCATTCTCCACTTCCCCTCCTCAGGAAGCTGTAGAGAGCAATGAGGTTGTCCCTCAGCCTCCTTTTCTCCAAACTAGACAAGCCCGAAGTCCTTAGCTGCTCCTCAGAGGACATGCTTTACAGTCCGTTCACCAGCTTTGTTGCCCCCCTCCGGACGTGTTCAATGACCTTCACATCCTTCTTAAATTGTGGGGCCCAGAACTGCACATGTTACTCAAGGTGAAGCCATACCAACGCTGAATACAGTGGAATAATCGCCTCTTTTGACTGGCTGGTTATACTGTGTTTGATGCACGCCAGAGCACGGTTGGCCCTCTGCCAGGGCACTCTGCTGACTCATACTGAGCCTGCTGTCAACCAGCACCCCCAGATCCCTTTCTACAGAGCTGCTTTCCAGCCATTCCTCTTTCAATTTATACTTGTGCCCACTCTGTCCTAGGTGGAGAATTTGGCATTTTAACTTGTTCTCCATAATTTTTCAAGGAACTGAGGTTAGACTAACAGGTCTGTAGCTCCCTGGGTCTTCCCTTACGCCCTTTCTGTAGATTGGAATAACGCTGGCTAGCTTCCAGTCAGCAGGGACCTCCCCAGGCTCCCAAGACCTTTGGTAGATTATCGAGAGGGGTCCTGCCATAACATCCTCTAGCTCCTTCAGAACTCTGGAATGAATCTTATGAGGCCCCATGGACTTGTGACCATTCAGCCAATACAGCTGGTCCCTTACAATTTCAGTGTCCACAAATGGAAAGTCTTTTCTTACTTTTTTTTTTTTTTCCTTTTACTTAAAACAGATATTTAGGCACTCATCTTACAAAAACAAGCAGCATTAAATAGCTTTCACAACTCTATCTCTATTTCAAGAGCTGAAAATGCCAAGAGCACAGCTATTTTTTTTCCCCCTATGCTATTCCTACTGGTCCCAAAATTGTAGTACCATGTATGTAAATACAAAAAAGCCCTGCAACTTTTCTAAACATCAGTAGGACATACATATGCACAAATAGTCATAAATGGTTCAAGAAGTTCCATAGGTTTTCTGCATAATGAAAAAAATTGCTTCAGATCATTTCTTTTATTAAGTATATTTGGGTTTAATTCACATACTAAGTTATGCAAGGAGTCCTTCAGCTCTAGTAAAAGAAAAATACAACATTATCTATATTATATTTGTTTAGTGCACTCAGGGTTTGATGCAGAACCTATTGAAGGCAATTCAAAGACTCCAATTGCTGTCAGTTGGCTTTGGAACTAGTCTCTTAAGTATGTGCCTGCTATTTTCTGGGGTTTGTGGGTAGGGTAAATGATGTACCATTCTGCTCTCTGCTTGCTCAAGCTAGAATGGATCTGGCATGCTTTCAAAATTCATCCCATAGCGAGTATCAGAACAAGCAGTCCTACTTGTGTTTGAACTGCACTCAGTATATTAGTTTCACTAACTTGAAGTTTCAGACAGGAGATGTTGCAACTGGAAGGCTCAAAAGTCATAAGTGTCATTTTCGATCTCATGCTCCATCTCAGCCATTTGTTTTTGCTGGCCATGAACTCATTAAGAACGGAATTACCAGAGTGGGAAAACAATCCTGATAGACTTCAATAGTGATGATACAGCAGCAGTCACCTGTAAAATTCCAAGACCTGCACATACTATTAAAATTTTAGCCACTGGAGACTGTGTTTACTGAAGAGAAGCACATTAACATAACATCTGACATTCATGCCACAATGATGACAGTCAAAGAACACAGAAAGACAAACAGATTGTATTTCATATCTTTCTCCATATGTGGTCAAATTTAAAAACGTTAGCCATTTATTTAATCTCACAGAGGGAGTAATATTGCAATCATTCAAACTTTAATTTCTAATCTATTTTCTACATGGCTAGACAGAGCCAGAAAAATCAGAGACTAATGGGAGTTAGCTCTGTTCCTAGCAGGTGCCAAGGGTTATAACATGACATCTTTGAAAGGTGTCCTTAGATGTGCACTTTACTAAGAGAAAAGAAGGAATTCCAAGAGGCATTCTCAGTACTCCCCTTGACTGTTACAGCTCAGCTTCCAGAGTGATACATGGGAGTCAGCAACTTTCCATTCAAGGATCCTGTGATTTGTATAATCTGCTGAACACTTCATTCCCAAATTAAGGACAATGTAATCTACAGTATACTATGTGGTAAACATATTTTTTCTTCTTTTGGAGATACACAATATGGTAAGGGTACTCTATTTAACTTCAGTTTAAACTTGTTTTCTCTATATGAATCCATAAAGATAGGGATCATCTAGGTGAAAAGGATCTTTCTTTCTCTAACACTAATAAATACAGTGAAATGTCAGATTCAGTGCTACTGAGTTGTTTAAAAGCAGCTAAGGCCCCGGATGTCAGATTTTGGTCACTGAAATTTAAATAAACCAGACTGGCCATGGGAATAAAGTTTTATTCTGGTTAGAAAACTGCAAGACTGAAAGTGCCTTTGTAACCTGTCAGGGCTAACATTTAGGAAAAAGTCATGTTTTTAAAGCACAATAGGTTCAATAGCTTTTTTTTTTTCATCTAAAAGCTTTTATTTGCATCTATTATTTATGGCTATGAAATGACTTATTAATATTGAAGACTAACACAAACCACAGCATATAGTTCACTTTTTCCTCTAATTAAAGATTTAATTTTTTGAAAAGAAGAAAGAAACACTAATGCCAATTGTTGCGGTGCAATGTGCTTTGAGATGGAGATAGAATAAATGAGTAGGAGTGCTTTGCTACCATAAAGAGAGCTGCCAACAGTTTGTTCAATTAATTGCCCACATAACTTGAAATCAGATGGCTTCAATATTTACTGGCTACAGCTAGAGAAAACATGTCATCATTGAGTATGTCTGTACTTTCACCCTGAGAATGATCTCAAGGTTATATTTGTTATAATTCAGACATCAAACCTAGAAGCACAGGCACATGAAGCATATAGTTTCCTCATGCCACAATATACATTTTAGGATATCATTATTAATGTGTTAAGTATCTTACAATGTTTCCAGTCATGCTCGACACAGATTATTTTCTGGTATGTGTCACAGCAGAAGTGATGCACTTCACTTTTAAGAGAAGCAGTGATATATTTATTGATATAAAACAGCAATTTAACAAAGTTTGATAGTAAATGCAACAGTGTTTTAACAAGATTCGATGGCAAGGCACACTCAGTTATTTACTGCATAGGGGACGAGGTCAGACAAAACTGTCAGGGAGACCCTCCTGTTGAGTCATGAGGTCCAGAAAGGACCCCCTTGCTTTCTAAACTCCTTCTTAGAGAGGAGTCTAGGTGCAGCTGGATCCAATCCTAGTCCCAGATTTGGTCAACAGTTGATGTCTAAAGAATTATGCATGTGCAATCAATCCTTTATATCACTTAGCTGAAATTTCAAACTTTAGCATGCTATTAGTCACTTACCCAGAATCTCTTGCGGCGAGGAATCTCTCAACCTCGAGGAGTAACCTTGAGAGGCATCCCTACTCAAGGTGACATCCTGGCATGCAGCCTGCTGCTGTGCAGGAGAGCTCAAAGCGCTCTTGGGCTACTCGCTATTTATGGAGTAAGATGATTGACTTATAATCATATTTCCATACCGACTGTAGATGTTAGTTTCTTCCAAATTTGGCTTGAGTTGGACATTAACCAGCACTGTGGTTAGGTGGGCGCATTGCCATAAATGAGCCCTTGGCTATTGTGTTATCTGTTTCCCTCGTAACCACTTTGACCAGACACATCCATCAAGACTGCCGCTGGTGGTTATTGCTTGAGGGTTACAGGAGAAGGTCAGGTCAGGGCAGGGTGGAGTGGGAAGCCACCATCACAGTATGCTTTCAGAAACTGTCTCAATGAAGTCAGTGGGATGTAAGGCAGGTAAATGTGGGAAGACCCCAGATTCCCAGTGAACTGGTTTTGGCTGGGATAGAGTTGATTTTCTTCATAGTAGCTGGTATTTGTCACCAAAACAGTGTTGGTAACATAGGGATGTTTTAGTTATTGCTGAGCAGTGCTTACATAGTGTCAAGGCTTTTTTCTCACACACACCCCCCGCCAGCGAGTAGGCTGGGGATACACAAGAAGTTGAGAGGGGACACAGCCAGGACAGCTGACCCCAACTGACCAAAGGGATATTCCATCCCATATGATGTTGTGCTCACCAATAAAAGCTGGGGCAAAGAAGAAGGAAGGGGAAGATGTTCAGAGTTATGGTCTTCCCAAGCAACCGTTACATGTGATAGAGCCCTGCTTGCCTGGAAATGGCTAAACTTCTGCCTGCCAATGGGAAGTAGTGAATGAACTCCTTATTTTGTTTTGCTTGCATGTGCAGCTTTTGCTTTACCTATTATACCGTCTTTATCTCAACCCGTAAGTTTTCCCACTTTTACCCTTCTCATTCTCGCCCCCATCCCACTGCAGAGACGGTGAGTGAGAGGCTGTGTCATGCTTAGCTGCCTACTAGGGTAAAACCGCAACACCCAGGTACACTAATAACTGCTCTTTAACTGAACATTTTTCAAGTGTTTCTCGAGCTGGGCGCACTAGTTGTGCAGAATAGTTGCATCACAGTGAAAAGTGAACATTAGAAAATGAAAGAAGGAGAAGGTGATGACCCAAGCAGAAATAATTCAAAAAGAAAATGGAAAAGGGTAAACACATATATTAAAAAAGAAAAGAAAAGGTAAAAATGAGGTAATAATTCCTGTGGGACAGAAGGTAAATGAGTAAATGAAAGTAAGGCATTGAATTGTTAAGCATCAAAATGGAATCAAAATGGAAGCGAGAACTTCAACTCAAGGGGAAGAAACTGTAGCTAAGGAAGATGAAGTAAGTCTGATAGCAAGTTGAGGATGGAACTCTAAGAGATTTGCTAAAATTCTGGTTGATTTCTAAGAAAGGACTGAAAGCATAAAAATGCTTCAAGCTGTGGGTCCAATTACACTCTCGTTTTTAAGCCTCCTTACAAATTCACTATTTGAATTCTGGAAAGTAGGCATTTCTTCTTGAACTCCTTTTTTTTTTATCTAAAGAAGGAAACTGAAAAAAAATCTTCAGAAATATTTCTTAGAAAAGAATGCCAAATGGTTCAGCTATCTGTGGAAAATACTGTTGTTCTCTACAGATACTCACTTTTGAGAGTTATATCTCCATATGTGCCATATATTTGGGGGAGGTTTCATATGAAGCACTCCAGAAATATGGCCTATAGGAATACTGCACAGCTTGCAAATGTCTCAAGAGAAACCATTCTGTCTCGGGAAGATAAAAATCTTCTAGATTACGTGTATATTGCTTTAGTACCTATTCTTCATTTAGTTTAAACGTCACAGAATAAAATGGTTTAAGTTGATTGCACTCACATTTTTATGAACAGAATATAAGTTTGCTCTGTGCTCAAGTTTCCCTGCTTGGAGATATTAAAATGAAAGTGCAAGTCACAGATGCGTGGAGGCAGGTATGGTGGACTTAGTCCAAGCTCAGGACTCAAGGCAATGTGAAAGTACAGTCTTTGCATTTTCAGGTACTTCATCATTGCTGGAATATTTGGATTTGCATTCTTCTGGGATGTTTGCTTTCTTTACGCATTCTTTTACCTGAACCTGGCTTTACCACATAACTTTTAGTTTCATACATGAGACTTTGATAGTTGGGGTTTTTTCCAATATGAAGTTGCATGGAAGACTTCATATATGCCATCTCAAGTAAATGAAAATTCTGACCTCTCCACATTTCACTGTTTTTGTATGTTTGCTGTTGTTGGCTGCAAGAGGTGTGGATGGAAAAAAAGGAGGAGGTGAGTGTGCAAAGGAAAGCCTCAGTAGCACATTTTGCTCACCCTTCTTTTTTCCTTCCTCATCTTCTGTAAACTGTTATTTTGAAAGTAGAAGTTTTCCATACATTGAATTATTCCTCTGCTTCTTGTTTAACTGTAATCACATTTTGTCTGGTGTTTTTTTCCTAATCCTTTAATAAATAATGAGGAAAAATACAGTGTTTCATGAGCTGACCTTTTTTTTTTGGGGGGGGGGGAGGGGGGGAAATACTCATTGTCATTTTGGGGAAATACTCATTGATAAGAAAATGTCTCATGGCCTCAAGCCTCTATTTCTTGGTACAATGGAAAGATAATCAGTGTAGATTTGTTCTCAACTCAGGGACATGCACACCCTTTAGAAAGAATTTTTGTTGCATCTAACTTAAATATTTACTACAGGCAATTTTTATTATTTTTAAATATCTGGGTTAATAAATTACTAATATCTACAGCGTGCCATTTTCAGTCTTGATTCTTATGCACATTTATCATAGATGTTATTCTTAATCATCAAAAAAGCAGTCTTCACCCCCAAAATCTATTCCTTCTTCATATTTGCAATATTTATGTTTAATATTGATACCTATTCCATACATTGGTCTGCTGTCCAATTTCATTCATTAACAGAAGTGAGAACCAGTGTGATCAGATTATCTGTATTAATCAAGAAGACTGGAAAAGGAAAACATCATTCCTTTTTATATAGCAAAGAAAACGGAGAAACCAAAGAAATATTAGTTCTGAACTAACTCTGGTACAAGTGATTTAGACAGTTCAGTTTTAAAAACAAGAAAAATACTGGAGCAATTATTCACACTATTGTAAGCATCTAAAATATAACTAGGAAACAAATAATTGTCCATATAGATACTCCAGATCCAACTTATATCAAACCAACTTAGTTTTTCTCTGTGACAGGATTCCAGGTCTCATGGATAAGGTTGTGCATAATACAATAACTTCCAGCTGCAGATTGTATCTTTAGCTCTATGAAGAAGAGTCTTGACACAACGGTGATAAGTTTGTCACTTCATAAAGGTAATACTTTTGTGGACCATGCTCATTCTTACTCTTAACTTTTGTAAAGAAGTAGTAAATCATTCTATTCACGAAGATACAAGGTAATGCTAATTTATGTTTTCCTTACCCAAGTCTGACATTTCTAATGTCAAAGCAACAACAGAATTGGCCTATTAAAAATTGCAGCTAGGATTGTTTAAAGAACATATGAGCAATAAAGTGCTCTTAATTTCAATAGCTGATTTTCAGATACTTAGTCTTTCTCACATCCTGAAAATAAAACAAGTTCTACGGCTAACTTAAACCAGGTAGAGGAAAACACAGCAAATTATTACTTTCTTCTGAAAATTTCACTGATCTTTCATACCAGTTTTTGGAAGTAAGACTTTTATTCAAGTGCACATGCATCTGTAAACTCAGTTCTTGACCTTGCTTACTTTTTGGTCTGCGGATTTTTACATGTGCAAAGAGGATGCTAGCAATTTTATGTGTGAATGTCTATCATTAAAACACTCTTGTGTACAAGAGTGCATTAGTGCACAAGTGACTAGTCAAAAAACTATTTGCATAGTACTTGAAGCCTGAGTGAAGAAAGTTTCCGTTTCTGTTCACTTGAGTTATAAGCAATTGAAACCAGAAGTGTATAAAGCAAATGACAGCAAACCTGCATTTATTGTATTGGCATTACTAAAACACAGCAAAAGCTAGACAAAATGAAAAAATACTGAATTATTCTTTGAAATGAGTGCAAATAGCATTATTTTAAACAAGAAACCAAATAAATAAATAAATAAATAACAGAAACCTGACAGCTTACATTATGCTGTGAAATTCAGCATGCTTATTCCACTAACGTAATCATTTTTTCATTCGAAGTAAACCCACACTCTACAAAGCCTTTTTAATAATTACTGCTGTTTCTCATCATAAATTCCCACAAGAATTACAACTGCCGATTAAACTTAATATTCACAGTTCTGTGGATGTCATTCGACTACTCCCCCTCCTTTTCCCAGCTCTTTCAAACTGCGTATTGATTTACTATGATTGCTGCCTTGTAATGGTCATATGTATGGACTCCCTCATGTAGCACTTATACAAATGACATTGTCACTGTTCTTTGTAAAAACTCCCTTCAGTCAGTGCTAAGACTTTCAACTCAGTTCATGCCCTCTTTTCCCATGTAAAAAAAAAATAATTTTCTTTACAAAGTATGGAGCTTTATGATCAGATCCCTGTGAAGATTTTGGTTTTCACGATCTCACCAGGACTCCTATGATATCTGCAGACAAAATTCTAAAATAATTTGCAGACAGGAATTTCAAAGGACCCCGTATAAGTTAGGTGTGAGCATCAAACCTCAATGAGTATTTATCTTTATTCAGCACCTTTGAAAATTCCAGCTACAATTTAAGAAAAATGCTAAAATAAATTCCAGCCGTTGACAAGAAAATGACAAATTCGAAGTCTTTTCCAAATACATAAATACAAAATCTACATACATCAAGCACAAAATCTACCTTTTGACAGGACTGTAATTTCAAACTTGATGTCTTTCAGTTTACTTATCTGGGCCATGCATGACCAGAATGTAACATTAGAATTTGTATAGGATTTTTTCTCTTTTTTTGCATTTCTTAAAAAAAAAAAACAAAACCCAAACAGATTAATTGTGTGTGCTTTGTTTCAGAAACAATTAAAATGCTGGATTCAAAGTGGTTTCCATTTTCCAAACAACCATACTGTAATAAATATTCAGAAAGCATTTTAAAGTATTTTCCATAGAATAAAGATTTGGACAGTCTTTTTACTTTTAAATACACACAATGTATTACAACTACAAGTAGTTTTTTCATACACTGTTTATATTTACTGTCCTCTCACCATTAATCCATCTCTAACTTGTATCACATTAATACCTTCAATGGTAATTATTAGTATACCTTTAGAATTAGACTATTAATTAGAATTCATTAGAAACAAGCCCTGTTTTTTTCTTTTCCATGAACTCATCTCACTACTCTGTCATTTCTTCTGGAAACACAGCTGAAAGAAAGCTCATTAAAAGCAAAATTTATTTTGAGGAGGACTTTAATGTTTTGTATTTTATGACTTTCTGGGATTAAAACTGATGGATTTATGGGTTTTCATATGAAAGAAACACCTATTTCCCAGAGAGCAACACATCGGTTTCCAGAATACAAGATATCAGCTCAAATATTCATAATATCTTCCTCTATTAAAAAAGGGAACCCATTTTAGACCATTTAAAAATGTTCTTAACATCTTTCAAGACCCATAAAACTGAACAGTGTGCCATGCAAACCCAATACAATCCCATAATTTACGGGTTCATTGTTTTCATCTGAATATCTTTCCGAGATGATGTTATTGCTTTTGAGTCTCAAGCTTGAGCTCTACTATGCTGTGGGGGTGTCCCAGTCTGGGTTTCTGCCGGCTCAGGAATTTCTTCACCGTGGGGCTGTACATGGCGCTGTGTCACCCGGAGTAATGAAGGCATTTGGCTCTGCTAGGGCTATGACGTGAAGACTAGTAATAGTCTAATATTTTACACGCTTCTAAGGGATTTCTGAAATACTTTCAAACCTACAATATGCACAGCATACTTGCTGTTACAAAACAAAGATTTTTTTCATCAAAAAAATAAAATGTTTGAAAATTATGTGCAAACCAGCATGTGGTGTCAGAATCAGATCTTAATTCAAAAACTCTTTAGACAAAGGCAACTGGTACAAGGACAATAACTACTTAGCCCTACTTAACTAACTTAAACTTCTTAACTAACTAATGCTTGGTGCGTACCATTTTGGAGACTCATCCCTGGCTCCTTGGGGAAACACCGAACGAGACTCCCACATTGCACTGGCGACCTCACTCCAGGGATTTGATACTTATCTGCACCCTCCTCAGACTATTGCTGTTTTTCTTCCCTACCTTTTAATCTAATTGTCTTTAAGCCTTTACAAAGGATTTATCACTGCACTGGCTTTACATGTCAAGGTGCCGCCAGCAGCAGCGGCGGGTGCTGCGGGGCGGCCCCTGTGTTGCCGGGCCGGGGCTGCCCCGTGCCGGACACAGCCGGTTCCAGCCGGCTCCAACGGCCCCAGCGCAGGGCACAGCTGAGCCCCTCAGCCACGGGCGGGCGCCGCGGGGAAAGCCTGGCTCAGAAAGGGCAAAACGCTGCCCGGCAGCCAGGGCTGAGGGAAACCGGGTGAGAAACAGCCCTGCGAGCCCCGAGGGGAGAGCGGGAGGAGGGGAGGAGGGGCTCCGGGCGCCCCCGCGGAGATGCCCCCGCGGCCCCGGCAGAGACCCCGCTGGGGCGGGGGTTTCCCGGCAGCCCCTGGGAAGGGCCCGGCCTGGAGCAGGGAAACGCGTGAGGAGGCAGGAGCGGCAGAGAGGAGCTGCCGTGGGCTGACCGCGGACCCCCATTCCCCGTCCCCCTGCGCTGCTCAGGGGGAGGAGGTCGAGGAGTCAGGAGTGAAGGAGAGCCTAGGAAAAACAGGGTCTGGGGGAAAATGTTTTTGAGTTTTGTCTTTTTTTATCGTCATCCTACTCTATTTTTTATTCACAATAGATTAATTTTCTCCAAGTCAAATCTGGTTTGCCCATGACGGTAACTGGTAAGTGATCTCCCTGTCTTTACCCACAAGCTTTTCCATCTTATTCTCTCCTTCTGTCCTAGGCAGAAGGCCATAGTCACCCTACCAGCTGAAGAGGTGAGTTCAGTTGGTGGTCATCACTGTCTCAGAAGGAGCTTAGCTATGGTATCCACCCAGGAGAAAGCCATGTCCTCTGCACTCACCAGATGTAGCAAATGTAGCATCACAGACAGAGATCCCACAAAAACAGGCAGCCATCCAGGTCTCAGGCTGCAGGGTGTGCCAGAGCCTTTCACTGGTAACAGATGGCAATAGTGAAAACAGCTGTGAGGTGTGACCAGGTGGATGATCTGCTCAGCCTGGTGGCAGAGCTGAGAAAGGAAGCAGAAAGGTTAAGGAGCGTCAGGGAGTTTGAGAAAGAGATAGACTGGTGTAATCACGTTCTTTCCTCCCTGAGTCAGAAACAGGAACAGCTACCAGAAAAAACCCAGGATCGAGGGGAGCCTGTATCCTCTCCCTGACAGGCTGGAGGCAGTAGCTTAAAGGAGAGGAGTGAATGGAGGCAAGTCCATGCTCGGGGCAGCAGGGGAACCACCTCCTTTGCCACCTCTGAACAAGTGCCTCTGAACAACAGGTGTGAGGCTCTGAAGGCCCATCAATGGATGATGTGGATGACCAATCATCTACACTAGAGGTGTTGACAAGGTTGGGAAGGCTCACCCCCTGTATCATGACAAGGAAGAAAAGATGGGATATAGCTGTAGGCAACTCCCTTCTGAGGGGAACAGAGGGTCCAATATGCTGGACAGACTCTTAGGGAAGTCTGCTGCATGCAGGCTACACTGCAGCCCACTTGAAGTCTTATGGAGATGAGCCTGGGGCTGCTGAGCTAACAGGAGCCAACAGGGAAACACCAGTGAAATACCTCAAAGGAATTAAGGGGTGTTCCTCGAAGAAGGTGATGTGGCCAACAGACCAGCTGAGGTGCCTCTACACCAATGCACGCAGCATGGGCAATAAACAGGAGCAGCAGGAAAACTATGATACAGTTGCCATCACGGAAATATGGTAGGATGCCTCTCACAACTGGAGTGCTGCAATGGGTGGCTATAAACTCTTCAAAAGGGATAGGCAGGGAAGGACAGGCAGGGCAGTAGCCCTGTAAGTTACAGAGTGTTATGATTATCTGGAGCTTAATGATGGTGACAATAGGGATGAGTGTTCATGGGTAAGAATCAGGGGGAAGGCCAACAAGGCAGATACCGTGGTAGGAATCTATTACAGACCACCCAGCCGGGATCAAGAGGCAGATCAAATATTCTATAAGGGGATAGGGAGAGGTCTCACAATTGCTAGCCCTTGTTCTCATGGGGGACTTCAACTTACCAGACATCTGCTGGAAATACAATACAGTGGAGAGGAAACAGTCTAGGAGATTCCTGGAGTGTGTGGAAGATAACTTCCTGACACGGTGAGTGAGCCAACTAGGGAAGGCGCCCTGCTGGATCTGTTGTTTGCAAACAGAAGGACTTGTGGGTGAGGCGATGGTTGGAAGCCATATTGGGCACAGTGATCATGAAATGACAGATTTTTTGATTCTCAGAGAAGTAAGGAGGGAGGTCAGCAGAACTGCTACCTTGGACTTCTGGAGGGCAGACTTTGGCCTGCTCAGAAGCCTGGTTGACAGAGTTCCTTGGGAGGCAGTCCTGAAGGGCAAAGGAGTCCAGGAAGGCTGGACATTCTTCACGAAGGAAATCTTAAAGACACAGGAGCAGGCAGTAGCACTAGCAATGTGCCAAAAGACAAGCTAGTGGAGTTGAGCAGCCTGGCTGAACAGAGAGCTTTAGCTGTAACTCAGGAAAAAAAAGAGAATTTATGACCTTTAGAAGAAGGGGCAGGCAACTCAGGAGGACTACAAGGATGTTCTGAGGTTATGCAGGGAGAAAATTTGATTGGCCAAAGACCAACTAGAACTTAATCTGGCTACTGCCATAAAAGACAATAAAAAATGTTTTTATAAACACTTGGACAACAAAAGGAGGGCTAAGGATCTCCATCCTGTATTAGATGCAGGGGGAAACATAGTGACAAAGGATGAGGAAAAAGCTGAAGTATTTAATGCCTTCTTTGCCTCAGACTTAATAGAAAGACCAGTTGTTCTCCGGATACCCAGCCCCCTGACCTGGAAGACGGGAATGGGGAGCAGAATGAAGCCCCTGTAATCCAAGGGGAGATGGTTAGCGACCTGCTACACCATTTAGACACGCACAAGTCTATTGGGCCAGATGAGATCCATCCAAGGGTACTGAGGGAGCTGGTGGAAGTGCTCACGAAGCCACTTTCCATCCTTTATCAGCAGTCCTGGCTAACCAGGGAGGTACAGGTTGACTGGAGGTTAGGAAATGTCATGCCCATCTACAAAACAGGCTGGAAAGAGGTTCTGGGAAACTACAGGCCTTTCAAGAGGAAACTACAAGAGGAAATGTCCTCAGGTTGCACCAGGGGAGGTTTAGATTGGATATTAGGAAAAATTTCTTCTCTGAAAGGTTTATCAAGCATTGGAACAGGCTGCCCAGGGAACTGGTTTAGTCATCATCCCTGGAGGTGTTTAAAAGACGTTTAGATGTGGTGCTCAGGGACATGGTTTAGTGGTGGTCTTGGCAGTGCTAGGTTAATGGCTGGACTCAGTGATCTTCAAGGTCTTCTCCAACCTAAATGGTTCTATGATTCTATGATCTGTTTTGAACTAGACTTTAAAACAATACCCTAAATAAATTGTCATCAAACAGCTAATATTTTATGTTTGTTTTCACACAAACATAACATATGACTGTAGAAAAAGAAGACATTCAAGCCACATACAAAAAGTATTAATCTATACACGCCACAAATGCAGTTTAAGGAAAATGTGATACCCAGAGCTAAACCAGACATTCTATTTTCAATTATTTTCAATTAAAATATCGGGTTTTGATTCCTGATCTTGTGTGTGTGTGCAGACAAACTTATACACTCATAAAAATAGCAATTTGCTGTGAAGTGAGTTTTCCTTACTGTACACAAACATGCATAAGTAGAAGTCTCCAAAAAATATGAACTGGTTTAAAGCTTGTATCTCACTTCTTTTTTTTTTATTTAAAAAATCCCACAAAACAAACAGCTATTTCAAGCTACTTAGACGAAAATTGATATTCTTTTAGCCTTCTCAAATGCACAGTCACAGAATAATAAGAAAGCAATATGAAAATGTAAAATGCGGTACACCTTTGGTGCTTTTAGATAATTAGGTAATGCTTTTTAGCTCTAAGTATTGTACGTTTTCCTAGTGGTGACATGCTAATTAAGATGAAATGATATAATTTGCTGATAGTGATTAAATAAAGCAAATAATCAAATTGTTCTTGACAAAATATTGGTAGATATAATGAAGAAACACATTATATGATATTATTGGTACAATTTTTTATTTTACCTTTGTTGTTCTGATTGGTTTAACAGTGCAGCAAGACAACTTCTTACTGACTTTAGACACAAAAATCTATTTCAGGGCCAAAAATGTGTTCGTTATTTGAGTTTAAGATGCATTAATTTGCAAGTCAGAAAGACAGAACAGATGTAAAACTGGAGCAAACTTTTCTATAAAAAACAAAAACTCACATGTATCTTTGTTAAAGTCATTAATGGCATAGGTAAAAAAAATAATTTTACACTATATATGTTTGTACATTGTACAGTAAAAGCAATAAATTCAGGTCAAATGTATTATGTTTTAATAGATTCAGAATGCAGAAATATGAATCTCTCGGAAGTTATTGCAACATTCTCAGTGGTGTTTAGTCAGGAACAATATTTATTTTGGTCCTAAGGGGGGGGCAGTTTTATATCAAATAATGCTGCAAGACATTATTATTCTTACTACTGTAATTTGGAACATCTGATATAAATCATCTCAGTTTCCCTGGTGTATAAATGCAAAACACTTAATTCCTTTGAGTATTAAATGATAATACATGCCTCCTGTTTGGAGACGAGCAGTTCATCTTCAGGAAAAGAACGAAGATGAAACTTAGGTTTTCATGTTCCATACAGAAGAAAAATCCAATTTATTTTTTTTTTTTTTTTGTAAATTTGTAAATGGTTTTGTAAAACTCCTTTTATCTCCTGCATGTTAATAGCTGGAAGCATGTGTCAGAATTCAACATTTTTTGCTGATTTACTCACAATTTGAGAGAAACACTGTTAAGAAATTGAATGCCATTGGAATGGTTCAAGATGTTTTTCCTGTTGTATCTTCTTTGTCCATAGTTCTGCCCTCCCCTATTTATTTTCACTATTGGGTGCAAGCTCCTGATTTCCAACTATTATCTGACATCTTTTATCATAGCCACAACTGGATTTGTACACCTACAAGACAGACAGTGTTGGATAAAGACACCTCACCCACTTGATATACTGATGCAGTAAAGCAGAAAGGTGTCACTTGAACACAATCAGTGAAAAAAAGAAGAGCAGAAATCTGGTCTGTCCCAGCTACATCAGCCATCCTGTAACTGATTGCCAAATCTGGTGTCTCTTGAGTAAATAGGAAATGTGAAAGAGAGGAAAATGTGGTAAGTATCCTATGAAGATAAGTCCCATATATTAGTTATTGTTCTACTATAACAACAATGGGATCAGTGAAATTTTGCTTCTAGTCAAAATATTTAAAAACACAGTGTGTTTGCGTTTACAGCATAGTAAAATGCTTTTTCCAGCCTAAGCTGCCCTTGTACATTCAGTTAGAGAGTCATGGAATTATACGTATTAATTAATTGATCTGAATATAAAATACTCTGCATTATAGCATCCAACATCACTGAAAAACCCCAGCACATATCTTTCTATAAAAATTATGGATTCTTTTTTTCTTTTCTTTATTTTTTCAGTCATCTGAATGTATCCAGGCTGTTTTTTTAAAGAAATAATTAACAGTTCAATGAACAAGCCAAGTGTGACTTTATACTAAAAATCTGAGTTTAATCTTAGGAGTTTAGTAGAAACAGTATCTTTACAGAAAATGCAAAACAGGCAGAGGACCGTCAACCCCAGGAGCCTTTTTTGAGCTTTAAGGTATTTAATAGCAGCTCCTGTTTCCTTAGTGGGTACTGGGAGAGCTAACTCTTTGCATTTCTCATGGTCTAGTGCCAATTTAGGGAACGCCTCTGGGTGAACTGCATTTCAGACTATTAACAAAATGAAAACACCTATTTAAGTGTTATTGTCTTTTTTTAAAACCTCATTCTCTCTTTCCCTTCGGAATTCATCACAGTCATATTATTTTTACTTTTCTTGGCATTTGAACAGTTCCTAAATAATAGGTGGCTGGATATGTGTATGCTTTTCAATAACCTGTAAAATTCAAAGCAAAAATAAACTAATCGTAGTCATATATGTTCCACATTTCCTATGCATATTTGGGGTAGAACTCTTTGTTTAGGTCATGCTGATACTTGAACTATTTTTGCAGCTCAGCAAATCCAAGTCAAGTGCAACCTGCGTAACTTTTGCTGATATGAAAAGGGACTCTAACATGGTGAGCTGACCTGGATTTTGAATTGATTGAAAAACCTATATTTTCTGATGCAAAAATCAAGAGACAGCCAGCTGTTCTGATGGCTTCATAAAAACAAAATATACTGTGCATGACACGATAGAGATGGTCAGAATCACTTCTGGTCTCTTCTCTCCAATACTGGAAAAGCTTATTCTAGCTTCATGATTTACCTGAAGATCATGGCTAAGAAGGTTTGCAATCTTAAAATGGGCTTTGAAGTCGCCGTGGAACTGTGGGAGGGGTGTTTTGCTCCTCCAGGCCATGTTGGTTTGAGATTACAAAATGGGTCAGAGAGGAACTTCGGTTTGCAAATGAAAGCACACCTGAGCAAAATCTTCTGCTCCTGAAAGATCAAACTACTGCCTCTGCAACCAGATTAGGAGTAATCACCAATTTAAATGTTGCAAACAGTCATGCTGACATTTAAGGAGAGGCAGGTTTTTTATCCAGAAAGCTAGGTATTCAGCATGAAATCAGGTTCTCTTCCTTCCGTCATTTTAACAGTGATTATTACCCTTCCCACATTTCTATGCAGATTTAGTTGCAATAACAGAAGCACTTTAGTGATCTTAATGTAAAGAGTATTTATAATTTCAGGGATTATCATAGTGCTTAAAGAAATGTTAACTGCCCTGGCAAATTTGACTGTAGGAGTCTTCATGATCTACAAACTGGAAAAAGAAAGCGGGATTTCTCAACAATGTGTCTTAAAGGTGCCCAAAAGTAACACTTGACTGAGTGCAACTTCCTGGCAAATTCGTCTGTATTCTCCTGTATACCTATTTAAAGGGTCAGCTTTATGTATGACTCCTGCAGTCAGATTGGCCAAAGCAGTTAACATTGCTTTAAGCACTATGATAGTCCCTGAAAATTTTGAAAACTTTAGAGTGAGTATGTGCTTTAGAGTTACGGTAAATCAGAATCTAGGCTGGTGTTCCTTCAGCAGTAGTTCACTAATGTGAAATGACTACAGGGCACTCTGAGAAGGATTTAATGTTTCACATATCTGCCAGATATGGTCACGGGAAGCTACTGCATGGTGGAAAGTTCCCTCCTAGGAAGGCGACGTGTGTTCCTCCATCACTTCACTGGAATGGGAGCGCTCTGCTCGTGCCCGGGCCTGAGCTAAGGAGTAGTGCTTTCACTCTCGAAAACCCAGTAACGAGTGGTGTCACACTCAAGGGTCCATACAGGGATCAGTACTATTTAATATCTTCATCAATGACGTAGTGGGATTGGCCTGTAGTGACAGAACAAGGGACAATGGTTTTAAACTGAAAGAGGGTAGATTTAGATTAGATATAAGAAAGAAATATTTTACGATGAGGGTGATGGGACACTGGAACAGATTGTCTGGAGAAGCTGTGGATGCCCCATCCCTGGAGGTGTTCAAGACCAGGCTGGATGGGGCTTTGAGCAATCTGATCTACTGAAAGATGCCCCTATCCACGTCAGGGGGGGTTGATTATATGATCTTTAAAGGTCCCTTCCAACCCAAGCCATTCTATGCTTGTATGATTCTATGAAAACACTACGCGCGTTCAGCACCTGTACCCAGCCCAACCACAGTGACAGCAATTGAAACAACTATTTCATGGCTTTGTTCCTTCACACTCCTGCATATACCTGTGCTAAACTCCAGTGCATTTCCTTGATGGCTTGCCATTCATCTCATACTCTCTCCCATAAAGTATCTTGTATTAGTAGCTGTAGGGTGGGTTGTTAAATTCAAGAACTGATTATAATACAATATTTTGCCTGTTGGGGGTGTGGGGTAAGGGCAGTGCATAAGAATCAGCCTGGTGTCAGATGTTGTCTTCTAAGCTGAGTTAAAACCTGGTCATTAAAACCTCTCTTGAGTAAAATTATAACCCTTTACATTTTTGCTGGACCCTATTGAGAAAACTGTGCTTGACACCTATTTCTCAAGGGTTTTTTAATTATTTAGAAAAAAAAATTAGTCTCTTGGAAAAAGGCAATGGAGCATTTCATGAATTTAAAAACAATCAAATGGGTTTGACCTCTTAATGGGTGGGTTTATTTTTTTGCATCCCGTGAAGCTCATGTAAATTTAGTGGCAACTCTGAGAGTACTATGAAATAATAAAGTAGATTTTGTAATGCAGTCTGTTTCTTCACTTCTAGATTGTAAAGAAATGTATGCATTTATGCACAGAAGTACGTGCTGAAGCAGACTACCACTGACAGATAGTCTTAATATTAATGGATTTAAATATGACTAAAATTATCTTTCATAATATCGAAGTACAAGTTGTTCATTATGAGGTGAAATTCTGTAATGCTCTGTTGGTTTCTTACAGCTATTTAATAAGCATAATTGAGAGCATTTGTCATGTTCATCTCTTTCTGCACATTCTTGACTTCCCTTCCTGCCATTTCTGATGCTTCTCAATGGTAAGTAAAGCAGTTTGTGGTCTATTTAAAATCTGGCTTTGTGGTGGCAGTTGAGATTTGCCATTTTTACACATCCTTGATGTTAGGTGATTCATGTTATTGACTGCAGTTGTGGGTTTCATGCTTGGATACATGTTACTTTGTGGGTTGTTGTTCTTTGCTAGTCAGCCATGCATGTCTAGGCACTTGCACAACTTCCAGTGAAGAAGAGATTTGTGCATGCATAAGCATACTTGTGCTAGCCTTTCACCCTCTACACATTTATAGCAAATAATGAAGTAACTCCAACCAAAATACATAGCTGCCTTTAAAGACATGATTAACATTTTCTGTATAAATTATGTTAACTTCTATTTTTTTTCATTTTATGAAGAGCACCATAATGCAATTGATTATCCCCTTTATACTTCTTAAGAAAAAATGTCTAAAGCTACATTGTAAACTCAAAACACCAGCATTTTAAGTTAATAAAGAGCACACAATGAATTACTTTATTATCTTCAAATTACTTTGCTATATAGACTTAACTATGATTTAATTACTGATTTCTCCCAGTTTTTAGATTGCATTGTTTTTAAGTTGTATGTTTATAACATACAACCTGTACACTAAACTGGTTATGCTTTCTTTATGCTTTTGATAATTTTCTTATAATAATTTAATGATGTCTTACGATAATTTTTAAAGGACATTACAGTACTTTAAAGAATGGTGTAATTCTGCTTTTATTTAACTTCTATGAAATTCAATGACATTAGTAAAATTTATAACTATCTTGTAGAAAGAGAGCTAGAAAACAATGCTACTGAGCTGATACATTGCAAATGGAACAATTATATGTAAGAAATTTAATATATCATTGACCAGTTCAAATGAGGCTGCATTTACGGATAAAATTGCAACTCAGGAATAAAATTCCAGGAGGTAGGCACCCATATCACGTCGTATACTAAGAAAACATACTGTAACAGGCTATATTATACACTTAGACTACTTTGAATATTAAAACTAAAATAACTATTTCAGTCGAACATTTAAGAAAATAATTAGGAAAAAATATTCACTGACTTAAGAAAATCTCTATGAAATTATTCAAAATATCTTTTTATGTCTGTTATGACTAATTGACAAATAATATCCATTATCTTGAGAGACATACGTTGTCATCATCCACAAAGTGAATATTAAGAAACTAAGCAAGAAAACTTGGTGAATTCAAGTACAAATATTGTTTGATACAGTTAGAAATTTTATAATGTCAGCTAGCATACTTTCTGCAACAAACTGAATATGTGTTTATATCTGATCTCTCATACCTGTCATTATTGCCTTGCTGTCACATTCAATGCTGTCATTTAAAAAAACTAGGAAAAGGGATGTATGGGGAGAATGTTTTTCTCTAATGATGTACTCAAAATTATGTAGAAAGCAAACACAGAAATGAAGACGTTCTTCTGTAACATTAACTTAAAACTATTAGCATGTAACCTTTTGGGTCATATTTTGCAGCATTTATTAATGCCATTTATGCCAGGTTTATGGCAACAAAATAATTAATATTTGAAACTGCTGAAGAAATAAGAAGAGGAAGTAGAGGGACTCCAGAAAAAAAAAAAAAGGAATAGTTGGCAGAATTAAAAAGAAAGAAAGAATGCGTTTGATCGGTTTAGGTCCATTTCTAGGAAGAAGTTAAAGATTTAATACAAATGCTGTAATAAAATACCTTTCTGGATATTTTTGTAGTGTTTTTGTTTAAGTCCACCTTTTGAAGGAAGCAGAGCAGGCAATAGACTCTGGATTTTTAAAATTTTGAGCAGTGTCAAAACAAGATTACTGATACACAACTCTTTTAACGACCTAAAATTCTACATTAGATTGAAGGTGCTTTAAAGAAAATAATTGTTAAATAGTTAAATTATAATGTACAGTTTCAGCTTTAGAAATTTTCTATTCCTTGTAAAATACAGCTTTGCAATGCTTGATCAGTTCTCTGTCAGAGCAAGGAAACCTGGACATACTTACAAAATTCTGTGAAAGACTTTGTATCCCTAAAAACCAAACATAAGACTAATGATGCCTCATCTATGGAACTTATTTTTTTGTGTGACAGCAATTCACAGACAAATATGAAAAGATGAAACATGGAGACAATGTGCTTTCTTTGTGTTTGGCAATGGTGTAATTGTTACAAGCCCGTGAATGTTCACAGACCAACTGGAATTTTGAAATACTGGAGATAGCTCAGAAGTCCGCAAGAATAAAGTTTTGGGAAACTTGCCTGTAGCAACTAGGTCAGGGAGCTCAATCTTCTTAATTTATCAAATAAAAAGTTGATCAGATGATAGTGAGTGATCTCTGTAATAAAATGCTTCTCAAACCTAGTAGGTAGTGTCATTTAAGAAGATAATGGAAGCTAAAACTAGACCAAATCAGACTACCCATAAAGAAAAAAAATTAGGAGTATGAATCATTGGAACATCTTGTCAAATTGTTGTTAGATCATTCATCAGTGACCATTCTAAAATCAAGATTATTTGAGTTTTATTTTGTCCTACAGACTGATACTGCAGTTTGGTTGCAGAACTTTTATGACACAAAGTAGTATAACTCAGATTATAACGATGGATTTTATAATCTATGTATCTACTCGCATTCGCAAGACAGCAAGAAGTTAGCAGCAAGTATGGAATAGACGCGCATGTATTTCAACAGCAAATGTTGGCAGAGCATTGAAGTAGTTCACCGAGGATCAAAGAGTAAGTTAAAACAGCTGTACAGATTTTTTTAATGTAAAGGATAAGATACAAACATCTGTAGAGATTTTTCTGGTGCTCTCCATTCCTGTATCTTGCACTGCCTGTGACAATGTTATTTTTCAAATGTTGAGAAAAAGCAACTAGCAAACCTTTTAATAGTCATTGTTCACATTTTTATCACTGCACCAATATAAAAGAAAAAGAGATAGCAAAAGAAACTGATGAAAAGTGGTGTTTGTCTTAATTTACCAGCATCAAAAAACATCTTGTTAGCTTACATTATGTTTATTTTTGCCGATTTTTTTGTAACAATTGCATCATTGCAATTCATGGGAAAGTTATAAAAATATTTGAATAAATAATAGTTTCCTGAGTAGTCCTTAAGGCTGTTCTGGTACAACTTAAACCATTTCCTTTGTCTTTTTCCTCCAACTCCAAAATAGAAATGCAACAACTCATTCAGGTGAAACAATGATGTCTGTATTTCAAAGCATTTTCAAAGAATTTCAAAGATTCAAAGAATCAGAATGATTTCGGTAAAAAAAGCAAGATTTTGGAAAGACTGGTAAAAAAGGGAGTAAAAATGAACCCTCTACACAGGTTTTCATAAGAAACATTTATAACAAATGGTTCAGCTTCAAGCCAAGCTCTGTTAATTGTTTTTCCTTGGTATCCTGAGATCACAATTTTTAACTCTCTGAGATCTGGAGACCAGACATTTGTCAGCTGCCCACTTTGTTCTGAAAATGTTAGCTCTCAAGTGAAATTTTAATGTTTTAAAATGTCTCTTTCGTATTAGACTTGTTTTGCCAGTGCTATAAAATGTGTATTCCTATGAGAAGACACAAAAGGATCTCAGTGCTTAGAGTCAAATATGTTTTGCAATTGAAGGAGAAAAGCATCTGAGAAGCAGATTTCTGCCTGAAAATGCAAAGCAGCTGATCATTAGTGTGTTAGCTTTTTCTGTGGAAAGGAAAAAAAAAAACCAAACAGCTCTTTTTTGGCTGATAATATTTTGCTTGACAATTGAGTTTACCATGATAATTCTCAATGTTACATTACTGAGCAAGAAATGGTTAGCACTTCCTGTTGCCACCATGCAGTATGTTCAGCCATAGAGAATTTAGAACAATATTGGGAATGACAATGGCAATAGTTAATGCCTTCAAAAAAATTTATTTTTTATGTTGATCGTGGCAAGATGATTTATGTCTGGCACAGTAGTGGCCAGAAAGCTTTTGTCAGAATTAAAGTTTTTGAATTCCTAATTCCTAGTGGATATATAACCACATAGAAACTTCTTCAGAGGGGCATCATTGTGGAATAAACACAGCACAAGCTACCATACAGAGTAAGAAAACAAAACTGTTTCTGTTACTTGAAGCTTTTATCTATCACTTTTAGGAGTGCCAAATATGTACTTTGGCAAATCTCTCAATATGATTTTGGGCAAATTGCCTAGGTCTAGACTCGGGTTCTCAAAGAAGATCTCAGGCATAAATAAGTGCATAAATTTAAAACTATAACTGCAACTAACAAGTCTAAGCATATCAGGCACTGATATCAATGTTGCCTTGGAACCCACTTCTGCTTTTGACTGTGCAGAAAAGTCCTTCAGTCTTGATAGCACTGGCACATTGTCATGGCCAAAGAGATGTTCCTCTCCTGTAGGGCTCAGTCCACAGGCATTCTCACACCATCCCTTTGGCTGAGCAACAACACTGACCAAATATGTCTAAACCTAAGTATCCAACTCATTACTACTGCCCTCCTACTTTCTTGCCCAAACTTTAGTTCTTTTCTGCAGAGCTGAACAGCTTTAATGGGAAGGAACTAACAGAGCCTTATTTGTTCCTTTAGAATGGCTCATATTCTGGTAATTACAGTACTCCTTTGAGAGCAGGAAGAAGTGCATCTGTAGTCCATCTGGCAGGATCCCTGATCACCAGTCTTCCACGTCTCCTGCCTACCTAACCATTAGGTGGATTTATTAGCATGCACTCTATCTCCTCTTTTAGAATTTCTTTCTCAACACTGTCTTTTGGCTAACCTTAAACTGCTGTCCTCTTACTAGGTATGATCTAAAATGATCAGGCAGTTATGTAACATGCAACTCTTCCCAACTATCTGATGGCGAATGTAGGTGCCAGACACAGCGTTTTGGGCTCCATTCTTTGTGACTGGCTAATGCACCCAAGTAGGTGATGTAACTTTCAGTGAACCCTAATCTAAGTTCTTTTTATTAACCTGTTTGAGCCTCGCTTCTCTTTCTCCAAATCTGAGGAAGTAAGACAGCGTGACATTTAGTGATATTTAGGAGTTTTCAGTATTCAAACCTCATGAGACTAGGTACAGAGGACAATATAGCCTGGGATGAGCAGAAAAAATTAGCAGGTATAGTTATTCTTTTACCTCAAGTCATAGTCGTAGTTGAGGTGTCAAACTGACCAATTGTTTTTGCTAGGATGAAGGATAATTTTTCGGTCTAATATTCAGTATTTTTCAAAAAATAGGAAAAAAGTCTTAACAAGCAAATCTCTAATTAAAATACATATACAGGAAAAAATGTCTGAAGATTGTATTTACTGTTCATAGGCACAGCTTGCTAAAAGAAGCAGAAAAGGTTGTGTGGAGATTGCATTTATTATTGATATGTGGAGCTCCTTAGAAAAAGCAAATAATTATTATAAGATTAAGAAAAAAAGACTCATTACTTGAGTCTGAATTAGGACAATTTACTAATTTCTGTCTTTTTATAATGAGAATAAGCCTTTTAAGATTTTTCTGCTTTATTCTAGACTTAATTGTACCTGTTTAGAGAAGGTTTTGGGACATTTAGTTAGAAGTTATTCAAGTAAAACCATACTGATAGTTGTATTCACCCTGCATTAAACTATCTACTTGCTTGCTGCATAAATTACCTGCCCTTTTTTGGTTTCTTTTTGCATTTTGGCATATGTTTTGAAAGTCCCATATAGTTCAGTGAATCATTCTCCCTTTCCTTATCATTGTTACTCTGAAATAATTTATAGGCTGTGGTCATGAACCCTTGAGTCTTGTCATTTCATGTCTGCGTTGTGAAAAATTTATCTTCCTTCAGTCATTTCTAGAAGCCTTGATTCATTTTGGTTGAGTGTTATTCATTCAGTTTTTATATTTCCTACCTAAATGTACCATATGACTGTCTACCTGGCAATATTTATCTGACTGTAAATGACTAAAATTCATGTTCTTCCACAAATCTATTTTTTGGTTTGTCCATCCCTAAATTAAAGGTTTAAACAGCAAAGCATATAGTACATTTCTGAACCACTGCTTACAAAAAAACAGATATAGGTGCTTGAAAAATGATAAAAAGTGGAGTAGCATTTCCTGATTATAGTTGTTCTCCACGGTATCCCCATCACCATCATTGTGTAGCGTAAAGGGGTTTTCTGACATGGCATTGTCAGTACTATAAAAAACAAAATTGCACAAGCAATTTTCTGTGGCACAACTGTGTGCTATGTCTGTCTAAGGCAAGAAGGAGTTTTCTGCACCAGTATACTATATGAGCAGAGACTAGTACAACAGCGCAATTCAGCACACAGGGTATCACTCTTTCCTGTCCAACCAAAGTTGTATCAGGGAGCAGGAAGAGTATCTGTGGAGTCGCCTAAAATAAAATGCTTAATTTTTTGCTGGTTTGGTTTCTTAAATGCTTTGCTAACTTTTAAGAACATTAAGAACCCTTTTCATTTTTTGATACCTGAACACCCCAATGCATGGCCCTAATTGCTGTGTCTTAAGGCAGAAAAAAACAAGTTAGAAATTATGACCTCAGTAGGCTGGAAGAAGTGCATTGTTGGGGAAGATATATGACTGAAAGAAGTTTTCTAAAAAAAAAATATGAAGCAGCAAGAGAGAACTGAAAGTAAAGAAAGATCAAGAAAAGAAAGGGAAATTCTATGCTAGAACAAAAGCTACCTCACAGGTGCATATGCTGGGACTCTGTGCCTATTTACAGCCCTTCCCACCTCCTGCGATAGTGTCCAAGACCTCCGTGTGAGGGACTTGTGCGCAGGGGCTCCAGCTGGCCACGCTGCAAGCGGCTGCCTGGCACCCTGCACCAAACGCATCAGCAGCCGCTGGGCTCTCCTAAGAAGGATTGCCAGGTCTCTCCTAGGAGAAAATGACTTGATATAGAGGTGAAGGATAGTAAAACCAGCCAGCTCAAATTCTAAAAGCAGAGCATAAAATTCAGCACTACTCTGATTTGTTTACTTAGTTTATTCATTTATTGACATGTTTTGGCTGTTTCAGTTTACCTGGGAATGGCTTACAGCACAACTGTTCAACCTCCAAGGGTCTATGATACCAGCTAGATTGTTCATCCCCCAAGTAAAGCGCACCATCATGGGAAGGCTTGCAGGAGACCGCTGTCATATTGCCAGTGCAGACTCTGTCCTGGGTTGTCTTGTACTCACTGACCAGTATTTTAATAAATTATCCATTATAATAGAGAGGGATTTCCCATTTTGCACAATATTGCCACAGTGATGATCAAGGAAATATTATAACTTGGGTTATAATAAAAGGGTTCAAATTGTTGCTGAGTTTGCTGGTGCATTGCCTTCCCTTGACTCTGGACCCCAGGCCAGCTTTAGGACACAGTGTAGATCTCATTATTTTCTGACCTTTCAGTGAAGAGGGACATGATGACATTTGTGCCCATGGGAAGACTGAGTGTGTTTTTCTATCTATCAGTTTTCTCCCTGGTTAATACCGGGTATGTGGAGTCATTGGGGTATTTTGTTTTTCTTTTTTTTGTTTTTCTTTTTGTAGTTGTGAAAATCAAACAAAGCAATGGGTAGGTGTTATTTCCTTCTGTATGTAAATAAAAAAATCACTTAATGGTGCTACTCATTGCATGCTTTGTAATAATAAGCACCATCTAATGCTTTATTTGATTCAAGGTGTGTTACATACTGGTAACAGCTGTATAAGGTAATTGTTCTTACAGAGTCACTTCACAAAACAGATTTTTCTCAAAGTCTAAAAACAACTGTACCACAATTTAAAAAGCATTTCTCCAATTTATGATTTTGAATTTTAACCTCAGATGACATCCAATATTAACCTTCTTTTTTTTAAATTAATATATATTTAGTTTTAAAATTAAAAAAAAGCAGAAAAATGCATAATTATGGTGTATGAGAGAATTTCTTAGTCTTGTTCAGTATCTGTGAGACTTAATTCCAAATCAGCCGAATGTAGTCTATTACTGAATAAAATGTGACTTGTGGTTAAACAACTTGTAGGATCCTTGCCTGAAATAAAGGGTTAGAAAAGGAGTTTCTTGGCTGACACTAATTGCAAATATTAAATGTTTTCTCAGATCAGTGGAGATTTCTTGAATACCGTAAGTTTGAAATACAAGACATATTAATTGAGATCATGAGGACTACATCTATGCCAACAACTAAGTTTTATAAAAACGCATGATGCCTCTTTATATTTGGATAATTAATATTTAAATGTATAATAGGACACTACAACCACATTTTCATGCTTTTGTTTAAAACCAGGAGAAACAGAAGTACACTTTACTAAAAAAAAACACAACAAAATGAAAAGAAAACAGAAAAAATCCCAAACAAATAAAGTAAAAGTCACATGTAATCACTGCACTTTAAGAACTGGAGCTTGAAACTCCCTTAACTAAGGTATTGTTTAGCTTGCTGTATAATTACAATAGGGGGCATCTCTCTTTGGAATCCTTAGCGCTGTATTTTTTTTATTATACAGATATTTGTCTTCTGTGACGCAATATAAATCTCTTTTTTATTATCCTCTCCATGTAATTGCTGTAAGATTAATGCAGTTGCCATACTGAGGATATTTTGTACCATCGTGATGGATCCTGAAATAGAAACATTCTTTGAAACTAATGCATTAGAACACAGATGTGCAAAAAAGACAAATATACATAATCAAGATCTATAGAACTGTGTCCTAGTTCTGACAGTGTCAGTTTGTAATGGGTTAAGAACGTCCTACAGACTCAAGGCAAGCACAAAGTGATACTTCCCCCAGTGTGTACACAGAAGTTCTGGTATTACTCTATATTTGCACTTACTATGAATAAGCTTACATAATTTTTGTGGTTATTCATAGTGTGTTCAATCAGTGCATAAGGACAGGCAGGAAGGTGTTTGATGATGTTTGCCTACATCTGTACTTTTGTGAAGATTATAGTAATGTGCATATTCACGTGTAATTAATCTTAACTTATTGACATCCCTCCCCATGGGCCATGTCTATGAACTGCTGACATTAGCCAGTTGGTCTACTGCTGAAAGCATTGCCACGCTGAGTGCTTCTTCTGAAACATAATCTGTGCTCTTCATTAATGTCATCCCTTTTTGCACAGATGTGTATAAATGATGTGTTTTTACTTACAACACATCTGCCGTTTTGCTGGAGGGGCATCTGTTCTTCATATTTTCCCCTGGGTCACGTTTTGGGTTTTGGTTTGCAGCTGACCAGCTTTTGTACCTCCGTGTTTTCTACATTTTAAGGTTGCCTGCTTCATACATTGCTTCCCTAAAAATGCAGATACTAGCTTGGCTTATGCTATTTATGTATCCTTTATGTATTCTTTTAATGCTCAGTGTCCAGATTTATTAGCATTCATGGAATTTTGATGAACTGATCTTAAACAATACTTTGAATTATTTCATCTGTGAAAGTAATTCAAGGGCTTTAACCATCATCCTAGTCCAATTCTGGACTCTACGCCAAAATCTGCAGGACCAAGAGATAAGTCTTCTAAACTTGTAGCTGGAGAATGACTTTGGTTCAGTGTTGTGTGTCCCAAAGGGCATTGACATTGTATTGAATTTGCCTGGGACGGAGTTAATTTTCTTCGTAGCAGCCCATATGGTTCTGCGTTTTAGATTTGTGACCAAAACTGAGCAGTGCTTGCACAGCATCAAGGCCTTCTCTGTTTCCCACTCTGTCCCCCCAGCAAGTAAGCTGAGTGTGGGCAAAAGGCTGGGAGGGGACACAGCCGTGCCAGCTGACCCGATTGACCAAAGAGATATTCCAGACATCATGCTCAGCAACAAACATGGGTGAGAGTTTCCAAGGAAGACATTGCTCAGAGACTGGCTGGGCATCATTTTGCTGGTGGTTGAGTGGTTGCTTTGGTGTCACTTGTTTGTTTTTTTCCTTTTTTTCCCCCCTTCAATTATTAAACTGTTTATCATGACACATGAGTTTTCTCACTTTTGCCCTTTTGATTCTCTCTTCCACCCCACTGAGGGGGAGTGTAAGTGAGTTCCCTACCAGAGTTAGCCTGTGAGGAGGTCCACGACCATCTGTATTTTTCCAGTGTTTTTCAACTCTTTGATCTCTTTTCAAGGACCTTGTTGAAAGTAAAAGAGCCATCAGACCTCTTCTATTCTTTTTAAATGCTTAAAACTTTAACACCAGTAAAATACTGTCTAGAAAAGCAATGAGTGCAGAGACACCTTTATATGTCACATACTTTTGTCCATCACACCTGTGAAAGCAATTAAGCAAACTTTTAATGAAGGCTAAACCCTTGGTCCTAGCTCTTTTGTGATCTGTATTTTATCTGATATCTTTCTTGGATATAATATCTATATGTTTACAGGTCTTTTCTCCCTAGAGAAGAGAAGGCTTGGGGAAACCTCATCACAGTATTCCGGTACTTAAAAGGCAACTATAAAAAAGCCAGAGGCTGTGTCTTCACAAGGAGTCATATAGAGAAAACAAGGGGCAACAGGTACAAGTTTCACCGGGAGTTTTATGTTGACATAAGAAAGATTTTTTTTACAGTAAGAGCAATCATTCACTGGAACAACCTGCCCAGGGATGTGGTAGAGTCCCCATCGCTGAAGGTTTTCAAGATGCGATTGGTCAGGGTGCTAGATAATCTCACCTAGGCTCCCTTTCCCGTGAAAGGCTGAACTAGATGGTCTTTCAAGGTCCTGGGCTGTTCTGTGATTCTATGATTCTAAATATGCTCTCTGGTTGAAACATATTCATTCTGTTATGCAGAAAAAAGACACTAAACTTGCAGTTAATTTTTTAACTATTTAGAACTAATAAACCCAGACATTTTTCATATATTGAAATTATTGTTTGAGGATAAGATCATAATTAATTAAACAGCGTTTCAAAATGGCTTTTCTGAATTGCTCTTCTGAATAGTCGTGTCCTTAAATTCATTTCACCGTCAAGCAGAGGCGTATTCCTGTTTCCCTTGTTGGGTAAAATTCTGCCAGGTACTGAGTAACCTTAAATGGTGCCTAGAATTGCCAGTTCTTATCAAGGAGGTTGAAGGTGCTCTTCATTTCACAAAATTAGACGTTATCCTGAATTAGTAGTATTAGTTGTCACTCTCTCTTTCCTCAAAATACTTATTTTCTTTTATGGAATCAGATTACGGCACAGCAGTCAATTGCACAAGCCATACAAACGGAAAATTATATTCAGTAGCAGAGGTAAAGATTTGCAAGGGCATTGTTTTTTCTTGCAACTGCCGCGGGTCAGCATTTCACAATAACTGCATAATAAAATTTTACCTGGCAAACCTTACCTTGATTTTTTTTTTATCAGTAGAAGTTTATGATGAATATAAATCATTTTAAAGTTATTCATAGAAAAATTCTCTCAGTTGCTGTGTAAGAGACATTTTCTTAATCTCAACTCATTTAGACTGCTCATGGTTGACATAGAAATTTAACTGATATTATAGAAGTTTAGTACTTTGGAGATAGTACACAATAGTACTTTTCTATGCCAGGTGCATACAAATAATACGTTGCTCCATTATTTTGGGGAAAATATGCTTTTTCTGAACAACAAGCAGAACTGGATAAAACAGGATTTGTTGTAGCTATGCTAACACTCCCTTTACTAGAAACATTTGAATTCTAATAAAACTGAAAGAAGCAAGTTGCTACTCAATGAATAACATACTTTGTAACTTAAAGATATTTGGTCTTAAGAATTCAGGGAGTTTGTGGCTCAAAATCTGTAGACTTCTACTGATGCAAGTCTTGTTTATAAAAAAAAAAAAAAAAAAGAAATAATATATTCATGCAGTTGATGGCCAGGCATGTGTTTGCCTGCAATTTGTTATCAAGGATCTGAATGATACCAATATAATTGATACTTAAATACATATTAGCTGATACTGAGCTCTATTTTTAAGGTAAAAATCTGGAGGATAGAGGAGGAATTAGGTATGCCATTACGTAAATAAGAGGCTTCTGTGAAAAGTGCTATGGGGTGTCAGGATTGCTATGAAAGTGTTTTATATAAACATACAAGGCTGATCCTTTCAGCCTGATTTCAGCTTCATGTCTGTTTCTGTAGCTGTCTCTTTCACTGAGTGTTAATGCCAGGAAATAACATACTGAAATTTACATTATCTGCCTAATGTTACCTTTTTTAAACCCTCTATTGCAATGTAACGTGCTAATTATTTTGCTTTTCTCTTTATTAATCAAATGCAAGAGAGTGTGTTCAACCTACCTAGAAGCTCTTTACCCTCTGAGGTTCTGTGTATCCTTGCTGTAATTCAGCAGAGAACTTCTTTAGCACTGAAACTTCTCCATTGTGTTAAAAGCTAGGGAGAAGAATATCTTCTCCATTGGATGCAGCTTAGGGTGCATCTAGGACTTCAGAAGGGTGTGCCACAAAGACCAAATCATTTGACGTTCAGAAAGCCCCTCTTCTGAAGAGGATAACCCAAAGATCAACACCCTCGCCCACCGCCCTGACCTTGTGAATGCAGCAGAGTTGCAGGGCTGGAGGAGCGCACTCTTCTGGGGCTAAGGGACTATCCCAAGACATTATGAAGAAGCATGCACTTTGAAGCCACAGGAAAGTGAAAAATGATAGGAATCTCTTAATCTTCTTCATAAAAAGTCCTTCTCTTGAAAATCTGCCCCTCAAAATCTTGGCTGAAGTGACACAAATTTCAGAACTATTGAAGACACCCACTAAGCTTATTGAGGTATGGAGCCTTCAGAGGCAGAAAAGGCTTACTGAGAGGATTGAAGGAGAGAGAAGGAAAAATTGAGCAGTTTTAGCTTACTGGAGATTGCTGTTGGGTTAGCTGGTATGAATCTATTCTTACCCTCCATTGAAACTATTTTCTTCTTTTCAGAGAACAAGTCATACAAAAAATCAGCTAGCATATGAGCAGTTTGCTTGTTTAGAAAACAAAATTAACATATCTTTAGCGTGAGGGGACTGTGAAATCTTTGTGGCCAATGGAACCTTTAAAGCTGGACTGAGATCAAGTTTGGTGGAAAAGATTAACCTGCAAAGAGACAATTGGCAGTGGTAAGATTTGTTTTAACCTCTTTTATTCAATCCTGCTCACACAGCTTATCTGAGGTTTCCTTATGTAAAGAGTTTCTCTGCTTTAATGCATTATTTTGTGTTCCAGTAAAACCTAACCTTAGAGATTAGATACTTTTGACTTAGTGTACTCCCTTAAAAAAAGAGGTGGGGCAGTTACAAAGCGCCGGCTATCACAGGTACATAATGAGGTAAAGCTTGAGCTACTGTAATCAAATTGTACTGACTGGAGAGAATAAACAAAAAAATATGCACACATTTAGAATGTGAAACGTAGTCCCTGATAAAAATGTGTTTTCATGATCGTAATACTTGTATTTCATCAAATGTCCTTGGAACCTGTGTATACTGTCAACAGCATGTGTCAGACTTTTTTCTTTGGCATCTCTGAGGATTTGAAAGTGGAAATTAATTAAAGCTTACACAAAACATTTTCCCCTTGAGCTACTCAATATGCTTAAGTGACATGATGGGGTACCATCCATTTTTCTAAAGCTGTTCATTAAATAACTCAATTTGGTTTAAACACACATCATATTTTTTTCATAACTAGCCATAATTTCTCTCCTTGACTATGTAACCTTACCCCATTAAGAGACTCTGGCTTGTGTAATTAAATTATCTCTCTGCCTCCAGTAAGAGGACAACATGAAAACATCAGTGTATGCTGATGTCAGGGTCCATGAGCATAGAAAGTTACACTGTTTAGAGATTTATCTCTAGGAAAACTGCCAACTTTAAATATCTCAGGAATTTCAATACCATTATTACCTAAAGGAAAGCAAGCAGTTATTTTGACAGTTAAAATTTTCTGAGTTATGCATTTTGAAATTTGATTAACTTAAAGAAAAAGTAGTGTCATAAAAAAGTGCAGATTAATCAATGGTTAAAATGTAATACATTTTCAAACCTGAAGCCTTGATTATGCATTTTTATGCCTATTATCGTGAATAGGCCATTGTTCAGTAGGCCATTGTATAGTATTTCATTTGATACATAGCATTATATAGAATATGTTAATGTCATAGTATATGCTGGGTTAAGACTCTGTGTATTTATTTGAATATACTCATCAGCATATTTACTAACATCAGGTCTCGTATTTCCCCCATTTTTGGAAATATGCAGGACTCTGGCTTTCCATTCTTGGGAATGAGCTGAGCGCTCTATCCTGTTAGTTGTTTCTCTTCAACAGGCTGGTCACGTCAGGGCAATTATGGCAGAAGTATCTGTCTGTCATTTTCTAGAGCGATGTCCTTGAATATGAGGTTTAATAATACTATAAGCAGTAGCTAGAAAGAAGGAGACTGTAAAAGGATGGACGTACAAACACAATGAGGGTCTTCCATCTGGAAATATTTATTCCAGCTCTTCAGTAATAACAGTTAGGAGTTGTTTGCAGGCTGGCTTCTGAAAATAACTATGTAATTTTGTTTATTTTAATAGGGCTACTGAAATCATGTACTACTCAGAGTGAATCAAATCAGGACATAGTCTGGGCCTAGGCAGAGTGATATACATAAAAAGGTTGTAGAAAATACCATTTCTCACATAAGATTTCATCACCTCACACAAAAAAAAGCTGACATGGGGTAGATACCATGGGGCAGATTCTGACCATCTCAAGGATCCATATGTAAGCCTCACAGTGCCTGAAAGGTAGGTACTTTGTTTCTAAACAGTGACTTAGAACATAAGATAGACCCATGGGCTTCCTAGGCTTGGTCAACAGAGAGGGAAGCACCTCTGAGGAGCAATTCAGAGGTCCTAACTGAAGCACCTATCTCTCATTGACTGTATGCCTCCATAGGTCTACTCATTATAGATTATTAGGAAATGTGTGCTCTCAGATATGCACTGATTGGGAAGCCAGCTGATGAGGGACCCTTGGCGTCATGCTGTCCTTTACCCTCTCATCGAGCTGGGATTCAGGACTCCTGAATCTGTTCTGAAGTGCAGCCTCTGCTCATGAGATACCGTGGGTCAACATCCGATATGGTTGCACAATAATTAGTGCATTTACTTGAGAATTAGAAATTCTTGAACTTCAGGTCAAGAAACTTTAGAACTTCAGAAGCTTTAGATTTTAATGAGAGGGAACTGGAATGGATGAGGTGGTGGGGAAGCAGAGGAATGATTGTATCCAGACTTCAGTTTTCCAGTATACCACTCTCTACACCTTACAAGAATAGCCAGGGAAAAACCCATTTTCCTGCTGAGGTTTGCTGTTCTGCACATAAGGATGCACAGTTTATGTAGCTCAGGAAAGCAAGAAAGAAAAGATGTGATTCTGTAAACTACTGATTAGGAGGATCCAAGGCTACTTCAGTCACATTTTATTCATTTTTTCTTAAATAGAATATGTTTAATCAATTCTCAGACTCCAGGATAAGCCCTCACAGGGGAGGTCCTTCCCTCACACATCTAGAATGAGGCCTTCTTTTATATCTTATCTCTTTCTTCCTCTGTCTTTGGCCTACTAATTCTTGTGCACTTTGATTTTTTGTCATCCTGGAGCAGCTTTTTGGATGGTTTTGAGGGGGTTGGGGTTTAGGACTTTTTTGCCTTTGGTTTTTTTTTGTTTGTTTGATTTTTTTTTTCTTTTTTTCCTTCATTTTGGGGAAAAAATCTAGCTCTGTGCATCTTTAAGGAGAAATTGTTTCCTTTTTGATTTGGCAGTTAAATTTTAGTTAAGATGAGATAATGTTGACATCTGTCTGGGAAAAAAACAACAACAAACAGTGACATTTTTTGCTGTCTTCAAGGGCGCTTGAATCTGTAACAACTTTAGAATATATAAAAGATGTATAAAAGCTGTAGAATACATAAATCAAACAAGGCATCTGGTGACCAGTTCACCGGAACAGGTATTTTTTCCTCTCTTAAGTTGTGTGGAATTTTTCTGACAATAAAGTCTTAACCATTCCGGAAAGAATGCTTAATACATAGAACTGTGAAATGCAAATTCTGCGCAGCTACCTCAGAGAAAGGCATGTCATTTCATAAATATTAAAAACTAAATGGCAGTACCCAATTAAAATTAAACTGAACATACACATAGGCATATCCTTGAAACAGAGGTAAAAATGCAGTATTGCAAGAAAAATATGCTGTATTAATACATCTTCTCTTGTAATCTTGACTTTACTGCAATGTAGAGTTTGCCTGAAAATCAATCTGGTTGGCATTTTTATTACCATTGTGCAAATGGAAAGAGAGTAAATGAACCATTTTCTGCCTTTACTTTCTGTGTAGAGTAATGCTTCAGTTTTCCATTTGGCTGCAGTCTACTTTTTTTTTTTTTTTTTTTTTTAGATCACTCAAATGCTTAGTCCTTGGTATCTTGGAGATTCTAATTATTAGTTACGGCAGGTTTCCATTTTATGTCCCTGTAAACCTTCCTACTGAGGCACAAAAACTACCAAGAGCTGAGCTGCTGTAAATAAAATTTAGTTTAAAAGGTTAGTAAACACACTGTAATGAAACGCCCTATGGCAGTTAAGGAATGCTGATGTGGCATCAAGGAAGGCAGAATGTGCCTACCTGGTAGAGGGCATAAACAATTGCTACATTGCACATCCTTTTCCTTACAATTATTTGGACTGAAGATTAAGACATCTGAAGGGAAAATGGAAAGAACAAAACACATATGATATGATTGATGGGGTTTTTTGTACATGTTCAAGTTTAGAGCAGCATCTATATTTAGCTATTGCGATCTAGTTTGGGAGGAATGGTATTTAAACTTTTTTGTGTGAACATGAAATCATGATCCATCCCCTGCCCACGATGTCTGAAGCAGACAAAAAGCTTACTTGGGTGTGGCAACATTGTTCCCAATCCATCTGGACAAACCAAATGAATATTTTCCTTCCAGACATATTAAGGGAAATAAGCTAATAATATTCATCTTTTAATACAGATGAAAATTATAAGGTGATGGAGTTTTGTTCAGAGGATGTATGTTTGCATTAAAATATGCATTTTCAAAAAATAATTCACAGAACAGTAATCATTCCTGAGTGTTAGTGTGTATTCACTGGCTTCAAACTTTTTATGCTCCAAAAAGTAGTAATTCAGGAAGGAGTGAATGAGAGTCGTAGGAGGCATAAAAGCCTTAACAGAATTGTTCTTGTATGCTTCAGCGCTGCATTTCAACTCAGCTATGCCTTCCTTGCATAATATAATAATATTATACTCTACAATAAGAATAAAAAAAAAAATAAAGATAATAATCAGAAATAAGCATAGCATCACAGAATAATTTGGTTTGGAAGGGGACCCTGCAGGTCATCTAGTCCAAACGCCCTGCTTGAAGCAAATCCAGTTAGGGCAGTTGCTCAGCACCATGTCCAGTTGGATTGCAGCTATCTCCGGGGATACAGACTCCACAGCCTCTGCGCGCAGCCTGTTCCAGCATCTGATGATCCTCTTAATGGAATTTTTTTCCTTATATCTAAACAGAATTTCTCACGGTCCACCTTGTATCCACTGCTTCTTGTCTTATCACTTTTCACCTTCAAGAAGAGTCTGGCTCCATCTTCTCTTTACTCTTCCATTAGGGGCTTTTTTTTTGTAGGCAGGAGTACGATCTGTCTTTAACCTTCTTTCGGCCTCTCCTCGCATAGAACCATAGAATCATAGAATGGTTTGGGTTGGAAGGGACCTTAAAGATCATCTACTTCCAACCCCCCTGCCATCGGCATGCCTTGTGCTCCTTCCGTCAGCCACCTTCATGGCCCAGAGCCGCTCTAGTATTTCCGCTTCTTACTGGGGAGCCCAGACTTGGACCTATCACTCCAGTTGCGTCTCATCAGAGTTAAGCAGATGGGAAGGATTATCTCTCGGCCTGTTGGCAACCCACAATGCTATCGGCCTTCTCCACTGCAAGGACACGTTGCTGTCTAATGGTCAACTTTTGTTGTCGGCATGGACCTCCAGCTCTTTCCAAGCCGCTTTCCAGCTGATTGGCTGCCAGCGTACACTGCTGCATGTGGTTATTCCTCCCAGGTGCAGAACTTGGTACTTCCCTTTGCCGAATGTTATGAGATTCAAGTGTTCATTTAAGAGTTTTGGTTTAGTACAGAATATAGCACTAGAGTTATCCAACATGCTGTTATTAGCGTCTGCCATAATTTTTGTCAATGATAACTACTTACAGACTTAACTGGGCGTTACAGACTTAACGAGACTGACCGTCTCGTTCTCAGTCATTTGTATGCAACTCTTTTGAAAATACACATGCTCTAAGTTTTGTGCTTTTTTTCCCCTGTATGAAATGAAATCTCAGGAGATCGTAAAAAGATAAGGGGAATTTATAATATATGTGTAAAGAACTCATGATTTCTATAATTTCAAAACCAAAAAAACTTATTAAGGAGATCAGATGAATTAAAAAAGACCACAGAAAACATTTGGGCATCTTTGTAGCATGGACTCTGCACCACCACAGTCCTCCATGGGCTGCAGGGGGACAACCTCTGTCACCATGGTCGTCACCACAGGCTGCAGGGGAATCTCTGCTCCAGCACCGCCTCCCCATCCTTCTTCCCTGACATTGGTGTCTGTATAGTTGTTTCTCTCACATTTGCTCACTCCTCTCTCACATCTGCTGCACAGCACCTTTTAACCTTTCTTAAATATGTTATCACAGAGGCCTCACCAGCGTCACTGATTGGCTCAGCTTTGGAGAGCAGTGGGTCCATCTTGGAGCCAGCTGAAACTGGCTCTGTCTGACACGGGAGCAACTTCTGGTGTCTCCTCGCAGAAGTCACCCTTGCACCCTTCCCCAACCCCCTCTACCAAAAACCTTGCCACATAAACCCAATACAGCCACATGGGCACATTGCTGCCTCATGTTCCACTTTGTGTCCACCAGGACTCTTCAGGTCCTTTACTGCCAAGCTGCTTTCCAGCTGGTTGGCCCCCAGCATATATTGGTGCATGGAGTTGTTCCTCTCCAGGACTTTACACTGCCCCTTGTTGAACTCCATGAAGTTACTGTTAGCCTATTTCTCCAACCTTTTGGGGTCCTTCTGGATGGCAGCACCACCCTCTGGAGTACCGGTAACTCCTTCCAGTTTTGTAACGTCAGCACACTTGCTGAAGGTACGCTCTGCCCTATCGTCGAGATCATTAATGAAGAACTACCCTGCTAGTTACTGGAGATCCTATGAAGCAAAAAGTACTGAGAAGTTTCCAGAATGTTCCTCTCTGCCTTCCAGATGAGGGCTGGTATACTTACTGTCATACAACCTTTATATTTAGACATAGCTTTGAAGTTTTGTTTTAAAATTATTTTGACTGAGACCACTGAATATAAAACACATATTTGAAATATGCATGTTTTGAAAGCTAGAAATTCTAAGGTGACTGTACCGCAATAACTTTGGTATTTTCTTATTTTTAATATTTTATTTCAGTCTATTGATTTCCTTCTTTTATCATAGGTTTTATTTTATTAGGTAAGCACACACACACATAGAAGGGTACAAGCTTACTTCCTTCACTTGAGATTTCTGAATTTCTGATATATTCATCTTTTAATGTTTTGCAGGGTATATATAAATGTCACAGCATGTTACAACGTAGGATACATAGGATACAACAGGAATGTACCTGAAACTACGTACATTTTTATAGTTAACAATGATTATATAAATGTCCTGTTGGTAGCTTTTGAATACTAAAGAAATTTAACATTTTTATTTTTACCACTGAAAGCCCCCAACATTTTCGCTGCTTTTTTATCGTACAAAACAATTCCTGCGTATGTCCTTGTCATATGAGGTTAAGTACTTTAAAGGCAACAGTTGAAGATAGTGTTTATATGTTCTCATTTCTAACCTTAAAAAAAATTAGATCTAAAAGTTCTACTTGAATTTAGGAACTCAAGAGCATTTCTCCCAATGAATTAACCATTAAGCCATTTAATTTCCAAACTAGCTGTCTTCCTTGGAGCAAATTATTCCCATTCTATTTATTTACCTTTATTTATCTTGCTGATTGCGCACTCTTTTACAACTGCTATCATAAGTTGCCGCAGTTTTCGTTCCTGAGATGAGGTGGAATCTTCTCCTATGTTTTCGTTGTCAGTTGCGGCTGCCCTACAAAATGGGGGAAGAGGACGCCGTAGCATCACAGAAGGTCACAAACGAACTCCAGGCAAATATTTACATATTTTGCTTAACTGGCATTCCGAGCTGAACACTTCAGTGACTTAAATAAAGTAATATGGCTTTGCACATAACTTTTTCCTTTATTGTTTGCAATACCTAATTGCTTCAGAAAAATGAAGGAACTAAAAGAGAGAAGATGATTAAAGATTTTTAAATTCTTTTGGGAAATGAAACTAGCAAGCAAAAAGGTCACGCTTCAGGATCTTGTCTCCAACAGACCATGAAACAAGGCTAAAATTTACTCTGTTTCCAGAAAACAAAACCAAAACAAACAACAACAACAAAAAACACAAAAGAAAACAAACCAAAAAAAAAAAAAGCCACCCAAGAAGAAAATTATGATCAGGGTCAGAAGCTAAAAATGTCAGCAAATACAAGGAGATAAATACAACTACTCCGAGGAGCACTTCCCAAGGGGAGAGCTGGAGTTGGTGTCATGGTGGGACCAGGAGAGATGTGAAAATAACAAATTGAAGTTGCCTTCAGAGGTAGGCAAAGACAAACAGCCCAAAGCCCAGATGCTGTATGTTTGTCGATACGTAAGAGGTGTCCTGCACTTTACTGAGTTAACGGAGAGTCTCTGAAAGAGCTTATGGAGCTACTCAGCCTTCTGCTTCATCATACATACGCAACCAAAATCTCTGACCAGTGATTCAATACAAACCTACATCTACCTTAAGTGGCCGTATTTTACCTGTCAGTATGACAAGAACATGTTCACTTTTTTCCTGTTCTATTTGTCTTGCATTTCATATCCCTTCTGAAGAAAAAGAACAGTAGCATAAACCTTCCTTTCACTTTCAATATTTAATCTTTATGTTTAGACCATGCTTTTCCAAATATTGAATGTGATATATGTTTGTGCCTCAGAAACATTATATATAATTATATATATCATTATACTTGATATGATAAACCGGGTACTCTGAAAGTAATAATCCTTGGTAGCTTTTATTGGCCTATGTCTTCATGATTTTAACTCTTGTATCCAGAATTATACCGTTTGAAAGGCAATATTTTAAAGCGGAGATAGCAAATACACTTTCTGATCTCTCCTGCTCTCAAGAATGGCTTAGTTCTTCTATAAATGATTGATAAAATTTAAATTACACAGAAATGCTGTATATTACAAAGACATATTGCAAGCCTCAGCCCATGTACTCGAGGAAGGAAGTCTGTTACCTCTCAGGCAAGGTGGGGGAGAAGATCTAAATTTCCTAGAAAGAAAAAGCTGCAGGTAGTCAAGTTGAACTACATGAAAGAGGGATAACTTGTTGTATATCCAATATAGCAAAATTCCATGCCTAAATAAAGGCCTGGCTTAGTTGCACATGAGCTATGAAAATGCTTTAAAAATCTTTTCTTTTGTAACTGTTACTTATTTTCTATAAGATGTCTTCAGTTTATTTATTAGAAGCTACATGCATACCTATTCGTATAAGGAAAACCATTAATTTTACACGCAGAAAAAGGCAGATGGTCATTTTGCGATTGGCATTAACGCAGGGATTTACACGTGCAGCAGATGTACCAGGAATGGCACAAAATACCATTCAGCGTGTTTCTTCCCGTAGTTAAAAGGTACCTAGCGCAGTGCCTGCTGCTAATAAAGGACATAGGGTTTGCTGAACCAAGTTCAGATTCATGAACTACTTCACGCGTACCATGCAGCAGTGTCACAAACCAGTGTACTGAATGGTGGCCAATGTCCTGAAAAATAAGAATGTATTTTTATTGAGTGGGATTATGCTTTCCCACAGAAGCCAAGGATTGCCCTGTTTCAGCTTTGTAATCCTCCTTCCCCCCTGCCCCCGCCCCACGCTCACTGGGAACTGTTTGTCAAACATGACAAGAACGGTACATTTTCCCCTACAGATCTCACTGCTCTTAGTGTGAAAGTAATTTCTACTTTAAATGTAAATTCAGCTCTGTGGCCGCCTGTTGGAGAGATATTCCGGGAACATTTACTTACGGTAACATCAATTACTTTTACTTGAATCAATTGAGTAATTTAGGTGCAGGCTGTACCTGAATGTAATCTCTCTGGGAATTATAAGACCCTTCACTTTCCTCAAAATATCCTCTCCCGTCTTTTATTCTTTCCATGCATTGAGGAGCTGAGTAGGGAATCAACAGAGACAAGACCTAAGGGAAATACACCTGCACGGCGCATCTGATAGGTCTGTTGAGGAAACTGACAACTGTCGGTTGCCGTCTGACAGAAGATGACAGACCTTTTGGTTTTTGTTTTCCTCTGTGTGTGTGCTTTTAGTTTTGTTTCATTTTGTTTGTTTGTTTGTTTGTTTGGGGTTCTTTTAAATTTCAAATCTTAACGTAAAGATTTAAGCTAGAGAAACGATCACGACAGGCTCACAGCTTTCCCCTTCTCTCGTTTCCTGCGTGGCATAGCAACACGACGGCCCTTGCCAGGGGGATTCAGACAAAACGGTACATGACTTAGATTTCAGTCTCGTAGCAGCCAGACAAGCAGGATGAGTTGGCATTCTTCTTACTTTTCTCCTTTGTCTTGGGACGTCTAGCCTGGCAGCACGCAGGCTGTCATGTGCCCCAGGAGCAGCAGCAGCGGGACGACCCCTCTCCCAGCTCGCCGCAGAGGCAAGGCAAGGAGACGTTACATGGATACCACCAGGAATGAAGCTTGCCGGCTGTTCCTGTACGTGAGGGGAGTAAAACATCTGTCCCGTCCGACTGATTACAAACAGCAGCCCGGCTGGGGTTCTGCCTTCGTTCTCCCCACTGCTGACTATGCAAAGTGGAGGAGATGTGTCCCTGCACTCACCTTGGTTTGGGAGCTGCCGGCTGCCACTGCCGGATGCCTCCAGGGGCTTCTCTGAAGCGCCTCCACCCTGTTTCCTACTGAGAAAGAGCCACCACATCCTCCGCTCACGTACCTGCCCCATCGGACATGTCCCTGCTCCTCTCTGGCTCTCTCTTCGTCCAACTAATGCTTCTTTGCTTTGTTTTTATCTTATATCAAGGTCTGATACATATTGTTATGATGCTAATCTTGCCTTGGTGGAGTTTAAACCTCCTAATTTTCTTTTATGAACAACCGAGTGTATATTTGGTTTTTGTCTGCATTTAATATTGCACAGGATAAATGTCTGCTAACGTTTCACATGGAAAATTATGTTATCTTTCCAGTCCTATGCACTATAAAAGAATATGTTTGCTTCCACATGATTTTTTTTTTTTAAACTGAGTTTAATTTGTTAACGATTGAAAGATTATTCATCACTGGGAATAGCTTTTTATGCTAATAAAATTATGGCAAAAATGTTTAGCAAACTTGTTACCCATAATGCATCAGTTAAATTCAGACACCGAATGAAGCGGATTTCTCTTCGTCTCCATTGCTCTGAGCAGCCATTGGAAAATACGTGGCACCAGGAGTAAAACTAGGACAAAATCCAAGGCAGTGGGAATGGTGTGCTTACAACCCTTATCAAGGTTCAAGTTTCCCAGGGATATATAAAAAAATGGTATCATCTGCACCAAATGAATGCTGGCAAAGACTGACAGGTGGAAAGTACCTACTGCTAGTTCTGAGGCACTTCACGCTTCTAATAGTTTTCAGTTAATGTGAGCAGGGGAGGGCAACTGTGATACTAAAAAAAATAAAAGAAAAAGTGTGTCACTGCATACCGTAAAAAAAGACAGAGGAGAGATGTTTTTAAACAAAATACAAAGGGAAAAAGTTTAAAAGAGGTTCTA
This sequence comes from Chroicocephalus ridibundus, assembly GCF_963924245.1. Classification (NCBI taxonomy): domain Eukaryota; kingdom Metazoa; phylum Chordata; class Aves; order Charadriiformes; family Laridae; genus Chroicocephalus; species Chroicocephalus ridibundus. The sequence goes on along the minus strand of NC_086285.1, from coordinate 82,434,593 downwards.
ACCGATATGAATCCACAACCAGCCCAATTTTGCAAGTTTGCTGTGTGGAGTGTGGCTTGGTGAAGACAGGGAGAAATGAAAACCTGAAAAGAGGGATGTGACAGAGATGTAGACTAAGGACACACAGATTATATCACTTGCAAAACCTGCAAGTGTTTGCAGACATGCAGAGCATACAGAAAGAATGGAAGCTGTCCCTGTTTTTCCAGAGGGAGGACTGGGCAAAGTTGCAGTAGCAGTGAATGAAAAATTTACCAAAATGAAATGGAACATTAATTAAAAATTGAACATAAATTGGTGAGGTAAAATAATGATGTTGAAGGAAAAGCAGAAGACAATAGAAAGTAAATGAATGAAACTTTGGGCTTGCCAGGGTGATCTTCTTCCTGCTGAGCAAGGATAGGAATTAACGGAATGTCTAACATAAGAAGGCATTATTTATGATTTCAGTGAAATGGAATTTTGTCTTGTAAAATTAAAGAACTCCAAACAAATTGTGCTCTCTGAAAATCAGAAGCTCAAAGCGACTGAGGAAAAACTTTAATTCCCTTTCAATTTTTCAGGTCTCCAGGAGTTAGGAGTATAAGAAGCCCCAAAATCATACACTTGTTAAACTTTTTAGGCAGATACTGAAGCGAAGCTGCTGGAGGACATTCTTCAGCAGTTACAGTTCAAACAGAAGAGCCAAGAGAGTGAATACACTCCCTAGATATTGTGGCTCTTATCCAACAATACTGTGGAAGATGTGGGAGGAAACCAGGTTTCCTCAGTCAAATTCCAGAGCTGTACGTACCAAAATTCCCCCAAACGAGAACTCGTATCTTGTATCTTAATCTACTGAATCCCTGAAACTGCCTGAAGAGCAAGAACGTCCCTTTTGTCTTTCATAAATAGTATCTTTAATTTTATTGCACGTGCTTTGCTAGCTGTCAGTGTTGTACTTAATCATGTCAAAGTCGTAGCATATTATATGGTTTTTGTATTTTGTATTTCTGTGTCTAGACATGCTCCATTGAATTTCATTTTGTATTAATTGATTTACCATGACAAGACTCCTCATGAAACGATTAAGCATACTGCTGTGTATCATAAATACGAAGTGACAAGTCAGAGAAGTGGCACGTCACATCAATAGCATATACATGCATTTGCCAAATAACCAGTCTGGCTACGAGAAGATAGATCCTTTCAAATATTTTCATATCTGTTGCTCCACAGGCACTGAAAATTTCCTGTCAGAAATGACCTGTGATGTAGCTCAATCACCTGCGCTCCTGCCCCTCAAAAAGAATGATGATTATGATGAAGAACTGTGAATAAGAAATTATAACGGGAAGTTATTCAGAATGACCCCACTTAAACGTATCCTGATGTCTCAACATGTGTCTTGCCATAGGCAGTGTTTAGAAATTCAGGGGAAAAGCAATAAGAGAGAAGAACTATTTTTGATGTTGTTTTGTTTTTTTTTTTAAATTGGAGAAAATGTAATAGGAAGCCAGCTGTGAGGCTGCTGCAGATCTGTACCTATCACCACGTGTACCCATCCACATGTAGACGTGAGTGATGAGCTAGCTGTGTAAGAAGACTTCATGGAGACTAGCGCATTAATTCTGCACACAGCCGTAAAAGTAAATCCAGCACATAACGGCATTTACAGTTTAGAAGAAATACTGTCATGAATGAAAAATCAATTATATACTTGAGCTTGAGAAAAGTAAAATTATTAAATATATCTGCTTTTGTTCTCATTTTATTGCGTTCTACATCATTATTTTGTTCACTTTGATAATTTTTATTAGTTTATCTACTCATTATCCTTATGTTTAAAAGCATGGAAACAAGCAGGTCTCTTACTGAAAAATAAATCTGTCAGAAACATAATTTACTTCTTTATATATATATATGCAGTTCTTTAATGACTAAACCTTCTAACAAGAAAGGTACCACAATAGGCCTTAGTGTCTGTTTTGACAACTCAAAAGTGTCTTTTGAGTCTACCAACTAACCAGAGAAGTCCAAAGTCGTCATAGAGGACTTGAAAAATAACTGAATTTTGCAGCAGAGGACTGGAATAAAGATTTTGTTAGTAAGAGCATGATCATTGGTTAATGAGCACATTCACCGTCAAGCAAATTACAGCAATCAAATCACCTCCACAACAATATGCACACTCTGGTTTCTTCAAAATTTTATTTCAACATGGTGCATGGTCTGGATCAGGTTGAAAACCGGTCGTCTCTTTTAAAAAATGTGCGGAACCTCTGTACAATTCCTGGTTTTGTTGTGGACGTGTGTGTGTGGTTTTATTTATTTATTTAAATTCCTTTGGGGTTAGGGTTTTGTGCAGAAAATAAGTTATCCCTCCCTCCTCTCTGCCCTGAAAGCTTTCTTTGCTCTGCGCACTTTGAAGTCTGCCGGGCTGGATCTTCCAAGCTTCATTTAGTCATCAGCCCTGAAAGTTTACAGTGGCTATTGGTGCACTTCAGACGCAGAAGAAGATGATAGATTTTATTCGCTCTTAAAAATAATATTATTCTCCATAATAGTAAAATCTTTGGTAGAAGCCATTTGTATCTCCTTATGCCATCAGTAATAGTTTATAGCTATAATAATTTTGCTTTCACATAGTGCAAAGCCCTGCTGGGGGAATGGGATTTTGTAATGAAATAATATGTCAATAAGCAAGAATTACACTTCAGGAGGGGGAAAAAAAAATACCACAAAAAAATCTCAACAGCTCTCCGCCACTCCTCCAAAAAGCCCTCATCCCAAAACAACAACAACAACAACAAAACAAACAACCAAAACCCTTGAACTAACTAGGCATATCACTGTAGGCAGACTTCAGCTGCAGATGAAAAAAATATTTCAGAGACACAGAAATTGGGGGTATGGACTCTAAAAACTTCAAATAAAATAACTGGTTTCTGAGAAGCCAAATATTTCTTACAAAGATTAATTCTGTCTGAAAAAAGCTTAGCTTCCTACCTCAGTAAGACTAGAAGACTTGGAAACACTGCAGACTTAAGCCTCGAAAAATCAAATGAAGATTTCTAAGCTGTATTTTCTTACCCCTGATTATAACCTCTGATCTGATTGCTTTGAACTGGCAAGGTAATATTATATAAAGAACAGACTTTATCAAACGTTTCAGGAACACAAGAAATCCTTCCCAGAGCACCAGACACCTATAACAGCAAGGGTTATTAACAAAGTAAAAAGACATCTAATAATAATGATAAAAATACATTCACTTCTATAAGCAGTAAGACGTGTACAAGGACCACACTGCCAATATGCTGCTGACTTCCAGCAGAGAATAAAATACAAAGGGAAATGTAATGTATCTAACTTATCTGGACTTCCGAAAAGTATCTGATATGATTCCTCGTAGGAAATTATTAGTTAAATTGGGGGTTAGCAAAAGAATTCTAAAATGCGGAATAAGCTAGGGAGAGTCAGGTTGTGGTAAAAGGGTAACTGTCTGGCCAGCAAGCAGTGACCAGGACAAATCCTGAAGTTTTGGCCTTGAAACTTCTCATTTTTAGTATTTGCGTTAATGGCCATGGCACAGAAAAATAATCAGACTAATGAAATATGCTGACAACACATGGCTGGGATGCCCCCTCCAGTGGGAAAAGGGGATGAGAAAAACCACATAGAAAGAACTAAATGACCTTGAAGACTGAAGTGATGCAGGCGGGATGGCATTCAATAGTGTAACGTGGAAGACTGCACATGCACAAAGAAGAAACACTGCGGCTAAAGCTCAGAGCTCATCAATTATAAGTGGCAGAGAATGAAGAAAACCCATGAACAATCCTTGGCAATAGTATAATTACAAATCTGAAACATGGTGCAATTGTAATTGTATAGAGATATATATACATATGCACATATGTGTGTATTTTACTTATCTATAAAATATATGTGTGCGTATATATGTAAAATTATATACAGGAGTGAATCAGGTGGCATGTTTCAAGCATAACAGGAAAATACTGATCCCGTTGTGCAAGATACTGGTAAAAATCAGTACGAACTAGTGCATCCATGCAACTTCCAAATCATTGTGGACTGACACACTCACCATCTCCAACCCGTAAAATATTTGCTGTATTATCAGTATAACCACATACGCTGCTGAGTTCTTGTGTTGCTGTTCAAATTAGGACTGCAGACCTCGGAATACAGGCTGATGTAATTTTGGTATTTAGTGATGATCATTTTTTAGCAAAAAAAAATAATTCAAACTCATAAGGATACAGAGGAAAGCCAGTAAGATCATCAGGGAATAAGGAAGCTATCGTATGAAAATTAGTAAGCAACACAAAGACTGAAGAGACTAAATCTAATAAATAGATTGGGGCAATAAAACTCCAGGGAGAGAGAACTACTTAAGCTAAAGAACAACACTGATACACATCAAATGGGAATAAATTGGCCATAAGGAACTTAGGCTGATAATTGGAACATGATTTCCAGCCACAAGAGGAATAAATTCCTGTAAAAGTGTTCCATCAGGAAAAATGGAAGCAAAAAAAACCCCACAAAGCACTTTAAAGTTGTAGTTTCACCAATGTATGGTGGAAGCTATCTGAGGGGGAAGCTTGGGGAGCAAGAGACTGAACCTCACCCAAGGCACTCTTCATTGTAGGTTATTTTGGAGTTCAGATCTTAAGGCTTAAGTGCTTACCCGTCTTTGCCTAAAGCCTGAACACTAGGATCCAGGTCTCCTGACATTACGTTTCCAAAATTGCTGCTTAACAGCACAAGACTTCAACGAGTCTTTTTGGATTCAGGCTGTAATCAATGAAAATAGGTTTTGCAAATGAGTCTGTCTAAGGTATCGTTGTTCTGGTGTTGTTCTGAGTTGATGCCGCCGGGAGTCAGCAGTTTGCCTCCCACCTTCTTGCACTTTTATACAACACCACGCTCACGAACATCCTTTACTCACCTGACACTTCACCACTTTATCAAATAATTATTTAAGCAGGAGAAAAACAGCCCTCATCTCTAAATTAACTATTAACCAGGAATTAGCAAGATGATGCCTGCCCATGTTTATTTAAGGCCTATGACAATTAACACGTACTAATGGGTAAGAAATGTTAGTTACCGCTACGGAAGCGGTAGTTTCACTGAATGGAGCGTGGCTGGAAATACTGGCTAAAGGAGGTTTCACCCTGGCTGGTCCTTTTTGCCCTTGCAACACATTGATTGTGTCTTCTACACAGGTGTGCCCGTGTAATGAAACTCTGCCTTCAGCCAGCTGTTTGCTGAGACAACAATTAGTTGCCAACCACTGATCAACATCTGGAAAATGCGTCAACTTTTACGAGGGCTCTAATGGCATTTATCACATTTATCAGGTGCTGCAAATGAGTAGCAACTCATAGGGGCTTTGCCACATGCCGTGTATTTCTTTGTATGCAGAGAACATTATAAATGCAGCCTTGGGTGTTGGCCCAGGTCACGCGTACAATGCTCAGACATCCTGTCTCCTTAGTTACGTATTTCATAGTTAACGTTACAGTAAAAGCATGTTTAAAGTTGCAATGGCAAGTGTTTAAAAAGGAGAAAGCACAGATACGATTTGGGCTCACTCTTTACTTGTGCAGCGTGACAGCGTATTTAACAATAGGTTCACCTACCTTTTCTGCATCTTTGTGTTTCATTCAGGGCTCGGGGCACTCTGTGCTCTGAAGATGAAATCAAGATATTTGCTCAGACCTTAAATATCCAGACTAACCCTAGCTCTCCGTTTGAAAAAAATGCTTAGCTGTAGTAGAGACAGACATGAAAACCTCTAGTTTTCTGTATGTGTAATTCTCTCCAGTATAATTTAATAGTTGATTCTTAACATAATTAAATCATGCAGGCACTCAAGTCCGGTAAAATGAGGTGACAAAAGCTACTTGCATGCTTAGAGACACATATGCTGGTAAGATTTGCTGAGCCCAGGGTCTAAAGTAATTTATCTACTCTGTTCAATGAGGCTGAAAGTCACGTATGAAATAAGGTTCAGGTTGTATAACAAAAACAGATTTCAGGATCGTATTTTTCCTTTGTTTTTATTTTATTATATTTCAGCACCTAATTGTATCTTCTATATCATTTACCTGGTGTTCAAATAGCAAACTGAATTACAGGTTTCTAAATGATCCGATTTCTTAAAAGATTAAGTCACCAGCTGTATCAGTTGAACATGCATATCTAAAAAGAAATGTTTCTTGGTTTTTTTAATAGAAAATTGGTATATAAATTGAGTTATACTATAGAATTAAGCCACACCGTAATTTTCCTTATGCTTTTAATTTTAAACATTTCATAAAAAGAACACATTTACCATATGACCTAATTCATTTAGAAGATACTTCTTGAAAAAACGTCTACAGCAGCAACAGATGGAAAGAAGGAAAAGAACAACAAAATCCCATTTTGAATATCATGCAATTTGACAAAGAACCAGCTGCTATAAGCCGTGTCAACATCCAAAGTGTACTTTAAAATGAAACTCACTTCTATCCGTTAAATGAGGAATGCTTTAAGCAAAATTCATTGCCAATAAAAGTTCGTGGTACGTTGTCATTTATACCCATTCTACCTAAAAATTTCTATATTATCTGATGACGGTCAACACTTGTCGTGCTAGTAAGGACAGACAGCTGGAGGAGTGACGATACCTGCTTTCCCAAACAAGAAGAAGTTGTGTATACTGTATGTAATATAGACAAACACAACCAAAACTATAACCAGATTTCACCTCATGACTCCCTTTCTCTATGAGTGAATTAAAAAACGTGCTTCAGCTGCTTTTAAAAAATGGGTTTTTTTATTCTATTTATTATCCTTTTAATTCTTTTTAATAAGAAGAAATTGCTTTTCTTCACACCAAAGGACACACCAAAGCTAATACACAACACATTGTTTTTGGCTTTACACTGGAGCCTGCTTGTCTGAATAAAGCAGTTTGCTCTCTTTCTGTTAGGTTTCATTTTGACAGTCTTGGGCTCTGTCAGGATATTGAGAAGTTTGGCTAGAGGGAAATCACATTCGTTTTAAAATCGAGAATTATGTTATGCCCTTTAAAAGTACGGCCCTGTACTGGGAGTTCTGTCCCAGAGGAAGCTCAGGAAACATAAAAGGCCTCTAATCAAAAAGCAAAGAGGAAGAGCTCTGCCTAAGCCTGGGAGAAAGACGTGATTGTTCTGTGTAGCAACCTGTCACCGGGCAGAAGCGGAGATTGCTGACAAATACACAAAGGTAGTCAGACGGCAAACACGCTAGGTTGGTTGCCCTTTACAGAAAGGATCACAAATCCACACTGCAGGTCAGTGACAGAGCTGGAAATGCAAGACAAAGTGTTTTGATTCTCGGCCTTAGGAACTATACGGCATTGATTCTTTTATCCCTCCTTGCCTGTTCTGCAGAAAATGGTCGTACCAGGATTGCATAGGGAAAGAAGGATGCTCCGCTTCCCTCGCGCATGTACTGCAGAATGGGATTTACCCTTTAATTTTTTTACAAACTGACAACAGCAATCACGCTAGGATAAGCCTGCTTTCAGATCTTATTAGCAGTCCTGGGAGTCAAATGCAAAATCTAAAGGTTTCGCACCAAAGTGTGAAAAAAACCTAGTTTGGACCTCCATCCGAAACAAACGCAGAGAGAAACAAATCAGGCAGAACTGCTAATTTTTCAAGGATTATACTGAATGTGAAGAGAAAGAAAACTAAAAAAAAAAATCCCCCAAACTTTTATCAAGTTGTGACATGAGAATCCATCAGTAATTTTGGAAAATACAGCAAAATTGCATTGAGAGTATGCAAGGAGTAAATGATATCCTGAATGGTACCTTTGGTAGGCAGACAGAAATCCTCTGTGATTGTCCAAGCCTCATCACCATGGAAAACTGTCAGTGGAATGTAAGTCTTGGATGTAAGGAGATGCCACCTTTTTTCCCCAGTCATAGAAAACATCACCTGACAACCTCTCTATCGCAGCTCTTCGTAATTTCTTCTTCCTTCTACATCAGCTACTGACTGACTGCAACGTACCGTCCCAACACTGCGCTTCTGAAGGGATGCACAGATGCAAAACTAGCCGAAAACGTTCAGAGAAACAACCGCTATAAAAGACGTCACTTTATTAAAGGACAAAAATGTTGCATTTGAAATACCTCCAATTTAACTTACTACTCACGGCAAATCAGAAGTCGGGGTTCCTGCAGAATCCCTCTCCCAAACCTGCCGACCAAACTGCCCCTGCTGCAATGCCTTTAGCACTTCCAGGGCCCGGGGGCTATCTCGGGCAGCCCTGCCCTGCTTTCTTTGGGTGGAGATAACTGTACTTTCATCTTAGAGCAACGCCCACACGATCTCAATGCCACAGGGTGAGGAGCGCACGTTTGCAACAGTCTCGCCTCTCAGCTTTGCCATGGGCTTAGAAGAACTGGGAGAGTCACCAAGAACTAAAGTTATCAGGGTGTTCGGGCTCTTTGCTACAGAAACTGGGAGCTGGAGCCTGTGAGGCCTGGGCTAGGCTTAAGGTCTGGGAATCTGTCTACATACCCTTCCAAACAGCATTTCCCTGCGCAGTTTCTATAGCTTAATTAGTCACTAGCCTCACGTTACTCAAGAAACCAAAAAAACCCAATAGATTTGATCTACAGACTGGAGGCAGGTATTTTATTGTCGCTGTTTTCCAAAAATTCTGTTTAGTGAGAAATTTTTTAAAGTTGTTTCCTGAACACTTATTTGCTTGCTGGAATAGCCATTCAAATTATGTGAAACTGAAGTATTTCACCAAATCCAGTATGGGTAACCAAGGTATTTGGTACATCAGGGGAAGTTAAAGGAAAAGAAAGGATTACTGCAGAACGGAAATGTGGTGAAAACTCAGCGTTAGTGGAAAAACATAAATGTGTCTCTGCTCCATCCTTTTTAGTTGCAAACACAGCGTCACCCTCTAAGTCAGCTCGCAAACTCTCTTACTTAGAGAAGTTAGTGACTTTTCCTGACAAGGACAAGTGAGACAGTACCAGTGGGATTCTTTCAAAGACGTGAAATCTCCCTTTACTAGGGGTACTTGGGGGATTCATTATCAACTTCATGCCTTTCCTCTAACAACACTCTTCCTTCAGGGGAGGGAATCGTCAATGTGTTGTTGAAACTACGGCAGGTCCCTCAGTGACTGATTCTGTGTAAGTGCCGTGTACTCCCAGTCACTAATTGAAATATCATTTTAACCAAGTCTACCAGAGATGTTTTCGTTCTCAAGTTGATACTTCAGTAATTATCTCAGGCATAAAACTGGTTGCAGTATCTTAACTATTAACATCCTTATCTGTTTTACAAGAATACTTAAAAGCCCCCATCTCATTATTATTTTATGAAAACACAAGAAGAAAAAATCTTTACCCTAAACAATGCCCGATGGAAAGGTGGGATAAAAACGTAGGCTGTTAAGCAACAGACTGGACAGAAAACAGTTAAAAGTAGGGTTATTGTGATTGCTCTGACACAGGCAGGCTCATCATAAGAAATATTTTGAAAAGGCGAACAGAGCACTTGGGGTATATATAGTGCACGCTTTGCTTGAATCACGATAAAAAAGTTTTCTTCAGTGTACCCATCCAACCCAGTTAGGAGCTGCTAACTGTATGACCTACAAAGGCCAAGAAAAAAAGCTCCTGAAGAAAACAAGAAAAAAAAAGGCATTTCACTGGAGACCTTGAGGAACTCTGCACTGAAGATGGCAGTAGATCCAAATTCAATTAAATAACTCAATGCTTATAGTTAGGCGCTGTACTCTCCAAACTTTGCACGCTGGCCGCAGGGTAGACTACACCATGCTGGTGCCAAGCCTGTCTGCACAGCACACACAGCTCCTACAGAGGGGTAAACGTCTGCATGGGATCCGGAGGAGCCACTGTGTTGAGCAAAGCATCACCCAGGTGTTATCCACAAGGAAATTAAAAGTATGAGAACAAGTGTAAAATCCTGCGCTTGTGATCCATCCTCCGGATTCACAGGTCTATGCACCTTCCTTCAGGGACACAAGTAGAGTTCAAACAGTTCTCTTGAAACCCAGACACCTCTTGCCTCCTTTCACACCTAACAGGCAAAACACCTATTGAGGAAATAAGAGCCCTGGCTACAATTGCTTTAGTAGTCTGAAGGTACTTCAAATCCATATTTCCTAACCAGATATTGCCCTAACTTCCAGGACGCAATCAATACTGGCTGTTTTATTTCTCTCCCTTTCTTGAAGGCTGTGCTGACATTTAAAAAACAAACAAACAAACGAAAAAACCCCAAACCAAAACCAAACCGAACTTTGCTACTGATTAATAAGTTTCCTTCCAACTGGAATTAAGTCTTTGAGCACGTTACCGGTCTTTTAAGCAAAAGGTAGACTAAGTCATAACCACAACTTTGGTGGCATAAAAATGTTGAAAAACAAACAAAAAAAAAGCGTTCTGTGGCAGACTGTCTCCTACGCGGTTGCTGCAAGACACATTCGAGACTGGCACACTAGGATAAAGAAATGCCAGCGTTTTCCATCAGGATGAACCTGGTATTAAGCCACGCAGCCTGGGACACTATGAGGGATAAGCCGAGATGCAACTCAAAGTGCTTGGAGAACCTGAAAGAAAAAGGAAATCAGCAGGTTTTGGGGCACTGACGCTCTAAGGCTTGGACTTTAGTTGGGCAGGAGTTTTGAATGAACATTGAGGAGTGAACATGTTAGCACCTGAACTCACTAAATCCCACTTTGGGCACTTAAGTCGTTCATTTATACTTTTCTATAGTACCCGAGTAGATCGTGATGCTATTTGTTCTTACCTTTCAGTCATTCAGGAGGTAAGCTTCACAGGTTGGTGTTTTGCCACGTTTGTCATGCCTTCCAAATGATTCTTTTTGTGCTTAACAAATGAAAAGGCATGTTGTGCTCTTCCATGATAAAAAAAGCTACTAATTTATTTTATAGTATACTTGTTCCTTCAATTGGCTTATAAATCCTTTGTCTGAAGACGGCATTTCGGAATACATCTAAAAGCTGCTGTCCTAAGAAATGTGCAAGGAAATGCTTCATTCCAAGACTTGTTATGAAAAAAGGAAAGACATCAGTTTTCATATTCTTAGTATTTTCTATAAATTATACTGAAGAGCTAGTGCCTGCTATTGCCACATGCTTTGAATGAAATGCTTATTTATATAGAAGCTAACCTTAAATAAATTCTAAAAAAATCAAATTATTCTAGTAAGTGTTGGCCAAATTTGATCCAACTATTATACCTATATAAAATGATTCAGACGAAACATCCACCAAAACTTTCTGGACATATGTATAAAAACCTGGCAGAATGCGTGTTAAAATGCTATCAAAAGAACAGTTCTGTTTGGAATTGTATTTACAGAAATGTACATACATCACTTTCTTAACGCTTTTATGTCTTTCCGTTTGTTCCTTTTGTTTATCTTCTTCTTCTTTCATGTCTATATTTATATGGGTTGCTTTGATAAAGAATTACCTGATACATGCAAGACAGGAAAAAGTACATTATGTGTGTGAAGATCAAACATTATATGCCAAAGTTAACCTTGCTTCTTTATTAGATTAAACTGATACCCAGAAACTGTTTTATTTTAGAAGCCTTTTAAATTTTAGCCTAAAAATTGGATCTTATGTGATCTGACCCAGACTGAAAAACTGATGCAGAATTCCTCCAACAGCTTGGCAAATAGGTGGTCAGTACAACGTTGCCACCCAGACCAGAGCGCACAGAGGCTCAGTGTGTCCAAATTGTGGGAGCTGATGACTGCTTTCTGGTCCCCGATTTAGCATCAGAGCCCAGATTAGTCCTAGTGTATGCGCCTTTTAATTACACTTTGCACTATTCTAGTCCTGGCTGCTCTTTGGTCCTATGCTCCCAACCATAGAAGTCTCAAAAATAAAAAAAAAAAAGGTACAAAAATATAGTAGAGATTATATTAGCCTGGGGGGGAAGAGCGGGGAGAAAGGTGTAAAGGGTGTCCATATGAAAACATTTCAATAGATATGATTCTTAAAATTCATTCTCTTATTTTCTGAACTGACATTTTACAAGCAGAATGTGCGCATCAGAGTCATTTCCAAAGATGCTGTGATAACCTTACCCGTCTAAATTGTGGGAGGAAATCTGCAGGGTTGTATCTTTTTGCTTAGAAGAAGCCCTTGACTTCAAGGTACTTCTGCACATACATATGGCTGCATGATGACCAGGAACCCTTTGCAGAGTCTCTTCAACTTTGTACGCCATCTAGTGCAGTGCTGAGAATTAATTATATCTATACAAAGAATCATCCATTTTGATTGCAACACTAAAAAAGGTAAGTACAACAACCTTTAACCAGCTGTTTTCACAAAAGTAAATGACTATTTATTATATTCTTTATAATTAATGAAGACCAAATTACTTACTATGATGAATGCCAATAAATACCCTCTAATACGCAAAAAGTTTTCCCACCATTTACATTTTAATGAGATTTGAAATGTTAATGAATGAAGGGAGTCTACTAATTACCTCGGTGAGTGTCTCAAATAAAAGTGAACTTTGTTAGATGAATTAATATTAGTTCCTCATTAGGATGTTCTAATAGCTGAAAATTATTAATGTTTTATCTAATATGCTGAAAACAAATAAGCATTTGTTTCACAGTTTGACAAATATTTTTAATGATAAACAATGAGCTCATCAGTAATACATGTGACCTTTCAAATGTGTTTCACATGTAACACAAAGAACAAGATTCCTAAACCACATCTTTAGTATAATAAAGATTTTTATATTAGGGGAGTTTTTTGTTGTTTGTTTGTTTGTGTTTTTTAAACAAAACAAAACACCCCCCACCATCACCCTTCTATTCATTTCATTCCCATTTGATCGTTTGACGGACCCTGAAATGAAGCTCAGTTTAAGCTCCATTATTTTTATTAATATGTTTAATGTAAAAACAAAGATCACTAAAGATAAATGTTAGCCCAGTTATCTTTCTGTGACAGATTTATGACACGCAGTAAGGAAATTAATGTCCAGTCCAGCTACCTGTTTTCATTAGTATATATTCTGTGAAAAGCGCACTTCACTTTCTGAAGCACAACAGTGCAGCTCAGTGGGGAGTACTGGTGGGGTCGTGTATAAGGCTGGGGATTTACTCCATCCATCCCAGCCAACAGAAGACAAACAAAAGAGGACACAACCATGTGCACATCAAAACAGCGCACTGCCAAATCAACCTGGAAAAGGAAAAAAAACAGAAAAAAAAAAACAAACAAAAAAAGGTTTTTGTTTGATTCACCCCTTACTCCCTCCCAGGGTAAAATTCTTTTTTTAAATAAGCAACAGTAGTTCCCTATTTGACAAGTGTGTTTAAAAAGAAAAAAAAAGTTTTGATGTTGAAGGAGCATTGACAGAAAATTTAAAAAGATGGTGGATTAGAATTTCTAAGACTGCACAAAATACTGGATTAAATTGTAGGGGACAGATGTCACAGACCTCACAGATTCCAGGGGGACTATTTGCTAAAGAAAGTTTAAAACCTAAAGGTCACATTATGAATATATAAAAATGCTAATTCACACATACATTCAGGAAAGAATATACACAATCTACTGCAATGCCAAAATAAAATTTATAACCGATGTTTTAACCATTTGTCTTGGCGCAACGGTATATTTATAGCTGAGCTGTTTAAAATATAAATTGTCCTCTCTTCTCCCCCAAATGAATAAATAAATGAAACATTCAACCTTATATTGCAACGATAGTTTGTTACAACATCCTGCGTACATACTTCCCATAACTTTTTACTTAACAAGCTTGCTGATCCTGAAAATACAGAAACACATGTAGCTCCAAGGAATACATTGATAGGCATATTTGTCATGTTCAGCCTCTGATCCGGGGAAGTGAATCCAGTGGGCTGGCAAGGCTTAGCACGCTCGGGAGCACTCAATCCCAGTGGCAGTTAACAAATAGTGCCTTCTAAAACAGTTGTATGGAAAGGTCAATGTATACCTTTTTTCGCTTGTTACGCTAACCTCATAACTTAGTTTGCTTCCCTGGGTAAGGGAACAAGGAATATACATCATCGTACATGGCTATTTTTCACGCGTCAACCTGATTAGATAGCTATGTATAACAGCGCGCGTCCGGCACCCAGTCTGATTATCATACCTCCGGAGTCAGACAGGGTACTTTCAGATTCTGCTCCTGTGCCCCCAAAACAGGTACATAAATCACAAACCTGACATTAAAAGGTGCCTTCTCTAATGGGTGGTGTCTCCAGTTGACTTTATGAAATTAGTCATACTATGTTTGCTGGAAGTAAGTTTCTGTTTAAATCTGGTAAGACAGCACAGAAATTCTAGCAGCAGTTTCAGAAGGACGCACGCAGGGTGTTTCTGCTGATTGGAAAAGTATTTGAAGGTCACTTTGTTTCTTTTTAATCTCTCATTAATTTCTTCTGTTCCTGCTCTGTGGCTAAAAGCCAGCGTTCCCAAAATGCCACGTCCGCTCTCTTCTTTCCAGACAGCTGAAACGACTCCAAACTGGCTGCAATAAAGGACATAGACAGTCAAAGGACTGCCTATGTTTATGAGCATCAGAAATTTTCAACAAGTTGCTCACAAAAGTGGGGCTTTTACCATCCTGAGGATATCGGGGGTTGTGACATTGGACAAGCAGATGTGGTCATGTGTGGTTATCAGGATTTCTGGGTAGATATCCCATAGTGGACATTCTCCCTTCTACGTGGCGAGCTCTGTTTCATGGGCTACGTGGCGAGTATGGCAACGGGCCAAGTGCAGCCAACGCTCACTAATGCTCACTGGTCATGAATGTCGTAAGAAGTGATGAGCAAATCAGCAAGGGCCCTCTGCAATGAGAGAGTTTGCATTTTAACTGCTCATACTGTTGAACTATCAGTACGGAACAGACAATTGGGACTGCGTATTTTGAGAATATCAGTAACATTTAACATTTTCAAATCTTACCGATCTACTGGGTAATTACATCCTCTTAACCATATTGTGGTGCTAAACCCCTTGATTAACTTTTATATGGGATTCTTTGGAAAAGAATTAAAAAGAAGTTAATGCTAATTAACCCCTGTTACTACCAAAGCTGTTTGGCCATGGGGGAAACCAACCCTAAAGGTGATAGCATCCTGAGAAACATGCCTTCCTATTCCAGCAACAAAACATAAGCAAACATTCCATGGGCAACATGTGCCAAAAAGTGCTCAAAGCATTTAAATTAAATCAAACATAGATGTAAGCTGACATTTACCATAATGCGGGAGGAAAAAAAAAACAACAACAAACATTCAAGATGACAAGAAGTGAAGATGCAGCAAATGTGACAACGGTGACCAGACTAAATGAAGAACTGTAACATCTATCGAAGGATAATAGCTCACGTTATTACATTGGGTGAAGGTACCTTGCTTTCTTGCTTGACTTTTAAGAAACATTAATGTGTCACTATTGATATGCAGAGGTGTGAACAGTGACTAATGGGGGATTTTCAACTTCTTTTTCTCCATACCCATAAAGGTAAAAATGCTTGGAAAACAGTAAAATAAAATAAAAGTGACCTACACATTACAGGATGAGTCTTGACAGATCCCCACGCTCAGCAGGTCTGTTTTGCTACAAATGCAAATATGTAATACAAAGCATCGAAGGCTTACTTACTGATCTGGCAATGCAACAGGGATTTGGCTTTGGAAAAATCAATCCAATCAGCTAAAAGGAAGCAGAAATTAGCGGTCCCTAACACACACTGTCACTCCTGTGGCAACATATACCACTTCCTCCATGACCAGAACAGAAAGACTCCCTTTTCTCTGTCTCTTTTTGGTTATCAGGAAATGCAGCATTCCTCCTTTTTTTTTTTTTTTCCCCTAGCAGCCCAATTCTCTGCCTTTCCAGAGTGATGAAAAACGCAAATCAAGCGAGGAAACCAACAGCAGGAAAAGCATGACTAGGAAATGCATTGTTCTCCATTTTTCTTCCCAGTCCTTGGGTTAACATTAGCCTCTGAATAGAATGAAAAATGTCCACAATATAATTCCACTATTTGGCTCTTTTTTTTCTTTATTTTATTTTCTTTTGTAGTGGGAGAAAAGAAACGCAGGAGAGAAAAGAAGACAAGAGAACCCCCCTCTACCCTCTCAGAAAAGAAGAGGAACCATCAGTTGGACTGGCTCTTCTGCAGGAAAAGAGAGCTGCCTTCCTCCTTTACCCAACCAGGAGGCAAAGGAGACCTTGACGCAGACTTTCACAGGTTTTACCCAAAACACAAGAGAAAGAATGATTTTAGCAACATTTTCTCCTATCCTAACACTCAGGCAATCAGATGTGGAAAGTCAGGTGTCACAGTCCAGAATTTCTGATGTGACTGCTGCCTAAAAACATTGTATTTTTGAAAGAATCCATTGTCCCTTTTTCTTCTCCAGGAGCAATCATGTCCCATAGCCATTTGATATTAAAATGTAATGACAACTGGTGAACGCTGTTATATTTTTATTGACGTGGTTAAGTAGTGAATACGTCACCTCATCAAAACCTTGCTGGAGTGAGAAAGTAAGGTATGACATGAAGCGTTGTTCACACGATTGACACTTTGCCTAGTAGTGATCTCCCCTCAAGTATAACCGAACTATGGAGAAACCAAGCTAAAGGAAATTTAAATCAGTAGAGAGAAAGTAAAGCAAAAGTGACATGTAACATCTTTGCTGAGGAAAAGCGATGTTTTTGAGGCTTGGAAATAATGCAATATGTCTAAAGCCGGCTTTTGTATTCCTTACCTGAAAAACAATTAGTCAAATTCTAAGAATGATCTGAAAAGATACTAAAGTTTTCATCTTTTGAGCCCTTTCAAATAAGTAGAATATTTTCTTTTAGACTTATCCTACAGATCACATTGCACGTTAATGATTTATAGTACTCTGTTCCAGAATGGTCTATGAAATACTCAAACACTATCTTATGTTTTCAGAAAAATTAGCGGCAAGTGCTCTTGGTTTCTGTTGCCAGTTCACCATTCTTGTTTAAAGAACTCACTCAAACTTTGATTCATAGGACATCTTTCATGCCCTCCACTTCTACTACAGCAAAAAAAGGGTAGAAGCAGAGGACATGTTGAGATTTACTGTGTTTACAAGAAACATTTTTTTTCCCCACTGATTTGCAGTGACTGATGCCGGTGGGAGCGCAGTTCCATTCCCGGTATTTATGTGGTTAGCATAGAAGTTTCTCTGTCAAATATACTTTACCAGAGTGAGTAGAAAGATTGGAAGAGACAATAAATTCTGTCTTGATCACTTTGGCTTTTGAGTTGTTTTCAAACCTAAAGCAGTTATTTCCTTTCAGCAAGAGCTGCTACTTTAGGAACTAGGAAATCTAATATTTCTTGTCTTACCTATTTGTAGGAAACCCTGGCATGTCTTCTTTCTGTAATTCCTAATAAAATCTAGCATTTATTAAAGATAAAAAATGCATACACATGTGTATCTGTGTGTAATATACACAGACATACACAAACCCCTGACCATGAGAATGTGGTGATGATAAAGTAATATTTTTTTTCACTTATGTTGCCCTTTTCATCCTTAAAACTTGCCAAATTTATCTATCTATGGTTCGTTGTGAGATGAGACCAAGAAATGTTACTTTTGCCTGTATGAATAATTCCACTGAAGAAAATGGGATTAGCCATGGTAGTAAGCAATGGCCTACTTTGTGTTTCTATAGTATATTTTACTCAAGTTTATGGGAAGTTTTAAAAGTGGCATGTGAATTACCAAGCCAAATAATTACCAAGATGTGCTGCTCAGAGCTATGAGATACTGCATCCTACATATGCTAGATACAGAAAGAAGCTTAAAGTTATACATGTAGATAGTTCAGAATTAAAAACTAAAAAAATACGCCAAATGCAAAGAATTTCAAGCACAGTAGCCTTTCATGTAAATGAGACGCACTACAGAATATACATCAAACTCTAAATTAAATGTGGCTGTGCCTTCTGAAGTGCTTTCTCTAATACACTTAACGTTAATGTACTATAAGCTAAATATACTGGCCTCCAGTACACATATAGAGATTCTTTCAACCTCTGCTGTGCCTAAACTAAAGCAGCAATTTGTTCACATATATGACAGTGAACCTCTTTATTTCATTTAACAGCAAAAGTCTAAAGAGTCACTTGTGAAACAAAAAAATCTTCAGGAGCCTGTTGAGAACTAAAAAAATTCTCCTCACATAACGAACACAGTAGGAGCAGAAGTGGCAAAGGTAAGAGTTAATTCCCGTGATAAATATGGTAAATCCACCAGTGCTTCATCTGGAACTGTGATTTCACATGTATCTAAAATTTTAGCAACGGATTTTCCACTATTTTACTTTCAAGTAGGGGTATGAATTCTGGAATAGGAAATATATATCAAAAATCACCTAATTTTATTTATTTTGCAAAATGGAAGAATTATTCTCCTACTTACCCACTTTTACTGTTCCTCAAATGACTGAGAATCCTTGCTGTCAGCCAGCCTGTACTCTGGACGCTGCATATATCAGGATGCAGTCTTCTGTTTACTGGTCTTTTGGATACTACTTTAGACACTTACATTAATTACTGGAATTGTGTTTAGCTGGATGTAATCTGAATGCTTCAATAATATCTGTGATGCCTTCTCCTGATGCAACAGGTGATTAATTAGCTTTGTCATTTTGCTTCTGTGCAGTATGAGGGCTGTAGCTGTTCACATGATGCCAGAGAGATTATTATTCATTTACGATTTGACTTGGAAAGGCTATACTTCCATAATTGTTGCAAAGCAATGCTATTTTTACTTAGAATATAATTAAAACGCAAAAAACCCTATTTTACTCTTCATTTGCACAGTGTATTTTCTGCAACACATTTCCAAAGTATGGCCTTCCTCAAATACAGCAATAGGAACTATCACAACAGTAACAATAATTTTAAAAGACTGTTTCAGTATAAACGTCTTCTATGTAATTAAAAATACTTTCTACATCTTCCTCAACAAATATCAAACAAGTCGGCATTACATCCAACTTCTTATACTTGAAAAAATCAGCAATGCCATAACGGAGAGCTTCATTTCAAGCTGTTTTGCTTGTAGGCTGTAACTGCGAAGACAATGAACTAATCGCGAGGGGCACGGTGGTCACCTGGTGCTGCCAATAACATGCAACAAAATGTATTTAAAACTTCTTTCAGATGTGTCCTGATGTGTCCTGATGAAGCAAAAGGGAATTTCTGAATGTGTGATACTGCTCTGTGCCCACAGAGCTTGCTTACAAAAGAAAGTTTATCTCTTGGGGCTGCATCATGATGAAGCCATACTCGCGCTAGATGACTCAACATTGCCTCCTCTCTTCTGCATGATAAATGGGTCAGCTGAAGGAATACAGTTGAAAATTCAAAAGATAAGAAAATTGCAGCTGTGCTGGTTTTGGCTGGGATAGAGTTAATTTTCTTCACACATAATAGCTAGTATGGGGTTATGTTTTGGATTTGTGCTGAAAACGGCATTGATAATGCAAAGAAGTTTTAGTTATTGCTGAGCAGTGCTTACACAGCAGGAAGGCCTTTTTTTCTGCTTCTCACACCGCCCCACCAGCAAGTAGGCTGGGGGTGCACAAGAAGTTGGGAGGGGACACAGCCAGGACAGCTGACCCAACTGACCAAAGGGATATTCCATACTATACGATGTCATGCTCCGCATGTAAAGCTGGGGGAAGAAGGAAGGGAGGGGACATTCAGAGTGATGGAGTTTGTCTTCCCAAGAAACTGTTACGCCTGATAGAGCCCTGCATTCCTGGAGATGGCTGAACACCTGCCTGTTGATGGGAGGTAGTGAATGAATTCCTTGTTTTGCGTTGTTTGTGCACACAGCTTTTGCCCTACCTATTAAACCGTCTTTATCTCAAGCCATGAGTTTTCACTCTTTCACGCTTCCAATTCTCTCCCCAATCCCACCAGGCAATGGTGATCGAGTGGCTGTGTGGTGCTTAGCTGCCGGCTGGTGTTAAACCACAACAGCAGCTTTGGATAAAAATTCAGGACAAAGTAGACTCAAAGGCTACTTTGGCATGTCAAGACCATTCCTTTCAGCTCATCCAAGAGGTCTGCTACCTTCAACATGCATGCAGGTGGCATATGTCTGTGGCTTTGTCATAGCTAGTGAAGGGATTCACTCAGGACTTGGTCCAACCTGTCATAGCAACAGTACCTTTATTTTGCAAGCAAGAATACAGAAATATCCCTATGACGGACTTGTTCTGCAGTAGGGCACACTAGCGGTATGTTCCTGTATCTCTTTTCAACACATGCGGTTACAAAATAATGATTCCACTGGACTTGTCTCCCAACAGCAGGACCTACAGGAAAAATGCTAGTCAAAAGCAAAATGTCAAGATTAAGCTCTTTATGGGTAGCAGCATGTAACCCTGATTCTGGGTTCATTTATAATTCATACTTTCCAAAGGACAAGGCAGCTATCCCATCTGAAAACTCATTTGCAACCACTCCTCTAGCCAAGCTCGTACTCATTTGTACAAGAACTTGAAGGAAGAGATTTTGAAACCAAGAGAGTTTACAGAACAGGGTCATACTGATACCAGGCTTTTCAATACAGCATTGGCCCAACCCTCAGAAGCAGCGTGCTCCCACACACGCTGCTGAAGCCCACAGGAGCCAAGTGCATGCAGCATCTGGCCTCAAGCACCACAAAACAGTGAGCTGATAATCACTTTCAGACCAGCAGCAGAAGTGGGTCTCACAAGCTAACAACTTCTAACTGCCCTAATATTTCCATAATTACAGTTAGCTTCCAAGTGACAAGATGAAGGAGGATGGGAAAAAAGCAGTACAATTAAGCAGTATCTTTAGGAGGTAAAGAAATGAATAGATTTGTTTTTCTTAACCCAGTAACACTTGCATTCTGAACAGGAATGTTCTAGCTGATATAATCTGCTGATTATTTATTCACAGTTTTGCTTCTAAAGACTGTTAAAGCTTTTCCATCATCTGTTTACCTGTGGTTTTGAGAACCAAGAAGCTAATGGATTCTCATACAAAGAGAATAATACTTTTTATTCAAATGTCCTTCGAAAATTGTCAGCATACACTTTTAAATTTCAATTAATTGTTCCTAAAGCACTGACAATCCCCAACATGCAGTCATGACTGCTAATTGTGCAAGAGGAGTTATTTTGTTTTATTTTGAAGAATTAGAAGGCTTTCAAGATTATTCTAACTTTCCTGCTGAAACTTGCTTAAAATACAATGAACGCTGTTTTAAACTCTTCTGTATAAAAATAGGACACAAATGGTATTTGTTTGAAATTATATGGGGTTGTTCAGCTTTAGAGAAAAAAAAATAATTTTGACGGTTTCGTTTATAATCAAAATTTAGATTGATATTGAAAATGAATATTAAAGGAAGCAAAAAAAACCCCCAACAATAACCATTTGCAATATTCTAAATAGCATCTGCATTTCTAAATGTACCTAGTATTATAGATGCTCACAAAAAGCAGAATTTGTTTATACTTCTCACGATATACAAATGAGATGCTTAATGATGCATTTTGTTGAAATTCAGCAGTACTGCTAACACATCAACCATGGTAGTGTATATTCAGTTAAGTGCTCATGTCCCACACTTTATGGATCTTTGTGCATTCCTACTGTCAGCTTTACAACCAGGTTCACTGTTCCACGTTACTCGTGCTGGTACGTATTATAAAATGACATCTATAAATTTGTATAGGTGGAACTGATAGCTCAAACTAAAGCCAAAAGATGTGAAGATTCCTAAAATGAAGTGTTGCATAGTAAATTATAAATATTAGAGAAGAAATAATGTAGTTGGTTTGTCACAAGACTTCCTTTTAAAGAATATTTTCCAGGACGCTACTATTTGTTCATACGAAGGACAACTTCTTACATTAGGGAGAATATCATAATATGAGTTATTTTACTGTTACTTATTATGAATCCTAGATTTGGTTTCACTTTGTTAGTCTTAGTTATAATCCAACTGGTGCCAATTTAAATAAACTCACCCCTTCTCATATAATTTAAACGTGTAAATACAGAGATTAAAAAAATGCACTAAAAATAATTATACACAGTTGTGTATCCGTACTTCAGAAAACCCACACACTTTTAATATTTCTGAGACAGTCCATACTTTCAGAGAGTAAGTATAAATGTCAACAAGACACAGAAATAAGCGATAAGGAGCTTTTGGAGGTAGAACAATGAGGCTATAAAGGATTTTTACCTCAGGACTACTGGGGAGAAAGAAGTTCCAAAATTAATGTCTGTCTTTATTATCTGAAAATATGTATAG
The DNA here is from genome assembly GCF_963924245.1 of Chroicocephalus ridibundus. Lineage (NCBI taxonomy): Eukaryota > Metazoa > Chordata > Aves > Charadriiformes > Laridae > Chroicocephalus > Chroicocephalus ridibundus. The sequence goes on along the minus strand of NC_086285.1, from coordinate 82,412,148 downwards.
CATCCAAAACTGCTGAATTTCAAAAGGGTTGTTCAGTTTTTGAAACAGTCATCCATACGTCTCATATGTGAAAAAAATATGCTACCTTGAATTTCAACAAAGACTTAAAAAAAACCAATATTTAGGACAGGCTTGAGTATTTTGTTCTGTTGTATATTTCTCAGGCAGGATGATATTTCAAGCTCCACTACTTGGTCTGCAGCTTGGCAATCAACAAGGAATAAAAACGAGCAGCAGTGCCACTAAATAGATTTACAGTTCCAGATCCAATGACAGGACCATCTCCTTAGACCAAGCGACCTTGTTTGTAACTTTACAGGTAGACATTTCAAAAGTTCATTTTCTCTTTTTTTTTTTCTTTTTCTTTTGAAACTGCGGAAGTCTTAATACTTGACACTATTTCCTGCACACCACCAAAATGTGCAGACAAAATCACCCCTAGCTGGCAGTATGTATCTCTCAGGCACTGACAACTCAGAGAGACCAAAATTATTGTATTAAATTATTAAGAATCTTGATATTAGCTCCTCTAAATGTCACTGTGTGTCAAATAGAGTAGAAAAATTATATCCAATGATAAGAGTCTCAGTCAAGTAGAAAGATTCATATTTAAAAAGAAATGCCAAACAACATTTAGAAATAATTCAAGAAATAAAATAACTGTTTTCAATTTATAAGGTATATAAATGGGATATAATGTCAATTTATAAAGTTCAGTCTGTAGTCAGAACTCCATTTCATTGTCTGGTTTTGAAATAAATCACTTTAAAATAGCCCCAACATTTAACATTTCATCAAACCTTTACTGAAAGATCAGCTCAACTAAACAGCCAATATTTGCTGTTATTATCGAACCCCTGTAACTGTGAGCAACATTTAGCAAGTTTGCATAATCAATACCTCTCCTCTGAGCAGATAGACTTATAAAAGCTTTGCCCTGTACCAAAAGGTCTGAAACATTAAGATAAATCCCTGTGAAGGCGGACGCACAAGTGAAAATATTTACCACTCAATAAATTGTATCATACTGCTTTCTGTTGATGAAGCAGGTTACATGCCGTACGTAGCCTAAGTGGAATTGCTCTCAGTTTTAAAATGTTTTTCAGTAATGTCAAATGAAAAATCTATTCTATGCCTCTGTCAGTATTAACAGACCAGCGAAATGACACATCTCACATAAAATAATATGGTTTTCAATTTCCCTTTCCTATCATCTATTCTTAAGTGCTATTCCAAAGGTATTAATTTACAGTTCTGTAAAACAAAATGTTACATATTTTTTGAACTTTAAGATCTAGCTCACTTGGTTCGTATTGATGGTCAGCCTTTTAAATATTTAATTATTATCACTTTATGAGGCGAGGGTTTTTTTCAGCTTTCATGACTCTGAAATGATTTCTTTCTACCCGCTGTAGTTAGCATGAAACAGACAGTATGATTCAGAGTTTTATTAAGTAGAATAAATCTTTCAAACTTTTATGAAACAGTTGCAGGATTTTGAATTATTGACACTGCCAGAAGTATAAGTGACTTTCTTTTTAAGGCAGAGTGGAGCAGAAGCCTGATAATCTGGTTTGGGATGTCAGGCATGGCCAATGGGAGCTTTCATGTCCCTTGAAACTATGGAGCCTCCTCTGCCATATAATAACTGTAAATGTTAAAGCTGCACAAATACTGTCTGACCAGGAAAAGGGACCATAAAGCTTTCAAAAATGTAGCTCTTCCAGACCCCATTTGCTTGTCAACATTTCCAAGCATTTACACTAGGTTTGGGCAAAGGTTTTATTTGTTGGATTGTTTTTTAGTGGAAGGGTTCTCAGTACCTGAAAACCGAACTACTTTGCAAGAACTTATTTCTCTTCCATTAAATTCTCATTTAGAAAGGCTTCTCAAAGCTAAAATAAAGTTTTGGGACAAAAACACAGAGCCAATTCCTATAAAAAACAATAAAATAGCAGCTATCTGCAGTATGAGTGATACAGATTGAAATTCATTGAAAGGCAAAGTATTGACAACCATCCACGACCATGACTAACTATAATATATCTGTCCCTTTAGAAGTCTTATTTTGAAATATAACATCCTTCAAAATGTTTTGATACAAACTCCTTGCTTTTAGACAGTTAACAGTCTGAATGAATCAAGCACAAATCCTCTTATTTCCTAAGAAGCTGTTTCCTCCAGCATTCTATTGTAATTCTTTTATACTGAAGATGTTATAGCTATAACAACCTCATTAACAACCAAATTATGAAATCAATCATTAGCCTATAAATAAAGTTTATTTATAAGATTTAATTACAAAAATACTTTTTTCAGTGAGACAAAAGACATTTTTGTGTTTTAAGAGCCATGATGCAAACACAGTTCTTTCTTTCTAAAGAACTAGAGAGTTTTGTCTAATGCACAATTTCTCTCAGAGAAAGAGGTAAGGGAAAGAAAAGCAGAAGAGAAGAGAATGGAAAACTTTCTATAAGATTATACTTCATAGTGGAAGAGTTCATAAAATTGATATTTAACCTCTCCTAGAGGAGAGCTCAAGAAATTAATGAGGCAAGAGTCTTTCCTAGGCAGTCACGCAGTCGACCAACTACTCCTGATCCAGCCCCTATCAGATTAACCTCCCCTGCTTGTTTCTAATTCCCTTTTTACAGATGAGGAAGAGAGACACCAGACAAAATTAGGTTCCCATGAAGAAAGGAACTAATGAACCTCAGCAGGTAGGCTTGTAACTCCTGTAACTTATGTGCTTGCCTGCCATATGTACCATCCATAAACCTTAATTTTTCTTCCATTCACAATATATGGTGACTACTTCAGATTACAGTTCAGCACAGCCAGTGCTACTGAGTGAAGTCCCATCTAAACTACCACAGTAGCAGAACTAGGAGACAAGGTTATAATTTTGCATATTACTGCTCTGCTGTTTGAATACCTTAGTCTGTGAAACTGTCCACATAGGACTTTGTGCTATGAACTTTTCTGTGAGGGGGTCATCTGAACCGTGTTTTAAAGAACGTAGGAGGGGGGCATGCCTTCATCTTCATGTCTGGAAGGATGCCGTGAGGGACGCTATCAAAAGACCTACTAAAATCCAGAAAAACTACATCTACCACCTTCCCTTCATCCACTAGGCAGATGACCTTATCATAGAAGGTTATGCAATTAGTTAAACAGGAACCTTTGATTAGTGTCAAATTAGTTAGACAGAACCCTTTGTGAACCCATAATTTTCTCCATAATTTTTCCAGGAACTGAGGTTAGACTAACAGGTCTGTAGTTCCCTGGGTCTTCCCTTACGCCCTTTCTGTAGATTGGAATAACGCTGGCTAGCTTCCAGCCAGCAGGGACCTCCCCAGGCTCCCAAGACCTTTGGTAGATTATCGAGAGGGGTCCTGCCATAACATCCTCTAGCTCCTTCAGAATTCTTGGATGAATCCCAACTGGCCCCATGGACTTGTGACCATTCAGCTGATACAGCTGGTCCCTTACAATTTCAGTGTCCACAAATGGAAAGTCACTGTTCCCACACCTGTGGTCCTGAGGGGACTGGACAGCCCAACGTCTGCCAGTATCATTAAAGACTGAGGCAAAAAACGCATTGAATGCCTCTGGTTTTTCTTCATCCCATCATGACCATATCCAACAAGTATTGGTCAAATATTTTCTTTAGACCTCCTATTGCTATTAACATGCTTTAAAAAGCCTTTTTTATTATCTGAAAAAACACTGGCCAGTTTCAACTCCAGCTGAGCTTTAGTCTTTCATTTATTCTCCCTGCATATATGAACCACAGCTCCAAAGGCTTCCTTTTGCATGACAGGTTGATTGATAAAAACCCTGAGCACAAATTAGGGAAAATCGGAACAGAGCTATTTGGAACAGAGTTATTTGGGAGAAAAATTAAACCCAAGTTGCTTATCTCCAGGAAGTATGCCTGACACTAAGCATAGCTATTCTCTTGTAGGGGCTGGGGCACTTGTCCTTCCCAGATGATTTTATTTGCTAAATTTTTTAGTTCTACAGAGCAGACCTCTCTCGTGAGAGGGGGAAGCCATGAGTTCTCTTTAAACATATTCCAGTCACTGTTCAAGTGTTCCTTTCGTTGACATGGTACCTCTCACATACTATAGTGCTTTCTATAGTTTATATGTAAACAGTTCTTCAGTATCATTCCTCCCAACAGGCAACTGCCTGATCGTTTAGGCACTTGTACATAATGCTGTATTCGTATTGTAATACGTAATATTGTATTTCTATTTTAAAATCAAATTAAATAACTAAATGCTTTTATGGTTTGTTTTGATATTCACCAGTGCCTCAAATAGGCTAGAATGTTCTGTCAATAGAGTAATATTAGCATTATGAGAAACTTATTTCTTGAATTCTTTGGAGAACAGGAAAATGCAAGATATAGGAAAAAATCTGATATTGAAAATTACTTACTACTAGACAGGAACCTGTTAGGATCAAGCAGACTCAAATATATGCATTTAAAAAAATATGGTTTATGTGCAGGAGTTACTTCACTTTTTAATTTCATGTAATCTTTTTACATGAAAAGATATCATAGAAACAACATATATCAACGTATCTTGCAAACAACATATCATGCAAACAACAGGCCACCTGCTGAATTTCCAAATAAAAAATAATGAAATTAGGTGCCATTGTTCTTAAACGCATAATCAGCAGTGCAGTAGTAAGAGGAAAGTGAAGTAGCTGAGGAAGATGAGGTAGGGTTTGCTTTTTTCTTTTCTTAAATCAATACCTTATAATTTCTTCATTAGCACACAGAAATATGATCCCTTTCCTATGACATAAAACCTGCAGGTTTTTTTTCCATGATGTAATGAATCCGTTGTTGATATAAAATGATCAAAGGGCTAAGATGAAAGCTTTAAACTCTATGATAAAACATTGATAATTGTACTGTAATATTCAATACTGTGACCCAAAAAAGTAGTTATCTCTTCTGAATTCAACCTTAAAGCTTTACAAAAGCTGTATATAATCTTTTGTAAGTCTTATTGTATCAACAGTTCTATAACTACCAATTATCTGCATAACATTTTGTATTATAACTGCCAATAAAACTTGTGATTCAGGCTGCAATGAAGTATTCCATTTAGATTAAGTAGCAAATATAATTAGTTAAATCAATGAGAATTGTTTTAAGCTATCCATAAGTGCTTAAGAAGCTTGAATTAGTGTTGTCCAGGGCTTTTTCCACATTTTGGTCTGATTCTAATTTGTGTAATGTGTTGGTACAATTAGGAAATTCATTAAAATGCCTATAACATAAAATTACAGACAAACTTCAATAAATGTCTATTGTACAATTACTTGATAATATTGCAACTTCTTAATTGTTTGCCTAATTAGCTGATTTAATTCATGTAAATACCACATTACTTAAACACTTGCTATTAATTTCTATGGATTTATGCCATTCAGCAGTGTATGATGGATCAATTCAATCACAGAACCATGACACCACAAGAGAAAAAGTGAGATTTTTCGATAGTTCACTTTTTTCCTACAGTGCCAAAATTTATTTTATGCTAAACAGAGCTAATCAATCATTTTAATTAACAACCAGAGGTGGGCTGAGGTCTCCCACTGAACTGAACAGTGACTGCTAAGTTTAGTGTCATCTGCTTCAGGGCAGATTCAGCTTATTGAGTTTGGTGTTGAGAAAGACTCTTGGATATGAAAATAGCTCCCCTTCTTTCTACACCTGAAGCAGGTCTTTATGAAATGTGGCATTTTGTTTTGTGAACAGATATAAAACTGTTTAATGTTTGTTTTTAAACTCTGGTTTTGTCACTGTGGATACCTTTATGTTTTGACTTCAGGGTATTTTCAAAGCTGTGTGTAAGAGTTGAGAAATTATACACCTGAATCCCATTATTTTCTAAGAGGATCTGAATGCATATATTTGCCCTAAGATTTAATTATACTTCTTTGAAAATATAGATCAATTAGACAACTTAAAAACCTGCTCTTTGGGGAAATAACTGTCAGTTTCTCATTTTCTTAGAGTGTCATAATCATACCAGAAAGTTTGGTCTACCACTTTTTTCTTGCCTTTCATTTGCATAGAAAAAAAAGATAAAATACATATATGTATTTATAAACTCTCAATTTGGAAAATAATTAGTACAGAATTGTAGCAGGGATCTCAGGAAGTCATTGGTCCATCTCTTTGCTTCAATATGGAAAGAAGTATCATTATGTGCAAGATGCTCCTTGCCAGTTCTGAAAGATTTTCTACAGCGGAGACTTCGCAGACTCTGAAACGGGCCTATTCCAATATATCATTATGTTTATTATTTCAACATAAATTAAACTGCTATTAAACCTACTTAATTACCTATTCTCCTAACATTACTACCGTGGAGAATTGACAACTACTTTCCTCTTTCAAATAGTGTTTTACATATTTGAACACTCTTAAACCTTCAGTTTTCTTTCTAAGAACCAATCCCAAATTGTAGTTTCCCTTCCCTAGAAAAATTACCCAGATCTATGATTATACTAATTTTTCTCCTCTGAATTGTTTGCAGTATTGATGTATAGCTTTCTTGATGGGTCCAAATGCTCCCCAAAACAGCTTATTATACTCCAGCTAAGGTTTCATATGTGATGAAGAAAGCAGAAGAATTACATGGCATTTCTTGTGAGCTGTACTTCATTTACATATCCCAGCATGATGTACAATGTTCTCCGTTACAGCAGCATGACACCACTGATTGATGTGTGGCTTATGATCTGCTGAGGATTATCCTCAGATCCTTTGATATTGAATTGCTATCTAATCAACTCATGTAGAGTTGTATTCATGCACCTAATATTACAACCCAAAAGCAGAAGCCTGTAGTCATCTTTATGGAATTCAATCACACATTTAAAAATCTTTTTTTCACCTGTTGTTAAAATTACTTTGAATTATAATACAGACTTACAATATGCTTGCAGCTTATACCAGGACAGCATAATAAGCATACTTTCTATTCCATCGCCCAGGATATTAATGAAATATAAAACAGAATTCAAGTAGGATCCACTGAAGAGCTCTACTCAAAAGTAAAGCTCCTTCCATTAATAATACCTTTCTCAATACCATCTTGTGATCAGTTTCACTGTAACCCTATGGTGGTCTCATCTGCACCGTATCTGTGAAGCTTAATTATGAAAATATGTGAAACTGTGTCAGAAGTCTTACTAAGGTCACAACAGATAGTATCTTTTGATTCTTTACTATAAATAAAATATTAAATCCAAATTAGCTGTTACTTAATTATTTTTTAAAATCTTACAAATCACCTAATTGTTTGTGACAATATTTTAGAGGAGAAGAAAGAGTGGAACAGAACAGAAAACTGAAATCATTTAGGAATAATTTCCCAACTCTTATTCCCATTCCTCTATAATTTTTCAGTCTTCTAACACCTCTTTCATTTTTCATGCACCCTCAAAAATCATGGTCAATAATTCTGATAATTCTTTAATTGGTTCTTAAAGCAGTTTAAAGTACTTATCATCAGGGCCAAAAGATTTGAGCAGACTCATCTTTTCCAGGTATACTCTAGCTTATTCTTTCTCTGTTTGTCAGTAAGAATTTGTCATTGACATCAGCTATGCCTGTGGTTGAGCATTTCAGGGAATGTTGATAGAAAGACAAGGCAACTTTCCCCTGTTGACAGACCATTGCCATCCCTGGCTTTCTTTTTTCCTTAAATGCACTTGCAGAATGATTTCTCAGCACTCTTGCATGTCACTTCCTAACACTATTTTCTTGAGCTATATCTGTTCTGGTGTTGTTCCTACCGATGTGAGCTACTTTTCTTTTCTTTCCAAATTACTATCTGACCTAGTTTCCATAGTCTCTATGATCCCTTTCACGGTTTAGGTCACTCAATCTCTTAATATACTTCCTGCTCTTCCTCTGTAATTGGATAGTTTGCACTTATGCCCTTAATATTGTCTCTTTAGGAATCAGCTGACTCATTTTTTACTAAATTTATTTCTAAGTGTCCTGAGTTTGTTAAAGTCTACCTTTTTGAAATCTATTATTTTTATTCTGCTTTTCTTCTTCCTAAGGATTGTGAACTCTATCACTTCCTTCCTACTAGCTAGCATCATATCTAAAAGAGTTTCACCTTTGACTTTTTATTTTCCTTTTTCTGTGTAAAAAAATTGACATTCATACATTCCAGGAACTAATGACTGAACAAAATGATTACTCGGACACAAACACAGGTTTTGTAAGAAACTGATAGGCTAAGCACAGTAATGTCTGAGGCTATTGCATGTTTTCTTATCAGTAATTAAAAAAGCTACAGCTTGAAAAGAAGAATTCCTACTTAATAATTTTGCTATGGATTGGACCTATTTTTTCTGAGTTTGAATTATCCAGGGCAAGCATATATGAAATTACTAAACCCTACATGTCATTCAGAATTGTTGAGAAATTGTCAACCACTTCTTAGTCTGTGTGTGGTCTGGAAGGAACTCTTTGCATATACTATATATGCAAGCCCACAGTCCTGGATGCCTACAAATACAGCTAGCAGCAAAGCCTTTTTTCATCATCATTCCTATGGGCATTGTGCAAGCATCAGGAACACATTTAAAGTAAGCATATAATGCTCTCAGATAAGAACGGTAACATTTTATTAACATGCTGCTCTGGTGTAAACTACTGCATATTTTGAAGAACAGTGGTGATTTAGGGCTCAAGCATTTAATATTCTGAGGATATCCTGAAATAACTTAGTCATAAACTACTGTCTATGTCAAATTGTAAATGTCATGAGCTGACTACAAGAACATTCCTGGAATAGTGTTCTATGTCATTGGTATCTAAATATGTCTACCTATGACATCAATGTCGCTTTCCATACTAGGATTTCTAAACATAAACAAAAGGCTCCTGACTGCACTCTTTCTCTGAAATCTCAAATGGTTATGGTTATGATCTCATTCCATTTAATGACCTTACACTAAGTCAGGCAGTAAAGAACAATAGACTTGTAAAAACCAGTCCAGCTGAAAATGAAAAAATCCATGATAAGTGGATTCTCTGAAATCAAATGCAAGTTTTATTTCAGCGATAAGTGCACAGACAAAAGAAAAATAATATGCCAGATGAAAACTTTTAGCTGGGGGAAGGGTGGCAGTCTAGTGACTTCCAGATGCCTCTACCAGCCTGAATTATTTTTTCATTGCTCTTGAAAAACAGACTCCGTGCAAGTAATTTCTTTTACATTCTTTGCATTAACCAATTAAGTTTGTAAAATTGAAATGAAATTATGCAGGTTTTATGAAATACAAATAAAATAATTTATTTCTTATCAAAATTCCCTCCAAGTATTCTAGGATGGCTTGGTTTCCTTTTATGACTGATATTTACTGCATTTGTCAAGAATGTGGGAGACTGCTTTCCATCTGAGGTTTGAACATACACGTTCCCTGTAGGGAAGCTCCTCAACCATTAGACCATGGTGTACTTAAATATATGGGCCTGTGAAGATGGAGCAGATATCCTTTGGTTTCTTTTCCATAATCTCCTACTAAATCCAGGCATCCTGCCTTTATGTGAATGCCATTGCCATCATCCCAGAGCGTCTTTAAAAGCTTTAAACAAAAATATTTCCTGCCCCTCAGGGAAAGTTGAGAAGGACTCAAAGACTCACTATGTGGTTCAATAGAAATGTGTGATGCAGTTGTTCAGGTACCTCTGGAAGAATGGAACCAGGATCTGCTAACTCTAAGGTAAGGATGTTGAGCATGAAAGCAGCCTGAGCTTTGAACAAAGCCTCACTCTTACTCAGTTCTCCATCTCTGAATTCCTTACACTTGGGAGACCAGCACTGATATACTGATTCAATTAGGTAAACACATTAAATTGAGTGTCGTAAATAGGCTTAGCATGTTCCATTTGGAATTAAAGCATAGTTAATCTGTTAATTAATATTAATTATCGAAACACTCTTGAAGTTTAACAACTGCAGACTGATTTATTTTACACAGTCCTTGGCTTTTAGCTGGATTGTGGTTTAGGTTTGTGTTTTATTTATTGTCTGACTTAGTTTTAGGTCAATAAGTTTGTTGGGATGCAGCTTGAACCATGCTGTGAGCTAGGAAATCCATCCATGTTCCTGATGCTACCATGGTCTTTATATATAGCTTGTGACAAGTCACTGAACATCCACTTTCAACCAAGTGGAAATAGGACTTCCTTATACTTCTGTTTCTTCTCCTGCAGCATATACATGAATATACTTTCCAACTCTGACAAAATAAATGAGTCTACCTCATCTATTTCAGCTGAAAATATACTGATGAATTTTGAGCTGAGTAACACCTATAGATCTAAATTCAACAGTTTTATTTTTCACATCAAATCCATCATTTACTAGATTTGAAAATACCAGTGATGGAGAGTTGTTGTATGTCAGGTATGAGAGTCAAGAAATGTAGGCTTAATAATTAGTGCTTTATTTTCAACACAGAAATATTAAATTACTCAGTTATGGTTTTACCAGTGAACATACCATAACATGATGAAACACAGACACATTTTGTTACCTTTGATTTTGTGAACTTCTAGTACTTTCAGTACAGCAGTCTTGCATACTTGGAGTGACAGGTTGATAGTGATTCACTCCCCACAGATATATTGTAATTAATTACTTCCTTTCAGCCTTTTTTTTTGTGAAACACGTATATGAACACATGATACAGGCACCACATTTTGTTGCATTCTGTTGGATTTTTCACACGTTTCTAAATTGTGTCTTGAGGTGGAACACTGACAATGTTTTATTAGTGATCCCTTTCATTTTGTCAATAATCACAGAATCATTACTTTTAAAAGCCAAGATCTGTTGCTATTAACTGTAAAATCTGACAAACTGCAGTACTCCATGCAATTTGAAAAGTGGAATAAAACTAGATGTATTAAATATATATGCTTCTGACCAGCTTTCTGATATATTTGGGCAACTGCTGTCAACAGCATTTAGCCTATAAGTTATCTGGAAAGATGGCACAGGATATATTTGTTTATCGTTTGAATGGGGGCTTCATTACCTTCAAATCAGGCTTCAAGACCGCCTATTATTGCTATTGATCTTTAAACTCTACATACAGAAAACTGTGCGTTAACTAATGAAATGAAAAACCCAGAGTTTGAAAATACCATCTTTAAAGCATGTCATCGATGTACAAGCATCAAGACCATTAAACACTACCAGCTAAAATTATTAGGGAAGATATTTTAAAGCAATCTTGGTAAACAAGATTATTATGTTTTATAATATGTCAGTTGTAGCTAAGTATTTAAATTGTTTAGGTTCTTTTGAAAATTCTCCACCAGAAAAAGTTACAAAGGCATACTGAGGTGGAATTTCTAAACATTTCCTTGAACACCTTTTATCCAACTATACCAACATTATTTTTTTCTTATTTTTTATGTCTTCTAGTGCCTGTGTGGTTCCAAACTCACTAACAGATTACATGCAAGCCCTGTGCATAAATGGTGAATAGATCATTCCACTCACTTCTCCCTTCTGTACTTTGAAGCTGTTTCCTAACTGTTAGGAAAATTTCTTCTTTTCAGAAAACCTAGGAAGAAGAATACAGTAACCAGACATCCTCTTCAACAGGATAATAATAAAAAAAAAAAATCTTACTTTCAATCTCTTTTGATAAATGCTGTTTCATTTTAATTGTATGTTATAATCTTTTTTAAAGCTCTGTAAACTAAGACAGAGGTACATAGTGGGCCTGCCATAGAGACCGGTCCCCGAAGCCCCTGGATACATGCTGTCGCCATGATTAAACTCTTTGACATCCCTAATAGAATCAAATACTCTACCATGAGTAATGAAGTTAACTAACCAATAAGCAAAGATCAGTCACTCACTCAATTATACCAGAGAGAGTTTTACCATAATTTATAATGGGATAAGGACATCAGTCTAGATGAACATTAAAAAAGCCAATGTAAGTTCAGTTGTATGTATCATTTTATCTACACATTTGACTGTCCTCTTATTCTAGGTTTTATTCACAGTGACTAGTACAGTATAGCCCCAATCTACAACTGTGATTCCTTGGTAAGAATTGGTGATTCCTGTAAGAATTATCAACTCCTCTACCACAAATTAAATTCAGTTTTGCAAAGACTGAAGATGTTGGTATAAGCTGCATGGGTAACTACTAATTTTAAAGAAGCTGAACTATGCAACTTTAGGAAAAAAAAAAAAAAAGTCACGATGGATCCTTACCAGAGCATTCTGATACTAAAGTTTTGCTAAAGCATGAGGAAAGACCAACATTTTTGTGTTAGACCAAGTTTTAATGAGAATGAATTCCCAAAACATCTATCAGGAACTTCAGGGTTCTCTTAGCCCTCCATTTATCACACTTGCTCTGGGAATATATAAACTATATTTTCCTGTTTGCATGACATCTATGTGCTCTGTCTAGCTGCGTGAAAGTAAAATCACATTCTCCTGCAAGCTGGAGGAGTTGAAAAGTGTTCAACAAAAGCAAAACAAGATAAGAATACGGCAAGATGAGAACTGAGTGGCCAAGCTGAATATGTGGTACGATAAAGGTGATTTCCATATTCTCATCACTGTCAAAGCATATTTCCTGTATCTTGTCTCCAGAGAAGTATGTGCCATTGGTGGAAAAACACTGCTTTCTATCTTCTGATTAATGTAATGTCATTCAGTAAGTACAGATACCACATTCATCTTCAAACAGAAGCATGGTTTATAATACTGAAGTAGAGGAGCCATAAGCAGGCTACACTTACACAAGGATGGGTAAAAAAATTCTCACCTTTCAGGTTTTTTGTCTGCTTTTTTAAGATAGTCAAGTGATAATGAAAAGCTGTAAATAAATGTAAAGATTTAAACTTAATTATTTTTAAGATATTCAGACTTATTCAAAATTCCTCTTCAGGAAGCTTGAAACCCCTTGGGACATCATCTTATGGCAGAATATGTTAACATTTTTATAATTTGGGTTTTTTTTTTCCCCCAACTTAAAATACATAAAAATAACCCTCAGAATGTATACATTTCACTGGGTTTAGTTTTCTAAAGAGAAAAGGTCTGAGAATTTCTGACATAGCGTGTCCTACAGAAATATGTAAAATTATTTTGAAAACATTTACTTCATTTTTTAAATTCCGTCATAAGTATTCTGTCAGTTATTCTACCTTCCCTCCTAGAATCATAAGAACACAATTCTGTTGTTCTGCTCTTTATGGATAAGAAAGGAGAAAGCACAGGTTGGTAAATTACGTTTCTTTCACTGTTTACCTCAGTCTCTGACACTGACTGTACTTTATAGTGCAATGGGAAGATCACTCAAGTTAGTTGGTCCTTGCCATTAGCTTTCCTGCAAGTTGTATTTCTTAGTGACCCAAGCTTGTTCTAAAATACAGACTACTACAGAAATTATGAAATTTCATTTTCCTCACCTCTTTCAAGCACTTAGCAATCAATATGAAGATGCTAAAGTCTCCACTATATGGCACTTAGTTATGATATTGGCATGATTTAAAAACTGCTCAATTACCAGTTCTGATCAAAGGACAGAACCTTGACATTCACCCTCTCTCTGGTTCTCTATGCCTCCAACACCAAGATTCTCTCAATAACTCATTTTATGTTCTTTTAGAGACTTAACATCCTCAAACACTTCCCTCATCTTCCCTTGCCAGTATTTGAAAAATGTTTAGCTTGTTGCTATGGAATATTGAAAAGAACAGATATTAAAGCATTCCTGGGCCTGCAGCCATGCATGTTTGGGTGTTAGCATTCCTAGTTCGACCAGAAAAAAAGTGATTCTACCACCACCTACCAGATCTTTTGCAAGGCAAATGTATAAAAGTAGACTGCATCATCATATTAACAGAAAAACAATGAGTTGCCAATAAAAAAAATTCAAGCGTGGTTCTTGTAAAAGCCAACAAATTCTGACTTTTTGAAATGTTTGGTTTTGGGGGAAAGCAGGACCACTCAGGACATGTTCTCTTAGAAAGAGGTAACAACATAGCAGAATCATATTTACTAGTGTGAAGCAAATACTGTTCAGTATTAAAACTTTAGAGACACATGCCCACACACAAAAAATGTCATCATAAAGTGATGGAAGGAGCACAGTCCCCAAACCCAACAATAAAATCAGAACTTGAAATTTTGAGACACTGTGATGCAAGACTCACAATAGCATTGGCTGCAGAAAATGGAAAGCCTTCTATGACCTTAGCCTGTGCTGGGTGTTGGCCAAAGATTGTTTTCTTTGAAGTATAATAGAAAAAAGTGTTATATGCTTGAAAACACTTAAAGGGTATACACTGGAACACAAAAAAATAAAATCGTACAGATCATAAGAAATACAGAGTGATGGGTGAAAAGAAGTCAAAAAACCCCACATATATTTTGAATCGGAAAACATTCAACAAAACATTCAGCTCAAACAGAGGTTATTTTAAAACACCTGTGGAAGTTTTGATCTTTAGGCTTGTTTTTCTTTTACATAGCTTTTCTGTCAATATGTAGAAACTAATTGAAAATATAGGGAGACTAGTCTTTGACTCCAGTTAAGGTCAACTTTGGAAAAGTACCATAGGATAAAGCCCTGGAGGGAAGAGGGGCCCAAGAAAGATGGTTAATATTCAAGGATCACCTCCTCCAAGCTCAGGAGCAATGCATGCTAGCTAAGAGAAGTTAGGCAAAAAAGCCAGGAGGCCTGCATGGATGGACAAGACGCTCCTGGACAAACTCAAACACAAAAAGGAAGACTACAGAGCGTGGAAATAAGGACGGGTAGCCTGGGAGAAACACAGAGAAATTGTCCAAGCATCCAAGGATCAGGTTAAGAAAGCTAAAGCCCTGATATAGTTAAATCTGGCCAGGGACATCAAGGGTAACAAGAACAGCTTCTACAGGTACGTCAGTGATAAAAGGAAGACTAGGGAAAATGTGGGCCCTCTCCAGAAGGAAATGGGAGACCTGGTTACCTGGGACATGGAGAAGGCTGAGGTAATCAACTTTGTAGCCTCAGTCTTCACCAGCAAGTGCTCTAGCCACACTATCCAAGTCGCAGGGGGCAAAGGCAGGGAGGGAGAGAATGAAGAACCACTCACTGTAGGAGAAGACCACATTCAAGACCATTTAAGGAACCTGAATGTACACAAGTCCATGGAACCTCATAAGGTACATCCACAGCTCCTGAGGGACCGGGCAGATTAAGATGCTAACCTACTATCCATCATATTTGAGAAGTTGTGGCAGTCTGGTGAAGTTCCCGCTGACTGGAAAAGGGGAAACATAACCCCCATTTTTAAAAAGGGAAAAAATTAAGACCCAGGGAACTACAGGCAAGTCAGTCTCACTTCTGTGCCTGGCCAGATCATGGAGCAGATCCTTCTGGAAACTATACTAAGGCACATTGAAAATAATGATGTGATCAATGAGAGCCAACATGGCTTCACTAAGGGCAAATCACGTCTGAAAAATTTGGTGGCCTTCTATGATGGCATTACAGCTTTGGTGGATAAGGAAAGAGCAATTGACATCATCTACCTGGACTTGTGCAAAGCATTTGACACTGTCCCACATGACATCTTTGTCTCTAAATTGGAGAGGCATGGATTTGACAGATGGTGCATCTGGTGGATAAGAAATTGGCTGGATGGCCTCACTCAAAGACCTGCAGTCAATGGCTCAATGTTCAAGTGGAGACCAGTGACACGTGGCGTTCCTCAGGGATCAGTACTGGGACCAGTGCTGTTTAACACCTTTGTCAGTGACATGGACAGCGGAACTGAGTGCACTATAGGCAAGTTTACCGACAACACCAAGCTGTGTTGTGGGGTGAACATGATAGAGGGAAGGGATGCCATCCAGAGGGACCCTGACAGGCTTGAGAGGTGGGCCCGTTCAAACCTCATGAAGTTCAACAAGGCCAAGTGCAAGGTCCTGCACCTGGCCAGGGCAATCCCAAGCACAAATACAGGTTGGGTGGAGAATGGCTTGAGAGTAGCCCTGAGGAAAAGGACTTGTGGGTGTTGGTGGATGAGAAGCTCAACATGAGCCAGCAATGTGTGCTTGCAGCCCAGAAAGCCAACCATATCCTGGACTGCATCAAAAGAAGCGTAGCCAGCAGGATGAGGGAGGTGATTCTGACAGGAAGACCTGGATAGGCTGAAAGAGTGGGATAACAAGAACCTTATGAGGTTCAAGAAGGACAAGTGTAAGGTCTTGCACCTGGGAAAACATAATCCAGGAGTGCAGCACAAGCTGAGATCTACACAGCTGGGGAACTGCACTGTGGAAAGGGATCTGGGGGTCCTGGTAGACAACAAGGTCAGTATGAGTGAACAGTGTGCTGCTGCGACAAAGAAAGCCAACAGGATGCTAGGCTGCATCAACAAGGGCATCACCAGCAGATACAAAGAAGTCGTTATCCCACCCTACTCAGCGCTTGTCAGGCCACACCTGGAATACTGTGTTCAGTTTCGGTCCCCACTATACAAGAAAAGATGTGGACAGGCTGAGGAGGGTTCAGAGAAGGGCCACAAAGACGATCCAAGGACTGAGAAGTCTGCCATAATGAGGAAAGGCTGAGAGAACTGGGTTTGTTCAGCCTTTGAGAAAAGAAGGTTTAGGGGAGACTTTATCACTGTGTTCCAGTGTTCAAAGGGTGGCTACAAAGAAGATGGAGACGCCCTTTTTGCAAGGGGTCACATGGGAATGACAAGGGATAATGGGTAAAAGTTACTCCTGGGGAGATTCTGATTGGACACAAGAGGAAAATTTTTCACAATGAGGATAATCAGACATTGGAATAATCTCCCCAGGGAAGTGGTGGATTCCTCATCATTGGACACTTTTAAGACTCAGGAGGACAGAGTGGTGAACCATCTTTTCTATACCATGCTTTTGCCAAAAAAGTTTGGACCATATGATCCTTGAGGTTCCATCCAACGTGGTATTCAATGACTCTATGATTCTAGTTTGTCAAGTCCAGATTCTCATAGACAGCTGCGTAAAAGATTTGAAGTCCAGAAGGCTACATATTCAACAGGGTTAAAAATTCATCACTGGCTTCTACAACAGTAACGAATGCTTTGTGGTGACAAAGGTTTCAATACTATCCAGCTCTTGCTGGATACATGAGTTGCATCTAAAAACACACCTACGCAGCAGCAAATTCTTACCTGTTTTGATCTTTGTGTCATTGCTTTAGAGTGAAAATGCCTCAGCATCCTTCTATAGCTAAGCCCAAACAATTCTAGTCCCACAGCTACATGTGTACAGCATCCGCATGGTGGTGTGGTCTACCAGCACACCCCCTTACTGAGGAAAAGTGCGGGTTCCCTGACTGCACACCCCTCCTGTGGGAGACGTGGGTGCTCCAGCTCTGTGCGTACTTCTGCTGCTTCCTACCACCTGCTAACGCACATACTGGAGAGGAAGCATCCCCACAACTGCCCACACACACCCTGAGATGTGGGTCCTCACTTGCTGCACCCCACACTCACTGCCCTAGCTGGGTGTAGGCTGCTGCCGGCACCCCATGGGGAAGCTGCACCGTCAGCCCCAAACAGAGATTGCGATGCCTGGGGGGTGGCTGCCCCCAGTGTCAAACCAGGGATTGACTGTTACTCTGTTACCCTCTTCTCTCTCTGCTCTCATAACAAATTATCCTGCTTCTTTTATACCAGGTTTCAAGCCAACTCCTTTTTTCCCAAAAGCTCTTTGGCAGTTCCCTGGATAATGTTTTAGCTGGCTGCCAATCCCTGAACCAGGGAAACCTCAGGAGAGCACAGAGATCCACCGGGAGCTGGCAGCTCATGCGATGGCAGCTGATGAGACCTGGGCAGGGCCAGGAGCAATGGCAGCCAAGCTCCCCACCTCCGCCCGCCCACCCCATACTAAAAAACACAAACAGGGAGTACTAGCAGCCAGGGCGGGCAAACAGGGCGTGGTATGGCAGTTTGCACGGCGGTTCGTGCAGCAAGGGCGCTGAAGCTCTGCTGGCTCGGCCAGGGAGCAATGGTACCCATCCGGCAGAAAGCCATGGTCTCTCCAAACTCTGAACCCACTGCAAGTGATGCAGCTTTGCAGACAGAGCTCCGGTGGGAACAGGCCGCCACCCAGGTGCAGGGCTGTCCCTTACCTGTGGGAGGTGCGCCCAGGTAGAGGAACTCCTCCGCTTAGTGACAGAGCTCTGGGAGGAGGTGAGTAGGTTGAGGAATATCAGGGAGTCTGAGGCAGAGATTGACCACCGGAACTGCACCCTACCTTCCCCGGGACAGGCCCCACTAGCAGACAGGATACATAACATGGAGGATTCCCTATCCTGTTTAGTCTGCAGAAAAGGAGACTAAGGGGAGACCTTATCACTCTCTACAACTACCTGAAAGGAGGTTGTAGAGATGTGGGTACCTGTCTCTTTTCCCAAGCAGCAAGTGATAGGACAAGATGAAAAGGCCTCAAGTTGCACCAGGGGAGGTTTAGATTGGATATTAGGAAAAATTTCTTCACTGAAAGGGTTATCGAGCATTGGAACAGGCTGCCCAGGGAAGTGGTTGAGGCACCATCCCTGAAGGTATTTAAAAGATGTGTAGCTTAGGGACATCCTTTAGTGGTGGTCTTGGCAGTGCTAGGTTAATGGTTGGACTCCATGGCCTTCAGGGTCTTTTCCAACCTAAATGATTCTATGATTGATTTATTTGTATCTTTTATCAAATGAGGAAAATTCAGCACAGATGGAACACATAAATGTATCTTATAATATTGCCCTTTTTCAGTGAATGCATTACCACAAAATTAAGATGGGTCTACTTTGCTTTTCCCATCTTAAAATACACACTTTATCAAGCTTAAAAATAAAACCTCTTTCACTTCCCACTTAAAGTGATTTGACTGAATATTCTTTTAATGGCTAAGTGTAATTTCCTGACTGCATATTTTCACATGGATGGTGATTTCTCCCTTTTAAGAGGACAATGATATGTTGGAATATCTGCAGAATACTGAAAACTGGTGGCCTATAGCTAGGGGAAAAAAAAAAAAAGAAAAAAAAAAAAGAATTACACCACCACCTACTTTTTAACAAATTGAAATAGCAAGAACTCTGAAGAGCAAACAGAAGCATGATAGAGACAGCAATATCATAACCTTTCTTTAACTATTTATTCATGAAAGGCACTTCCCTGTCAAATTTATAATTCTGTGTTGATACTACTTTTGGAATTTGCATTAAATGACATTTTGATTATAGTATTCAAATGCATGTGCCCTTAAAACTTTGCCATTTATTTTGTATGCAAAAATCTTCCAGCTAAATGTCCCCATTTCCATTTTGCTTTGGATTCCACTGAGACTATATAGGAAAGAATAGCTAAGTTTCTCTTCACCCCAAAAAAATCTTGTCAGGTAAAAGAAAATCAAATTATCACAAGCATATTATGCACCAGCTGTTTGATTCTTAGCTCTAAATTACAGTGTTGAACAAATAAGCTGTTTTTCTTTTGATAAAATTAGATTTTTTTGGTTTTAAATCTATCTTTGTCCCTGATAATCCAGGAAAACTCCTAGCTTGACATACTCATACAAAGCAAGTGTGTGTGCTTATTATGTAAATTCTCTGACCATGCCTTTGAGCCATAACCTTTTTGAAACCATTGGGAGTTTTGACCTAAACAATTAGATACATTCAGTGAGGGAAAGAAAATTATTAACGATATTAAAACAGCAACAGGGATATGACCTTAGGAAGTTCTTAAGTCAGAAAGTGCTTGCATCTGCACAGCTGGGACCTGGGAAACTATTACTATGCAGTTGCCCTGTCTCCTCTTTCCTTAGGCATCTACCACTGACCACTGTCAGCGATAAAAAAGTTAGAATGATCATCCATCTGAGCAGAATTAAGTATGTGTTTATATTAAGCCTTTCTATATATTTTTTTTTTTCTTGAAGCCAGATGGAGCACATTTTGTTTCCACTAAAATTGCTCCTTGCAACTAGAAAGCAAGATCAGATCATAATATCTGAGTTTACGTTTTGTAAAATGTTTTGCATCTGCAATGAACTGGCATCTACCAGTTTGCGTTCTTCAGTCAGCCATGCATTTTCATAAAGTTCACTATAGCAAACAAAAGCAAAATGCAAAACAGAACAATGTCTGCCAAAGTCATGGTGAGCCCAAGGGGCACAGATGATGAAAATTAAGATTTAAAAACATATCCAAGATGCCCATTAACTTTTAACATATTTTTTTTCCCCACTTGAATATAAAAGCAGTGCTTCAAAAGCGCACAGTGAATACTGTATTTAAAAATAAAATCGAATTGCTTGGCAATGAAGTGTTACCTTGAGCACAGAATATTAAAGGGTTAGCTACTGTAAAGTTTTGAGAGTCTTCCAGTTGCTGGAACCCAAAACATCACAGAATGTAGAACTACATTAGAAAAATGAGCAAAGCTATTATCTTAAGTATCTGCCTAAACTCTTGGCTAGATGCAGGTTAGACTGTCCACTGTCTTTCAAAGTCAAGTTCAACACATGGTTAGGACATGATCCTCTAATAAGTTGTGCTGAAGCACACCTCTGTGCCTTCTCATAGCTAAGAAAGGGAGACATGAGTTTACCTTGGGTGTACCACACAAAGTTAGTAGTACAAGATAGGGAAACAATCCTGAAAAAAAGGTACTACTACTATTAATATAGTAGTACAATTTTCTGCATTTCATCAGACTGTCTGATAAGATCAGTAATATTTGTGCACTTACTTTGACAGGATAGTACAAAAATACCACAATTGGGGATGAGTGTTAACTCTAATGTCAATGAAGTAAAATTACCAGGTCTTTGTTTTGTTTTGTCTTTTAGTTTTACAGGGAAGAAATAGTTGAACACTGTATTCCGTACAACCTCAGAAGTGCTCAGATGAAGTAATTAAGTTTTTTTGAACAATAACTTTGGAAAACTTTAAGATAAGCCTTTTAGTATTAACTGCAGTTGTTCAAGGTTTTATCACACCTTTTACTGCCATTATTTTAAGTAGACCTAATTTGGAGTGTTTTATTTGCTTAAAAGAAAAGAAAACATGGAGAGTCCTGATTGACATGATAATAGGTTTACTATTAAAATGTGCACTGTAAATCAACCAAATTACTTCAGAGCTGAATATTTCTGCAGGAAGATAAAAGCTAAGCATATTTAACTTAAAGATGTCATTTTTCAAAGCTCTAATTAAGGCTTAAAATATTTTTTTCAAGAGTTCTACATTAATTTGCTACAGAACTTCCTGTTATAAATTTGTTGCACTAGAAAGAAGCTGTAGAATTCAAAACAGAATTATTATGCAATTTTTGTATAGGCCTAAATATCTTTATTGGCATTGCCCTCTAAGAACATTAGCTCAGTTATGTCTGTTTACAAAGTCATAACCATCAAGAGCACTGAAAAAACCAAGGTACTTAAGTCATAAGCCGTTGGGTAGAAAGAGGCCATTGTGTGTGCTAAGGGATGTGGGCTAGTACATTTGATTTTTCCACCACTAGTAAAAAGTTATGGGCTTTCTATTAACCTGGCAGTTCAGCGTCTCAGGACTTGTCAAGGCTGTGCCTTTCCACAGCACCCTATTCAGGCAGCCTCAGTAAGCACAGATGTTCTCCCGAAGCACTACTGGCTGCCTGATACATTTTTCAACACTCTCTCACACAACAACTTTCTCCCTCTTTGCATCCCCACATAAAATCCCCCTACAAAAAAACTATGCCACAAAAGGATATACCACCTCCTCCTTTGTAACACTGTTTCATTGCCAGTCAGGGACAGACTCCAAATTACTTCCCCACCCTAGGACTAGACAACTTATAATGTATCTTGTCAAACACTTAAAAATTCATGCCGCCTGAAAGTTGTCAACACCTACTAAAATTAATACATGGGGAATAGTGCATAGAAAAACAGTGTTACAGTCAGACCAGTTTTAGATTAAGGAACCATAGAATCACAGAATGGTTCGGGTTGGAAGAGACCTTAAAGATCATCTAGTTCCAACCCCCCTGCCATGGGCAGGGACACCTCCCACTAGACCAGGCTGCTCAAAGCCCCATCCAGCCTGGCCTTGAACACTTCCAGGAAGCTCCTATATTTCTGACCTGACCATACTGCTGCAAGGATGCCAGTGAAAAAATCTGGCAGTCGCTTGTGCCTGCGGCGAGATCAGGCTATACTGCTAAATAGCATATGCCCAACAACCACCTAACTTCAAGCCTTCAGCAGTTCCCCGTAGATCATGTAACTATTGATGCTAGGAGCGGCCATTTTATTTTCCACTTTTGCTACAGAACGTGATAGAAAAGGGAAGAGGAGCAGTGCAGATTTGCTACCCCTGCTACCTCTCTCACAGAAAGCCTGGCAAGGGACAGCATGTGTCCTCCTGACCAATGCTCTGCAGATCCATCATGTCTGCTACCAGTCTGTGGAGGAATTGACTCATGAGGGAGCTGTGAAAGAGAAATAACCCAGCTGCCACAACCCAGTGAAGCATTTCCTTGAATGACCTCTCTGCTTGGAGGCTAAGTATGGTCAGGAGCTCTACTAGAGGTAGGATAAGTGGCCCAAGAAATACCTGACCATCTTAACATGACACCAGCAGTTTGACCGCTGGCTGCAAGAGCAGATTAATGACTTGCTGCTGCACCATATCCCAACTTCACCAGCAATGCCCATGTGAGTATTGTTGCCTAGTGAAGTACTGACAACTGAATTTGCAGGTTCTCACAGCCCTGACATAGGCAGTGTCATCAAGCTCTTTCATTAGATGAAAACTTTGCATCACAGAATCATAGAATTGTTAGGGTTGGAAGGGACCTTGAAGATCATCTAGTCCCACCCCCCCTGCCACAGGCAGGGACACCTCCCACTAGATCAGGTTGCTCAGAGCCCCATCCAGCCTGGCCTTGAACATTTCCAGGGATGGGGCTTCCACCACCTCTCTGGGCGACCTGTTCCAGTGTCTCACCACCCTCATGGTGAAGAACTTCTTGAGGGAGGTCCTTCTTGAAGGACCTCAGCCCTGAAAATGGGGGAACATTAACTTATCGACAAGTAAAGTTCAGCTGTATAGCGAGAAAAAAAGACGAGCTAAAACATCTCCCCACCCTCCTCTTCTTCCTGGGATGAGCTTCCCTCCTTCACCCCTGACTCCTCGACCTCCTCACCCCACAAGCAGCGCAGGGGGACGGGGAACGTGGGTCCGCGGTCAGCCCACGGCAGCTCCTCTCTGCCGCTCCTGCCTCCTCACGCGTTTCCCTGCTCCAGGCCGGGCCCTTCCCAGGGGCTGCCGGGAAACCCCCGCCCCAGCGGGGTCTCTGCCGGGGCCGCGGGGGCATCTCCGCGGGGGCGCCCGGAGCCCCTCCTCCCCTCCTGCCGCTCTCCCCTCGGGGCTCGCAGGGCTGTTTCTCACCCGGTTTCCCTCAGCCCTGGCTGCCGGGCAGCGTTTTGCCCTTTCTGAGCCAGGCTTTCCCCGCGGCGCCCGCCCGTGGCTGAGGGGCTCAGCTGTGCCCTGCGCTGGGGCCGTTGGAGCCGGCTGGAACCGGCTGTGTCCGGCACGGGGCAGCCCCGGCCCGGCAACACAGGGGCCGCCCCGCAGCACCCGCCGCCGGCACCGGGGCGGCCGGTACAGTTGCAGTCTTTATGGACTGGGGCACAGTGGAGAGAATTGGAGTAGATCCTGGCAAAGGCAGTGATCAGCAGAAAGAGAGATAAGGGTGTATAACATTTTGTAGCCAGCAGTTTGTTACCTGTTAAGTCACTTCAGCGAGAGACGTTTAGGTTAATAACTGTTGATGAATCCTCTGATTTCTTCTCAGGAAGTTCAACACACCCAGTCTGTAGGACCGCAATCATCTGTGAGATAGAATGCAATTAACATTGCACCTAGAGTAGAAGAAATATGTAGTAAATGCCAGTAATAATATAACCACATTTATTAGTAAGAGATTGAAAATGAAAAGATTTAATTTAATCTTCTCACAGAATCATGACTAAACAAGTCTAACTCATCATGTATTACCGGAGAATACCCTTATTAATAATAATTAAACTATATAATGGACTTGAAGCAGTATTTTAAATATGAGCATTCATACTTAGAGTGCTCAGATATGATAATCTTAGTACAAATGAGTCCTATGCATATAAAAATGTTATAAGAAGTGATAATCTTGAAATAGTTTGTTTTTTAATGTAAGAGCTAAAATAGAAAACGAGCTTTCCTCTTACGTATATAATTAGAGTCCCTCTTATAGGCACACTGAATTTATTCTGATGACTGACAACCATGAAATTTTAAGTGACACTCTGAGAACTCTGTCATTTATTTTCCTGCCGTCCAGCTGCATTTAACTAACTGTCCTTCAATTTCTTGATATGAATACACTTAGACATTAGCCAATGTATCATTCTTGACATCTATTCACCTTCAGCAGTGCATTAAAAAAAAGACAATAAATTTAAAGCAAAGTCAAGGGGCAGTCTTATCTGATGCACAATCAAATACTCTAGTGCCAACAGCATGAAGTACATGTAAGGGTGAAAGTTACACAGTGCTTCGAAGTATTTACTTCCTTTCAAGTTGTAATGTTAGGTTATACCAAGGTCTATCCTTATTTTAAGGACAGCACTGCAGTAGACTGAGCCCATACATCATTACACACTCCAAAGCTTCTGAAAGCGTATCCAGTATTCCTTTGGAGTAGACTCTACTCTTAGTTCAGGCAGCAAAACTGTCTTTATTGTCACCACCCGCTTTAAATATGATTAGCTTCACAGACTGGTACTAAATGCTCAAATTTCCTCCGTTTTATAAGTATGCTTATCCTACTTCAAAATACTAAGCGCATTATACATTCCCAAAAGCTGAGGTGAGAATATCTGTTGAGAATATTAAGCATGCATGTACAAGGTTGATAAGTCATAGAAATAAAATCTTTGTATGGAAATGTTTGCTTTATGCAAGTATTATGCTTTATCAGATGTATGCCATAAAATAGCACTTCAGAAAGCAAAAGTCAATTACAAATAAAAAGCAGTTAAATTTAACAGAGACATCTGTAGCAATGCTTGTATTATTCTTAAGAATTATACAAAAATTAAACTTGAGCTGCTACTGGGGCCCTTTGAAACCATCCTGATCTCTATTCCCTTTGGTCTTCCAGTCCCAGGTGTTGTATTTTCCTTTGTTATTGGCAAATCACTTCTCTTCCTTCCTATGTAGTAAGTGACAGCCATGGATTCCCCTTTGGTTAATCTCTCTGTGCCATCGAGGTTCTTTTTTTGGTCTTTGGAGCACTCACTGCCTCCCACACTGGGAGACAGCGAGGCTATCTGTTTCTGTCAAAATCTGGAGGCGGAGTTTGGTACCTCAGATCACTAGTGAATCGTGAAAATATGCCCTCATTTTCCATATTTTTTTACACACAAATTAGCCGGATAAAATCACGGAGTCAATGATGATGTTGCTTTACTATGGTTTTGTGGAAAATTACAAACATCCTCAAAGCAATTGTCCCAAAATGGATTCTTGCACAGAATGAGGGACAACAAAATATTCAGTAATATATCAGAGATTTTGCTGGTGTAAGATGGCAGATAATGTTGCCTAAAACCATAACTAATGTAGCCAAAGTTTCACAAAAAATCATTTTGGTTCAGTTCCCATTCTCCCAATCTCTAGTCTGTTTTATCATTACAGACACTTGCAATCAGGCTCATTTGGGTAAAGAAGTTTGTTATAATAATCAGTGGGTAACGTTTTTTTCCTATACTTCCAGCCATAAGTATCATCTATGTTCAACACAGATAAGCTTATTATCAGAAGATACTCTTATTCCTAAAAGATTTTTTTTAAAGATGAAAATGTACAACCTTTAATGTGTTCTAATAATTTTACAACACACACAATCATTTTACGCACACACAGAAAAAATCATGTCTAGTGTAAACGAAGCAGCCATATACCACTTAATATATTGGCTTAGATGAGATTTGAAACTAATCTAAAATTGAATGATTTCCTCAGAAACGTGTGAATATCTGCATGCTAAGCCCTAACAGTGTCAAAAAATAAAACAAACCTTAAGACAGTATGAAAATCAATCTGAAATTACAGTAGGATTTTCTAAATATTTCTTTATCCCTGTTTTCATAAAATAATAATTTCCAAGAACCTATAAAATCAATACTGCAGTGTTTTCTGTTGAGTGCATGCTTGAAGGAAAATGAATTGCTTAGGGAAGAATAATTTTATATTTCAAATGTATCACTAATAGTTGAGGCTATGTGGAAAAACATCCAAGTCATAAATCAAAGCACTGTCAAGGAAAAGGTAAGGGTAAAGAGTAGGAAAGGCAGCTTATTAACCCTAAGATTCCCTTGCTTATGGGTTATTTCACACATGCTGGTTTGACTTTTCACCTGCCCTGAGCTTTTGTGCAAAGGGAGACATGAATACTGTTAGAGAGAATTACAGTTTTGTACTCAATCATCTTTAAACTTAAGACTGGCATCTGGAGAGATATTGAAAAATTTTTATATCATCTGCTGTACATAGCAAGCAGTGCAGCACCAAATGAACAACACTTAGTATGTGCAAAGAGAAACAAGCCAGATTATTCGTGGTACAGAAATTATGATAAGAATGTGTTTTGGAGAGATTATCTTGTATAATGAAGCCAATTTTCTCAGTTTTGTACCTCCCAGCCTGACTCAGCTCTCAGCACAGGTGGCTCACTGATGTGACAAGTTGACAGACAGCTTCTCAAAACAAAAAAAGAAGAAACAACATTCCTGACATAAAGTATAGCCCTGGTGCACTTCATGGGTTTGTTTTCTATTTGAAAAAAGAACAGTCATAGATGTGTGGGGGTGAAAAGTACATCTAAGATGGTTTTGCAATCCTAACATTAGGGGTGTGGCTAATCAAAACTTAACAAGGTGGTGTGCCATGCCAAAACTGACAAGCTATTTAGCATATTGTCTTACTAACTAGTACAAATTTCATCTAGTGGTAGTTCAGACTAAGTATTTAGCGTAACTGGTGGTATGGGGCACATTAATCAAATGAGAAGCACTTAGATGTTCTTTGCTTTGTAAATTATAATAAATAAATGGCATTCCTACTTGTTATTTATCTACCTTCAAACTTTAATGAATATTTCTAGTGCTAATTGCTGATTTTCTATATTTAGAGGGAACAGGCACATATGGAGATAATAGCACAATGTGATATTTATGAGGTGCCAGTTCCCTTATAAATATAGAAATTGAGTAATTAGCACTAGAAATATTCATTGAAATTTCAATGCACACTTTGGGATTTGAAATTAAATTGAGCTAAAGTTGATGATCCTTGTCATAAATTAATATTTGGGGATTTGGAATTTAACTCACTAGGGGTATACCTTCAACTACTGAATAATTTAAGTAAAAGTAACATTGGACATAGCAAGCACATATGCATCAAAGGTCAATTACAGCTCTTTGACAGTGTAGGATTGTTGTTATCACAGTTTTTAACACATTTGTTATTTCCCATTATATCAGACTATTTCACTCTGTCTCTAGTAGATGATAGGTGATTTGAAACAGTGGTGGGACTTAGGTCAGGTCAGTACCTACAGAGGTACAAATCTATGATAACACAGTTATAAATTACACTATATAAACTAAATGCTTCATTGACATAGACTGATTTTGAGCTATTCTTTAAAACCACTAATAATCTTTTAAATAATAATAATACCAAAATAAAGTTGCTTATGAAGATTTAAAGTTGGTTTTGGGAACTTCTGCCTTCTGAAAGCATCACGTGCAACAAAACCTAAACTTTTAAAAATTCAATAATAAGAAGCTACTTCAGACTCAAATGGTTAAAAATGAGGAAACACAAAATGCCTGTACAATATTGACAGATTTTGGCACAAAACATAGACAATGGCAAGCCCTTTAGATGCTTCTTTTCCGTGTTGACATACCAAAGCAGATCCAGTGAAGGACCATGAAGATGTTAAAAGGATCTGAGCACCTGATACATAAGGAAAGGCTAAGAGAGCTGGGACTGTTTAGCCTCAAGAAGAAAAGTCTGAGGACATCTCATTAATGCATTTATATCAGCTGGGGGGGAGCAAAGAAAACAGAGATGGACTCTTCTCAGTGATGCCTAGTGAAAGACCAAGAGGCAATGGGCACACACTGAAATACAGAAAATTCCCTCTGTAAAACAAGAAAACATTTTTACTATGAGAGTGGTCAAACACTGGAACAGGTTGTCCAGAGAAGTTTGGAGACTCCATCCTTGGAGATGCTAAAAACAAGACAGAGCATGGTCCTGAGCAATGTACTCCCTCATTAGCCCTACTTTGAGCAGGTTGGTTGGACTGGATAGTCTCCAGAGGTGCCTTCCAAACTTGGCAACCGTTCTATGACTCTGTGAAATCACTAGGGAGGAATTTGTAGTAAGCTTTCCAGTTTACATAAGATGCCTCTGCGAAATGTGAAGTTGCTGTAGGTAGGAGAATGCAAACAAGAAACACTTTCAGCTACCACAAGCAAGGTTTTATATAGGAGGTGGATGACTTTCAGATGTTTTAAGATGTCTATTAATGTATCACATACCCATGAGAGCAAATTACTTGGCCAGATTTCTTATGTTTGTGCTCCAGATACTAGCATAGCTTCTCTAAATGGATGTGACTGTTTCTATTTTTTTTTTTATATAACATATATTATTCCAATGCAGTTACCTGCTTTTATCTATTGAAGCCATTTATTTTAAAGGCCAAGATACAAGACTGGTTGGAGTTTGTGACTGTAGTATGAAAAATAATTACAACAATCAATGTAAGAATATACTGATTTTTTTAAATGTGAAAATATTTACTTTGCAAAGAAATTAAAGTTAAGAACATAAATTAATCACTTCTTGAGTTGCTTCCTTAACTATGCAAAAGTGCAATAAATCATAATGTGATTATTTATGCTAAGTAGTTTGGTTTTTATAAGAAGCTCATTAAGTGACTCCTTATCTAGGTTAAATGTTTGGGAGCTTTACTTTCATTAAATGTTATCTACATTCACATGGACAAATTCATACATAAATTCCTATTAATCAGTTTAAAACAGATTTTAATAAAACACTAAACAATCTGAATGAGCAAATGCTTTTAATACATACAGTAGACTTTTAACTGATTAATATTGCTGTCCCTAAATGATAATGGATTAATAAGCTTTAAAACTAAATGCACCTGACTACTGAATAAGTAAAACCAAATGAATGGAAGCTTTGAAGGCTCCTCGTCATTAAAACTGGACCTGCACATTAAGGTGATTTTCTAATTAAAGTGAAATGAACAGACTAATTCAAGCGTGATACTTCAGGATATAAGTAGTGGGCTCAAACAATCATGTTATTCTGTAGGAGAATCATATCCTTCTAACATAATTTGGAAAATTTTGTCCCCAGAAAAGCATGTCATAACTTAATTGCAGAGATTTTTACTGAAATGTAAAGCAGCAGCACACATTCTCACAATGAAGATCTCAAAACCTGACACATTTATATGCCTTCCATTTCATGGTTAGCTTCCATGTTTACAACCCTTCCATATTAATTGAGCATGCGGCAACAGTATTCAAAAGCAGATGTGAAGTTCTCCTCTTCAGTGAATTAATACTATGGCATTATGTGCTACTTCCTGATTTCACAGTTATATGAAAAGAGCTCATCTATATGTAATTCAAAGTGAACACAGAAATGCATCACACCGTTTAAAACTGCAATGAAATTCCTCATCTACAAACTCTTGACGAAGGCTAATGCAATTAGAAGAGTTCACTTAATTCTATAACCACTTCTGCTGTAGTATGCTGTTAAACAGATAAATAGCTCCCACAGACACTTGCTAGATTTCTAAAGAAGTAGAAAATTATTTTACATTTCTCCTATGCTTTTAGCAGACAATGATGGAAAAAAAGCATAAAGAGCCCAAGGAAATCTTGTGCAAAATAGATACGTTTACAGAACATTGTTTTCCAAACAATGGAAAAAGTAGCAAGTGCCAGAACTATATTGTCACAAATAATCCTTTAATTCCTCATATTTGTGTATATGTAATAGAGACTCCCAGATCAGCTTCTGAATTCAATCTGGCTGTTGCTTCCCCTCTATAAAGTAAAAACAATCCATCCAAAGCATTTGAAATTCAACTATTAAAGACATCAGAAAACTGCAGGAGGAAATTAATACTTCATTATTGAGAGCTGAGTCTGAACAATGTGGGCTAATGCAGGAGTAAAACCTAAGCAAGGAGAAAACAGAGTAGGTGCTGCTTCTATGTATCCTGTCTATCCTGCAAAGTCAGTCAGGAGCAATATAAACTTAATTTGACATTACGTTTGTGTGCACGTGCAAGTTTTAATCAGATTATTAATATGGAAAAAATACTTCCCCATTTAGATGCCTGACTTTTAAACAATATTTTAAGCAAAGGTCATCAGGGAGAAAGCCACGCTGTCTCTGCCCTAATTCCTGTCACAACACCTTGTCACCTTCACTTCTGTCATGCGATTAAGCAGCCATCACCGGCCACCAGCCTGTCTCCTATAAATCCTGCTCACATCCAAGCGTCTGGCCGATGCAGATTAAAACCTCAGAATATTTGATTATCAGCTTTAACTGTTTGTGTACAGCAGGTTTTCACAGGCTTACATATTAAATAAATTCTATTGTCTTTTCATTCAGAAAAGGAGGAAAAAAGAAAAAAGTCAAAGTTAATACCAAGATGATTACATTTTATGTCCTTCTTTCTAGGTGTAAAAATTTTTTTTATAAGATATGTGCAAGATGATTTTCTGGGCAGAGCCTCTCCTATTCTTCATTTTTTTCTTTATGAGAAATCAAAAGTCACCCTGGCAAGGCCACCTTATCAAAACAGCCCCATGCCAAACAGTTAAATATGGCAAACATAGACAAGAAAAATAAGATTCACAGTGCTATTTTGGGCAATTTTAGACATTATTGACAGGTATTCCTTAAAAAGAAAAAACATATTTACATAATAAACACATAACTGTGGCATATAATAATTTCTGTCAACACACTGTACTTTTTTTAGATAAGAGTGCCAGTCTCAAAGTCCCACGTAAAACCAAACTGAGTGTAAAGACAAAACAAACTCCAAGGATTTGTCGTGTCCCTGCGAGCACCACCAGCCCTGACTGTCTCTGTACAGACCTCCAGGGCTCACCCCCGCTCACCCATGGCCCAGGACCCCACGTCCGCCCGCTGGGCTGCCAGTCCCTGCCCCAGCGATGCCACAGCAGGGCCCGTCTCCAGCTCCCCAGGGCCCTGCCCAGTCCGGCCATGGGCCCCACACAGCCAGGCCCACCCACAGGTCCACATCCCAGCCTGGCCTCAGCCTATTCCCATTTCCAAGGAGGTGCCTGAGGCCCGGGGCTGGGGCTGCCCCCGTGCTCCCGGCTGCCCTGCTCCTGGCCAGGGTGGTGGGATGGGCCATGGCTGCCGGCCCCTGCCATCACCCACCTAGTGGAGCCCCTAACACTCACTGGCCCCCCTGGTGCCCTGACAAGGTTTTAGTGCTGGCCACATGCAAATTAATTCACCATCATTTCCATTTCACTATTAATTAAACATACACAGTTTTCATTATATTATCAGCACTGGTGAAGCCACACCTGGAGCCCTGTGTCCAGATCTGGGCTCCCCAGTTCAAGAGAGACATGGACAGATTGGAGAGAATCTAGTGAAAAGCCACAAAAATTATGAAGGAACTGGCACCTCTCTCCTATGAGGAAAGGCTGAGAGAGCAGGGGCTGCTCAGCCTGAGGAAGAAAAGGCTCAGAGAGGATCTTATCAATGCGTACAAATACCTGAAGGGAGACTGCAAAGGCGACAGAGCCAGGCTCTTCTTAGTGGTGCTCAGTGACAGGATGAGAGGCAGTGGGCACAAACTGAAACACGGGAAGTTCCTCTTGAACATCAGGAAACTATTTCCTACTGAGAGGGAGACTGAGCACTAGCACAGCCTGCCTAGAGAGGCTGTGGAGTGTTCCTCCCTGTAGATATTCAAAAGTCGTCTGGACACGGTCCTGGGCAGACAGCTTTAGGCAGCCCTGCTTGAGCAAGGGGGTTGGACAAGACGACCTCCAGAGGTCCTTTCCAACCTCTGCCATGCTGTGATTCTGTGACACAAAAGAATTATGCTACCAAAACTGATCTTAGTGTAATCACCAAAATAGGACATATTTCTCCAGCAGGCTCTATGCTGGAGAAAGCTCAGAAAAAAAGGAAATTCTTCCATCCCCTCCATTGACAAACAAGAGTTAAAGCTCCTTGTATTGATTGTCAGGATCATATAACAGGTCCACATAGTCTTGTCTGTCAAATAGTCAGACTTCCAGCATGATCTATGGAAAGCCTAAAAAAAGAAAAAAAAAAGGGACCACGATTCCAATCCATACACAGGCTGAGGCCATCAAGGAGTGCAGGAAATCTCTGCCACCGTGCACATCTCCAGTTCTGGTCACTACCAAAAAGTATTTTCAACATCTAATTAAATTGCTGTGTGTGTCTTTCCTGGTGAACGGAGAAACATATGCAAAAATAATTAGGTCATAATGCCTAGATGTACAAGGCAAGCTGAGAAATTTAACTAGTGAAAGCTCTCTAATAGGTATCATGAGATACCTGCACAACGCTGCTCAGACCTTCCTGATGGCCTGGAGCAGCTGGAGCTCAGGAGAATTCCCCTCCTATTAATAAAAATCTGCATTGCTTCCACTTACCTGTTCTTGAAACAGAAGCTACTGAAAATGTAAAATATGCACCCAGCCATCAAACCTAATTCAAGGTCATAAAATCTATTCCACTCACCAGAAAACACAAGGCCAGCAGCTCCTGACACGTTTTGCACAAGGAGGCCACTTTAATCTTCATGCTTACCAAATTAAAAGCAGTCAGTATATAGGAAGGCTTAATGTAACTCTCAATTTCTTGTTTGAGCTAAGAGAAAAACAAATCAGCGCTACACACAAGACTGCCTTTAGTAGAAATTGATTCTCACCTAAAGGACTAAGGCTTGCTAAGAGACTCTCAGAGGGATTCACCTAACCTCAATCAAGACAAAATTAATGAAGAAGTAGACATCTCCTGGCATATCTTGGCATATCACCTCAACACGAATTGCTCTGTCTCAACATTTTCACTGAAATTAATTTAATTAACTCATCCATTAATAATGAATGATCTACAAGCTTGAAAATAACCATAGATAATTGGTTTTGACTAGAATTTTCCAGTAAGCTGCCACTGAAATGGATATTTTCACTCCAGGGCAGCTTTATGATATTAAAACAATATTAGCTGGGGCATACATAGTCTGCTTGAGTTCATAAACATCTTAGGTATTAAAAACAAAGTAGAAAAAATATCTGTTTGTTCTTCCAGGCATGAAAATAGGAACTGATATTATAGCGCATCTATCGGGTCATTAAATCGTAACTTTCAATTTACCTTGTCACAGGCTGTTCTTTCTTCTAGTCTGAGGGATTATGAAACTGTGTTAGATCTACTACAAATTATCAGAAACTAAGCAGCTCTCATGATAACCATATCAAAAACTCCAATCTCTTGCTTGACCTAAACTTAATCCCAGTGGCCCTGAAAGATGCTAATGGAAATAAATATTTTAAAGAGCACTTATGAGTAATCTGAAAGGAAGGCTAACAATCAAATTCATACCACCCTGGAACTGAAAGCTGTAATATTTATGACTGATTTTTCATAAGAGATATGTCAACAACCTCATTCTGTATCAAAACAACAACTTTAATAACACTTTAAATGTGAAAAGAAATATTTTAATTACTAATTTACTGCTAATTCATCTCCCTCTAAACCTCACATTACCGGTGTCCAGATAATTTACTCTTCATTGTTAAAGCCTATTCTGAGTATTGCCAGGCATTGATTTAATTTTTCCTCTTTCAGGAATTCTCCTGGAAATTGACTCAGTAATTAAGATTGTCTTTGCATCTGACTGCCATTAATTGTTGTGACTGATTGTGATCAGCCTGTATCACATTTGGGAACTTCATTTTGTTCTAAACCAGCCATTTTGAACTTCATGCTGAAAACATATTTAAATGTAAACAATACAGACTTATGTTGCATGCTTATTGTTGATAACCCCTTCTACAGCATTCACTGGGAAAATGCCAATTAATCTAGTGCCTCAGCAGTTTTTCTTGATTACAAACCCAGTCACATGTCATGGTGGACATTTTGGCTTCTTCAAAGCCCAAAAAAATAACAGGGAGAGACTCAGATCATCCAGGGCAGGGAGAAAATTAGGGCACAGCTCTTGAAAGGAGACAGTTGCCATCATATAGAAGCAGCACATTGCTGATTTATTCACATGAATTGCATATCAGGAATTTATCCAAAGAAGCCAAGTTCTCCAAAGAAATACTTTCAAAGATTTCTGAAAATATTAATTATATAATACAGTAAATGACCACACAATATAAACACAAAATAAAATACAATATTACTGATCTAACAGAAAGAAAGGATTCTTAATGCCAAGTTCTGAAAACCACAAATTGATGATTTCTTTCTTAACAGGCAAAAACATTAAGGGTATCATCACTCTTTCAGGTGGAAACTTTGGAGTGAGTACGAGCAACATTATCTCAGTCATTCTTTTATTTCCATATCAGTAAAATAAGACTGCTTTAATATTAAATGGAAAATGGATATCTCTAACTTGTTGCATGTCTTTGGGAAGATTAGATCCAATTTTTAGTTTAATTTTGCAACCAGGATGTTTTCTATAGTAGTCTTGATTTTTTTGTCTGTGATTAGTTCAAGCTATTTCAGTCAAAAGGACACTTCTTTTACAGTTTCTTAGTTTTCTTTCATTCTGCTTTCCTGAATATCTTTTTGGGCCCCCTTTCAAGTAAAAGTTTTCATTCGTCATCTCCAAAGTACAAAATATATGCTCCTACAAAGCATCCAAAACCAAGTAAAAAGTCTACAACAGTCTTTTAGTTGTTTGTCTCTTTATCATTTTCTTTGGATTAGAAATCATCTTTTAGGCCTGTGTTTTTACGGCGCCCTGTGCAATAGAGCTTTGGTTTACAGTTTGGGTTGCTGGGTGGTGCAGCAGAAGTCTATGTCATACAGGGAAGTGAAAATGAGACTTCTGTCTGAAGTGAAATGCTGAGAAGATTGAACAGGAAGGGTCAGACAGTTGTCTAACTCTCAACAGATTAAAGAGAAATGTGATGAAAAGTTTATTTTGCTAAGTTTTTGTTCCTTACTTTCTTGCCATGTTACCTCAGGATTAAAGGAGAAGTTTGGAGTACCCAGAAGTTGTTGGTGGGATGGTGGGGAACGTGGTGATAAGTTAATTGAGAGAGAAGGCAAAGTCAGAGGCTTTTGTGTTCTGGGAGGTTAGAGAGATTGCCGAGTGCCTCATGCCAAGAAAAGGCATTGCTTTACACTGAATCTGACAGTATAACCTAAGTCCCAGAAAGAGACAGAATGATTAGTAGCCATTCTGAAGCAGCGAACTAAGAAACACTGCAATGCTTTTTTAGGGTGGAGGAAGATGAGGAATACTTGAATAAAACTGGTCAGACATACAGATGAAGCTCAACTAGGTTTTCAGACAGAAATAAAAGGAATACAAATTTCTTTTAAACATTAGTCAATATTGGCCTGAGATCTGAGATAGATGTTCCCACTGTCCTTGAACCAAACAGAAAAATGCCAACCTGTCCACTACTGCTCATCAGCATTCTCTGTGAGGTATAAAGCTCGTTCAGCGCTTTGCATGTTAGTTCACTTTTTGAGAAAACTAGAAAAGCGCACACAGAAATACACCAACATGAGCTCCTGTGCAGCCCAGAACAGGTCTAATGGAAATAAATATGTTAATACAGGCAGCAGAAGGCTGTCTAGTACCATCACTGCCATGGCTCACTTGTTGTTTGGTAAACTAATTTGGTACAAAATTTAAAAGAAGGTAACAACAAAATCACTATGAGCCACATTTAGATCACCTGCTTTTTGAGTCCCTTTTTGGCTTGTTTCTTGCAAACTAGAGCAGTAGTAGAGTTGTCATTAATTAAAAATACCAACTTTTTTACGTTCTTCCTCTCTTTCTCTGTCAATTTATTTTTTCTCATTTGCGTCCAATGTATGACGCAGAGAGCTCAGAGTGGACTTGCCTTGATTTTATTAAAGCCATTTTGACCAAGGAAGCTTCATTTTAAGAACTTGAAACTTTTGCTTATTGCTTGCATTAAAAACATCCTTCAAAAG
Organism: Chroicocephalus ridibundus; assembly: GCF_963924245.1. NCBI lineage: Eukaryota > Metazoa > Chordata > Aves > Charadriiformes > Laridae > Chroicocephalus > Chroicocephalus ridibundus. Next base: position 82,375,683 of record NC_086285.1, on the reverse strand, counting down.
GGGAATGAAAGGAGAATACACTTTATTCATAATTCATAATGCTGTCAAGTAGTAGAATTATTGGTATCTTAAATTTTTATGACATTTGCAAAAGGACATTATAAAAATACTTAGAAAATCTGATTTTATTGCATTTCACAAACTCACCTTACACTTGGACTTAAGTAATAATTAGCATTTTTACTGGCATTGAGCTTCTGGAATTATATATCAGATAAAGTAATTTCAAAAGTTCAGCAGCAGTCAAAATTCTAATTTAAACTTTAGGAAAGTATTAAGGCTGGAATCATGTGCAAACCAGTGGAGCAGAATGCCTAAAGCATCAGCCTGTTAACTAAATTAAACCAGTTACCCATTGCATTGAAAAGACATAACGTGCAGGTGTAATTGCCCCAGATGAGTATTTGCATACTAGAGGGTCCAAACTTCTCCTGTTCTGAGTTTTTAATTCAGCAGTAATCTAGGCAAGACTGCAGGTAGGCTCTCTCAATGAAAAATTACTAATTTTGCAATGAACATTTCCTCTCCTCCCCCCACTTTAGTTTCCCCTTCTTTATTACTTGTCATAATAATGGATACCTTTTTATTTTCATCTTTTTAGTGGCTGCATACAGATCATTTCAGTTGTTGGGGAGATTTCCTCAACTTACTTCAAAGACCTTTACTGGTTACTTAACAGGAGAAAACTACATCTTTGGAGCTTTTTTATTATTTTTTTAAGATTCTGTAAGACAAATGTTGCTAGTAACTTACATGCCTAAAGACAAAAATAAACATCAGGGAAATTTTCAAACACTCTTATCTCCCATTCATTTTGGCAGAAGTTAGCTAACTAGGTCCTGTTCATGGATTTCTCTGCAAGTCTCCCATTGCCCCAAAATCTCTAAAGGGAGCAGGATTTGTCAGGAGTTTTCATAAGAACTAAAGAGCTCAGCAATTTGCAGAAGATCCGGATATATTACTCACCTCTCAGACCTGGACTGGCACCCATATCTCAGAGCCATATCTTTGTTTTATTTAAAAGTCCATGAAAACAGGAGATGATTCAGCAAGATGTTTTGACTTAAATTAACTAGATTTTTTTTCATTTAAAAATGCTTTTTGAGAAAATTCCAGCAGATAATGTCTAGAATAGTTTCTGTATTTTCCTTATATATTGATAGTGTGCCCACCCTGCAAATTATGTGGTTTTTAAGATGATTTTTGGTAAGTTTGTGAAAGGGATTCTCTTTACCTCCTTTTAATGTCTTTTCATCAGAGGGTCAAATCTATCCTGTTAAACTTTGGCCATTCACAAAGTCACTATTGAGGTTGGAAGGCACCACTGAAGATCATCTAGTCCAACCTCCATGCTCAAAGTAGGGCCAACTAGAAAAGGTTTAAGGACCATGTCCAGTCAGATTTTGAACATCCCTGAGGAGAGAAACTCCACAACCTCTCTGGTGAACCTGTTCCAATGCTTGAACACCCTCATATTAAAACGAAACCGAAAACCTCCTAAATCTGTCAATCTGAGGATGGTTTACCTAACAAGGTTAATCTACATAAAATTCATTTTCATCAGATTTGGTTTAATATGAATGGGTTACTTATTTCTATCTGTTTTCAGGTTCTGGTACACATTGCCTTTGACATATGGATCCTGGAAGCAAGTTCAGAAGCTACAGCAAACTCAGATACAAATCAAAACAGCCTAAAGATAGGGCAGAGAGTGAGTAATCTGGACATCCACTATACAAGTCTAGCTATTGTAAGGATTATTTGAATATTTCCCCCTACTGATGAGAAATGGAACAGCTAACCAAGCAAGGTTACATTAGAAGTCAAGAAATGGCATTGTATGGTACGTTTTATGACATTAATACAAACCCTAATGTTATGTATTGATTTCAAGACTTAACTAGAGTTATGTGTATCTTTAATTATTATCCTTTGATGTAAAACCATGATGGAACATGTTTCTATAAAATGTAAGTTTTCAAACAATTTCTGCTATAAAGATATTATTTTTCAAGTTTTCAGTATTTTTTTAGTATTAATATATTTGAAGTTTGAGTCCTGAGACTGAAATATTCAGTAAAATGAAGCACAACGTCCCAAACTTGTACTAACCCAGACTAATACGCCCATTTTGCACAGGTCTGGAGCACAGACCTGAATTTATCTCCTGGGCTTCTAATTCCAGGATTAATCTGAGTGCAGTGATCTTAAGAGTCACAGGGGAATTTGCATCACTTGGTATTTATTTTGTATAGTTTGAAAACAACAGTCACAGAATCACAGAATCGTTTGGGTTGGAAGGGACCTTAAAGACCATCTAGTTCCAACCCCCCTGCCATGGGCAGGGACACCTCCCACTAGACCAGGCTGCTCAAAGCCCCATCCAGCCTGGCCTTGAACACTTCCAGGGATGGGGCATCCACAGCTTCTCTGGGCAACCTGTTCCAGTGTCTCACCACCCTCACAGTAAAGAACTTCTTCCTGATATCCAACCTAAATCTACCCTCTTTCAGTTTGAGGCCATTACCCCGTGTCCTATCATTACACTCCCTGATAAAGAGTCCCTCCCCATCCTTCCTGTAGGCCCCATCCTTCCTGTAGGTCCTTTGATCACTAAAGGAAAAATAGGTATTCTAAACAGTAATTGAAGGAGAACTGGTCAAAAACTTTATGGCCCTTCTGAATTTTCTCTATTTTTCAGACTTTTTCAAGAACAGAAAAAAAAAATCATATTTGAGAGACCAAAAAACTGAGAGGCATCATAGCTAAACTACAGCCCTTGAAGCCTGACCACTAAACCAGGAGTACGTCTTCTTGAACCTGTAAATCTTGCTTCATCCAGTATCCTTATAAACATGTGCCCTTCTCCAGATTGAGGATCACAGAAGCCTTACAAGGTCCGCCTTTTCTGCAGCTGTGGAAACCTACCTTTTATGCAGCCTTTCAACCGAGCTATGAATAAACTCAGCAGCTGCAGCACTCTGGATTCCTCAGGCTTCTTTGTTATTTTCTGGAAGTTCACAGAAGTTCATATTTTCATGATACGCTATAGTCAATGAAAGACTTTTTAGGTGAATTGCATGTTATAGAACCATAGAATGGTTTGGGTTAGAAGGGACCTTAAAGATCATCTAGTTCCAATCCCCCTGCCATGGGCAGGGACATCTCCCACTGTTGGAGAGAGAGTGCTTCATTTGAGTACGGTATCACAAACACCTTCTTTTAACTGCTTTTTACCTTAAGGATGAAAATTTTTAAATCCGAAACTAACAAACAATCTCTGCTTCTGGCATTAAAAGTCCTAAGGCATAAGAAAATTTTACAAGCATAAGAGATGCTGATAGGAGCTTGAAACTCCATTGTTACCACCACTGGATATTTCATTCTAAATCTTTTTAATTTAGTGCATTTTTAAATCTCAGATTTTTGCAAATGTACAAAACTTTATTTAAAAATATCTGAAAATTACTCAGAAAAATCTGAAACTAGGAGGCCTAAAGCTCAAAAATAGTTTTAAAAATCCATTTAAAAATTATGGGGTTTGATCTAGAAATAATTTTTAATTCTTTAATCTTTTAACACCATTCTTACCTCACAATACTGTAATGTTAACACTAACACTAATTCAAGGTGTTGCAATTTTTTTCACTTGAAAATTACACATTCATTTAGTCCTCATAGTAGACTTCTTTTTAGTTCATTTCTAAAGTTAAAAGTTATAGCTGACATATATTTGATTAATTTATTTTAAATATCTCTACAAAGTGGGTACCACAGGAGTATATTTATATTAACTATTTAATAACTAAACAGTTATTAAAAACTAGTTATCAATAAATACTATTTAATAACTAAATCCAATTTTTTAAAAAAAAAAGCACCCTGAATAGCAAAGACAGAACATTCACCAGAATACATCTCATCCAATAGAACTTAAAGTTTTTCTTACCTTGTTTTCTATTTTTAACTACAAATTGAAGATGAGCAGCTCAAGTATTTCTAGGATGCTGTTGTCCCTGAAATTCTTGTGCCCCTGGCTTCATAGCAGTCCATGGAACAGGATTGCTTTGACCTGAAGTGATGTTGGAAACTATCTTCTCTTTTTTCCACCTCTTAAAAAAAAAAATCCAGAAACTTTCCTATTACAGGGCTAGAAAAAAAACCACACCAGACCTTCTGAAGTTTATGAAGAACCAACAAGTAAGATATCACTGTCTGTGATTCGGAACATGGATCTGATCCCTCCAGATACATAGCAAGGCTCTCACCACCTGTGACAGCGCTATGATTAGGATCACTATAAGCAGCATACACCTACATGGAAGCATCTGTTACTGATTGCTATTAAAAGCATAGCACAAGAGCAGACCAGCCATTGGACTTATCTGCATTTTTTAAGCTACGATTTTCATCAAACTTTAAACTTCTTGATACTGTCAGCTGCCCTGTGAAAATTATTTCCTTTTAGATTTTCTATGAACACCAAAAAAAAAGGGAAGCGGCTGAAAGTGAAGAGCTGGTCAGCCCCGGAGAAAAATACTAGGTACTAGGGTGCACGAGGCCAAGAATCTAAGTTAGATTCTTTGGAATGACCACCTGGATTTAGCAAAAGGTCATTGCACCAAAAATGTTTCTAAGTATTTCTGAGCTTACTGACACTGACTTTTTGCTGAAAAGATATTGTGCAGCAAATTTCACACGGAAGTTTAAAACCTAAAAAAACCTCAGGAATTAAAAAAAAAAACAACATGGAGGCGTTATTTTCATATTCCTTCCTTTGCCTGCAGCAGTGCAAAAGATTGACAAAATAGAGATTTCAGTTAAAGGAGGATCAAGTTCTAGTTACATATACCTAAGCGCTGCATCAGAATCAGATAGTCATGATGTTTTTACCATACTATCTTTTTATAGAACAAAAAGTGACACTGTTATAACAAAAAGAAGACTAAACCGTACTTCATAGGCAAGTGGTTTATGTACTACATCAATTTTCTGGAAAAGTTCTTTCTTTTCAGTACATTAGGTAATTTAAATGACCGACTCAATTTCTAATCCACTGAGGAAAAGCAGAACCTGTAGAGGATGCATATACTCCAAAGGAGCATTTAATAAATCCATTTAAGATTAACAATGAAAAATGTCTTACAAGCCAATAAAATTTAATCAAATATATACTTTAATTAAAGAATTAAAGCACTTGCACTGTCAAATTATAAAAGAAATTAGAAAATGTAAAAGATGTAATTGAAGATCCCATATTTCTGATTTTGAAGAGCAGAAATTAAGCTGGTTAAAATTCAGCTATACTACACAAAAACAAGTAACACCTACACATTACAACATTCCCAATTCCTATCATATCTCTATTACCTCACCTTAATGCAGACACAGTGAAGGCAGGATGCAACTGGATTGCATATACCGAGAAGCTCCCTTTGTTTTAAATAGGGAAGCATGAAAAATAGGTACCCTGGAAGGTCACCTACTCCATTTCCCTATCACATGGCAAAACACATTATACATCTACCATGCACAAGAAGAAAAAGTGCCCGTGGTACACTAACTGTATTAAAAATAAACAAGGAGTCACCATACCAAGAATTATAAGAAAAAAATAGTATTATCTCATAATATTCACTTATTTACAAAACTATGAGTGACAAATTGTTAGTTTTCAAAATTAGTAGTCATACTACACCAAAACTCTAAAAAATAATTCCCCAAGTAACTCAGAGAGAATTGCGTATGTGAAGGGGATATAGAACAGGGGTGTGAATACCTCTGGGTGCTGTACATGTTAGACAAGAACGGTGACCTGAGGTCATGATAAAATGACCATGTATCAGGCCAAAGAGAAAGAATAGTCATAGTTGTCATCACACGGACTGGCAGGGTTTCTGACTTTCAACAGTTTGGCTGCCTTCATCATACCCTGTCAGTATTGTTTAGGGTTGTTGGGTTGTGGTTGGTTTTGGTTTTTTTTGATTCTCTACTTGCTTATTTTAAGGCAGTTGTCAGAGAGCAAAGCTAGCACGAGTGTGTTCTTATTCTCTGCTTAGACTATTATAACTCCGTTGAATTCAGAGAGGATTGTTCCCAATTTACACCAGAGAGAAAAAAAGAAAGAACAAGCTAAAAAGAAACAGGCTTGATTGACTGCTATGAAAACTGTTAAACATTTAGGCCTGACATAGAATAAAATTACTGAAGCTCCGTCTCATGTCACTGAATCGTCTGAAACATGCCACTGGTTTCGCTGAAGCTTATTTGCTGATGTGCCACCAGATATAAGTTTGATGCAGCCATTAGTGAAAGAAAAGCATCACTTATTATTTATTAATATGGTAACTGCAAATACAGGTAGATTTCAAGATATGTAAGTCCATAGAAAAAGGAACTACATGGATTATTATTTTTTTTATAGTCCTGGCAAACAGACTTTTCATTAACACTGCAGTAGGAAGCCACATTTAAAGCAGTGGGTCTGACATTCCTCAAGAGAATGATTTCTTTCAAAACACTTAGGCAGCAGGAGTTTCCTTATCAGTGTCAAAGTAAGAGTACGTACAGTTTAAAGTGACAGGTTTAACTGCTTCTAAACACAGCCTTAACTTCCTTGGGTAAATGTTCCTCTCGGAACTTAACAAAACATTTATGCACTTCCTATGCCCAGGTTTCGTGACTGTCATTTTTTTCAAGTGGCCAAATCACCACAAATTCTCTGAGAAATTGGGAGCATGGGAGGGGATGGAGGAAAAAATGGGAAAAAAAATAACTGCCACAGCTTTAAGTTATCTATAGTAATACCTTCAAATACTTCCAAAAAATGTCTGGTGGTGAGGTTACTCCAGCGTTTTGAATGACGTGCATTTTCAGAATGTAATAGCATAAGTTTCCATTTACCAGGTTTGATTACTTGCAACTTACTGTAATGAGAGAGTGTGATCTGCAGCTGCTTCCCAGACCAAGAATCTCACTGAAGACAAAAAGCATCCTGTGAGAGAAGCTGCTCGTCTAAGAAAGGGTGAAGAGTCAGACCACGGCTGCTTGCGGTGGGAGCCAAATGAAGGTAAAATGGTGAATCAACCTGGACTCATGGTGCAGGAGGAAAATATGGGATATCTGCCCTAAAACTGCTGTATGAAACAACTCATATGTGACTTGTTAGAGGAGGAGAGGGTGGTCTAGGAAGCACTTATGAAGGTGGAGATCAGTTTGGAGAGTGTGGTGGTGACACTGGGGTTCTGGTTTTGCCTGTGGCCTGTGCTGTTAAAGGAGAAAGGACAGATTTACCTCAGGGGCAGCAGATGCTATCGGGATACAGGAGACTGTTCTGCAAAGCCCAAGATGTTCAATCCCTCCTCCTTCTTCCAAACAACTCTCAAACAACCTGAGCAAATGCAACTGCCCATAAGCAACATAAAGCTTTAGAAGAACCCTGTGAAGCATCACAGACCATGGAAAATGAGATTTCAAAGATGCCTGCTGTGAGAACTAGTCAAAAGTAGTCAAAGATGGATCTTCTTCAGGATGCTTATAGATGAATGAAACCTAAAGATTAAAAGCCTGCTCCTAAATGTAATTTCTTTAGCAAGGATTACTTGCTAGACATGCAACTACTACTATTTTCCAAATCGCACTTTTGACTGACGTGGCAGTGACATTTCCAAAAGCAGAGGGTCAATCATTTGATATCAATATATATATTTGCAATAGAAAATCCAAAAGTTATTACATTAAACATTGGAAAGCTTTTTTTATGCAATATTTTTGTGAAACAACTGAAGAGGTTATGAGCCCAAGGTCTAATTTCTGTTAAAATGTTCTACAGCAGCAGAGAGCTGATTTTATAGTGTAGTACAGTATGTGAATAGTCAGTTGAGATGACAACTGAAGGGTAAACACTTCTGGTTGAAAGCTTGTGAAATAAAAACTGAATTTTGTAAAAAAAAATTATTTTATTTTATTTTTTAATTGGAGCAATGTGTACCTTATACCTGAAATAACAGCCTGCCTTCCTGTATCTTTTTGCCTCGTCAACATCTCATGTTATATCCTGGCTGAAAGTGCTTTTGTCCTTCCTAACTTCTACTTCTAAATTTATGTCTCCCTTTGCTATATTTTCCCATTGAACTTGGTAACTGTATCATATGAGATTGGGTTTGTATGCAAAATTCTATATAGAACATTTTATTTAATCTATTCCTAGAATTATGAAAGAAGCCCCAAACTCGCTTTTAAAATAAAGTACAAGAAGGTAAACATTCTGGGTATGAAAATCCCCTAATTTAGGAAACTTCTGATAGCTTTCCGCTATAGCTTGTTGATCAGTTGATAATAGCCTTTATCCTAGTGGTCCAAAACGGTCACAAATTTTATGGCAGACTTGATGCGCATGAACAGCCAAAAAAAATACTCTGACTAAAAATATCTGCAAGTCTTGAGGAGCAGAAAAAACTAGATAGAAGTTGCCACTGGGGGACTTGTCTTTTAGTAAAGCTAACTGGTGAAGCACAGGAACTAAAATCCTCTTCAGTCTTTCTAACTACGTGAGAATCTGCTGCTGCTGCAAAATTCCTGGTCACTGAAGTCTCGTTTGCCAATTATAAATGCCAATACTTTGTATTGTCTCTTGTTTTTCTTTGAATTCTCAGCTCAGCATTGTACAAACTTGATTCAAGCTGCTGTATAATCCTGTTATAAATTCATTGCCTTTTCATTTAAAGCCTTCAGTTTAATTCTTTCCTGGATGGATCTGTCAATTCATTCACACTGAGTAGCCACACAAGGGCTTTATTTCTGGCTTTTTAATGTGCCAGTCACGGATAGACATGAGATCCAACTGCAGTATCTCAAGTGAGCTTCTACAGTACAAATGTTCACACAACTGCAAGAGACAAACTTCATTTCATCTGGTGAGGCTTTAGTTGACACTAAGATTAAGAGCTTAACAAATGCAATGGTCTGCTCTGTTACCATGTGAGAGTTTCTTGCTTCACCGTGCTATGAAAGAGAAATGAAGGACTGACTCACTGTGTAACATTTTCTCATCTGTTGAGTGGTGTATGTGATTAAAAGGCAGGTGGGGTGAGGAGATTTGGGATCAGTCATACAAAATATCCGAAACTGTACCCATAGGAACCTTGTCCTTTGGTCACCGAAGCGTCTTCCTTTCAGACTGCGACTGAAAATCATGCATTTAATCTGAACCTGATAGAAAACAGACAAAATGCTAAGTAAATGTAGCAGTAAATGAGTGCATTTGAGTATGCTGGAAACCGTTCTGCTTTTTTGCCACAGTAAATCCTTGTGTCATCATTTTTTTTTCTTCCTTATTCTAGGATTTAACACCCTTACAGCTGATTTTATTTGTTTCTCACCTTTTGGGAGAACTTTCATTTTTACATTTTACTACTGAATACCCCATTTCATCTGAAAAAAAAATAAAGTCTTTGCCATTTTTTTCTTCCTCTTTGGGGAAACAGACAAAGCAGTGTGTTTTTAAGTTGCTGATAAAGCTAAAAATACCCTATAATGCCTCCAGTGAAGTGGAATAATTTAAAGGACTGGATAGAATGCCTTCGGTAGAAGACGAAAACAGCATCTCCATAGGGTAAAAAAATATTTCTGGTCTTATGTACGCATGATTACGATGGTTATTATTAAACTGTCACATCATATCAATGGGTAAACGAGTAGCTATGCCTAGATCATATTAACTATTGTGGCAGCTGTAAATACTGCAGTAATGACTCTCCTGCGGGCAATAGAACAGATAAGAAAATGATTGAAGCTCCATGGGTTTACTAATCATTTACAGGTGATTCTGCAACAAGTTAGACAAGCTCTTAAGTAGGAATAGTGTGCTTGCCTTAGAGGCAATGCAGTGCCTAAACAGCAGCCTGAGCTGTACGCTGTTGAGCTTTCGTCAGTAATATAATACTGGACTTTAATACTATTTTATAAAAAATTCAAATAAAGTAGTCAAAACGAAAGTGTTTCTTCAAAGGTGATCTGTGAAGGGAGAAAAACATCTGTCTGTGTCTCTACTTTGTTTTTGATGCACTGTTTAAGGGGTTTTTTACAGGGTGGGGGTGGTTGCTTTGTTTATGGTAAGGTTGCATGCCTCTCAAAATATCAGGAATACCAAATGCAGTTTTCCTCCCCTGCATACATCAATAGAGAGAATAAGTACAAAGATGTGTCCCTATGCAATTAGTATTCATTCTCAAGCCTTCCCAGTTCTGTCTTTCTGCTTGCTAGCTCAGCAAATGCCATGCAAGGAGGAAAAAATGGTATGTGCCCTATATTCAAATTACTAGGGGTGATGTTTTTTGAGAATGCAATTAGAAGTCACGTCCTGGAGAGCCTCAAGTAGCTGAGGAGAAGACAACATTTTTATGCTTGCCGACCAATGCTACAAAAAAAGAAAAGGTCAATAATATTTGAGCCTTAGAATCTTAATTAGCTAATTATGGTTCTTACTTGCTTCAAGCACTGATTCATAAAAAAGAAAAAACACAAAAAATGAAATAAAATTATGTTGTGAAGCAGTGGAATAAATTCCATTTTTGAGGGGTATTTTTTTAGTTTTTTAACTGCACTTTTGATGTGTTTTGCGAATCTACTTCTGAACTCAATGGAATTAATTTCAATAATTTGGGAGTGTTGGTGGATAAGAAGCTCAACGTGACCCAGCAATGTGCACTTGCAGCCCAGAAAGCCAACCGCACTCTGGGCTGCATCAAAAGAAGCGATGGCCAGCAGGTTGAGGGAGGTGATTCTGCCCCTCTCCTCTGCTCTGGTGAGACCCCACCTGGAGTACTGTGTCCAGCTCTGGAGTTTCAGCACATGAAGGACATGGACCTGTTGGAGGCGAGTCCAGTGGAAAGCCATGAAGATAATCAGAGGGCTGGAGCACCTATGGTATGAGGACAGGCTGAGAGAGTTGGGGTTGTTCAGCCTGGAGAAGAGAAGGCTCTGGGGAGACCTTATAGCAGCCTTCCAGTACTTAAAGGGGGCCTACAGGAAAGATGGGGAGGGACTCTTTATCAGGGAGTGCAGCAATAGGACAAGGGGTAATGGTTTTAAACTGAAAGAGGGTAGGTTGACATTAGATATTAGGAAGAAATTCTTTACTGTGAGGGTGGTGAGACACTGGAACAGGTCGCCCAGAGAAGCTGTGGATGCCCCATCCCTGGAAGTGTTCAAGGCCAGGCTGGATGGGGCTTTGAGCAACCTGGTCTAGTGGGAGGTGTCCCTGCCCATGGCAGGGGGGTTGGAACTAGATGATCTTTAAGGTCCCTTCCAACCCAAACCATTCTATGATTCTATGAATTTAACAGAAACTTTATGATAACAATATCACTGTTTTTTTAAAGCTTTATAAGAAACAAAATAAACACCTGAATGCACCCTTTTTTATTAAAAAACATCAGGAAGAGATTTCCTAAGTGCTATGATTTGACATGTGGCTGCTGTTTAAGTGCCCTTTACCATGTTCTGCAAATTACCTAGAGGCATACACTATGGATTTTATAGTCACAGTTATTTAAGGATGCATAGAAGGATATGAATATCTACAGAAGTTCATAGAGGCATTTTGACTGATAGAAAAAGAGAACATTTTGATATTTTTGCATTGAATGTCAATATATGGTACATCATGAAAGAGTATTTATTAATGAATGCTGATTCTTGAGATCTTTCTTATAAGAAATTTAAGACTTTTGCACAATTTCATATAATGTGTTCTGAAAAAGGATTGCAAGTAACTATTTATTCTTGAACAACGAAGGATCAGAAGTTGTAGGAACAGACAAAGAAATGCCTGCAAAGTCCTATTTTGTGGAAATAATGTGATTTCCACAGTATTGAAAGGTTTTGTGTAAGGGAGGGGCAAAAAGGAATTTTTCTAATTGAAAGTATCTGAATGTTGTATTCTGACTTATCTATATTTTTATTAATTATAATATGTTCATTAATATAAAATATGCATTTATTAAAGTACTGATTTGATATTTGAGCTACAAAAACATCTTTTCAGCAGCATAGTACAAAACACAACCTGAAGCATTTAAACTGTCATGACCCAGAATATTTTGGAATTTAAATATAAAAAAATGATCAGTACAAAATTTATAATTGTTGTTTAAAAATGAAAACAACACTTAAAATAATGAGAATATGTGTCTTACACTTTTTAGATTGTTGGGTAAAGCACAGTTGTATGCAGCTACATATACTTTATCTCTCCATATACATACAGAGGAAGGTGTTTTACATTTTACATTAGTTTCACAATGCTATTTGACTTGGAGAACTACCGCTTCTGCAACAAAAGGCCTATTTCCACATGCCTCGCAGATAGTAACATTAAGTACCTCCTCCGGTGTTAATTGAACACTTAACACTTGCTCTTCCATGCACAAATGAGTTTGTGCCTGAATATTCAATTTATTCTCTAATTTAAATGCTATTCTTTCATTGAAATTCCTCAGATATTATTCTACCAGTTCATAAAAACTGTCAACCTTTGCTACATACAGACATCTCTCTCCCCTCCTGTTCTCAAACCCTGACTACAATACGTGCACCAAGCTTGCTTCTGCAGTGCTCAACCCATCATGCTCATCCCCTTTCCTCTCATGCAGCAGCAGTTTCTGCTACTCAGTTCATTTGCCTCTGCTGTTACAGCTAGGCTTAATTGAATAACTGAACTTCATTATCTATGTAAATCTTTCTTCTTTTTTTCCCCCTTCAGTTAAGAAGTAAGTAATAGCATTAAATCACCTGTACTATATTCATCATTCTTATGGGAGTAATGATGTACAGGGAAAAGGAGTGAAATCACGGAGGTCATTGCAAGCCTCTAACAACTGGCTGTAACCTATGTAAAAAACACAAACCAGCCATACGATTGCTTGCCACTGCTGCCTATTAGTAATTAATTTCTACAGCTCTCATTTTATTATTTGATAGATTTGAACATACCAGTGTAGTGACATTTGGAAATTGAAAACTCCAGGTTAGCATGTTTTACCCCTGCATCTTTTCTCCTCCATCATGATGCCTCAGCAGAACACACATAAATCAATACAGGAGTGACACTTTACTGCTCAAGGATATGAGCAATTGTGACACTCACTGCTAGGACTACAAAGCCTCTGCAAGACCAACCACAGACTCTCAGTACTCAAGAGAATCTCAGTGCTACCATTGCTTAGAAATCCAGTGATGGGTAGGTCCATCAAGCAGTTGAATTTAGTTTAGGGAAGCTGATATAAACTAAACACTTGTCAAGTCCCTTTTCAAATGTAACCTATACTGGCCTTGTAAGGTTCCTTTCTAATATTTCCCCACAAGGTGAGATTTGTTTCCATCATACATGGTGTTTTGAAGAGGATCCAATCATCCATATTTGGCACAAGCCAGGATATCTTTTTCCATTGGCCATGTAGGAGCTAGGCTAGATGACCTCAGCTGAGGATGTCTCTGTTTATGTAAAACCTTTTTGGCCAGTCTACCATTCTTATTGATCATTTCTCTATCTGAAGGCACTTCAACCCTTCCTGAGCACTCCCATCCCTTTGGGCAGGTCTTACTCACAGGGCAGAAGGACTTCTAGCATGGTGCTGGTGCTGTTGATGCTACACAGGGAGGAGAGACCACCCCACCTCCAGCACCGAGCCCCTACTAGGAAGTCACCTGGTCCTGTGTGCTGGGAATGGGGACTAAAGGTGGTACATGGGACTAGGGCATTTCTCTGCCACCACATGGAGAATTAGTTGAGAGTAGTTGATACAAGGGCAATCGGGAGCCAGTGGTGGTATCAGGGCTAGCGGCCAGGGTGAGGAGGGTGCCACGGAGGCCAGGGGTCCATGCAAGGCTAGGTGCTCCCCAGACGTTACCGCTGTGCTAGACCCATCCCTGGCCAGCAAACCCTCACACATGACGCCAGCCCAGGAGCTGCCCTGACACCCCCGTTCTGAGCACCGCGGACAAGTCCTGGCAGTCAAGAGGGTGGTCGCTAGCCCTGGGGACCAGGGAACCCCTGCTGAGAGGGGCCTACAGGAGTGTAGGCCTTGGTGTGGGCACTGGCACCAGCACCCCAGCAGGGGCAGGGGGGTCCCATACTCTCCTGAGGCACATGTGTGACTGTTCCTTGGCCAATTCCTCCTTCTCTCCCTGCTCCTGTGAGGACATTGCTTCACTCCTGCCTCCATGGGCTGCTGCTCTGTGCACGCTGCAGCACCTCCAGGTGTGCTTGTGTGCCTCTGGTGGGGGCGAGGGCTCAGCATTTCCTCTCCTGAAATCGTCTCATCTGTGTCTCCTCCTGGCTCTGCTGTCTTCAAGCTTGTGAAACCTCCCATCTCGAGGACAAAAATGCACAAAAACGTTAATCTAGATCCTACCCAACTGTGCCAGGCTGGCTGCAATCAGGATTTGTCCTTGACACATGGCTGTAAGAGGACATCTGCTGAAAATTTTACATGACCAGTAGAAAGACTTTACCCCAGCATGGCTTAGGTCTCTACCCAAGGTGCCTCTGTGAAGTAAATGGATTTCTGACTGTGAAGAGCATGACCAGGCCCAGAGCTGGTCATTTCTAACCTATGTTTGGGATTGCTTTGTGCAGACAGATTACAGAGGAGAGAAGTGACTGGCAGCTGGACAGGACACAGTGCGGGGTGCTTAGAAAAGGGGCTGTCAGAGGTTCTGCAAGGTTGTGGTCTGCAAGGAGTGCTGTGCCGAAAGCCAGCTGCCTCGCAAGGTGTTGAGCAAGAAAAGAAGAGCTCCAAAACTCAGATTAGCCTGAAGTGGTGACCTTCAGAATATACAATAGAGGTCCTTCAGTAGTACTTTTCCAGCATGTTTAAAACTGCCAGAAAGTTTATGGAAAAGCTGGACTGTATTTCTCGACTGTATCAGTCAAGTGAAGGAGTAATGCGAAACAATCTTGCAACTGTGTAGACAGCAGTGCTCTTATACAAAAGCAGTGATACACTATCTCCAAATTAAGAACGCACACATGCACGAATGAGGATTTAGATGGAAAAGCAGCACTCTCTATATACATCTTTGCCTTCTGAAGAGGTGAATGGAAGCTCATGAAGCTGACACAACAGACGTATATTACTCATTGTTTTCTTTTCCAGGCCAGTGTTAAGAATGAAAGGCAACATTCACACTACCAGAAAGATATAGAACAAAATAATTCTGTATCATTATGGTTGGGATACTCACCTGTGTACAGATGGTAATTTTCTATTAAAGCATTACCAGGCTAAAGCAACAATAGTCCTGCAAAACCAGGACTCATCTACTAGGTGTCCTAGTTACTGAACTGCAAGATAGACCATTCACCTCCTGAATCATGTGATTTCTCCACTACAGAAGTTATGTACCATCTTCACTTGAAAAAATAAAGTCACTCTAAAGGCATTTTCAGGGAGCTGTATCTGAATAGTTTGTGCTAGGTATGCTTTGAATGCATTCACTAGATGCTCTCAGGAGACTTAGAATTAATGCCACCTGGTTCCTGCATTTCAACATCAGAAAAGGCATCTCATTGCTCACATCAAGGCAGTTCAGGGCAAGAAAAGAAAATCGCTAACTTCCAGAGGATATACAAAAAGCGAAAATAAGATGCCTACAAATTTTGGATACTTGTGGAGGTATGGTAAGAGGCTTTTTTTAGATGGCTTTTCAGATGTACACGCTTAAAGCCAACCTATGTTCTGTTTAAGACATCCACATCATTATTTTGACTGTGGCTTCTCCTTTCTGAAGCCATCTATAGTTCTGTACATTAAACGACTTATTCACCGGTTGTTCATTACATATACATGGAAAAGCACACTTAGGAAGTGTGACTTCTGAATCTTTTTTTCATAGACCTAAGATATTATAAAGAAAACCTACAAATACAATAATGAGATGCCTGCTAGAAGTGGTTATAATACCATACAGGAAATAAGTGTAATTTACCAAGAAAATAAAATCAAGGATTTACTAAGAGTCACATTTTTAATAAATATGGAAATCAAAAGTCTAGATTATCCTTTTGGCTTTACTATGTGACTGACTGTACAGCCAGAGTAGAATAGCACCTTGCATAATGCAGAAAACATAAAACTACTAACCTTCTCATCAGTAAATGACAGATTTTGATGTGTGTAATTTTGTATTACATAAATATTACAAGATTAGAATGTTAATAAATCAAAATCAACTGTTAACATATTTTATTGATAATAAATCAAGGCAATTAGGTATTTACTATTTTTATATTATATCATACCATGACTGAACATTGGATTTTAGTCCTGATCTACTTATACTTTCTTTGTGCAGCTCTTAACCAGAAGATACTAGTTACTAGCACTGCCATCCAGCTACACTTCAATTCGATTACTTATGTCCAGCTCTGCTGCCATGTTCAAGGGGATCGAGCCTCAGTATTATCTGAATACAGTTAGATGCTAATATATGTTCACCTTGCTAAGCTGACTCTACTCTTACTACTAAGTAATGGGTTATTCTGACTTCTGATTTAGAGCATCCTCAAGTGTAGGCTTGACAGTTTATCAGCATATGCAGGAGATGCATCAAAAATCACGCTAAGGTTTCTGACTATGTTTTACAGGAAAGTAAACTTTAGGAAATGGTAGATCATCTTTACATAGGCTTGATTTACACAGACTGTTATGTCATCCTGTATGCGCTCTTTCTGCTTTATTCATAGGTGGAATTAGTCCCCATTGCTTGTGAAGATCCCATAAAACAACCATATGTGATCCTGTTCAAAATAAGGCCAAGACTAATTTGATTGGATCTTTTGTAATAATTAATAGCTTAGTGCTGAAACTATAACTTCAACTGAATTTTTAAGTTTAGTTTTATATGTTTTTAAATTTCCTTGTAAAAACTGTGACTGTTTCAATTCTGCATCAGAAACTGCCATTGAAATATATGGCATACTTTCCAAGTCAGCTCGCTTAACTAAGCTGTTCAGGTTTTCTGGATGACACTGTGTTGTTACTCTTAAACTGTATAGCTGAGCCAGGAAAACCTAAGCTATTTTAAAATGGCCAAAATATAAAAATCAAATTATCAAAAAATTACTTTTAACCTTCTTTCAGAAATGCTACTGATACTGAATTAAAAGCCCTTTAGTTTGAATTTTGTTTTTCATCTTTCTTATTAGTTTCTGCCTTCGATAGTTCTTAGCATGAGTCAGAGTAAGAACAGTTGCTCATTAAGTTGTAATGTATTGCTGTCTTCACTCGCACACTACTACCATCAGCTTTGAAGTACAGAATCAGACACCGAAATTCAAACTGCTTGTTAGTCATAACAAGTAAAAACTATATCAAATCAAGACACTAGCATACAGAAGGTAAAAGAATCACATTACCACATTAACTTCAGCTTGGTACAGACTAAGATTATAAAATGAAACAGAAGTTTGCTCAAATATTCTTATTTATAGTTAGTTACTATTTATAACTATTCTAGATAAACATTTCTGCAATGTCCTGTTCATTCATGAGACGTACTGAAGGCATAAGAACTCCTCATTTGTGTGAGGTGATCAGTAGCAGACTGAAAATGACTTTGCTATACACCTATATGACGTTATATATTTTATTTGGCTAATATATAATACACACACCTACTTTTTATTCAGCATTTTATAAAAGAGTTAACATAAAATTCATATAAAACAAGAAGTAGCTATCATTGTCTAGAATGACAACATACAGCAAATAATTTGTACTCCAATAGTAATTGGATGTGAAACATAATGAGTCCTGAAGTTGTCTGAAGACTGTTTCTAAGGTGACATAACTAAGCATGTGGTAAGTCAAAAGGTAGCTCTGTAAAGCTACAAGTTCAGACAACTTTCTGAAATGCTGTCTCCAAATCCCTGTATCACCCCTATATTAGATTAGAGACCCTGGAATGTTCCTCTGATCTTGGAGTTATAACAAGTACATCATACTACAGTGGGTTATAGCAGGATGATAGATTGCTGCATTTATCCTGCATATTAAATTTGCTGATTATCTATGATCCAATATATTTCAGCTTCTGACCATCTGTTAGAAAAAGCTTGGAAGCTTCATTATTAGGTAATTGTTTCATAATTATTCTGAGAAGATGTCTAATGTAAATTTTCTAATTTAAATTATATTATAATTTATTGAAGAAGTTTTTAATCTACTTGCTTTTTGCCTAATTGTTTTCAGCCAACATCTGCCATGTACAAAAAGCTAAAAAATATATATAAAGCCTCATATGCATCAAGGTTCTTCCCAGTATTCAGTAAACACAGCAAATGTCCAGTAACAGTTGGTATCCACACAGAAAAAGGCACTAACCATATTGAATACCCTCTTCCAGCTGTTGATGCAGAGATTTAGCCTAGGGAGCTGTTTACAAACGTATTTGGCTATTTTACCATCTGGTATTTACTGACTCTGGGTGTAGTCCTGCTTGTAGTCATGTGATTCTTCCAAATCAAGTCTACAGGAACTAATTCCAGAGGCATAGCTGGGATCAATTATGTTAGCCAAACGATGAGAATTTGAGGCTTTTTAAAGAAACCTATAGATATGAAATGCTCAAAATTAGCAGAAAGAGTCAAGTTCCTTTTCTGAAATTAAACAATTTTTTTTCCTCACTGTGAGACATTCGGTCTTCTTGCTCCAAAGGAAAACTTCGTATTGCCTAAAGTTTTCAGTATTTGGCTAAACACTTGCTCTGTAAATGGAACCACTCACCATTTATTTAAAATGAGTTTTAAAATTTCTTCTAATAAAATCTTCCTGTCAAAAGACTCAGAAGGTAGGAAGAAAACTACTGAAGAATGTGAAGAAAGGATGCATATTTAACCCAACTTGACTACATATATGATGTTTTAGAAACCACCTTCAGTATTCATCTACAACAGTCAGCAGCTTCAACTGATTAGTAAAAAAAGTAAAACATTAAAAAAATAAAATTAAAAGGATAAAAATTATGTAAGGGTATGTGAAAACCATTTTTTTACTAAGTATAATGGGTACCTGAGTACTTCAGCATTTTCATATGACAGAGATTTCACTTTTAGTGTTATACAAAATGTAGCTAGAAGCGCAGGGAGGAAACAGATGAATACTGGGGTAAAATAAGAAAGGCTAATATATTCCTGTAAGCAATATGAAATCAATATAAGCACTTGGCTTCGGAGTGCAAATGGTACGTTATAAATAAAATATGGTATGATGTGGAAGTTAAAAAAGAAGTGAATTCAAAGCAATACTTCTGGTTGTTTTTCTGAAACCATCCAAGATAGTGAACTGGCACGTCCATATGTGTCTTGGAAGTGTTGGACAGATAGTTCATTAGAAAGGTGATAGAAAGTCAATGAATACTGGAAGGGAGCAGTAATGAAAACTGGAGAAGTTTTATAATGAGACAGACAGAAAAGGAATACCAGTTTTTGTTGTAGAATGAGGAAATAGGAATATTTGTAAGGAATTAGTGACAGGATTGTTTCTAAACATCATTTGGCTAATGCTAGTATTTTTGCTAATCTTACTGTTATGTTCAGTGACTCGTAAGAACAGAAGGAGTGACTTACTATACTTCTCTGATTTTCTGTATAGAACAATTAGTCTCTACCGATCTATAATACCACTGTCAAAACCAAAAATGCATGGGAGAAAAATTCTGAGAAGTTCACAGGACACCTTCGAGCTGGGAACTGTGATATCTTGTGGGCTCATACATAGTTTAAGATATTGTCACCCCTATTTTCACCCTGAATTTGTATCTTTATCTTTAAGCTTTGTGTGGTAGGTTTAGTTCTTTCGTGCTACTATTTACTACATTTCAAAAGACATAAGTTGTCAAAATCTTTCCTCCATTAGAGGTGTTTATGGGCTGTAATCAAGACATATATCTTGCTCATTTCTCTGTATTAGACTAAAGGCTGTGTCTCTTAAATAGTCTGTATAAAGGTATTTTTCCCACAACTACCGTTCCTCTAAAGTTGCCTTTAATTCTGAAGCCTGAACACTGAGTCTACCCCATAACTCAGTGTTCCAACAATGGTGTCTATCTTTTCTTGGGGAGAAATCCTTTCTGCCATCATGCATCTAATATTTACTGCTTCCAGCATTGCATTAGCTATTTGAATGAGAGCAAACAGCTTAGAAGATAACAGATGCAATAAATTGTGCCTAGTAGACTCTCTCAAGCTGTACCAGTTGAACATTCACTCGTTTGTTTTTCAGCCTTTTTGGTAAAGCTTTCCCCAACAGACAAATTAAATATTAAGCTTTCTATAGCAGTACCTTTGGGTGTCTTGACTCCTCAGGAAACATAAATATGCAGCCTTTTTTAGATTTCGAATACATGTTGAATGGATTTCTAAAGCAAAGTTTAATCTCCTTGATGATAAAAGAGTAATACAAATCATCTTTGCTCTTATAAGAGCTTGTAACAAAAATAATCACATGATGTAGGAATTTCTCTTTATTACTCACCGGTTACCAACTGCTTCTGTCACTTTAAGGGATAAATTGTGCCCATTCCTTCAGTTGCTACTAGCGTAGAACTGAACTTATAAATATCTATGGACATATGTCATGTATGGTCATGAGCAACATAACCTCTGAGTACACAGTGTTTTGATATTTGCTATACAAAGGCATTACTTTGGACAGAATCACAAGCAAATCCCCACTATACATTTACAAGCACCTTCAAACCAAACTTCCATTTGGAGAACAAAATCCATTTGTTTGAAACTGAAGACAGGAAAGAGTTGGTCCTAAACTAGTAAATTTCCAACAGATGAAATAATAAATTTCATTCAGCTGCTTAGCAAACTTGCAGGTTCCTACTGAGGGATATTTATGCCAGTAGAAAGGTTAGAATTAGAATTAAATTTGAATTAGGACTATATCATTAGTTAGGAAAAAAACAAGAGTATTAGATTTCACGAGAAAACTTTCTTCATGGGTCATTAATATAACCTCAAGGCACAGTTCATACTAGAACTGACA
This sequence comes from Chroicocephalus ridibundus, assembly GCF_963924245.1. Lineage (NCBI taxonomy): Eukaryota > Metazoa > Chordata > Aves > Charadriiformes > Laridae > Chroicocephalus > Chroicocephalus ridibundus. Next base: position 82,354,624 of record NC_086285.1, on the reverse strand, counting down.
ATGGCGTTTCTAATTGCAGAGCTTCTACACGTGCCCAATTAAAACCTCTTTTGTGCCACAGTATCTGACACATCTATTATTAATAAGGTATGAAGGAAACATTGCCAGTTTAGTAGTGTGATAACACCCATACAAATCCTGTTCTGGTAGAAACTGAGAGGAAAAGATGTGCTAATAGTTAAAGTATTGCTTTTAGGATCATATACACAGTTAGTTCAAATTCAGCTGACAAATTCGGCAAACATTTCTTGGTCTCCAGCTGTCTTTAATAATCAATTTCATGTTATTTGTCCTTGCAAGTTGGAAGTCTCATGAGGTCCCAATAATGTTTTAAGGATAAAGTAAAAGTACGTGCTAAAACTTCATTTTTATTTCAGACCAGCTGGAGGACTATAGCTTTTTGGCCATCAAACAGACCTCTTTTTAATACAAGGAAAAAGTTGGGAAGGACAAGGTATTGTAATTTTCTTTAAAGATAAAAGTCTGAACATCAGATGGATTACAAGCCAAATTCTGTGAAGACCATAAGCATATGCTTAAGAAAAATATTTTGAATGGATCCCAAATGACTTTCTGACACTTGTGACGAGCCTGTCAACAGAACCCAGGCTTGTTCCAGTCCAGTATCTTTTTTACAGAAACACTTTTCTTATGCACATGGAGCAATGACTACAGTCATCTAATAATTGCTTAAATCACTGAATCTATATTAAGCCAGCTTTTGAAGTCTCTTGCATTTAGCAGTCTAAGTAAATATGTAGGACATACTAAATTTAGACACTAAGTAGCACCTGATTGTTCCATCACGCACCACTCATTCCCTGCTTTCTCACTTGTGAGTAGTTTAGTCATCCCAAGCGTAGTCTGACAAAAACTCCTTCATGCAAACATACATATTCTGTCTCTCATTTTAAGATAACTCCACCTTTTCATCCGCGGATTTAAAAATAACCAGCATTTATATTTGTGAGTCGCACTGAAAACCAATGCAGCAGCTTCCCCTGCTGGCTATTGAGGAGATTAACTAACAAACATTCCTCACCTTGCCTGGTATCAGCCCTGCCGTTGCTACACAAAGGCACAGAATTTAGTCAGAGCGCGCTACGTGAGGCTAGTCACACGTCAACATTTTTCACAGGGTAACAGTTCATGAGTGAATACTGAGATGCTTAGTACCTGTCAGAAGAAAAGAAGTAAGTATGCCGGTTGAAACGCTGTTTAGAACTGCTCTGAGGAATTCTGTACAGCTGCAGCCATTTTAATATATTGGCTACACTCGCATGAACATTTTAGTCTGCCAGCACATGCCAGCGTATTTTAGCTATGTGAGTAGTTATAACAGACCTGCTTTCTTCTTCTAGGGTCAAAGACATTGTGCTAAAGCAACTAAAAATGTCTGTATGCACTTTTATGCTTTGTTTCTTCAAGAAAATTATTCTAACTCCTTTTCAGAGTAATTTGTGATATTAAATTATGTACTTCCTACCACAATTAATGGCAATCATGCAGTGCTCTCTACTGAATAACTTGGAAAGTATCATTGTACTCGTACATGGATAAGCTTTGACATTGCAGTCCGCAGGACAATACCCTCTCAACTATTCTGTCTTCTGTAATAAAGCATATAGCAAATCACCTGTAGGGCAAAAGATAATGGACCCAATGGTGCAAATTGTGATGGTCAAGACTTTCTCATTTAGCGTAATGGAAAACCGCAGGACCTTAGCAGCCCACAGGAACGGCACTGCATAATATCTCACACAAGGTCAGGCCAAACATTTCAGATAGACTGGGGATTCAGCTGCTATGAAATTTTTGAAGCTTTCTATAATCATATAATCAGCTGTTTATTCCTAGTCACTAGGCTAGTAATTGATCATGATTATTCTACAGGGTCATGCAGTGTCCACTTTAATCAGATGATTACCAGAAAGCTTTTACTATTAAATTTTATGTTTATTAGTATATCTTTATGACCCCATTCATTTAAAGCTGCAGAAGATGAGGAGGGAAATGACAGAGCCAGTTATCTGAGTTTCCTGCTGATACAGTAAAAGTAAGGAGAAAATTGCATTTTTCTATTTTTTTAAAATATCATTTTTCCTTTACAGTGCTGAACTCCTCTGATGCCTTGTTGCTGGTAATACTATTTCAAAGCCACTTTGAAAGTAGGAAGGTCCTTGTATTCCCCTCCATCAGCCAAAAGCAATGAAGCATTACAATTCTCTGCCCATTCTATTAATAGACTTGCAACTGAAGCAGAAGAAATTCAAGGACTTTTCTTTCCTGACACATTTTACAGTATCTCTAAGCAACATTGCACATAGCAAGATGCAAAGCTTACATGTCTCTTCTGATGAACTAGGGCATTTGTTTAAGGAGCTGAAAATTAATTACACATATTTCCTAATTCCTTTGGTAATGTCTAAGAGCAACACAGTCTCAAGCATTGCAGCACTTCCACAGTGCGCTAAGTATCCCATGCAGCATTCAGTCCCAGAAAAAATATCACAACAGTTATTTTCCACAAAGCTAACGTGGTCATGTTCACGTCCAAGTGAAGGGATTTTCGTCTTCAAGAACAAGTAGAGTCAAATGTTAACATGTGGATATGATTACAAATTATAGCCTGAAAAAAAAATAGAAATAATGGTGGCTTGTCAACAAAAAACCTAGTGGAACAAATTTCCTGGTTTTGTTAGATACCTTTTCCTAGATATTGTAAGGTCTGTATTTCCTATCCATATATTAGATAGATTTATCCATACTTGTGACACTGATTATGACTTTTTATATTAAAATATTTCCTGTGCTATGCAGAAGCTCGATCCAGGACCTTACTGCAATCCCGTATACAACCGAAAATAGCCCTGACACATTCTGGTCTGTTTTGCTTCTTGCCACATCTATTTTTGCCACAACTGAAGTCAGTACCTGCATTTGCTCACAAAAATTGAGCAAATACGTATGCTTTATGGGGCAAAGAGATTTAGGATTTTTACCATTTTTCTTTCTAGTTAGACATGCCTTAGTTACAGATAGATTTTTGGGTAACACTTCAGATGATTCTAGAGTTTCCTATTAGTTTCCAATATCCCAAAGGTTTCAAAACTTGTGTTGTTTTGTTGTTGATGCTGTAGATGAAAGGCCAGAAGAACATCCAATTTTGAAACTGCAGTAAGTAAACCGATTTTCATTTATTTCTGTGAAGATACTGATTTTAGCAATCTGAGTTAAATTTATAGGAATGAATACAATTGCTAGAGGAAATAACATGGAGAAGGTACCAAGAGACCAGTTTATAAACATGCTTAAATCCCAGGTAATATTTCAATATCTCTGTAAATATTTCTTCTTAGCAATAAGCCATTTTAATTACACGACAAAGCAGTCCTCCCACGGTGCTACTTAATATATGACAAGCTGACATTTAATTGAATTCAAATCAAGACTTTCTTTCTTGATGATATCCTTTTATACATTAATTTGTTTTCCTTAAGCATCTAGGAAAAAGTAAACATTTAAGATAAATTAAGTTCTGTGGGGTCTCTAGAACATGTCTGAATTAAATCCTAGTCACAGCAACATTATTACAGCGATGGTATAAACAGGTTTGTTTTTTCACTTAGGAAAATGATCCCTCCACTTTCTATCAGAAAAGAAAGAACAAAATATGCTAATATATATTTTCTTGTCTTAAACAGCAACTACACATAAATACTTGGATCTCTGTTTTCAGTTAAGCAAATTTACCTCTGTCAGTAAATTAAAGATATTGCACAGTACACTACCAGTTCATTTACAGTTAAGGACCCTTGTCACATAAAGTCTGTCTTTACACAAAAATCTGGCCTTGGATACACAATTCTCTCTTCCTGACAATACTTCAGGAACTTGAAAGTGACACTATATGGATGTAACTGAAGACAAAATTTAACCCCAAAGAGATAGGATGAGTTTATGTGAGTTAGCTCCTATTAAAATTAACGAATGTTGTGTGGCTAAATCCTCAGGTCAGGTTTGAAAAGTTCAATCACAGTGCAAGTACCTGATGGAAAAGTAAGAATCTCACAATCCACTAAATCAGAGACAAGTCATGGTCTATGCATGTTGTTAGTATTTGGACATATAGGCCTACTGAAACCTACCTCTTCACATACCAACCATTCACTCTTTCAGCTCCACATTCCCGCTGCAGCTTGCTTTCAGAGACCTATGAAAAGATAATTCCATGAAAGCAAGAGCAGATACGCTTGAACAGCATGTCATGGGAAACAGTGCAAAATGCTTTATTCATTAGATCCTATTAGAACCCATGCCTTATTAACACATTGATGTCTCAAAAGGGTTTATAGTAACTGTTACTGAAAAATAACCCTTCCCTCCCATGAAAAGCACTAAGAATTGAGAAACGTAAATAAAAGCTTCTACCTTCTCTGAGGGGAGTATAACAGTATGTACTTAACCACCCCCCAAAGTTTCCTGAAATAGTGTAAAACGACAAAGTACTCTGCACTAACACAGCAAACCACTTTAAAGAATTTAATACTACTAGATATTTTTCAATTATATCAGCTATGGTAGTGAAAGCTGTATACCAAATTCAACAGAACTGTAGTTGTTGAAGAACCAAAGAGAAAGAGCTGAAGAAAGCATCTAAATGATTCTACAATTCTGTCTCTAACTCACACAGGTTCTGCTTGTCTCATATTAGTATATGCCGCAGGTGGGTCTGATGATCACATTTTTGGCAACTCTGCTGAGGATCACTAGAATTTACACAGCCTGGGCATACCCACTGAATAGCAATGGGTAGCGCAAAGCATAAAACTATCACTGTATTTCTTTTGTATCAACCAGAGAAGCCTGGAAGACCTATCACTCAGAATTGCATTTGGCACTGGTAGAAAACTAGAAAAAATATTTCTAGTGCTTCATTAAGAACATCCTGTATGGGATTCCCGCTGGTTTTTACAACCTATCTCCAAGACTAGGCAAATCCAAAGGCATCTCATCAACAGAACTTGTTCTCTTACTTTCCCTCCTATTCAGTTAAAAAGCAAACATTTTCCTGAAAGCCCTTCCCAACCATATTATTAAGGTGTCTTGTTCTTGTTGGGTTTTTTGTTTGTTTTTGTTTTTATTTTTGATTTTAAAGTCTTTGTAATTCTTCTTACGTTGATGTTAAAAACCACTGGGTTATGGTTTGTTGGCCCTTATTCTCAGGGATCTGTATTATAAGGAGTCTTCTACAAAGAGTTTCGTGTGCCTTGCACCATTTTATTGCCAGTCATGAATGTGTATGTAAGTGCCACTATACACATCATTTCTATTGGTGGCACATTTTGTTTCTTCCCCCATTCTGCACACACTACAGTGAAGTAGTATGAGACCCCTCTTGAGTTACGCATTTCTCCAATCTTTTCCTTTGCTTTTCTCCATATCCCAACTCCAGGCTGCATGCAGTTCCGTATTTCCTACATTTACAGTGCTTGTTTTCCTCCTCACTGTATTCTTCTTTCTCATAGAGAGAGGGTACTTTAAGTGTCAACATGTTAACTCACACTGTCAGGAGGCAACTCTAAGAAATAGATAGAGAAACAGATATTGTCCTAATAGAGATCATTAATGGGCACCTTCAAACATTTATTTCATCTACAGACAAAATTCTCAAAACCATGCTTCTGCTACAGAGATGAGAAAGACTGCATTTTTTCTATTTTACTCCTTGCTGCTGTGATTTCTCTGACATGAGTAGGTTGTTATCAAATAATACCATAAGGACTTTTACATTTGATTTTGTACTTTAATTTTGGTATTAATCCCACTCCTGATTTAAGTCTCTACAGACAGAAAAACACACCACTTGAAAGTATATATGACTACACTGGAGACTACAAGATAGGTCTCTCAGCAGAGTTCCTGCTACTGGAGAGGAAATATGTGCTTCCAGTTTTCCTGCCAGCTTAGCTATATCATCTTCCTGAAAGAGCACAAACAGTTAAACCAACAGAAGCACTCTGCATTCAGTAAAGCTGCACTGACATCAAGAGTTTTGAAGGCACAGCTGCATTAAGTAGAGCATATGCTTTCTTTCCCCACAGTTTTGTCATCTTGGTAGAATATAACAATAGAGATCAGTTCTACTGGCAGTGGTAGACAAGCAGCAACACTCCCTCTGCTGTAGCTATAGCTTGTCCACACTCTTCACTAGTAGCAGCTTTTCTAGCAAAAGCAGCAGCAGGACAATTGTGTTCTACCCACTGCTAAGCCTACTGTTTTAGTTCAAACTCACAATCATCTATGACTTAAGTTCAGACACTGAAAAGACGACTTGAAATGGCTCAGGCACAACCTTTTGCCCCTTCTGTGATGCAGGTAATAATTTTCAGAAGTGAGGCAAGCCAAACAATGGGGAGCCATAACATCTCTAACTCTTGCAGCAAGATTTACTGGAGTGTGTTCTATATTTCTGGCAGCCTCAGTCAGAACAATAGATTTAGTAAACTCCAAATATTTGTACCATGACATTCTGAAACATCTAAACATGCAGGGCTGCTGAGTCATCGCTCCGTCTTTTTGCTGACTTCTCTAACAAGTATCAAAGGATGTCTTCATATTTCACAAAGGCATCTTGAGAATTTTCAGCAATGAACTTACAAAATACAATGCTTGTGGAAATACAATTTATGTATCAGTTAAAATAAACATTATTAATCACTGCTGTGACTCCTATATATTGCATACCAATCATTATGTTTCACCTCACATACAATTTTAAAAGGTTGTTATAGGCCTCCCTATCTCTATTTGGAATAAATTTCACAGTAAACATATGGAACATATATCCATGCAAATACGTAAGTGTAAACAGAAATTTCAGTTCCATAAAGCTTATAGTGGAATAAAAAATTAAGATAACATAATGATTTATGACAAATCTAAAAAAAGTGCATAAGCATATGCAATCATGAAAGATCTACCTCTTGGACTAGGCCAGGAACTAGCTTCCCGATTAAAGAAGAGAATTATTCATTAATAGAGGGAAGAAAAGCAATTGTTGACAGTCAACAGGGAAATCAAATTAGACCAACTCATTATTTAAATGTTTTGATTTAAAGGCAGAGCTGTTAATGAGCTACCAAGAGCTGTAATTATCTATGTGTCCAATTTCAGCAACGAAATGAAAATCCCGCAATAGATTAGAAAGAAAAAAAAAAGAAAACCAAAACATGCAAAAACTTTAAATATCAGAATATTGGCATTTACTCAACTGTTGGAGGGTTGGCTTTTTTGGTTAGAAGGATTGTTTTGTTGTTTTGCTATCATTGATTTACCAGTTGTACAACAAAAGAAAAGGATTTTCAAAAGTTAAGAGGCAGTTCCCCAAATAAGAAACTAGGGTCAGCCCTGTCCAGACATATATGTCTAGCCATATATGATGGTGATGGCAATTTTGTTCAGCTTTTTAGGGAGCTAGTGGGAAAGTTCCTTGTATAGCTCACGTGTAGATTGAATGGAATGGCAGAGAGGACCAGGGACAAATTCAAGATCACAAGGGTGCATCATGTCCCAAAACAGATATCACTAGCTCAAATGCCTTGCTGCGTGCAAGGATGAGGAGTAAAATGTCTCCCTGACAGAGATACAGTAGTGATATGCTCAAGCTCCCTGCACATCTTGTAAATTCATTGTCCCTTATTGTGAGCAACCAACATGGTACAATCTAATTGTCAGAAAGACAGGATTTTGTGAGCTAATTGGAAATAGTGTAGCTGGAGATCTAACTATTAAAAGAGTAAATAATTGAACAAGAGCAAATAAAACAGAAGCCCAAGAGATTAAATTAACAGTTTCAAAGGTATGTCTCATCATAGCATTGGTAACAGCTAATATGCCTATGTCATTATAGCACTGTAAATTTAGATACTTGTGACACCAGTTATTAGGTGCGAATATTACTACATTTCTTCATTCTCTGTAGCAATACTAGTGCTGTGCCTTGCTCTGTACAGCCCAGTGCATTTGAACTTAAGTCTTTCTCATCTTCAGTTTACTTTGTTACGCTCTGGTACCCATAACCTGTGTCCAGAACAGCAGCAATAATACTGATACTTGCTTTGCCTCTCTGCTGGGGAGGGGAAAAAGTTGGAAGTATTTTAGCCCCAAACAGATGGTGGTGCTAAGGCATTTTCCTCTGAGGAAAATGCCAGGGCAGAACTCCTGTGGATCTCAGAAGAGTAACAGACAAAGAGAAGGTTGTCTGAACATAGCAGCACATGAAATCACAATGAAGTTCGAGCATGCTCAGTGTTGGTTTTGCTATAACCTCCTCCAGGGAACAATGTTTGACCCAAGCAGAAGCTCTGCCCCCATAACCATTGCAAGATGAGCACTGATATGGGCAGAAAAAGAGACTCTTGCCTTCCACAGCAATATTATGAAATCCCTCAAATGCCTTGTCAAAAAGGTTTAATAGCATTGCAGGACAGGTGATACTGTAATAATTTACTTTTTGTTAGCAGTAACTCAAAAGACTCAAAGGATCTGAACTCTCACCTGAGGGAACCATATCCCAAAGCTAACAGACTAATATACCATTAAATCTTTTGGCCTTTTCTCCAGTGAACCTTTTTCCTTAGGGATGAACTGTTTGATACAGCCATTCAAAAGTATATTCTGTAAGATTAGGGAGGAAGAAAGAATTTCACACAAAAAGTTTGCTTAAAGTAACTAGAACTACATTGCCCATAAACCAAATTAAGTTAGACAGAATGCTTGTAGATCACTTACAGAGCTCTAGTGACATTTCAGCAGAGATATAGACACAACTTCTTTTACTACTCTTTTGGAGCAAGAGGAAGACAGATGAAGGCAAAAGAACAGACTCGAACACTCTCCACAACTAGTCAACCTGATTGTTAAATCTCAGCATATTAGGAAAGACTGTTGAACAGCTGAGTTGTTCTCAAGGAAAATAACTTATGAGCCTGTCCGCTCATTGGTCTTGAAGTTAAATCATCTGGCTGGGATGATTTTTTTTTTCCCTGAAGTTGAAAGAAATTTTCCTTATGCACTTTGGTTACGAAATAGTCATTTATTACCGGGCCATTGTCTGTCTGTCACAATTATTATCAAATCCTCATCTGAGACGTACAATTGTATTGTGGTTTAGTGCAAGAGCACGTTACCCGTGCTGAAGAAAATGGCTTTCCTCTCCCTGAAGTTATTAGGCTTATGGTAATAAAATAGTATAAAACACATTATTACGGTAGTGAAAATGTTTTGTCATCAAGGAATAAACATTGTGTTATATTTATGAAAATGAACATTTTCTCTCAGTTCTTTCTAATTGGGTAAGCAATTTTTCTTATGGCTTCTAACATAAAAAATGCAGAGTCTTTTACTGGATTCTATATTCAAGCAAAATTCATAGGAAAGTAAAATACTCATATCCTTATCCTGCTGAAAAACTAGGAGGTCTGTTACTGAGTTTAATACAATCATCGGAGTCTAAAAATTAATATAAAAAGGAAGCGTGGGATTCTTATGCTTGCTCTGAACTCTTTATGGAAGGTGAAAGGGTGATGTTTAGCAAAAGACCTAAAAGACAGTAAAGTACATGCACTGCCAAAAAGAACCTCATAAGCATCCTCCTGCAAATTCTATACATATCCAAAAGACAGTTCCTAATATGGGATATTTCTTAGTCTTCCCTTATGGTGCAGTCCTGCTCCCTTGGAATTACTTCTGTTTCTTGCAAATTCTTTGCGTGCTCTAGATCTTGCAGTGCTGTTGGGAATGTCTCACTGTAGACTCCCACTGGACATAGGAGTGGACAGTCCCATGAGTAGTATTGGAGTCTCCCTAGTCCCTAAAACAGATTTTGCTTGCTAATGGGAAGGATTACAGGAAGCAAAGCTTTTCTTAAGTTAAAAATTCCGGACAGGTCTTTTCAGAAAACTTCACACTAGTTCACATTGGATTTTTCATCAGCAAATTTAACATTGACACAAACGTGATAAATAGAGCCGGTCAGACTGGAAAAAATACTGTTTCACTGAAGCTGAAACATTCTGACACATCAGTTTTGATAAAGTTTTTGTCAGAAGGAAGCAGAAAAGAAAAGATTAATCATTGAATTCTTAAGCGCGGGTGCAATAACCTGGTTTGAGGAGTCCTATAGAGATCTAGCATTGTGTTCCCTTTATGACTGATTAACAGTCACTGAAATGAGAACATCTGCACAATAGGAAATGAACTACTGCATCAGAATCCTCTATACATTATTGTGAGTAGAAAACTATGCCCCAGGAAGTCTCCTTTGACAAAGGCTTTCTTCATACTTCTTTTTTTTTTAGCATTATTGTTTTTTATTAACTTTGTATGAAACCTGACACATTGGCCCTCCATCCCATCTGAAGTCCCGAAACACTTATATGTGTGAACAGTTAATAATAGCACTTCACCCATAAGCTCAGTTTAGTTCTCAGTTATTTGTGAAACTATGGTAAACATCTCTAGCACACCAGCTGAGCAACTGAACCACTGGCTGGCTTCATCCATTTTCCTCAAGGTTCAAAAGGGTGCAGTTTCTTCTGAAAATCAGAAATTGCCAACGCCGTTTGCAAACCACAGCCTTTTTAAAAAAACAAATTATATATATATGTCTGTATATATATATCTATCTTTCAGCATAAAAATCACCAAAAAGAAGTGAGAACTTAAAGCTCATGCTGTTTCTTAAAAGATGTTACTAGAATTGTGACTCACACCATCTTCTTTGAGCTGACTAAAAATCAGGCATCTTGTCATTGCTCTAGACTTCTCTAATGTCAATGAAAGAATTTTGTTACATACAAAAATTGATTTTACCCATTCTAAGACAATGATGATACACCCACTCTTTTTTATTCACCATACTTATCTCTGTTCCTGTTACCTGTATTGGAAACCTAAACAATTAAGGTAAACTAGATAATGAACTTTTATACACCTGAAAATCAGTAAGAGGAGCTCTATTGTCTCATTCAGATTGTATTGCCTAATTTTAAAGGAAATTTTCTTCATGGGATGTTAATCTAATTTCTAGTTGTGTATCACTACCTTGCTCACTGGAAATGTATCTACATGAACACAGCAGCTCAAATCATGACTGCTTCTGAATCAAAGTTTCTGATAATTCCTATTTACTACGCTTTGCTTCACCCTAGGGATAGCTTTAAGCCAAAAAGTGTTTGAGGAGTGCTTTTAATGCCACTTAATGGAACCAGTCTAGAACTCATTTGAAGCTTGAAAAAATAAAATCAAAGAAAGCATTTGAAATGTGTATAACATGCATGTCAGATTTTTCACTCTCTACTAGGCAGCTACAAAGTGGACATCAGTTTCTCAGCATCAAGATTTGTGCTACAAATCTACTTCTGCTTGTCCAAACTGTTTTCTACTGTAGTCATAATCAGAGACTTGCAGGACACAAAAGTTCCTCTCATTTCCAGATCATGTTTGTGCCCTGCTTCCTTGTACTTATACAGAAGAAATCTTAGCATATGTTAAAAGGATGTTATAATGTGGTCTGGGCTTGTCACAGAGTATGTGAAGTATCCCCTGATCAACGAAAAACTCAGCTGATGTTGTAGCACACATCTACTATTCAGTTTGGATACGGACATAGTCATTTGCGGGCTCACTTTTTCACACCATCACTTCTGCAAATAAGTGATATAAAACATACAGTACAAAACAATGTGTTTGACTTACAGAAGCAAAAATAGATGGATTCATATGAAGTACTCAGTTGATATGAAAAGGGATTTCCATGGAGTTGTTCGCAGAAAACCAAATGCATGCAAATCGTGAACCTCACTTCAATGTACGGTCATGCCCATAGCATTTATTTCCCACTTGCCTCATTCTAGAACACAGTGTAGCATTTTCAGTTTCTGGTACACTTTGATGCTCTTGCTCACAGAGTATCTAATTCAGTGAGATGATGAGCACCGCCTGACAGAGCAGTCACAGCAACTACTGATTCCTCTAAGAAGAGCTGTGGCTCAGCTACTTGTCAGAGAAAGCTCACACACTGTACAGCCCAGGTGCACACTGCCAAGTTTCAACAGGAGTGGCAGAGACTTGCTGTGTAACTTTCTAATGTCCCCGCTTGCCTCACACTGAGAGGAAACTGCATACAAAGTTAACTCAGGCTAAACACGAGTATTAGAAGTGATATTGCTAAATTACCTTCCAAAACTAGTCATGTCTCTAAGCCTAGTCTCAGGTCATGGCACCAAAAATTAGTATTTCTTGCATTATAGCTTCTAATCTATATACTTTTGCCAATAACCATTATTCCAATCATAATTGAGGTCCACCCATTTTTAAATTGGAGTGGGAAAACAAGGCAGCTTCTCTGTACTTTACTGAATACGATGAGGAGAACTTGAACTTTTAAAATCTGAACTGTTAAAAAAATGTTTATGTTTAAAACATGTACAAATTGCCCCTTTTCCCATCAATCAAACACAACACAGTAGACTGTGTGTGTGAATGATACAATGAAATTATTAAGCAGCTCTGATTCACTTTTTTAATCAAGGAAAAAAATAAGTAAACCAGAACTGCTTTGAGGTATTCTACCTCATCTGTTATATTACAGGTTAAACGTTTATTACATTTACAAATGATTTACTGCAGAATTTTTCCCTAAGGTGTTTGCAAATTTGATGTCACTATGAAAGATTAATGTGTGTTTAAGCAAACTGGAGTAGCCTAATTTAATTACTTAGGACAATTCTTAAATAATGCTTTACTGACTGCTCAGCAATTAGATGCATTGCCTTAAGAAAGATAAACTAACATGTGGCTTTGTGGATCTCATTTGACAAGACAACATTTATTTTCATTCCCTTGTCATTTGCTTTTAAAAGCTTCAGGTGTACAGCATAGTTAGTTTGAGCAAGATTTGGGGGGGGGGAGTGAGGGGTGAAACACAGGTGTATATCTGATGTGAGGAATTACTGAAATGAGAGCACAGAATATTGAGACTCTGTGGGGGCTGGCAGAAATGGTAGTTAATTGATTTGCACGTGGCCAGACACTGAAATCCCATCAGGGCACTGGGACTGTAAGCATCAGGAGCAACCTGGGTGGGTGATGGCAGGGCCCATCAGCCAGGGCACATCCCACCGCCCCAGCCAGGAGCAGGCGGCCAGAGGCATCAGCCCCCCGGCATCGGGCACCTCCCTGGAGATGGAGATGGGGATGCGTCAAGTCCAAGCACGTAGGACAGCCCAGCTTGGGGGGCCTGTGGCTGGGCAGGGCAGGGCTCTGGAGAGCTGGAGACTGGCCCTGCTGTGGCATTGCTGGGTCAGAGGCTGATGGCCCCGGGGGGGCGACATGAGGTGCTGGGCCCTGGGCATGGTGAGGGGGGAGCTGCATGCACTCGGCAGTGACAGTCAGGGCTGGTAGTACCCTCAAGACCAAGACACAGAATTCATAGACAAACTTTAATAATATGGTGAAAAGCCTACTGATCTTATTATGATGACAGCTAAAACTAGTCATCAATATCTTTCAACTTAGTTCTAATATGGAAGAAAATTGTAGCTGTGTCTGTAAGCACTTTGTATAAACACCAAAACCACTGGTACTGTTTTGTTATTCTGCCAAACAAAGGCTCCTGTGGTACACAAACTCAGTTCCTGATGCTGACTATATTCCTTTTGAATTGTCCCAGCTATTGTGGCTGCAGGGACTGAGCTAAATATATTCCAGTAGTATTGTCTTGGGCAATCACCCTCTGCTTACTTGCTTGCTTACTAACTTATAGAAAAATCCTTGGATACTGTGGCCAGCTATATATGTGGGCAGCCTATACATTGCGCCTGCCTCGTTTGCTACATAAGACCATCTTCATTACTCCTGTAAGCATTTCAGATGCAAAAAGTGAATTTTTTCTCATCTAACTTCCCACACGTACAATGTAGATGTAAGTGGTCAGCCTAGCTGCCCCTTTATAGACAGCAGAAAGATGTGTTGAGAGGATTCATTAAACTATTCTGATCATTAAACGGTCTGGTTTTGGCAAAAATCTGCACCATAAAAAAGACTAAATAAAAATTTCATTAAAATAACATTTTTCCACTGCAGATGACATTTTGCTGCATTTTGCTTAAGATCCTGAATTACTGCTTTATCGCCTACTCAAAAAGCACAAATTGTTGGATATATTCATCCATCAATGACTGTACATTAATACAATGCTGTTACTAGTTTTCTCTGTATGCATAGTTTCAACATACTTTCCAATAAAAAACAAAATCAAGCTCAATTTAGTATTTCCACTAGATTTTTTTTGCCACATCTATTTATTCATATCTGGAAATTTTACTACTTTTATGTTCAAACATTTTTCAAGTGCTATGTAGAGAACTTTCTATTCCATCTGAACCCAATTATTGATTTCAGTTGCACATTATTGATTTCAGTTGCAATTATTGATTTCACTTGTATTATTGATTTCAGTTGCACAAAACCTTGCCTATTGTTTATTCAGAAGGTACTTTTTTCTTCAACAGGACATTATATGCAATCCAGAGAAGGTGCAGCATTCTGTTTTGATTTAATGAAAAGTTGAGCAGTTTGTCAAATCCATATAGTGCAGGCAACCTAAAGCCCTAACAGTATTAAAATACAAAGAATACCAAAGTGACCACGAATGGAATCATTTCCCAAGGCATCTGATATATTTGTCAGGCAAAAAAAAGGTTAAGAGGATCAGACGGTGATGTTAGCCGATTATTACTATCTTCTGGGACACAAAAACAACTGGAGAACAGTTACATTACAGTATTAACTGTTTTGATCTTTTTTTAAAAAAAAGCATACGGTTAAATCATCTAATTCACATGCACGTGAAAATCTGATCTGTGCATTCAGATTTCTTTACTGGTTCCTTCTCCATTTCTATACCTAATTTATTGAATTCCTCTATTATGAAAATTTTAATATACTCAGTGTATCAAAGCTCAGTCTCATCAGCAACTCTTTCAAGTATTCACCACCTAGAAAGATACAGCTGTACTCCACTGTTCTGACATATGCCAAAAAGTCCAGGTGAGCAAGAGAAGTAGTGATGAATTGTTTATAGAAGATATCAAGTGAAACATGCGGGGAGGTCATTTAATTTGCAAGAACTCACAATATACCCAATTTTATCTATTTATTTTCAAGATACTCATCAGAACTCCCTTCTTTGGCAAACCCTTCTACTTCAGCCAAATTGTAGAGAGAGTGCTGTGAGAAGAAAAGAAGCACTATCAGTACTTCTGCCAGATATATCTTCCTTCAGCTTTCGATCTACTAATTCAAGGGGAATATACCAATGTACTTCCAGAGCAGTGCTGACTGCTGTAACTCCTAAAGCAAAACTAATATTCTGTGTCACTTTGTAAAGGTAAGGAAGGAGGGATTACCAAAACTACAGGAAAAATGCTTTGTGGTATGAATACAAAAATGACGTTAACTTAGGGCTGGGCAATTTAAAAAAAAAAAACAAAATCTGGAGGATTTCCTTTAAAAATTTTATCCGGACTTTTTTGGTCTAGAAATACTGATGAAATAGTAAAAGATCCAATACCTCCTGTAAGCTTTCCAATGTATTTCTCTAAAAAATCTATCTTTTATCTCTGCCTTCTCTAGTAAAAAGAAAAGACAAAAATTTCTCTGTTTGATTTTCTTCCTCAACAGAAGTGTGGGGTTTGTAATAAAAGGGCAATGGATAATTCTCACTGTTCCACAAGCATTTACAGGAATATTAACACTGAAGATGCATGCTTACACCATGAATCAGCAATTTCTTTAAAAACACTATGGAGCTGCTTTTCATTCAAACAGTAGATATTTTGGTGTATTAACTGCTCCAGCCTGGGTCACTGTTTTATGCTGACAGTACTTGTTTTCAGTTAGGATCAGTGAGACAAGCTCAGTCCCAAAGAGCTAAGAGTCAGAACAGTCGTATCTAATAAAAATACAGGAACTGGGTACATGGAGCAGCAGTGCACCCCTCATCGATGCTGCAAGACTCAGTTTAGAGGGCAACGATGGTAAGTGCAGAGAAGAAACAGAAGACTGACTTGAGATTAACCAGCATTTTTTTGGCAAGGGACAGATGAGCGAGAAACACCTTGCAACTTTTGATGATTCAAAATTGTCAGAGCAATGAAACAGATGTCAGTCAGTCCTAAAAAATGTGGAAATTTTGTAGAGTGTTTTAGCACACTATGTTAGTTGCAGGGAACAAAAGGATATTCAAAGGGACTGAAGTTTTGGCAGAGCTGTACTTGCTATGTGGTTCTGAGTTGCTGGGTAGTTGGCACAAATTCTTAGGAAAATACATTGGAGATCTTGACTTTGGCAGAAAATCATATCTATTTATTCTGCTTCAAGAGGTTAAGAAACAGATTATGATATGGTTCAGAAACAGCCACTAATGGGGGTTGGAGTGATGTAGACTAGAACACAGAGTTTGTACCCATATGCTCCCGTACCCCAAGGGTGTATGAAAAACACTTCAAAAATTAACCAGTCTATACATTGTTTTTTAAGGATGTGTATTTCTCGGCAGTCTTCCTGTCTTAAAATAAATGCTATTTCGCATTAGTGTGCTGAGAATAAAAATGCAGGTGCTGCACAGTACTCAACATTGTTAATATCAAACATAGTGGTTTGAAAGAAAACTGCAGACTTAAACCATGATTGTATGGAACGGGAAGATGAGTTAGCTTGAGTTCTGAGCAGGTTATTTCCAAACCATGAAACACTTCTACCCTAAGAACAAAGAATAATACTTGCTCTCTATCACCACCTTTAGTGGTCCACTTGCCCAGAAGCGTATTTCATCAGTGCAGTATTCTGTCAGGAGTTTGAAATCTGTAAACTTGGCTCTGCTATTTAAGTTTCTAATCAATAGTCAGTCTTGACTGTGGGAAGTATGCACTTAATTGGAAAGTCTGATTGGAGCTTGTGATACTTTATTCAGAAAAATGCTTTATTTAGAAAAAAATCCTGCCTCCACCTTGTGAGAGCTTTACAAAAGTCATTTTTGGTTACATAGCACTTGAATGTCAGGAAATCCAATATTGGGTTTTACTGCCTAATTTTTTGCAGTATCTTCCCTCCACCTCTTTGTCTTTGTTCTTGTTGTTAACAAGGTTTAAGTTGGCTATATCTAGCAATACCTTGAGGTAGGAGCAGGCCACATTCTTTATCAGGAAAGTTTATAGAAGTAGTTTTCCAAGTATATGTTGTAAAAAGTACGAACAAAAAATGTTACGACATTTTGGAGGAATACATTCTTAGTGAGCACTTTACGTAAGAGAAATACTTGTATCGTGATAACTGTAACCATTACTGGCCCAGACAGAAACAGGTATGCGCAAAGCTAACACTACTTACCGTGAGACTCCGCATCTTCAGCGTAAGTTTTATTATGTAGTATCTCGATCCAGCTGATTTTCAAACTCACTGGAGATTAAAAATTCCCTGTTTATATTTATATTCAGGAGGCTACGGAGGGGACAGGCTCAAAAAGAAGACCTGTACCTGTCGTCATCCATTCCAGAGGCCTGCAGACCTGCGGGGCTCAGCTGATCCGTAGGTCCCGGATCGAAGAAAATGTCTGTTTTAAACAGCCAGTGGAAGTCAGTATCTAGTAAATGCCTCTGTGAAACCTTGCGGCTGAGATCTAATCCAATCTATGAATTGAATAGAGAACAGAAAATAGATTTGAAACCGTGTTGGGTGCGGGTGCCCCGGTGCCGGCGGCGGGTGCTGCGGGGCGGCCCCTGTGTTGCCGGGCCGGGGCTGCCCCGTGCCGGACACAGCCGGTTCCAGCCGGCTCCAACGGCCCCAGCGCAGGGCACAGCTGAGCCCCTCAGCCACGGGCGGGCGCCGCGGGGAAAGCCTGGCTCAGAAAGGGCAAAACGCTGCCCGGCAGCCAGGGCTGAGGGAAACCGGGTGAGAAACAGCCCTGCGAGCCCCGAGGGGAGAGCGGGAGGAGGGGAGGAGGGGCTCCGGGCGCCCCCGCGGAGATGCCCCCGCGGCCCCGGCAGAGACCCCGCTGGGGCGGGGGTTTCCCGGCAGCCCCTGGGAAGGGCCCGGCCTGGAGCGGGGAAACGCGTGAGGAGGCAGGAGCGGCAGAGAGGGGCTGCCGTGGGCTGACCGCAGACCGACCGCAGACCCACGTTCTCCTGTGCTGCTTGGGAGAGAGGAGGTAGAGGAGTCAGGGATCAAGGAATGAAGTTGAGCCGTGGAAAAGGGGGACTAGGGGGAAGGTGTTTTAGTTTCTGTCTTTGTTTCTCACCATCCAGCTCAATTTTAAGTGGTAATAACTTCATGTTTCCCCAAGCCATGTTTGTTTTGTCGGTAATGGTAGCAGATAAGTGATCTTATCTCAATCCATGACCTTTTCATCTTAGTTTCTCTCTCTGTCCTTCGAGGCGGGGTAGTGAGAGTGGCTGGTGGGGTGTGTGGCAGCTGGCCAAGGCCAACCTACCACAGAAACTAAATCAAAATAGCCAAATTGAAATCAAATGACAGTATTTCCTTAAACTCTTTACTAGGTTCAAAATCTCGTGTGTAAAATCTAGCCAATAGCATGCTTTCTATTAAAAGAGGCTTTATCCTTGTGTTCTGTAAAACTCTGGACTATCCTCTCTCTAGCATTAAGCGCTATTTCAGATTGGATTCACAAATGCTTAGCATCGGTTTTGTGGGTAGTGATAACTATAACCAAGTAATCCAGTATTGACTCATAAGCATCGGACTTGCCAGTATTTGATGGAAATCTTCAAATTCTGCACTAGTAATCACAATATGTCAGGTGTGAGAGAGGAAACAGTTAGCTGAAACCTTTCTTTCAAAAGGCATAGCAAAGCAGGAGCCTGACATGCTGTGCTGGAAGTACATTAAACCCTTTAGTGCACATTTAAAGAAATTTTTTGAACAGAATTATAGTTACTTTTATCTATTGTACAAGCATTAACAATTGTATTTCTACTATGCATTGGGTGGCACTACCAGGAGCAGTGCAAAGCGGCTTTTATCTCAGCAGTTTCTTAAATTATCTCGTGTAATTTCTATGGTCTGGTTTGTTCTGCTGATTCAAAGCAGCATCAGGCACCCAGGTTTTACACAGGTCCAACAGAAGGTTCTAAGAGAAGGCTCAGTATTGTTAGCAGCTGCAGTGAAGCCCACGCAGCAGTTCATTAATTTAAGTTGAGGTATAGCCTGGGGTTTCACAGGCATGCTTTGTTAGTTTAATGAACTGGGGTAAATATCTTAAATATCCTGGTGGGGCTTGGTATTCTCTTATTTCAGGTTTGCACATATTTCTGAGGTAGTCTGATAGGCTGAAGCCAATGCAAACAGTCAAACTTCTAGGGACAAGCCCTTACTTTCAAAAAAATCCCTCTGATTAAGTCCAGTAAAAGCATCTCATTACAAATGGTGTACCTGGTGAAGATGGTCCTGGTGTGGTGTAATTCTGTTTTGCATGTTAAAGTGCCATTTATGTGAGTACTTTCAAAAGGTGATTGTTAGATCACTAATAGGTGGTGATTTCTCCTGGAGAGCTCTCAATTTGCTGTTATGTTCTCTGAAGTGAATTTTTACATGTCTCTCGTGTTATCTACAACCAGTGACTTTGCATCCTATTAGTTCTCCTGATATGCTTCTGACATGTTCCTTGTGCAGGTGATACACTGAGGAGCAGCCTTGCAAAATTCTAGTGAGGAGCAGTGTAGTGAAAGTATTTACCTGTGGTTACTTGCTGCAGTCCGATTGGCAAGTATCTTGAGCAAGTGTCTAATACATTGCATGAATTTAGAGCTAAGGCTGTCCTAGTAATGCAATCCTGGAGTATCGATGCTGTACTATTTCAAAATTACTGTTCTATTTTTTTTTCTTCTGGGCTAACATGCAGTTTGACTGATGTTTCTCTTTTCTACTCTATTGAGGAAACTCTTTTCACTGGTCATCTTTATCAGTCAATTCACTAAACTGACTCATATTCCACATATCAAGCATCATAGTTAACAGCAGTGTTCATATTCCTGGTATGATTTTCTGCTGATAGCTTGCTTTTACAATGTGTTGACAGGTTTTCTGTGTCTTCAGGAACATCTGGATATCTCTTTTTTTACCTCATGAGCTGTAAAATGTTATGTCACCAACTGAGATTAATTTATTATTTTCCCCCCAAAGTTTAAACAGTCAAAGGATTTCAGACTCACTGTTAGTTTCAGGTAGAAATTTAGATTTGTCATTGTCCCTACACTTAATGTAGTGTTTCCTCTGTCTGTCAGAACAGGTGGCCATTCTACTTTTCCCATCGCACTTACTAAGGTAGTGTTGCTTCAATGCCATGAGTAGGACTTGTTTATTCACACTAAAGCACCAATTTCTGTATGAAAGTTCTTCTGGGATCAGATCTATCGGTTAGTGGTCTGTTTGTTACTTATGTAGCGAAAATGAAAGCTGTGTTGTTAAACTCGCCCCTTAAAGCATTTTTGAGGTTCTGGCACTGTAAGTCTTTTTCTCTGAAGGAGGAGAAGGTACAGCACGTCTCTAACTTGTAAATCATTGGTTTTAGTAGTTGTTGTTTTACCCTATCATTAAATTGTTTTCTGATATTGCTTTTCTTTGAGTCTTTCAGATGTGATCTGTTTAAATTCCTGTACTGTAAAAGCAGTTTCTTAATATCAGCAGTAACTGATTACCCTTCATCATTTGCCTCAGTGGGTTTCAGGTTTCTCTCTTTTTTTTTTTTTTTTTCTTTTTTTATTTTGTGAACAGATTATTCCCCAGAAAAAAATATACCTCAAATGCCTTGAACAGCAAAACTGTACTTTTCCCTTCTACTTAAATAAGCTTGCCACTTATATCCTAATCTTTTGTCACTGTGTATATTAGAAAATGAGTGGCTTTGTAGGCTGCAGGTCATTTATCTAGCTCAGGTCCTGCAAAGTTTCAGCCCCATTAGCTGCTTCTGCCTATTCAAGGTTTCTCAGATTTGCACATTGATTTCAAAGTGCATGAAGTCATCTTTCCTTTTTCAAATTCTGACCCCATAGTTTGAGTGCACTTAGGCTGCTAAAAGAACTGAATATCCTGTTATTAATGATTTTAAAACACATTCTCAGCAGCTCAACTGCAAGAGCAAGAAGAATTCTTGAGTCACTTTTTTTTTTTTATCTTGAAAAAGAAGGGGCCATAATAAAACAGTCAAAAAAGGTGAGGTAGGTGCTGTAGAGTTTTACAGACAAAACAGCATACCTATATAAGACACATGATGTATTTAATATTTTGCTAATCAGCTTGGGCCAATTCTTCAACTGATATTGGTCACCATTACACTGCTGAAGTCCATTTACAATGTCAACAAACATCAGCTGCAATTCTAGACCCTTTATAAGGTAATATAGGTGGGGTTTTTTTGGCTAAAAAAGACCTTTTTAAATAATATTTTTGACTATTTTAAAGACTATTTTTGATTTAAACAATATTATATGGCCAAATCTGAAACTCTAATGGCTCTAATTCGGTTATTACTTTCTTTGTTACCACATATAAACACATTTGTATTTAAAGTTCACATTAGTTTGGACTATAAAAACAAGAATAATAGAACATTCTCACAAAACGTAGTGTGGATTAAGTCTTTTGCTCAATCAGAAGAAATTCTGAAAACTAGCCACAACTTATTTTTTTTTTCTACAGGATATATTAATTAGAATATTCACAGTTTCTTATTGAGTTGGGTATTACTTTGTCTATTCCAGTGTAATACAGAATTATTTTACATAGTTTTATTTATTATTTCCTTATTTCAATCAAATAATGAAACGCTAAAATACACATAAGGAAATATCCAATATACACATTTTTTATGGTATTAAAAGTCCCACATATATCATCTGCTCTAAGAGTTTCAGTCATATACAAAGGAAACCAAGTTAGAATTTTAGGGTTAGAATTTGTTTACGGTCAACTCCCTCTTATTCCATCTGTATCTACAATGAAGGGATACTGATATCTTTTCCAGGAGGAGGCGTTCCAGGGCAAATCCTCCCTGACATCCTTTACTGTTATAGAGGGAAGACTCAGACCTACTTTAAATACAATACATTCTATGCATTGTTTTTACATGACTATGCATTCTAACTAGGTCCCGGGGAGATATTTGGTCCTTGAGGCATGTCAATAGAGGCTGTAGGCTAAAAGTGAACACAATTAAGTATCATTATAATGGTTGTTTTTTTAATGAGGTCACTATTTCATTTCACTGCTTTTGTTATTTTATTTCAGATTTTGTATTTCTCTATTGAATTGTTCTGTAAATAAAACCATATATTATACAGAACCCTTTGAATTGCAGCTAGACTTGAATCTAACGACTAGATAGAAACCCGATTCTTTCTTCTTTTCTCTCAGTTCCTATATTCCTCTGCTTCCTCGCATCAAAGGAGTGCCTCTAGTTTGGATGTGGTCAAAGTCTAATAAGAATCAGACACAGGAGAAATCCAGGATGGCAACCTACGATTAGTCTATGTACTTAGTAGTGCCTGACTGCAAGTTGTCTTTCTGGACATCTTTACTCTTTCCCCAAAACTACTAACATGAAAAGTTCTTCAGAGTGTTCAGTTTAGCTTTTGATTACTCAATGTATCAGATGTTCTTCCTCCCCAGAAACAGCCTGTTATCCCTTTCACTTTATCTCACTCACAGCACACTAAAAAACCCCTCAGGTAAAGCCTCAAACTAGTTTTCTGAACAGCACCGAGTTCTAATATAGCTCTTACCTGGCCAGCACTCTTTTTTCAGCCAGTCATTCTTTGACTGACAAGCTCCTATATTTCCTTTCTAAGCATCCAGGAACAGCTAACTGAGGGACTCTCCTCCTGGCTCCTTCTCTGCGCCTAAACTAAAGATCTGATTCTTCATGCTGAATAGATCCTCATACTTTGCACTGTCCATTATCTTTTGATTGACTCGCAGCTCTGCCAGCCACTCTCTCCATTCATTTTTTCAGAACTTAACTTCAGCTTGTATCAAACTCTTCTTCATTAATGACTGTCATTGTCTCACCGCAGATAGCTTCTCAAAGCTCTTGACTTCTCAGACTAGATCACATGTACATGTCTCAAATGAATTTCATACCCATTTGAGATCTTGCCAAGAGGATACGGCACATTTCTGTGGCCATGAGTCATTATTTCAAATGCAAACAGTCATTTGCTTTACTATAGCCTTTAATTAGTATGCAATTAACCTGGATCTGTCATCACTACATAGCTATTATTATTAATTATTCTATGCTAGCCAGGGCAGCTGGGGTTCTCTTATGTTTCCTCAAATAGCACTAACAGTATATTTCTGAGTACTTCAAAAAGCCAGACTGTGCCCAGATTGTTAATGTTCTGTGACCTTTGGGGAAGCCTAATTAGAATAGTTGGAGAATTTCAACTGGAAAGAAAGAGGGTAGCAATTTATAATTAAGCATAAACATTTGGCTCCTGGAAGAATTTAAAGGAAATTACAGACTTCCTTGGCAGTTTACCGTGCATTTAAAGAAAATGTTCCGTACGTTGAAGAGAAACCTGTTAGAAAATTAATATGTAATGAAGAAAATGGGAATCACAACCGTGAAAAGGCGTCCTAACATCAGACTCTGTGTTGTACCAGTGATCACCCGTTCTTTGCCCCTTTTCACATTAAGTACTTTGATTTCAGAGGCAAAGTGTTCAGAAGCAAGAGGGAACCAAAAATGCTTTCGTTCCCTCTAGAATCTATATCTTGTCTGCAGGAAGGAGGAGTTAGGAAAGTTGTTGTATGGTTCCTTATTTAAATGATCTCAGTAAGATCTAAGCAGGATATAATTACACAGAATACCAAATCTTTATCTAGATCCAAATGTAGACCTTTAGTCTGAAATTATCATTATGGAAAGTGCAAACACTATCTCTACTTCCCTAGATATGTTTAATAGGAAATAATGACTCATTGCCTATTCAGAATAATTTCCTTACACAGTATGTAATTACACAACCGGAAAATAGGAGAAATATGGAACTGAGAGACAAGAGAGTCAGGGGTGCAGGGGAAGGTTCTAGTGCTGTCCCTATCATTCTTATCTACAGGGAAGGATCCATAGCTCAGACCTTCGGCTTTGAGTTTAAGACCTTCTAGTCAGAAAAAGCAGGTTGAGACTGTGAGAATATGGCAACACTGTGAACGCAGCAGTGTGCGGTGATACCTTGACATAACTTTATCTGTTAGCTCCTGAGCTGAAAGCATTACAGCCATATTAGGCTCACGCCGTACTCACACTTGCTTTTCAGTCCTTCTCAGAGGCAGGTGCAATTAACCCAGCTTTAACCTCATTCCTTAGAGTCCTACCTCCGCACGGCACCACATTGTGGATTTGTGCCCACTCTCCGGTAGCCACCTCATCTATCCCTGACATAGCACTGCCTGAGTGAGGACACATGCTTAGCTGCCATTAGGTACCATTTCCTGCACACCATTCATTTTTTCGCTCATTGGTCATGTCAGTTAACAGTCTGCAGAGGTCCCATCATTAGTATTGTTTCTTTTCTTTTGTGTAGTCTGCAGCATAGGGCTAAGAAAAATGAAAGAAGAAAATCAGTGCAAGTTCAGCAAGGTAACAGTGTCTCCCTTCCCCACGCTTCGAAGCACATGTTCATCCAGGCTCTTTTCCTAGATTAAGAGAGTAAGTGAAAAAAGCAAGTTTTCCAAGTGAAATAGGACTGGACTGGTTTTAGACCAAACATCTCAGTGCATCAATGTATAACGATACTCAAGTTTTAATGAAACAAAAACCATGAGAAGCAGTGACTAAGCTTCAAAACAACTATTACCACCATAGCAGCATTGATGCCATGCAGATGGGATACGTATCTAACCTCTTAATTACACCTAGAAGCAATTGTTTAGACATTCACGTGTTTTATTAAAAAATTCCAGGGACTGTATTAGCTTGTTGTATTATCATTTTTAGCTTGAAGATGTAGACTTCTTTTTTTTTTTTTTAATAAATAGCAGGAAATGAAGCAAGAGTCAGAAAATACACTAGGGTAATGTTCTGTACTGAAGTTGGGTGTTCCTGGAAAGCAGTCTCAATTCATACAACTCTGTTGGCTGAGGAGACGGGTAGCTTAAGATGAGCCTCTGGACTCCACACAGTGCTGTGAGCATGTGTTCCATTTTACCATTTTTATCAACATGAGGACATAGGAAAGGGAGAGAAGTAATAACATACAATTCATGCAGTGCCATCTTATACTATCAGAACTGCGTGCTAAGTAAATGCAAGTTAAAGCCGTAAGGTATCTTCATTTGAAAGCTCAGAAAACCAGGTATTTTGCATGGAAGAAATGTGCAAAAGACCTGACACATCATGATAACCTGGATGCATCACAGTCTCTTCTTTGTTCACATTGTTGTATTGGCCTGTTTTCTAAGGAATTGTTACCAGTGGCTGATACTTTTTTCTTTTTTTTTTCTGCATAAGTATGCTATAAGAAACATTTTTTTATTTTTTTTTTTCCTGAGCCCCTTCTTTTAATTTGTCTTAATATTTAATTAAAGCTTTCATTCAAATCATGGAAAAAGAATGAGGAAGGGGTTCAAGAATGTGCTTTTAAAGAGTCAGTCTTTTAGTGTGAATCTGTGGTAAAAAAAAAATATTTAAAAGTTCCACTAAAGTGTATTTTTTACTTCCAGAAATATCTTTCTTCCAGAATCTGTATAGCTTTTTCCAATTATATTCCAAGGTCATGTTCAGCCTTCGAGATCTGATTTCACATTTTTATGGACGTGTTTCTGATAGCAAATCCCTGAAGAAAAGCACTGGCATTGCATGTCAGTGTTGAAATTAGAGGATGGTGCGTTATTTTGCTCTTGTGGTTTCTGATAAACCTATCAACAAAGCATTTATCTCCATCTAAACCTCTAGAGCGTTGTAGTCTCCTCAGAGACAGAATCATAGCCCAGGAGATTCACTTTTTGCAGAAAAAGATAATAAATAACAAACACAAAACAGTAATTCAGCTTTGGCTTTGTGTGATCTTAGGAAGAAGCCTTTCAAATCTGTTTACCTGCTAAGTCACTGCTTTTGCTTCTCTGAAAGGGAATTTCCTTTCTGATTTGTCTGATGGCCTAATGTCCATTAATGACTCAATGGTCAGAAACCACATCATTGTCCTTTCATCAAAAACGCTGAAAAGAGTGTGGGAGAGGAGACATCCAGAAAAAAATGCACTTTCATGTACAAAATCATTTGCTTGTTCTGGAGCACAAAATGTGCTCTTACCTATAGAGATAGCCAGAGGTTCACTTTCAAAAAGCCCAATAAGGCAAGAGCTGCCTCTTGGGATGTATTTCTCATTTTGATTTTACCAGCTCTCCCCTTAAGTGTTCCTAGCAGTGTAGTTCCATGCAAAATTTGCTCTCGAGTCCATAAAACAGGAATGCTTTTACCTTAAATTTTACTGATCTTCAACCCATTCCACCTCTGTCCCTTTTAGAGCATGGATTACAGACCCAGGAATCATTTCCTAATCTCTTTTCTTCCTTCACAGCATCTTTTTTGACAAATAGCTGTGGAAGGGCATAGTAGGTGGCTCTCACTGAGTCACTCCACATTAGAAAGGAAGTTTCTGTGGTCTGCTGCGCCATAGCTGTACTGCTGCTCCTTGGAAAATGATTCACTTTCTTAGAATTCCTGTCTTTGAAAAAGTTGATTATACTTATTTATTTATTTGTTGAAGAGATGCTTTATTTTTAGATGTGAAGTCAGAATGTTGGCTAACAGCACCTAACTACACAGGCATACAAGAGCTGGTATAAATCTTGAGTAACTGTACATACTTAGTCATTCATTGCTGTGTTTATCATTTATTTCTAATTCTAATGAAGCTTCTACTCTAACCACAACATGGAAAGGATCAAATTCTCAGCCTGATACTGATAACAATCACGTGTTGGGAAAATTTCCTTTGAAGCCTAACCGAAGTACAACTCCATTGCTGACCTTGTACCTAAAATTTAAAGCCATCTACAAAAACTCTAATTTGAAGAGACTATTAGGCAATGATTTATGAGCCACAGAATCAGTAGTATCATAAAAGTTACAGAAAAAATGGGGGAAATGAAATTATATTTTCTAATTCTGGTTTAGGCTTTAATAAAGTAGTTTATATATCTCTATTTCCCTCACCGGCTATTATATTTCTAGTTCAACTCTTTATGATTTAGCTATGTGAGGATAATGCACTTTTCTTGATTCAAGCCACTAAAATATTAGCAACACAGTTGGAAATACTCTTCCATAAATATGCATATAGTCGCTTCCTTACATATGTTAGAATAACATCCACGAAAATTGTACCGAGATTCTGATGTTCTGTTAATTGGAGCCAGAAATGCTATCAAAATTTATTTAAAGTATATTTGATTGACAAGTAATATATTCTAAATGACTGCTGATATTTTTGACAGACACAGCTAATTACTACTAATTAGTTCAGAATTAATTATAAAATGACATGTTTGTATTGATTAGTATGCATCAAAGTGTAAATGGTCATTCTGAGGGCTTAATTTATAGTTCCACAAAAAGGAAAACATACAGGCAAACACACACAGGCAAATCTGGTCTTGAAAAAGAAAAATCCATGAACAGAAGTATTTCTGCATCTAATGATACACTCCACGTTGCTTGTTGAAATAGGGCAGTATTTGCAACATACTAGAAGCAAGTAAAACAGGAGTAGTTGCAGTTCTTTTGCTATAAGACTGAGCAGTTTTGTTGGCTCTACTTGAATTAGCCTTTATAATTAAGATTCCGTGTTTACTTTGAGAAATCAGTAACAAAATTCCTTAAGATTCTTTTGAAAAAAATCTCAGTTTATTGTGGTACAATTTTTTTCCTTTTTTGTTTTTTTTTTTTTTTTAAACCAATGCAAAACTTTCCTTTAGACTAGTGCAAAGCTTTCAGTGATGATAAAATAAATGAGCATCTGAGTGTATGTAACTGCATATACTTAGATAAATTAAAAAGATATATGAGGCAGTGTTTTCATCTAGATTGGACAACTAGAATACGTGAGAAAAAAAAAAAATCATCCCTTTATCCTCCTATGTTGTTTTGTTTCTGTTTGCACAAGAGGTCATGCCAAGGATTGAGCTAAAACCCAGCATGCTTCCTGTCTGTGATCTTCATGTCCCATTTCAAGGTACAGGACTGTGTGATACACCCACCATGCTGTAAAAATTGTTCAATTTTCAGTTGCCTTTGAGTATTACTGGCCTTGCAGCAGACGGCTGAGGAAAAGCCTTGCAACCAGCATATCTGACCATGGCTGCGTACAAAGAATGGAATAAATCTTCATCAATTACAAGTAACTGTGTATTTGATTTTGCATTTTTGCCCCTCGAAGCATATTCTCGTGCTCATCTCAAGCCTCTAAATGAACATAGACTAATATTCATGCAGCACATTCTTGAACCCAGTTCAATCTGCCCAGAAGGCTGGGTTTGGTCTGCATTTAGAACATTAGAAATGCATCCTTTGACTTAGTGGCCTATTATGAAATTGCAGCACAGAATGCCATTTGACACATCACAGTGACATGCAATTTCTTTCAAAAGGTAAGAAAGTCTGACTGAGAACCCTTTTGCTGGCAGTTGGGAATTTGATCAATTTAAAACAAAATGGTATTTTTCCTATAGGGGTTGGGGTTTTTTGAGCTGCTTGCTAAAAATTAATTCCTCTCAGAGAATGAAATCGTTTAAAAGAAAAAAAAATACTAGAAAAAAAAAATCTATTCCCTGCAAGTTTCTTGGCTAAAGGCAAGGGTTCTTGGACAAAGTTCTCTACCTTTGTTATTCAGAAGAGAAAATTCAATGATCCAACGTAGTCATGAGTTTGCACTGAGAAGAAGGTGCTGCTTATTAGCAAAAGCACATTGTATAGTGTGATCACACAGTTATGTGTCTTTACAGAGGCTTTGTTCAGCCTTCTTCTAATGAGTGTCTCTAGCCTTAAAATATACCCTTCTCTGGAGCGCTCTGTAGAGTCCTATCAGTTGCATTGCAGCTACAATATACAGGTGTATTTGATCTGGGTTTTCTTATAACCCGAAGAATTATAAAAGAGTACCATGCTGGCTTTCTTTTCAACTAGGCACATCTGGCTGTTATTCATTAAAGAAAAACATCTTTCTTTCTAAGCAGATAGGATACATTATGGAAAAAAAAAAGTAAAACACCTCTTCTTATTCTTTTGTATGCTTTACGAACATTTTTTTTTCTAGCTACAAGCAGTTTATGTGGTTGAATGAATAGTGCCTAATCATCACTGACATTTAACACCTTATTTTGGCATGAGTTAATGCCCAAGTTCATCACGTACGAAAACCATGCCAGTGACACAGCAAGGAGGTAGGCAATAGATCTTCACCTTACCTCTATATGAGATGCTCAGAAAGCACAGCATAGGTATGTCCTGGGATTTAGGTTTTTTCACTAGATTTAACTACATTTGAAAGAATTAGTAAACAATGAGGCAAACTAGCCTTTGATAAAAAGGATTAAAAGAAAAACAAACTTTTACAGTACCTAAAAGCCTGTGTATGACATTGTGTCTTATTTTTTACACCAGTTTTGTTTTTGAGGTTTCATTTGAGATACAAGGCTGAGCCTGGAGCAAATAAGTATACATGAATGAAACGGTACCTTTAATTCAAGTAAAAATACGTTCTTTCTGCGTTTCAGCCACTGCAGTGCCAGCCAGAAAGTGAAAGTGATAGGAAAATGACTTGAAACAAAAATCATGTTGACTGCTCTATTTCCATGGAACATGGCAACTTCTTACCTTTCTGCATTAGCAGTCAAAACCAATTTAATTTGGGAATCATTTTCTAAAATGTAAGGTTATGTTACAGAACAGCTTATTCCATGTGCACGAAGAGTTTTCATCATCTTCCAAAAAAAGGGAATAATCAAGCATGTAAGGTTAACATCTCCTTGGAGTACTTTTATTTCTCAAGCTCTTTATTCCTATGCAAGCTTTTATTTTTTGTGCGTATATTTCTCTCTCCTGCTGTAAACATTGCCCCACAGTTGGATACACAAAATTAAATCATTTAATGGATTTGCGGTTCAGTTGATTGAGGTCCCTGGGTCTCTCTGCACTCCTGGCAGCCATCTTATTTGGTCTGTTACTGTCATTCACTGTCATTTCCACTTGGCTGGCGCCTGCGACAGGTCAGATTACTGGATGTGCTCAAAATATGATATGAAAGAGAGGACTGTGATTCCGATACTGATGGGTAGTGCTCTGCTTGCTAAAGCTATCTGAGGAGATCTTGGTAAATGCAGTTTCCTCAGGCTGTTTGGGGAATCAGTGGAAGATATGATGGTAAATAGAGGGGCCATCTGTCTACTTTTACTAATAAGGCTATGCTTTCTGAAATCTGTTTTCACTACATGGGTATTGTTAAAGCCAGGAGTTGGTTTCCTGACACAGGATTATTTTAATATAATTAGCATTTTTAAACCTAGACCAAGTTGTGCACCTGTTCATCTATCTGTTATACATTCACTTTTCTTCTGTTCCGTTTATCTAAACAATTTCAGATTTTGGGGTGTTAGGTTTAATTGTGCAGCCCTTCTCTAATTCCCCTCCCAGAACTGCCCAGTTTTCTCACACAATGGCTACATTATGTAGAGAAGATGCCAAGGTATTTTTTTCATAACAGCTTAAGAAAATAGCTCAAAATATTTAATATATGTGCTATTAAAGAGCTTGACAGCTTGTAGAAGATGTTGGAACATTTCAGGGCTAGCAGCTCCCTGATTCAGAAACACATACCACAGCAACTGCAGTCTCTGCATTGCTGTGACTCTAGATGTATTTATAAAAATAAAATAAACAGATGTTGGTATGCTAATAATAACTAAAGAAACAATCTAGTTCTGGATGAAACTGGAATTGTAAAAAAAAAAAAGATAACATCTCAAGGGGTCAGTACTGATCTGCTTTTTTTCTTCAGTTAAACCTCAGGAAAAAAAGATAATAAAATAGAATATGTATTTCTGTAAAAAAGATCTCTAAGCCTCACTGGGATTTTGTAGCTCATTTCATTCACGGTCTGCAGCCAAATTTATTGGCAATGCAGCATAAAATGTGAATTGGGATGAAGTTGGCCAAACAGCATTTGCTATCAGAGTTAAGATAATAAATATCCTAGCATGTTAATGTTGTAAGGGGACTAATGTAGATGACATAGAACAGACAATGGTGAAAATCATGACATGTATTTCATAGGAGGTCTTCCACAAGTGGACAGACCTGACTTTTACAAGTTCTGTGTTCTCCAGTGCTAGTAATTTTTGTTGTAATCCGGAACAACTGCTTAGTATGTCATAAGAAAGAAAGTATTTCATTGTCATCGGTTTTATAAGGATGGTCATGCGTGTATACCCCTTCCTTTTTTAAGAACTTAATTTGGATATTTCTGATCATAAAGCTTCCAACTTGTACTGGTTTTATGTCAAAAAGGAAAGTGGTTAAAAATAAATTGGCTTTTCTTTTACATCCACATATGCTTATAGTGCTAATATGACTTCTAAATCCATTTTTATGCTCTCCTTGCACAATTACAATGTATAAGATATCAAAATGTCATTCCATCAAGTAGCTAAATTTCTCCTGCTAAAAGAGTTGTTAGGGAAAGTCTGAAATGCACTGCAGAGGACATGCAGAGACTTATTTTCCATTATAAACAGCAAATTCTTTCTGAGAGATGTTTCAGGGAAACTTCAGCTTATTTGATTTCAACACTTAAAGTGTTGCAGAAAAATGGGTAGCTTGTGGCACTGAAGCCTAACTGAAGTCTAGCAAAAAGCCTCGTCTTTGATGCAGTTTTTTGCTATCTGATGGTTTG
Organism: Chroicocephalus ridibundus; assembly: GCF_963924245.1. Taxonomy (NCBI): domain Eukaryota; kingdom Metazoa; phylum Chordata; class Aves; order Charadriiformes; family Laridae; genus Chroicocephalus; species Chroicocephalus ridibundus. Next base: position 82,322,594 of record NC_086285.1, on the reverse strand, counting down.
GGCTCAAAAAAGTAATGAAAGAGCCATGAAACAAATGAACTTCATGTGGCTGACAACTAATGAGAAAAAATGAGGATAATAGATGAATGCTAAAATTGTTGTGAAGAAAGCAATTGTGAAGGCATTTGAAAAGAACAGTAATAAAATTGTTATTTTTCTTTACTGGTTATGACACAATATGAAGGAACATTTTTCTATTCAGAAAGTTTCTAAATATTTCTCATGCGTGATGTTTCTCCTCTTGTGCCCATTACTCTACATGTCTTTTTCTTGTCACAGAAGCCAAGAGCTTCTCTTCTCCATTCAGATCATGTCTTTCCTGGCCTCACAGGCTCATCTTGGGGTCTGGAGAATATGAATGTCCTAGCTGATGCTTCTGCCTTAAAGAAGAAGTGCCAATGTATATCTCTCTGACTCTATTAATATATACGTTCTCTCAGCCGTGACCTGGGAGTGTGAAGAGAATTTAATGGATCTGAGTTGTTTCCATTGGTATGCTTCTTCCACATCCCACTCACCTCCCCTCGCCCCTAGAGTCAAAATTCAGAACAGGCAACTGACAGACCCTAATTGAGAACCTATGGTATATGCAGTTCTCTCAGCTGTGTACTAGAGATCCTGAGCTGTCATATAATTTTACCTTAAAAGGCCCACCACAGCCTCTCTGCTCTCCTTAAAAATAGAGGGCTTAAAGAAAAGGAGTGTGGTATCTTTACGTGGCATCTTCATTCCTCACAGACCTTTCTACATCTAGCAGAAGCACCATAGCATTTGGAAGGATTTTGGAGGAAGGCGGGAGGGGAAGGGATTCTTCACAGACCGAAACAGAGATCATTCTTTTAGGTATCAGGTTAATAAATTTTTCGAGGCAAATAGATTTGGGTAGGTGCCGTTATTGTTAGTGTCACGTCATCTGCCTACATGAAGCTTTTCACCTGCATTTCATGTAATATAACATGATGAGTTGCAGCAGAAATTCAAATGACAATCATATTTGCTCCCTTCTGGTACGGTACATCATAGAAGTCTAAAACAATGTGTTAGCACATTACTAAGCAGCAAATTGATACTTGCAAGAAGACAGTAATTTCGTTATTAGTAATCTCTTTGCTAAGACAGAAAATTCACTTTTGAGTTCTCTACCTTGTATTAAAGATGAAACAGAATTGTATTTTTACAATTATTATACTGAGAGAAAATTAATGAGCCTTTTCTGCTGAAAAATTCAAACCTTGCGTTTTTTCACTTTCAAATCTTGCAAGAATATTTTACCAATGACTTCAAAGGGGGTAAAAAAAGTTATTATAATTAGACAATTTATGCTACACGGATGCTCAGAACTTAAAAAAAAATAAAAAATATCTAAGTTATTTATTCAGTTCCTTTCTGTCTAACAGAAGCAAGCCTTTACTCTACTGCATAATTTATAACCTAGTAGGAAAACATGTTATGGGCTTGCTAAAATTGTCATTTCCTCCTGCAAATGAAAGTTTAAATCAAGAATCCCACTGCAAGCCTGCCTCACTCTGACCTTCCATGTATATGCCTTCTAGGCCCTCATCCAAAAAGGCACCTGTTTAAACTAAAACAAGAATACTCTTTTTTTCTGGAGTTTATGTCCCTGCTCAAGTGCTTTGAAAGATCACGTCCTACAGAAGAGTTTAGTAATCTTAGGATTAGCACTGCAAGGTTTAGGAGGCTGTACACATCCAGTTCACTTGACAAAAGCCTGACAGATTCTGCTGGAAATTTTACTCGGTGAGAGACAGATTTCCATTCAATGGAATGCCATCACCAGCAACACCCCTGTGCAAATCACTGCATTAGATACGTAGCAAGAAAAAGTTTTTACTCTGTCCCCCTTAGTGACAGCTGTAAGATGGAGTGCTGGTGGGGAGCGGAACTCTGCACCTGCCGGCATTAGGAAATAAAACAGTTCCCAGAGCTGGAGCTTGGCTGTGTGCATTGGGAAGCTGTTACAACTGTGCCTGGGAATGCTCCAGCCTGACTAGCTAGCACTCTCCCAAACTGGCACCGCTTTGGCGTCAGCATGGCTGAGTGACTGTCCTTACCAGACACTTTGCATCTAGCCATCTGTTTTCCATGCTGAGATAGCTAATGGCATGTGTGCATAGTGTTTTGTGCCAATTATCCTCAATACTAAGGAATGGTCCCAGGCACGTTTATTTTACTTGTATGGATGTAGCTTCTGATTCTCATATATACCATGGCTGGATTGAGTTTAATGATAAAAAGCAGAACTTCTTTCCTTAAAGTTATTTCTTCATTCACAGAAAGCTGCTTGTAAGTTCCTAGGACTGAGCATGTATTGTTACATATGCTAAATATATATGACACAGAAAAGTATAAACAGATCACAACAACAGTTCAGTTGCTAAACCAACCACATTTCACATGTGGTGTTCTTTAGTTTTGTTTATGTGTTTACTATTTTCTACCATTTCTTGTCAATTTTCTGCCAACTGTAAAAAGAAAGTGTGCAAACTGTAGAATTTAAAACATTTTATATTTTTTCTTATTGACCCACAAATGCAATGCAAGAACACCACTGTTATATACTATGCTACCTCAAGTCCTCGGTTAATTTGTATATTTGCTGGTGGGAGGTAAATGATATTAAGCTTTCTACTTTCTAATTATGCAGAGATCAGTGCACGTGGACATAGTTTACATGCATTTGTAGCACCATAAGTGGGCAGAGATGAGTTTAGCTTAAGCGAAAGTCATATTATGTAATTTTTTTCCACAGCAGATTATGAAGAAATAAATGGAGGGGAAAAATTTGTCAACATCTCTACCCATCATCCTCCAAGTTCCCTTTAATTGTAAGTAGCTGTGGTGACAAGGCACAGGGTTTACACAGTGCTGTAGTAGTGATATCTCTAGCCTCTTTTTTGGACAACACACCTAAATCTTTCTGAAAATCTTAAGCTTTTGTTTTCCCGCTCTTTCTCTGCCACAGTTCAGTATTCAGCTGCCTTCCCCATCTTCCAGGCTTATAACTTTACTGCAGTCTTAGATTTTTTCTTTTCTTTTGCTTCAAAATAGCCATTATCTTCCCTTACTTGTACCTTTTCCTTTTTGAAAACTTTAATAAGCATGTAATGCCTTTTAATTTCATTAAAAGCAAAGTATCAGATGAGAAAATAACCATTTTTTGCAATTCTTCTACCCAGTTGTCCTTTCTTTGTAGAAGTAGTATTTACGTTTCTTTGAGAGTGTTAAACGTGTCAGACATAATAACATTTGCTTGAGTTTTTAATACCCAATTAGATTTTACTTTCTGACAATTAATATTTCATAGAATCTGTAGTTCATTTCTCTTAATGTGGCAGCTGGCAGAACATGGAACAAATCCTATAGTCTTTTGTTCTGTCACTCTAGCAAATTTTCTTTTCATATCTAGGAAAAAGAATTTCCTTCATTCTGCTTTTATTAGTGGTCTTAGTAGACAGTATCTTGTACGAAAACAGCTGCAGAATTGTTCTTGGCCAGTGATATTTATGAATGCACGTTCATTACTTTGGAAAAGAAAATTAAAACTGTTTGGAGTACAATGATCAGTACAAAAATGCGTTTTTGCCAGAAAGATGTTTCTGTTTTATTTCAAACATGGAATATGTTTCCAAAATTATAATTTAGATGCATTGTCAAATAGATGCTGCATCTATTAGATGCAGAATCTGTAATGGATTCCTGATGCTGCACCTCAGAATTCCTTGAAGTCGAAGAGGATCCCTTTGACAAGTCCACTCATACGCATGCCATGTCTGTTACCTTAACAAATGGCAGTAGTAACGTTTCATGGAAATGCTGGCAATGTGTCATTCATTCAACATTACACCATACGGAAATGGAGTTAAAAAGATATCAACATTCTATTAGCATCTTATTATTGTTACTTTAAATCCTGGATCTACAAACAATTTATGCAAGTGAACGTCTTTATATTTGCGAAAATACCTCCTGAATTCAATGAACCTAGTCATTTTTGAAGTGCTTAATATAAGGCTGGCATAGCAAATCACACAGTCCAGATTCTCAGCTGAAATGTAGTAGATGAAGCAGCTCACAATCTGTCCCACTTGCTGTCCCAAATTTTAAGCTTTGAAAAGTAGATTGGGCCATCAGAAATCCTTCCCTATTTCCTCATTCATCAGAGACATAGTCAGTGGTGCTGGTAATGATTTGCAGTATCAGCTATGACTAATAGCATAGAAAATAAAAGTTCATCTGTCACCCATTCATTGACCTATTTTCCCCTGTGAGCTGATGCTTAGTTTTATTCTAGTAAAACTGGAAATTGTGAACAAAGGCACCAAAGCATTGGACCCAATGTAATTCTGTAAAAATATACCTAATTCATAGCAGTTCAAAACAGTGGTTCAAACAGCGTTTCACACCAGTGGTTCAAAGCAGAAGACTGTCACCAGCCTAGGATTTTATTTTATTTTCTTAGGTTTACCAGGAGTATGGTTTAAAAAAACAAAAAACAAATAAAAAAAAAAATTCTTTTCCCATATATTTATTATGTCAGAATCTTTTTCAGTTTTGTTTGTCTGTTTGTTTGTTGGTTTGTTTGTTGGTTTGGTTTGTTGTTGGTTTGTTCTGGTTTGTTTTTTTTTAAAGAACGAAGAAATAAAACAGAAACAGGAAACAAAAATCCTAAAGTTCCATGGGACAGTTGCATTGCACAACATTTCCAGTACTCAAGTATTTGCCCCAAGTAAGGGTATAAAATGTGTTGCCTTGTGCAAGTCTCTGATCCTTCTCTGTAACAGTTCATTCTACTTGCAGCCATCAATACCTTCTGCAATACTACATTTGCAATAAGGCTATTAATGAAAATATTAAATCAGCCTCTAGAATGATCCTTAAAGAATTTTACCAATAACGTTCTTCAGCTGGTATTTCTCTTTCTAGACATTGGTTTTTGCCAAGTCATTGATTACAAATCCGTATTAAACACCACCTTTTCCAGCATAAATAATTTACATATGGCACCATAACAGGTACTTTATCGAAATATATTAGACCTGATTTATTTTCCTTTGAAAACCTGCTCTTAGTGAAATCAGAGGGATCTAGAAGGTTTCAATTGTGGAATATCCACGCTGCATTTTATCCTGTTTTCCGTTTACTTTCTGATCTTTATTCATTCCATTAGAATGTATTCCACAATCTTGTGTAATGCTGTGATTATATTTATAAGCTTACACTCAGCTATTTTTTTTCCTTCTTTTTAAGTATCTGTAAAGTATCCATAGATATTTTTGTTTATCGACATACGAAGTTATCAGTAATTTGCCACGACTAAACTGGGGAGCAAAGCAAGGCACCATAACCACAAACATCTTTCTTTTACTTTGGCACGTCAGAATTCAAATACATCCTCTATCAGTGAATACTTCACTTTCATCTAGGGATGTTTTCATACTCAAAAGTAAGGATGGGAGACAAATCCAACAAGTTCTAGTAAGTATATGTAAGTCTGCCATCATAAAACTAATATTCAGAAAGCCACATAAACACTTAAAAAAATAGTGTTGCCATATTTTCAGATTCACAGAACAATGTGTTTCATGCTGTCTTGAGCTCACTTTTTGGAATTTTCTAATTTGTTTTTCAAACTAGCCTGATTTTCCTTTTTTTCTCCAGTACTCTTTTTTTAACAGCTGAGGAGTATTTTAATTTTCACTGTAATTTCTGAAAGACAAAATCCCAGAATTGACCTCTAGTTACTTAATTTGGAGCAAGGAATTGACCCACCTCACAATAATAGGGATGACAGCATGGCATCTTCTCTAAAGAGCCCAACAAGTATCAGTTCTTAGCCCTCTCAGATAACTAGTTTCAACTCTCAAGCAGATAAGCAAAGTTTTTTAAACATTACTGTTACTATCATGCACCTGACAGGATAAATTGGAAGTCTTTGAATGCTAAGTCCAGAGACACTAGTTTTATTCTAGTGATATTCAAATACCCACTCACTGAAATCTTTAATGAGTACTTCCACTCTGACAAAAATCTCAATTTATTCCTACGGATCAAAGATAATAGCTAGCAAGGACAGGGGAAAGAATTAATCTGAACTCATCTGAAAAACAGCAAGTAATATATTTGGAAACTTAAAGGAAATCTGGGAAAATGGGGATTGAGGTGGGAAACAACATATTTTAGAATATCTGGAGAAAACCATCAAAGCTGTCACTGTAACTTTGCAACTGAGGTGTTTTTCAGACAGAATTTCATAATATGAGCGTCACACACTGAGTTTAATGTGTGCTGGAAAACTAATATGTCTCATAGATTCATAATATAATAAGGGGGTAGCCTATTGAATCATGTGTTATTTATTGTTCTCTGAACAAGGAGCGGGAATTTTTTGTATTACCTCCCTAATGTATTTTTCCAATAACTCTATAATGTTCTACAATGAGAATTTTTGACTCTGAAGTTGCTCTAATTTTACATTTGTATCAAAACTTCAGCGGAAGCTTACCTTGCTTCTAGAGCCTGCTGTAACAATAGGTGAAGGCAATGAAAGCACATACCAGCCACAACAGGAATGCATTCGCACGTAGGGCAAGCCCCGATCAAGTGTGGTCACTTGTGGATCAGAGTTCCTCTTCATTTCATCCCTCTTCTCCCCTACTTCTTCCATGATTTGAGAGATTAATGGCTAAGCCATGCTGCTGGCTTAAGGAGTAAAGAGAAGTAAAAGGAATGGAAGCATTCACTTCTCTCATTCCCGGCTTCCCTTTCCTCCCTTGCCAAAATACCCATGGGCAGGGACAAGTGTGAGTGACTAGACCTCTCCTGACCATTTTTGTGGCCACTGATGCTATAACAGGAGCCCCTCACAAGGAATTGAAGATATGACTTTGGACTTGTAAATTTCTTTGGTATACTTTCAAAATCAGTTGTTCATATTTCATAGGCTTGGTATATCATAGAAATGTAACCTATAAAGCACACTCTAGTCTTTCGTCTATTTCCCTACTCAGAGACATTTCGTCTGCTCTTTCAAAGTTCCACTGAACAGAATTCTTGATTGCTCATTTGCCAGTGCTAATCCTAATATTGGAAGATATTTTTATGATGTATATTCATCAATCTGATAACAATCATTGCAATACTTACATAAGTCTGTGCTTGCATAAATACACACACGGGTCCACGTATTCAGTGTGTAAGATCTTGTATGTAAAAACATGCACGTTTAAAAAATATTTGAGAGCATGAATTTCCTTCCATATTGTTTTTTCCTACCATTGCCATTGTAAAATACTCTCAGCACTTACATTCTGCATCTCAGATTTAGTACCAATAACATTTAGCAAGATGTATCAGCTTTGCTAAAGGTTTGCAGATTTATCAGCATGTTGTAACTTTATAATTCAAACCTAAATTCTCAAAAAATAAAAACAAAAAAAGCTTGCTTATCTCAAATGTTTTTCTGATTTCTGTTCCTATTATTTTATTTCTGCTTTAGTATTACAACAGAAATATCGTAAGTTACACAAAACACTAGCCTGAATCCTTTTAATTCCTTTGCCAAAATTGTGCTATATAATCAATTTATTTCCAGCGTTTAAGTGACATCCTAAATCCTAATTCAAGCACAGCTGCTTTTTTGTACTGAAAAATACAGACTCAAATGTTCACAAAAGGACATAATTTATCTTAATGATGGCATACTTGATGCATTACTGTACAGCACAGAGGGGGCAGCAGTCCCACTGCTAGCTGATATATAACTTCAGAGTCACAGGGAATGCAGACCTTGAAAGCTAGAGAAAAACAGACAGATAAGAGGACAGGAAATATTTCACAGGTCAGTGTCAATAAACTGACACTGGCCTGTGGTCGGAATCGCGTATCTCCAGGTAGAATCATAATAAAGAGCACATAAAGCTTTCCTTTTTTCCTGCGCACACAAAAGGGGAAACTAAAGAAACGTCAGCTAGATGGATCAAGTGAATAACTGTCTTTTAATTACATTTTTTACCAAAGGTAGAGATGCTATTTAGGAAAAAAATGTGAAACTACAGCACATGGAAGGGGGAAGAGAAGAATAAGATACACCCAGCTGGCATAAATGAACATAAATGAAATTAAGTTGCCTGAACAGCAGGAAATACAATTTGTGCCAGAAACTGTCAGACTGATCTCATCCATCTCTCAAACAAGGCTATCAATCACTGTCTCATCCTTGTCTTCAGCATGGTTTTTCTTACCTCCAGCTGGCTGTACTTCAGCAGTGGAGTCATGTTAGCTGAAATTCATCACTGCTATTTGCTCGTCTTTTATTCTTCAGGATCTCAGCTATTTCTGCCAACTCTGGAAAGGTATTATTCTGCCTATATAATGGAGCAATAAGCAGATCATGGGCAGTAATGGAGGCTGCGGTGCTTCGTGAACACAGCTGTGGGCTCACACTCATGAAATCTGGATTTTATTCCTACCTCTGCAGTGGACATTGAAAATCTTTCCTTCTGTGCTTAACTATCCTCCATCTGCAAGATCTCCACTTATATGCTGAAGCCTTCTTTATTATTTATGAAATTCTCTTTCGTGATCTATATATTTGACATGTATTCATATATGTCAGACTTATAATAGTCAAAGACTTAATCTTCTGTGCCACGTATTTTAGGTTTCTGTAATTTGGGAAGAGGCAAAGGATACTTCTTTAGAGAAAACATGAAGTGTTTCATTACTGTGTGTATGCATAAAATATGCAACTGTATGACTGTCCTCTGTTCAGGATCTTAAATTATTAGAATGCAATACAGAAGTTAGCATCAGGGAGCACCGACAGCTTTCTGCTCTGTAAGAGAAGGCAAACTGGGAGCCAAGGGTGACGGCATGGCAGGCAGGGCAGTGGCCTCACTGACAAGGGCACAGCACCAAAGTACCCAGACAAGAGTGGAGCAGAGCAGTAGCCGCGGTCAGCTAACTGGCCAGGGATTGCCAGGCAGATTCACAGTCGTGATGGAGGTCTGAAGCCAGCGGGCTGCAGGTCAGCGTCCTGGTCCAGATCAGCAGGGTACGTGGTAAGCATAGGCATGGATGCCACGTAGCTCAGGCAGGGACCGAGGCTGAATGGCTCAGGATGAACACAGCTCCTGAATGAGAGGGGGACAGCCACTGCCAGGGCTTCTCAAACGCCCTGTATCAAACAGCATCAAGGCCAAACAGCTGCTCTATTACAGCTGGCCTTGAGATCTCACTGCCGAGTCCCCAGGATGATGGCAGAATTCACTCTGCTCTTGGACATTTAATGGGTAAGTAATGTAGTTATAGCCTACCTGAATTTGTGTCTGGAGTATATTTCGCTGCATAGGTATGTGATAAATTGTATTGAACAGTGTACACTGAAACAACTGGAACAACTTGCATAGTGAGTTTTAGATGGGTTACTCAAGTTACTACTAAACAGTGGCAGACTCTGACTTCTCTTTTTCTATTTCAAATACTCTTACAGCTGTTTAATTTTTAATAAGTTCTTTGTGACAAAATTGGCAAACACCAAGACCTTATAGATATTTCTTGTTCAGATTTGCTTTGGAGAAAAGTATCTATTGATCCATAACTAATAATGACTCAACCCCAGAAGTCATTAGTAAATCAATTCAATAGTAATTCTGTGCATGAATGGTCTAAATGATCAGTCTGGCAAGATATCATGGTTGCTTACCATTTAGAAATTCCTATATGACTAACAGCTATGAACTATGAAATAGCTCCAGAAGATTTCTGCCACTATGTCTAATACTATAGTTGCTCTGATTAGACCAAATGAATTCCTGGATTTTAAATTTCTATGAATTTTACTATGAATCAGACCTTTCAAAGGTAATGACCTCAAATTCAGAGCGTGGATGATATTGACATACCATTTTTCAAATTGGTGGATTTTCTTAAAACTGCATTTCATCAGACATCCAGAAGAGCAGGACACTAATAACAGCAATGCTGTAAAAAAGACATATTGCTCACAGAAGGCACTTTCACTGTGCTTTGTTAGGTGAAAACATTTGAGCTGAGGGAGGAATATTGTGAAATTATCTCTTTTGTATGCATAATAAGTACTTCCAAATACAATTTTATCGTCACCACACGATGTCAGTCACCCCTTTTGAAAAGTGGGAACTACCCACTATAGCTTTCTTTCAGGTCTCAGATATCAAAATAATGACATCACAGAACTGTACATCAAGGAAAATAGTGTAACTGAGTGTATCTTGCAGACTGATGGTCAGAAATTAATGAATAAAGAAACATTCAATATTATTGATGAGACATCTCAAACCAAGAGCATGGAAGCTGTTCTCTGGTGTCAGTAGCTTATGATGACTATTGACTTACCTTTTTGATTTAAGGAAGACTACACCATTAATGCATTTTTCAGAACCTTTTTAATATTTGATCAAGGACAAAGTAGATTATACATCATACTTACTTGGAACAGTGCAGTAAGATGGAAATGCTGAACAGAAAGTTGGTGAAGAATTTGATTGCCGTTAAAATAAAGATTACAATTGTAATGATCCATCACATTTCTACTGTGATTTGGGAAAAGTAGACTACATGTATATCTGTTTTATGGGACTCTAATTAAGATATCATCAATTATGAATAGACAGAAGATATCAAAATTACACCCTATTGTCTCCTCACCTACTTTCTGCCCTGCCAGGGCTGCAAAGAAAGTGGACAGCCTCTAAGATAGAATTTAAGCTTATGGCAGGAACAAAAACATGACGAAAAACATGTTAAATGTGTGTTTAATGGCTGAGGGTGCATTGTAGGGTCACATTAGTGTTTGGTATGGCTTCTTGTGAAGGAAGAGAATAACTTTCACCAGCTTGAACAAATGTGAAAAAATGTATCAGCAATAGTTTCACCTACATTGTTAATTGGATAAAAGGTGTCACATAGATGTAAACAGGCATTGCTGTGGTCATGTGAGATAGCAGAATTAGATTTATTCACAGTATATGTATTTCCTCATACCCAATAATTTCATAAATGCTGCCAGATAAGGTCTTAGTTTTACAGCCTTTGCCTGTTAAATTTGCTTCCTTGCATACAGTGGACAAGTAAGAAACATTCATTCATGATTGCGAAGAAGCTTTAATTACTTTTATTCAAGTACAGTAGCTTAACTTAACCAATGCATGCATATTTGTTTAGATGCAAACCACTGTGGTTTTTAAATTGCAAGTAAACCACATGATTTTCAAAGGTATCAACTAACCTTGTTTTACAACAAAGTATCTTGAAAGATGTTCAGGGTTCCTGCAAAATACTACTAACCCACATTTTTCTGTACTTTTTGCTTTTTTCTGTACTTCATGTTTTACCCAACGTAAATGGGTTAACTTGATAAAATGGTGAAATATAAATGTTACTATTCCCCTTTTGAGTTTTTCTCTCGCCTAAGAATGAATACATTTCTTGTTTCCCCCTTAAGCACCACATTGTTTTCTGTTGTTATTGTTTGTGTGATAAACGAAGATGTAGGCCTACTACAGGACGGCATCAGGAATCTCACTGACAGCTCAAGTGACGGGTATTATACCAATGAAATACAAAGAATAAAAAAAAAAAGAATGATAAAAGAAACTGGAAAGAAGTCACCAATGGCGAAGATCGTCTTAACTCTTATGCAATGTAAAACCTCACTAAGGCTAAGTTGCCCATATCACAATGATTTAAGTGACTGGATTGTTATATTTCTTAAGAGGAATGTAATGTTAGACTAATGATGTATAAGAACACTCCCTGACAAAGCAGAGATATTCTAACTCACTCTAAAAGTAAAACAATATTTAAGTCTCTCAATTTTTTTCTATCATTAATATATGAGAACATGTGGCTGTATTTAAGCCAAGATAATAGATTGTTGGTCTGAACTTACTTAGTCAAAAAAAAGTTTTAGAATGACACATTTTTACACTATCATCCCTCTTGTTCATAAAAGTTAATGCAGCCTAATCCCAAAAATAACAAAGTCAGTGTGAGTCCTTCCACTGTATTATTCACAGATCATTCTCAGTTAAAAATGCATTATTTGTCCTTTGTCCTTCTTACTTCTCCATGTGCTTAGGTGTACATCTAAAGGTAAGCATGAGTGGTTTCACAGAACATACCTAAATACGAGCATGTACAGTCCCACAAAACTCAACGGCACGTTCTTATTGAACTGGACTCTGAGGGAATCCATGGGTCTCAATTTATAATCTCCTTTTTGGCAAAACAGTTTCATGAGATAGTTCCTATTCCTGCAAATACAATTTCCATGCAAAGTAGCATGAATATGTAAAATACGGTATCACTTCTATATGGAAGTTCTGAAACAACGCGCTTGCATAACATACATCTATTACTTGTACATTAATTTAAATTTGATCCACAACATCCAGTTCTTTTTCTGAGTATAACAGCTTCAAAATCAACTTTCTAGAATATCATACATGTTAAACAAATGGGATCACCAGAACTTTACACAGAATTATGCCAGAAGTCAACAGACATCCTTCAACTGTCCTACAGAAATTTACAGTGTAGAAAAAAATAAAGCTATTGAAGATGGTAAAAAAAAAATTAATATGGTACATCGATCTCTTTTTGTTTGGTTGCTCGATTGTTTTTTTTGGGTCATGGCACTTACTAATAGTTTATCCATACTTATATTTATTGTAGTTCATAGAATTTAACAGCATTGATAGACAGGAGTATATCATGGGTGTTGTTTATTGAGTAAAGTGAAATACAGCAAAGTTAATTAGAAAAAGCTCTGTACTTTGAAAATGTCACCCAATCAAGTCAGAGTTCTTACACTTGACTTTAATGAACCGGCTTTTCCTTCCATACATACATCTATATAGTTTAATATTCAGCTGATTAGCTTCTTCAGAACTTTCGTTTTGCAGGAAGACTCTAAGGTATGCTTTTAGAAACTGTTAGCATGGCTATTCTAATTCATTTTATCACAAATACATAAGCAACAATTGGAGCATCACTGTTAAGATCTTGATTTTTGACCCTGGTGGAAAATTCCAGTGAAATCCAGCAAAAAGTTGTACTGTATTTTTAAACTCTCCAATAATATGCAGCTCATTCTACCAATTCTGCCAATTCTGTAATTAAAGGAGAATGAAGAATACAGTAAAAATTAAAAAGTAGACATAACACATTTTCTAACATACTAATGAGACAAAAATTGTACACCGTTCTAATCATGAAGCAACAAAGCAATAATTGTCAGCAAAGTCTTGCAGTTCTGGGCTAAATGCAGAACTCAGGGGAGTTCTCTCGTACTCCTCAATGGGTGAGAATTTACTGATTTACTATAAAAAAGGTCTGCTGCTGTAAAGCTATTCTTAAAGTAACAGATATTAGTAATCTGTTCAGTTTGTTTCGGGAAATTTTTTAATAACCTCTCTACTCATTCCTGGGGTTCTGTCCAGTTTTGCCCAGATTGACATGCTTTGCTTTTTAGAACCTGAACATGTGTCAAAATCAAGTGATGGCTTGGGATTTTTTCCTCACACTTCTTTTTCCAGAAAAAAAAGAATGGAGAGAAGGGCTTGCTTCTGGTAAGATTTTTACAGGAATGTGTGTCTTGGACAAGGGAAGATGCTCAGCTTGCACTTGGAATAGGAGTCAAATTTGGTCACATTTTTCAAGGTAGTTCCTCTTTGTTAGCTTAATTTACAAGAATGATGCAGCGATTATTTTCTTCTAAAGAAATGAGACTATGCATGTTCTATGCCAATACAGAGTATTCTACGGCAACTCTATGGTACAGCCCTCGAGACTTTATGACACTCAGGTTACTAATCAGGTATTTTTTAATATTTAGCCAAATGAATTGAAAATTATCTTTTTTTTTATACAGGCTTGGGCTGTTCCTGGAGGTGTTGCCTGCCTTACTTTAAAATTTTATCAAAAAAGATCAGAATTCTTCCTTAAAACTGAAAGCTATCAAAAATCCTTGCATTTATTATTCATCTTTTCAAGTGGAATTCTAGCAGTTGTTCAGTCTTTGCAGGCTACGTTTACTCATACTTTACTTCACCTCAACAGCCTTTATTTATAACCTGAACTCTCACCTTTTAACAGAGGTTCTTTTTCTTATCTTTTATATTCCTTGAGACTTACAACCCTGCCCTAGATTAAGGAGAATAAAAAGAGAAGACTAGAAATGCCACAGTATATTTTTATGTTCTGTCCGTTCACATTTGCGTCTTCTTTTATGGCTTTATAATCTTCCCATCTATCTTTCAGATTTCCTTTTCCGAGTCTGAACGATTTACCACATGATCTTGGAAGTCTTGTAGCACTTTAATCACCAGCATTGCCTACCATGGTGCCTCTGGTCAGACAAATACGCATTCTCCAGATCTATTCCTTTAGAGACACATGCCATTGATGGTCTCTTGTTGTTTTTCTGCTCTTTCCATGTACCATTGATTATCACACTGATCTATTTTTTTAAACTCCCAACATATTAGGTGTCTAACCCAATATTTACTAAAATGCTGACACAGTTTTTCCTATTAGTTGGTAAAGAGATTATAAAAAAACATTCATAATTGTCGCTAAAGATGACATGACTTACTATTAATGTCTTAACAGGAAAAATACAGTTGACAGCCCATCATGCTTCTTTCTGCTTATAGATAAATCAGGTCTCTATGGTTTCACCTATATACGCAGTGATTAAGTTACAACAAGTTAGTCCTCGTACAGCGAACTGTAGTGCTATTGAATAGCTCCCCATAGATATGACATAGTCTTGTTATACACTCCACCATGTAATCTTTGATGAAATCAAAGCTGTGGCATTTCTTGGAATTATGCTTCATGGTTGCCGTGTTGCTAAAAATATTTACTTGTTACATCGGGGTGTCATGAGAACAACTTACGTAATGCAAAACCACAGCTGATAGATCTTTGTTGTTCATGGACCTTTCAGTTTGGATGGGGTGTTTTTTAAGGGGGGGTCAGATTTCTTAAGTTTAGAGGATTTTTGCTACCTGTAAATGTCAATAGTTCCTCCCTGCAGAAAGTTTAGTCAGAGTAAAAGTAAAAATAAATTAAAAAATCCTCTTAATGAAGCTTATTAAACTTCAAGTTGAAAGCTTCCAAGCCAATAGCAAATGACTTTGAAGCCTCAGAAAGCACTTTTCCCCATTCTTTATTCACATCTGCATATAACTGAAGTGCACACCTATGGTTCCCTTTTACTTATTTTAAAAGCTTACACAGAACTTTTAATTAGTACCTATTAAGCATTTTTGTTACAGATAGAAAGGTTTGAAAGGATTAAAAGCAGATGCTCTTCTCCTCACCCCTGCAAAGTGCAGGTGTAAGAGATAAATACTACCAAAGTCCAGGACGCTGTGACAGTGCTGCTCATTGCTACTAGCCTGGCTGTGGGGTTGTTTCCTAGCACTAATCTCTCTTGTTTTAACCAAAGCACTTATATAGCCTGTCAATGTATAATATAAAATAGGTAAGCGAAGTTAAAATTTTCTATATAGAGACGACAGCTTGTTTAGCTGAGTGGTTGGTAAAGTTGTAACATTTTACTGAAGACTTGAGGGATTTAATTACTCTTTCTCAAGCAACAATCTATTAAAAAAAAAAAAACATGATAGAAGAGAAAAACCGTATAGTATCTATAACGCTGTGTCAGAGCTTTACAAAAGATTAACACCTTTGCATCTTCAGAAAACAGAGATGTTTCCCTCTGCCCAGGGATTCAGTAGCTACAGAAAAGTATAGTTAACTATGGCAGTTTTAACATAAATTAATTTTCTACAGTGCAGATATTAACTGGAGCTCTGTAAGTGAAAGTATTCACAGGCCTTTGAGAATAGATAGGGGAATACTTTCATAAAACCATTCTCCATTTCATTAATGCCATCGTAAGTAATCAGTTAAGCCTGCACTACACAATCACAGTAAACCTTTAAATCCTGGGAAGCTTGCCCACTTTTGAATACAAAACACAGCTTAATAAAGTCTTGCTTTGTGATAATTCCTAAAAGACAATATAAAATAAATAATTAAAAGATAATTCACTCCCATTAATTTTAAATAGTTCTCCCATCTGTAAACCAAACCCTTTTTCTCACCATCATACTAATACTTTCTTTTGGGGATGTCCTGCTTTAAGGATTGAGCCGCTGATATTTGGAAATATCTTCCCTGCTTCAGTGTAATTTATTATTTTTTGGTTAATAGTATGTATTTGTTAAAATAAATGGAATTTTTTTAGTATTTATTTGAATTAGGAGTTCATAAAAATATTAGATGATTAACATTTGAATTTTCTGGTCAGTTGTGACTGCCACCCATGACAGATGTTATTGGTCCTTCTGTTTCGTTCATAATAAGGCTTAAAGAAACCTTTACAGTTTGAAAATACATGGAAGAAACAATACTCAATGAACTATGAGATTCACAACAATCTGAATATATGTTTTAGAAAAATCTAAACTCCTCCAATTTAATAAAGGCACTGGTTTAACACCATGTGATACCAGTAAAACCTCAAACAACAACAGAAAGCTTGAAAAATCTCATTTTCTATAAATGATTAGTCATTAATACAAAAAAAAATATAAATTATAAAAGAATGTTTTCTTTCTCTTATTTTCAGTATTAGCATATAATAACTTTTAATTGAAGCAATCTCTCATTGCTTCAAACATGAAAAAGGAAAGCGTTACCTTGGTCAGGGTAATGTGACAGATGAATGGGAATACAGCAAGATCATGTATATCTGAAAATTATTTTATGTTTCAAAAAATTCAGTTTGCAATTTTGATATCTTCTCTATATTGTCTTTGTATGTGCAACGTTTTAAGGAAAACAAGGGTGCATTAAATTTTATGATTGAATAATATAATTGTCTTTTATTGAAGACAAAATAGTTTCATGTTTTGGACAGCATTAGTATTGTTGTTTGTTCCCGTATTAAGGGTTCAGTGAGGTATTTTCATTCCTCTGTTTCCTCCCTCTGGACAGGAATGATGACAGGATGACACCATCCTGTACACAGGATTGCCTTAATGTCTACTATTGTGCCCATGTTTAAATTTTCCTGCGCATGGAGTTTGCTGTGCACAGGTGTTGTTACCTAGTTACATTCTCAAAAGAGATGAATGCCAATAGGACCCATTTTCTTTATCGTTCAAGATTTAACCACAAATGCAATTAATCAAATTTTCTTTTCAGGTAGATATTGTGCAAATTTGTTGCTGTACTCTTTTGCGTCTACTGAAAACATTTCTGAGCAAAGTCTGCTGGTAAGTACGAATGTCCATATTGAAATTTAACTAGAAAACTTTGTCTAAACTTTTATTTTTTCATCCATTAAAATGCAGCTGGGTACCCTATAGCGAAACACAAAAAGGAAGCCCAGTAAGGTTGCAAATGAAGCATGGAGTTGTTTGACAATGTCACAATTAATATATTTCACCATTATTAATAAATATGTGCATCTTTGTCCTTCCTCCTTTTCTGAGTCACAGTTCAGCATCTTCTGTGAAGTACTTGTTTATACAACATATGCAGATTTGGCTCATGCCCACTAGCTTTATCAGCCTGCATCTCCTGTGTCCAGCCACCACAGACTGCCTGTGCACCTCCTTTTCTCTACCAATGTGAAATCACACCTCTTCAGTCTCTTCATCATTCATATTTAAGATCCTCTTCACTTAGCCAAGCGCCACGGAAGAAAAGACTAAAACAAAGAAAATCCTCCTGTTTCCTACTTCAGCACCATTGTGGCCACTTGCCTATCCCATTCCGCTTTGGCAGTTTCCTGAGGAGCGCGGCTGCTATGCAAATTTTGTTTTGTTCCCATTTTTAGGGATGGGGCATAACTGGGCTTATCTCTGTACGGGGTGTCTATAGGACCTGCACACAATACACAAGCCAATACTGGGCATATACAAACTGAAGTTTTCAGGGTAGCAACTTAAGCGCAAGTTTTGTAGAATAGCAGAACTCACCCCTTACTCCTAAACGAGACAGCTTGCTGATATTCCTGTCCGTGCCACAAAGATGTACACAGTTCTTTAAAATGGAACGGAATATTCTTGGTCTTCTTTCAGATGAAAAACAATGTGATTTCCGTAAACTAATTAGAAGAAACCTTTTGATCATTTTGCTGAAACTTTCCAAAAAGCTCGCCTGAGGAAGAAAATCAGCCTTCAAATTCCTCCCAAACAATTAAATTTTGGCAGACTTGTAAACAGCTTATAAACAACTGAAACACTTTTCTAATAAAGCAGCCTTATTTTGTCTTGCTTATAGGCAATCACTATGAATTCAGTTGGATATATATGTGTATGATTTATATATCCTGTATGCTGTATGTGTATGGTTTTTAGAACAAGACTAAGTGATCCTGTAATATATAAAGCACACTGGAGTTTTTTCTTTGATCTTTCTTTGTAGTTGATTTCCTTCAAATCCTGTATCATCAAAATAATTTTAGTCTTACCAATTACATAAGACCTTCAATCTTCAAAACAACATGAAGAAAACTGTAATGTTTTTTCTATGTACGAACAGCCAAGTCTGCAGTCATCTATTCTTTGATCAAGGACAGTGGGAAGAAAAGTCTTACAAAAGTCTTGCCTGCAATATCACCACTGAAGCTGTAAGCCAGATTTTGCCAAAACTTCTGGGTGTGTTAACCAGCTCTGAAAACAGAACAGCTGTTCCTAGTTCCTTTAGAAGGATAGACTGCTTGAAGCTAACAAGGTATATGTTATTAACTGTAAAGGGCGGGGGGGGGGGGGAAGAGGAACTTCTACGTGAATTAGTATTCATTCGGTTTCTATACGATATTCAAATGTGTGAAAATATCAGAATGAAATAATAATTATATCATCATATAGAAGAGGAGGAGATTTCTTGAGAAGTTAGAAATGCGAATTTAATGGCATGGAAAGACCACAAATTAAAATGACACAGGCAAAAATATTAAATAGCTTTTTAAAATATAGTTGATTTACTCTATAGTCTTTACAATCTAAGCAAGAGAAAATAAAAACACACTTTACCAAAATATATCATATTTGTTTTATGCTGTGTATCTGCCATCATTTATCCATTTCACATTTTGGAAAGGGATCTAGGCTAATTGAACAGGAAAACGTTCCTGTTCTCTCACCAAGGCTTTTAGTGCCTTCAATAAATAGTCACTCTCCTGGAAATATATTGATCTGTGCTGTGAAGCTCATTGTAGATCCCTTGCAAAAGTTCATGTCAAGTCATTTTCTATGTTTATTATTTACTCCTAATAATATTGACAAACCCATTAGGTGCTGACAGTCGTACAGTTTTTCAGATGAGAAATCTTGGCCCTTTCTCATTGTAGAAAAAGGTTACAAGACCTCTTTAATGAGATTAATTTGATTTCTAATTAGTAACAAATGCAAAACTCAAGTGCATTTGACAAAAAAGAAATAAAGTCATTAACTCAGTCATCAGTATGTTAAAAAAAGCTAGATGAAGACTTGAAAGATCAAACAACATGGAAAGAGAACGCAAGGTAGATTTAACATTTTTGGAAGAACTCCATTAAAAAGAAATGATTTTAATACAACATTAAGTAAGGAAGCAAGAAAAAAGAATACTTATTTTCAGGTATTTATCTTTAGGAATTGGTATTATATTCCTACAAAATGCAGGCTGATTTTGCAAGGCATCCCAAGGTACCCCATTTAAAATTTTAATACTGTTTTTGGAAATAATTTGTGAATTCAAGTGCTGATTCCTAGGAGAAAGAAACAAAGAATGTGACCTCAGATAAAAAATATCACTTACTGTCTCTTGTTTTTGCTAACTCAAAAACATTCATGCTTGAGGCTTACTTCTAAGGCTTTGATTCTCTCTCTTCTGTTTTGTTTTTTTCTAAGCAGCAAATATTTTTCCCTGTGTCTGAGGGACTGAAGTAAAAAAGCACTCCTTTCCTGACTCATTTGGTTTAGAATGGAATTACAGAAAATATTTTTATACTTTTCATAAGGACGAGAGAAAATCCCACAAAAATGGCTGAGCAGTTTTATTTACAGGATTAGTCCCAGTGAAGGCAACAGAAAAAATGACCTGCATATTGTGATGCAGTGCATAGATGCAGTCACACAATAAATAAGGACTAGAAACAAAGTTAAAAAAGATATTTATATGTGTAATTACCCTTTGAAACAAATAAGGGGTAGAATTAGATTTAAAAGGCATGTTGATGCCCATGTTTCTTTTTGGGGAAGAGAGGAAAAATAAAAGAAAAAGTCAAATATATGTTGGGTTTTGATTTAACGGTCCGTCTGGGTCCAGTCTTGCTCATTTTACCAGGAAGACAGATTTTCAAGATTCTCTTTGGTATATCCCCACGTTGATACCTGGTAGGTATGATTTTAAGCCCTGGATCACAGACAGCACTAGTGCAAACAGCTTACTTCTAGAAGAGTAATTCTTTGTCTACATATACATATATACGTAGTATAAGTAGTATAAATATATTGAAGATATGCAATATGGGTGCAATTTTCTTTTTTTTTTTTTGTTTTGCTAGTGACATCAATAATAATAAGTAAAAACATGTTTTGCTCTATATTCTCTAAGTTTTAAATTAGATGTTTAAAACAGACCCTGCAAATACAGTTTTATATATAAAACCACACTGAAAGGCATGTAACGTTCTCCTCCTGCTTGCATAAGTTACTGGTAGTTAACATACAGTAATTATTGGAGTTAATTTAAATTCTTATCTTAGTCACTTATTTTAAAATGTGAACGTAAAAGCTCTTTTACTTGTTGTACCATACTACAATTCTCTCATGAATATACAGAAAGTTATGGAATACAAAAATCGGTATCTTATTATCCTTACATATTCATACACTAAACTGTATCAAAGCAATAATATAGCTCACTAAAGTCCACAGTGCGTGCACATGACTTCATCAACCCTTAGTGAACCATAAAGGCCCAAAAATAACAATGCAAATCAGTCTTCCATGTACACAATGCACAGTGAGACAGTAATATTACAGGAATAGTTTTGTCTGCATACAGAAATAGTTTCAGATAATGAAAGTGTCACCATATGATATTGCAGGGGACTCCTCTGCACGCTCCACCAGGTGGAATTCAGAAGAACTTAACGATCCATAGCTCCTCTCAGTAGATTTCAAAATGCAAATTGACTTATTATCTTTCTTTAAGGCAACCAGAAAAAAATATCGTAATACATTTGCTGTCTGGTGAGATGCTTATTTTATACTCAACTGGAGGCAAAGCACATAGTCATGCATATAAGCAAACATGTCTTAATTCTACAAAAGGCATAGCACCTTTATACATTATGCTTCATAATTTTTATTTTATGATCATCTTGAGATTCACAAAAAATAACGAGAATATTTCAAGAAAATTTCACTGAAGTCAGAGAATAAATTAGGTTGGTTAGCCATATCAGGAAAAATTTACCCCAGAAGAACTGTACAATGTTTTATTGCAGCCAATATAATGTGACTTAAGTGGTTCACATGGACTTGCCTTTTATTTTTAACCTGAAAGAAAAAGTTCTGTTTAAGACACAGGATATATTTGTCCAGAAAGCTGCACAGGCCACTTAGAAAACCGGTGACGTAGTAACTGCTTGCTGGGAAAAAAAGTATGATCAAAGTTGCTCTCCTGAAGAGCTGAGACAATTGTTATTGGATTGGGGGAGGAGAAAAAACAATTTAAATGGATTTAAACAATTTAAATTTAAACTGTACTGCAGCCGCTGTCAGGTCTTTTCCTTCTTTCTCATTGATATCTAATCTTGTCTACTTCTGATTATTCTGGTTTCAAAACAAAGTACAATCAATTTCTGGCCTAAATTTCTTCCATAGGATACAGATGGGAAATCTCTATCCCATTATCATTAATCATGGGTCGTTGCTGTTCAGAAGGTATAGAGAAATGCAGGAATGTGAAGCTGGAAGTTTTGGGTTGAAGAAATAGGTATTGGGTCTTTGTTTGGTCTGTTTTCACACTTGGGTCCTGCTCTAAAAATCCTTCGTAGAATTTCTTTATAACTCTCAAAATAAAAAACATCATTCTCAATTGGCCCTTCTGCTAACAGTGGCTTAAGTTCTTCCAAAAAAATGCTTAATTTTAATTTTGAGAGATGTCCCGAATTAAATCTTATCTTTAAAGGATTATGCATATCCAGCAGAACAGTCATGTGCGTTGGCTGTAGAAAAAGTAGAAGATCAGAGTTTGGATAAAAGTAGACTATTGTGCAAATGCCAAACATCACTACTTCCATTTCTAGTACCACTCTAAACCAATCTTTGAGGTTGCAGCCCAGTTTCTGGCTAACTGCTGCTACTTTCATTCTTTCAGTTCTGTATAATTGTGCCATTTGGGCTGACAGAGTGCAAAAAAAATATTTTTGACGTAGATAGATATCGACATCCAGGGCAGATATAGGTCACAGCACGTATTCTGTCTTTAACAGAAATGAAGTCAGGGATGAGGAAGAAATTCTCTCTTCCCGCTTCACTCAATATTTTTCTTTCAGTGACTTTAAATGTGGGCTTTTTTTCAAGATTTGGGATGCTGAATCTGTTTGCAACCCATTTTTTTCATTGTTTTCACTTTACACATAATTCACAGAGATAAGCAACTGCGTAAAGGGCTACTATTAGTAGGAATGCAATCAGCTGTCATCAATTCAACAGCTAAATCTACATTTTGTTTAATTCAGCTCTTTAGAAGACTTGAAGAACAGGAACAATCACAATGGTGGAATTAGAAGAACAGGAACTGAAGCAACTTTCATCTTTTTGGCTCATTAAAACTGAAATGAGGAGATACCATGATTGGTCACAAAGGTGCCTCAGAGAATGTAAAAGCTCTAAGGAAGCAACTGTAATAAGTTTCCTTTTTGTTTCTTTATTTTAGTTTCTCTTTTGCTTCAGGGAAACATGCCAGGAAGTTTACATTCAAAACTGTAAATGCGTCTAAACTACAAATACAGTTTAAGAATATCCTTAAGTTCTGATACTTTCTATTTTGAAAAAGTATCAAAATGTAACAAACTTAAACATTAAACAAAACCATGATTTTTAAAGTTGTTTTACAAAGTAGATGGGGAAAATGTTCACTCAAATGAACCACGCCTACCTCATTAATTTTTTAAAAGCTGTTTTAACTCAAATACGTTTGACAAGAACATTTTGACTACCCTTTACACTACTTCAGATATTAATCAAAACCCTACATTGCAAACTGAAGTAATAAAAAGTGCACAGGAATCCTTAGAAACCTCAGTCATCTAGCTGATATGAATGCCTTGATCTTCTTCAGCCACTAATTAAGGTAATTAATGTCTAAGACAGGAGTGAGTTAAAGAACCAAATGGCATTGGCATAGCCAGACTCCCAGCTCCCCAGTTAAATCTCTGATAGATTCATGTATGGATTCCAAAGGAGACCAAGAAAGAACTGTAAAAGTGAACAGAAAGAAATCACCTTAGGAGAAATACTATGGGAAAACTCAGAAAGAAAGCCTTCAGAGGCGACCCCTCTGGTTCAAGGGAAGTATAAGAACATTGACTGGGGTCAATGTCAAAACTGAGACGCTCTCACTGCAACTGAGGCAGCTGGGAAAAAAAAAAAAACACCTACCATTTTAGGACTAGACAAGCTGTGATTATAAATTTTATTCTTGATTTTCAAAGAAAACTCTTAAAAGATTGATTTCATAGTTTTCTCTGAGATATTCAGTCTAACTGGACCTGGTAAAGCATTGTTTCATGGTTTGACTCAATCTGGGAGATTTTCTTATGAGAGAATAATAGACTGTTATGTTCATTCTTATGATTTCACATGCTATCTTAGAATATTTATTATTCTTATGAAAGCCGCAGCACCTGGAATGAAAAGAATGTGTAAGATTTAATTTAAAAAGACAACTAATGTTTCAAGGTGTTCTGGATTTCTGAACCAAGAGGAAAAAAAATAGTTAATAAAATCTATTCAGGAGAGCTAACTTCAGCCTTTAAAAGACCTTGGAGGAATCAGAAGGGGTAAATCACAGGGTTAGGGCCCTAGAAGGTAGGGGGGTTGGTTAATATTCAAGCACCAATTCCTCCGAGGTCAAGATTGGTGCATCCCTGTGAGTAAGAAATAGAGCAAGGGAGCCAGGAGGCCTGCATGGATGAGGAAAGAGCTTCTGGAAAAACTCAAATGGAAAAAGGATGTTTACAGAATGTGGAAAAAGGGACTGGCCGCTTGAGACGAATATAGAAACATTGTCAGAGTGTGCAGGGAGGCAATGAGGAAGGATTTAATTTCCACTTGGAATTAAACCTGGCAAGGGATGTCAAGGACAACAAGAAGGACTTCTTCAAGTACATCAGTAGCGAAAGGAAGACTAGAGAAAATGTGGGCTTGCTGCTGAATGAGGTAGGTGCCCTGGTGACGGAGGATGCAGAGAAAGCGGAGTTACTGAATGCCTTCTTTGCTTCAGTCTTCACTGCTATGGCCAGCCCTCAGGAATCCCAGACCCTGGAGGGAAAAGAAAAAGTCTGGAAAGAGGAAGATTTTCCCTTGGTTGAGAAGGACTGCGTTAGAGATCTTTTAGGAAAACCTGACACCCACAAATCCATGGGCCCTGATGGGATGTACCAACAAGTGCTGAGGGAGCTGGCAGGTGTTATTGCAAAGCCACTCTCCATCATCTTTGAAAGGTCATGGAGAACAGGAGAGTTGCCTGAGGACTGCAGGAAAGCCAATGTCACTCCAGTCTTCAAAAAGGGCAAAAAGGAGGACCCGGGAAACTATGGGTCAGTCAGCCTCACCTCCATCCCCGGGAAGGTGATGGAACAGCTCATCCTGGATGTCGTCTCTAAGCATGTGGAGGAAAAGGTCATTGGGAGTGATCAACATGGATTCACCAAGGGTATGTCATGCTTGACCAATCTAATAGCCTTCTATGATGGCATGATTTGCTGGGTAGATGATGGGAGAGCAGTGGATGTTGTCTGCCTCAACTTCAGCAAGGCTTTTAATGCTGTCTCACATAACATCCTCATAGGTAAGCTTAGGGAGTGTGGGTTAGATGTGTGGACAGTGAGGTGGATTGAAAAATGTCTGAATGGCAGAGCTCAGAGAGTTGTGATCAGCAGCGCAGAGTCTAGTCGGAGGCCTCTAACTAGTGGTATTCCCCATGGGTCAGTACTAGGCCCAATCTTGTTTAACATATTCATCCACGACCTGGATGAGGGGACAGAGTGTGCCCTCAGCAAGTTTGCTGATGGCATAAAATTGGTAGGAGTGGCTGACACACCAGAAGGCTGCTCTGCCATTCAGCTAGTCCTGGACAGGCTGGAGAGTTGGGTTGAGAGGAAATTAATGAAGTTCAGCAAGGGCAAATGCAGTGTCCTGAACGTGGGGAGGAATAACCCCATACACCAGTACATGTTAGCAGTTGACCTGCTGGAAAGCAGCTCTGCAGAGAGGGACCTGGGAGTCCTGGTGTACAGCAAGTTGACCATGAGCCAGCAATGTGCCCTTGTGGCCAAGAAGGCCAATGGCATCGTGGGGGGCATTAAAAAGAGCATGGCCAGCAGGTCGAGGAAGGTCATCCTCCCCCTCTACTCTGCCCTGGTGAGGCCACATCTGGAGTACTGTGTCTAGTTCTCGGCTCCTCAGTTCAAGAAAGACAGTGAACTACTGGAGAGAGTCCAGAGGAGGGCTATGAAGATGATCAAGGGACGGGAGCATCTTTCTTACATGGAAAGGCTGAGACACCTGGGTCTGTTTAGCCTGCAGAAGAGAAGACTGAGAGGGAATCTCATCAATGTTTACAAATATCTAAAGGGTGGGTGGCAAGAGGATGGGGCCAGGCTCTTTTCAGTGGTGCCCAGTGACAGGACAAGAAACAACGGGCACAAACTGGGACACAGGAAATTCCGTCTCAACATAAGGAAAACCTTCTTTACTTTGAGGGTGGCAGAGCACTGGCACAGGCTGCCCAGAGAGATTGTGGAGTCGCCTTCTCTGGAGATATTCAAAACCCTCCTTGATGCGTTCCTGTGCAACCTGCTCTAGGTGAACCTGCTCTGGCAGGGGGTTTGGACAAGATGATCTCTGAAGGTCCCTTCCAAGCCCTACTGTCCTGTGATCCGTTGACTCTATGATTCAGAAACAAACCCAACATGGTGTACATCAGGTCTAAATGACAGATGCTTTTTTAGTAAAGTGATGGAGAATTTGTTGAGTTTTGTTTGGGTTTTTTCAGTGTTTGCTTAATTGGGCATCTCTAGAACCAATGCCAATGCAGAGAAATCTGAGGGTAAAGAAGCAGAAACCCCAGCATATACCTGTGTGCATCAGGAAAGTTGCTACTTAAGGCACAATCACAGCTGTCTTTACGTGATGTGCTGAGTTTATACATCATGATGACAATTCAGAGATATTTGTATGAGATCTGGGCCTGCATGAATGTTTCTGCATGCCCATCACTTGAAAAATCAAGCATTTAAACCCTGTACAATCTTTTTAAAATTCAGTAGAATATATATAGAATATATGTCAAATTATTAAAAAAAATAAATTTCATGCTGGGATAATAAACCTCAAAAGTAAGTAGTTTTCTCGTTATTACTCATTTTCTATGCAGATTACTCATCTTATTTTGGGGAACTGGGATGGTCTTTCTGTTCTGAGTTACAGAGCAACAAGCTCTATGTGCCATGGTCTCCGACAGCTACATGTCCATGCTACCACGTGACAGAGGATTGATGAGAACTCTCTCAGAATGTTTGTTAGGATAGAAGGAAGTACATTACACATGAAATCATCACCTAGTAAACTGCTTATCTAAATAGGAGTCTTAAGAATAGTTACTTTTAAATAATTTTTGCTACTAATAAGGAAAAGTTACGTAAATGCTATAGAAAGACACAATAAATATTGTAGCTATTTGACTTAATTTCCAAATACAGTATAATCAGTATAATTCAAAGTAGTTAAGAAACCTAATCAGAATCACATACTCTTCCAAGGGAACCTTCATCTTTCGTCCAACATACCAGAGGTAAAAATCTTTTCTTTTTCCTAAGTGCTATGTGCTTCTGTTTCCATCCTTAAAAATCAATTATTGCTGGCAGTGAGTAATTAAACCAACTAATGAGATGTTATTTTAAATCACAACCCTACTTTCTTTGAACTGCTTTTGCACTAAACCTTAACTACTATATCTGCATTATTCTGATCCCTTTATAGCTTCAGAAGCTTGTTGTTCTGTGAGTTTCCTTCAGTTAAATACCACCTGCGGTCATACTAAGAAATAATTAAGTATTTTAATTGCAGGTTTCCAAAAATGAAACTGAAACAAAACAAATAAAATGTAGGTCCATTCCATAAAATGAAAGTTATCTAATGCTGCTGCATCACTAAAATACAGCTAGCTACAGCGTGCAGATTCCTGTCATGTAAGAAATGGCTGCCTGCAGTTAACTTTAGCAGTCAGGTTAATTGCATTCCTTTCGTCTAAGTACACTGTTGAGTGTGCTGTAAAATCATTTAAATGGGTTGCTGACCCATTTCTGCTTTTTCCTTTTCAGATGTTGGTAATAAAATGGTATTGTCTGAAGTACATGCACCATCGGGGTTACATTTTCTGTTGTGTGGTTTGCTATATTGTTTTTAAAAATGTCTAGAACATTTTATGTATATAATGTTGAACAAAGTAACAGAGAAGATTTATGCAAAGCAAGAATGTGAACAATAAATATGTCACTGGCTTTCTAAGCAATTACATTTCTGATGTTTTATGCGTTAATAATACGAATAAATGGTTCCTTTAACATCCAGCTCTCCTTCCTGTCTATCCCTTAAATCTTGCGATGCTTTTTGCAAACAGCTCATTTATTAACATCATCTGCTTTACATATCCTCTCCTTCAACACACATTAAGAGAAATTGTTGAAAGCATCCTACCTCGTGCAGTGATACGGCATGAATAGCCACTCTCCTGCCATCACCACCATTGAGAATCTAGTGTTGGAGAATCCTGAGCAAAGCATTTACAGAGACACTTTTATGCCTATGGCTATGCAGTTTGCCCTCTGGTCTCACCTTAACCTCCGTCATGTCATGCTACAATCCCCTACTCTGAACTGGTAGGAGACACCTGAACTCCGCAGCACACAAAATAGTGTTTCTGAGCGGTGTTCCTGCCTTTTCATTTTCCCTTTCATTCAGCAGAGCCTTAGGAGCCCATTCTCCCACTCCAGACTACAACTGGCCCCTATTCTTTCACATAGAGCTGTTCTTTCTCTGATTTGAAAGCAGAGGCCTCAGGGACCCCTGAAGGCTTGTACAGTATTTCCAGTTCCAACTGACAAGTCCATCTCTCTTTTTTTCTAGCCTGCATCTTTCTCTGCAAACTTCAAAGCCACTTACTCTGTCGATTTCTGCCAACACTCTGATATAAAGGGCCATGAAGGAACAGGAATTAGAGAGAAGAGGGCTCATGTCTGCTTGGCATGAACATCTGTAGCTCTATCGCTGACCTCAAGAGATTCTGAAACAGAGAACGTTCCCTTCAGTTGCCCTGGCTTTCTTTGCTGAACTTAATCCATATGCTGTCCAGCGTGTCCCATTACTACCACGACCAACAGCGCCAGAACAAGGAAGACTCTTGGCAGCATCTTCCCCTGGCCCCTGCTGGGAGGAGCTCAGCAATCACAGCCTCCCTCTGCATTTGCCTGGCCTCACGTGGAGAACAGAAACCCACAGGGGATTTCCTCGAGGTGCTAGTCTGCCCCACGGGAATCCCCTGAAACATGGGCTTTCCATCAGTGTAGCCACAGTTGTCTGTGAAGAGAAAGAGAAGAATAGGAAGAGGAAAAGAAAAGACAGAGAGAAGAGTGACAGCTTTCTCTAGAGGAAGGAAGAGGTGGCTTTGAGGGTCGGGAGCAACTCCTATTTCTTGAGGGGGCATTTAGATGCCCAAAAAAGGAACATTAAAGGCAGTAATGATTGGATGTGGATTAATGCAAAGGAAAGCATGTTCATGAAATGGAGTCCTAAAGAAAATCTGCATTTTTGATGCCTTTTTAAATCCATACCAGTTTTGTGCTGCTGCGTGAAAACACACTGTGCTTGCAAGGGCATGACCATGCTCAAAAGAAACCTGGGGGAGGGAGGCCGAAGTCAGAGATCATTTATCATTATTTACTGAAATAATTCATAAATCATCCCATCGCCAAATGGGATGCTTCCCTCCTTCTCTGGGCTTCCAGTCTGTAAAATGGCTTAAAAGCCAGAAAAATGTTAGGACGCATTTACACTGATAGGCACAGACAGTCCAAAAGTCATTTTGCTGATTTGAATTGGACTGAATCTCTCCTGTTTTACAAGATTCAAAGTCACGCTACATCCAAGATAATACCCTCTGCCTCTCTCCAGTTTTCCAGTGCAAATCTGGGTTGTTAATAATGGTCTCAAGATCTGTCCTGTGACTTCTATCTTTCTGACTAAACCAGAATGAAAGCTTGGTTGATATATACAGAAATCGTAAGGTACTCAGGATTTAATGCAATTAGACTTTGAATCATATATTCCAAAAGTATCAGATTTCATAGATACTTGTGTAATATTAATGCAAAACCACAGCAACCACATAAAACGTATTCTTTTTCACTGCCTTTTCTTTTTAAATCATTTACAATGCAACCGCCACCAAAATCAAACCTAACCTTGACTTTTCACAGATCCCAGCCACAGTTCACTGAGTTCTTGTCACTCCTAATGAAGTCCATTATTGCTTAAGAGGTGTTTAATACTTACCGATACCTAGGTCTGAATGACACAGACACTTGATACAAAGTCTTCGGCGTTATGCCTACCCCAAGTGGAATTCTGTTAACACAAGCTGAGGTTTAGGCATCTTTTCAAGCATAAGAAGATGAATCAAAAATATTGCAGAGGGAATGATTGAATATGCCCCTAGAATATAAATAAGAAGGT
The DNA here is from genome assembly GCF_963924245.1 of Chroicocephalus ridibundus. Taxonomy (NCBI): domain Eukaryota; kingdom Metazoa; phylum Chordata; class Aves; order Charadriiformes; family Laridae; genus Chroicocephalus; species Chroicocephalus ridibundus. Next base: position 82,292,496 of record NC_086285.1, on the reverse strand, counting down.
GCGGTAACCACCTTCCCTTGGTTTGCAAAGCCCATCTTTCCAAAAAACTATTTCTCCTCCAAGTAGGTTTTCTACTGTAACGTCACTGTTGAAGCTTTCTGGAAAAAAAGGCTATATACAGCAAACAGGCTAAATGTCTTCTTCATCAAAACTAAAGGCTAGTTCAAATACCATTCTACAGTATAAATAAGGACATATTAACCTGTTCTCAAGTGGTCTCAAGCTTTCCTCAAAAATATTAATTTCAAATTATAATCATATTGCATAAAAATTTCATTGACGTAGCCTTTTTCTCTCCTCAATATCTCCTCACCAGAAATGAAGGCTAATTAATTCCATGAATTCTATGAAAACATTCTAACTTATATTCAACATACTGTTCATTATGTCTTTCTGAAATCTCAAAAAATATGACTTGGCGCTCTCTGGTACTAAAATATGCAGAAATGAATAAGAATTACTGCTTGGTCTTTGAATGTAAAAATCTAGATATAAAACAAACAAACAAAAAACCCACAACGCCCTCCCCCAAAACACACAACAACAACAACAACAAAAAGCAAACGGAGGGGAAACTATACTAACATCCATTTGACTAGTATTTTCTAATCAAATACACTTATTTTGCATTATTAGCTGCCTTACTGAGGGATCAAGCACTTTTACAAACAGCTTAAGCTTTTTAATCCTGCCACTGTCTTAGCTGACTTTGATACTATCTTTGCTGTAATTTTTATGTTTAGTTTTAGACTGCATCTTAACAGCCACCTTAAAGTTAAATTTACTCTGATAAAATGAAACATTTTAGAGGTATGAAGCTCCATCTACTGGATATTCAGTTGTATATTCTTTTTCTGTGATTTTTAAAATCGTATTACTTACATCTTTATTAACTCTCTACCTCTAATGGAAATCTCATTCTTTTACATTATTGAAAGTAAATAATTTGTCAATAATTTACCCAACAGAATACAATAGAATATGTTAACAGTATTTACTGATAGGAAACTCAACATGGAATATCTGGGTTGCTGCCTTTAAGTAAGGCAGCACTTAACTTTCCACTTAACTTTTATTTCCAAGCAACTTTATTTCACAGAAATAATTTAATAAAGTCCTGAAATTCTTTTGGACCACAAGCTAAGTTAACACTTAAAAGTATGACTGCAAGTCCTGATACGCAAACCTAGCTTCAATATTGGCTACAACTGAAAAGAAACACAAAAAGAACATTCATATAGGTTTTGCACCACACGGCCCATTTTTCAACATCATCAGCATGACACACGGTCTAGATGTTTCCCCTTTCGTGATTAAGTATGTTCCAACCATTTTTCAGAAAGAAATTTATTTTATTCAAATGAAGGTTGGTATCAATCTTTTCAGCTAGGGTTGTGTAATGAACAGCAGCTGCCAGAGGCCCACAATGGAAGAACAGTGCAACCACCAGTGCCAAATGATGACAGCTTTGACAGATAATATGGGTAATATCGTTACTCTCTGCTCTACCTCACTTTTCTTTGGTCTGTGCTGCAATACCTCAAGTACAAATATTCAGATCATTGCAAAATGTATTTACAAATCATGCCCTACATCATCTATCAAAGAGATGATCACCATTAGAAACACTTTTTAAATTAAAATTGAAGCTTAAAGGAAAGCAAAATTTTGCAGAGATTTACTTAAGTATAACAGATGGGATTTATATTTCTAAAAGTTTAACTCGGCTCCACTTAGTATTTCAGGTAGTTAGTAAACTAATACTCTTTCTGCATTTTGTCTTCATTTGTAATATGTTTTTATGTTTTGGGGCTTTTTTTTATTATGATAAGAAATGGAAATCATCGTCTTTGAAAATGTTAATGTGCTATTGAGCTGTACGTTATTCTAATGTTGACTGCCAAGATCAGGCAACAAGACTGCCTTTCATTCTACACCTTGCACGGCTTTATATCCATGTTTGCAAAGAAACATTTACAGGGTGTTTTAGGAACAATTGGCATCTTTGATTCACTGAGTTTACACTATGTTTTTTATGAAGTACAGATGTATGGTTTTCTGGACTTGCCAACACAGAAACCTTTAATTTTAAAATCAGTAAAATATTTCGCACTAGATCCAGATAAAAAACTATCCCTCTTTTCCACAGGGAATGTCTTGCAAGAAAATGTCTTGCACTAAAAAACAAAAGAAGCTGGGGGAAGAGGGGATTTCTCTTTACATTTTCCACAGTCCCATGGCAAGGGATTTGCAAAACTTGAAGGGTGGAAGCACTTCACCCTTATCTTCATTGTTATTTCTTGTTGAGTGCACTTCATCAGATGCCCTGGATGAGCTTAGCAGAGAGAGATAAGGCATTGGCACACTTGGTTGGCTCTGTCTGCTTGCTGTGCTGTACACACAATGGTCTTAAAGTCAAGAAAGTGTTATTGAGCGGAGGGATCGTGCAATTGTTGCTTTGCTCTCTACATGTTGAAAAAGACAAAGAGAAAGTAAGCCACCACCCATCACACACATCCGCTATTAGATAGCACCAAAATCCTGCAAGATATGAGGCGATTTTCCAAAAACAATGCCTATAAGTGACTAATACCATTTCTTGAGCTTTTGCTGGGAAGAAGACATGATTCCTATCCTCTAACAGTTTTAATTAAGTCTTCTAAGAAAGATCAGGCATATGTTGATCAATTTTACTGTCCATGAATTGCCTCTTATTTTTCTAAATCTCTATACTGATATGTAGCAGATGTTCTTGGAAACTATCCTAAGGCATATGGAAAATAAGGAGGTGATTGGTGACAGCCAACATGGCTTCACTAAGGGCAAATCGTGTATGACAAATTTGGTGGCCTTCTATGACAGGGTTACAGCATCAGTGTATAAGGGAAGAGCAATTGATGTCATCTACCTGGACTTGTGCAAAGCATTTGACACTGTCCCGCATGACATCCTTGTCTCTAAATTAGAAAGATATGGATTTGATGGGTGGACCACTTGGTGGATAAGGAATTGGCTGGCTGGCCGCACTCAAAAGAGCTGTGGTCAATGGCTCAATGTCCAAGTGGAGACCAGCAATGAGTGGCATTCCTCAGGAGTCACTACTGGGACCAGTGCTGTTTAACATCTTTGACAATGACATGGACAGTGGGATTGAGTGCACCCTCAACAAGTTTGCTGACGACACCAAGCTGTGTGGTGCAGTCAACATGCTGGAGGGGAGGGATGCCATCCAGGGGGACTTGGACAGGCTTGAGAGCTAGGCCCATGAGAACCTCATGAAGTTCAACAAGGCCAAGCGCAAGGTCCTGCAATTGGGTCACAGCAATCCCAAGCACAGATACAGGTTGGGCGGAGAATGGCTTGAGAGCAGCCCTGAGGAGAAAGACTTGGGGGTGTTGGTGGATGAGAAGCTCAATGTGACCCAGCAATGTGCACTCGCAGCCCAGAAAGTCAACTGTATCTTGGGCCACATCAAAAGAAGGTGTGCCTGCCCATGGCAGTAGGGTTGGATCTAGATGATCTTTAATGTCCCTTCCAACTCTAACCATTCCACGATTCTATGATTCTATGAAAAGAAACACAACACTTGTCTGTATTCCAGAAAGTGTTGTTATTAATATCATGGGTGTATATGCCCCAACCCAGACTCCTTTTCAGGTCTTATTAAACTATATGTGCATTTTGCTTGAACACACAATTGCACAGGTCAGTCACTTCGACAACACGTGGTGATTTGCAACCAATATAAAATATCAGCCAAAGCACAATCTTCCTTTTTCAGAATTCTTTTTCTCAGTTGATCACAACACAGCCATTCAAGCATTCAGATCCAACCCTTAGGTACCTGTTGTTACTAGAATTCTTCCTGAAACAGATGTTAAAAGTTTTCCCTAAATAGAGGGGTAATTCATATCTATATATATACACCATGTAAGAGAAAAATCTTATAGGCTAGAATGTAAAGGATGGAAATATGAACGGGAAGACAAAGCAAGTACTGGAAAATGGGCAGATCAAGAGAGAAGAAAGGGTAACAAGGAGAGAATCAGAATGCAACAAAAAGTTTGCAAGTAAAAAGAATACTGGTATTTTAATATACTTTACTTTTTTGAAATCCTGAAAAAAAATCTTTTGAAGTAGCTAAATGTACTTCAGGACAAGTAATATTTTTTACACTTTCCTCTTCTTTTTAGCCAGTTGGAAATAAATACCCAGAAAAAAGAGGCCAGATAAGCCCAGAATAGTGCAAATGGAGAGGAAATTAAGAAGACCAGGAAAGACATTTCGGTCAGAGACACAGATGGCAACAGCTATCAGGAGAAGGACTGAAATTGTAACTGCATGTAATGGAACAACTTTTAACCATTCTAGGGTTAGTTGGACCCAAGTCTGAGCAGCTTCTTTTTTGGTAATGTAACAAAAATCTCTTAGGACTGTACTATGACCCCTTCTCATATTCAATCTTCTCATGACAGTGTAAGTACCACATTTTTAAAGTGTGGCAAGATCTACTACAATAAGAAACTGTCTTGCATTTTTGTCCAAATTAGAACCTAAATTGTTTTTAGAAAAGCTTTTAAAATCTCTGCAGTTATGTCTGTGTGCAGCTATTGATGACATGTGTACATACTGCAAGAAGGTCAGAGATGTTCTTCCTAAAACAGCAACAACAGTAATTTGAAAGTATCAGTGAAATCAAATTTTAGTGTGGTCACATGCAAAGTCTGAACCCCACACAGATAGGTCTAAAATATGAAATGCTTCTAACTGAGGCAAAGACAAGACAATTACAAGAGTGTACTTTTAAAACTGTAAGTTTCATTTTTTTGATTGTACATATCAACCTAGATATTCAAAATATCCATCTCAAGAATATATCTTGAGAGTATCAGAGAGAATCCTAAAGAGAGAGACCCTGAAGAGCGGCCCCCCATTCTGTTTTGAGGTGTATAAAAGCAGTAGTCACTTACAAACTCTTGGCCATATATTGCACAAACTAATCCTCAAATCAAATGTCACCTTTCTAATTAGTAGCTGATACAAGTTCCACGTTATACTATTGCCAAGATGATTAATGTTCTTTCAGCAGGATTAGAACACTTCCCTTAATTTTTTTCTCTGATAAAAAGCACAGAATATGAAAAATTAAAATCTTGTGATGCAGATCTTGCTTTTAATGATGTTCGTCAACCTCCAGTTGAGAAAATTGGTCATTTTTGCCTTGGCTCAACATCAAATCCATTTTGCATTAATGCCATTTTAAAGGCAATTCTTTTCTTTTGTTGCCCACTGCCTCATTTGGACTGCAGTATCTGCAGACTTGCTCCAGTAATTCTAGCAGTCTGAGGTCTCTCATGGTACTACTGGTCCCTTATTTAAAGAGAGACAACTACCATTGTACAACTTAATGTGTCATAAAATCAAACAAATGCACACAATTTCTTGGATATTTCTAATCCCTTGGAAGATTTTTGTTGGTACTGGCTTTTTTGTTTGGTTGGCTGGGTTTTGGGCGTCGTTTTTTCTGCCTTGATTGAAGAAAAAGCTTTACATTAAAATAATGACAATGCTCCCTAGAAAGAAACTGAAAGTTGTGCTCAGTTCTAAGTTTTACACCAGACTTTGAACACATCTTTACTTATGCTTAAGTTGCATGAGCATTTACTCTGCCAGCAGTTCCACTGAAATCAATCCTATTGAGTTCGTCCCTATAAAGTTAATGAGAAATTGAAATAAATTAATTGGCAGTTCAGATGAGAGTCTGGAAAGATGTCACATAAGATGCTAAGCAATGGACCGACCAGTGCATTGGGCAATCTTTTTTGACACTTTGTTTTAGCTGATGAAGAGAATTGGATTTAAATTCAAAAAGTTATCTTGACACTGAAGTGAGGATATATAAAGAAAAAGGAGGTCTCCTGCCCAGCACAATAAACTCAACAACAGGCCTTGCCAGGTCAAAGTCACAGTTGTGCTTTCAGATGATTTGCAAGACTACTTACAAGTTATTTAAGGCATGTGTTCATGGGAATTGTATCGTTAAGATGGATTTTAAGTGAATGCAACAGATTGTGTGGACCTTATGCTTTAGGAATAAGAGTGTCTTATTTGGGTTTAGGTAAATCTGTTCCCAAATGATTTCCACTAAGCTGAAATAAGCGAGTTATTTTATTATGACTGTTCAACAGAGATTTTATACTGGTTATTGTTTAAGCTATCTCAGTTAAAATTTATACCTTAAATCATAGGGGCAAAACTTTGTCAGAGAAAAAAAGCTACAAACCAAAACCCAACAGACCTAAACGTCTCTGTGTTACAGTTTTCCATCTGTGAAATTTGGTGAATTAATTCTTGATTTTTTCTAGCCTTTGTCAGTCTTATGTATTCAGACTGCAGGCTCCGAAGGGGAAGAACCATCTTTTGTATGTTAGTACCATGCTTAGCACAGTAAGGCACTAATTTCAGAAAGGGTCTCCAGGTGCTACTGTAATACAAATTAGTATTACTAATATGTAATTGTTGTAGTATAACCATCCATATAAGCAGTGAAGTGCCTTAATTTTCTTACCTGCTTTCAACACATCTCTGAAAGTGAAATGGAGTCATATAATTCTAAAGAACATGTTAATACTCATGATAAGCAAAGAAGAAAATTCTAGGGGGATTAAATCTTCTTCCTTTTTACAGAATGGGCATGATGATAAAAGATGCTGTTTCTACAGGAACAGGGAGGTAGGCTAATGCTGAAAATCCTCAAATCCTTCTGAATCCTGAGTTAATTAAAATGCTTAATGAAACTTTCTTGATCCTGCTAGCAAAGCTTTAGCTAAACTAATAAGAAAATGTATCAGTTACTCATAGTTACAGCACATGCTTTTACATTTCCACTGGAAAACATAATCCTAATGCTAAGGCTTACCTGCACCAAACCAGAGGAGCATTTTGCAGTTTTCTGTGTGAGCCATGTATTTTAAAACAGAAGTATCTCTCTCCTCAATACTAATGCAGCTGACCTTATTCCAGACAATTCCTTTTGGATTTTCATATTTTTATTATTTAACATTTTTATAACTATATTTAATTAAAGATAGAGAGAAAGAAATATCTTAGATGTATTTTTTAAAATTCTGCTTACTAGTCATATTCTAAGTGTATTATTTAATAATTCTACTGTCTGAAATTGCTCTACTCAGGACTGCTTCATTGATGTGATTAGCGTTCAAAAAATAAAGGAAAAAATGTCTTCAGGGTTTTTGGTGATAAGATTGTGATGCTGTTCTAAGATCTACCCACAGAAATACAATTATAGCTCCAGATGCAACTAGAAAATACCCTCGGCCTCCTTTTGTATAGATGTGTACAACATATCTTTTGTGTGACACGATGCTTGTAATATCCTTCAAATTACTTGTTTGTAATGAACATGCCTTCTCAAAACTTGAAACTGATTTCCAGGGAAGTTATGTTTTATTTGATTGTTTTAATTCCAATTGAGTTTTAACATTTTCAGTAAAATTCAACTCAACTTTCAAAGTCTGCTTCAAAATGTTTACATTCCAAAATAATTTCCAGAATTTGTATTCAGATTTTTGTAAAATGTTTCAACTTTTATAAATCTAATTACTGCTAAGTTTTTTTTAGTATTTCAACATGAATACCATTCTTTGATGAACCTCTGATCCACTCTGTGTATTCATGTTAGTGTCATGACATAGCATGCTTGACAAGCTTTAAGCAAAGATTTCCTATAATCGATTCGAAATCATACACGCAACTCTGACTAAACTGTTTTTTTAAATAAATGGCACAAAAAAAATATTAAAAATTTGTATGAGACATACTGTATTTAGGTACAATGTTATGTAAGCTGCTAACCTGAAGATATATACTACCCTGTTTATTTATACTCTGTAAAATCAATTTAAAATAAAATTCTTTCTGGGTAGTACTTGTCAGATTCACACATTACCACCCAAATGAGCTTCATTAATGTTTACCATGTCAGAAGGGGGAAAATCTTCCAGGTTTTGCACTATTTTTAGAGTATAATACCTCAATCTGTTTCACGGACACAAGGTGACATAGTGGCTGTATTCATTATGCCTGTTTGACAGGATGACAGAATGCAATAAAATTTTTATTTTGTGACTTAATTATGATGAAATTCATTTTCTTCACAAAGTTCATAGGACAGCTGATTACATTTATTTCACCAACAGATTGTTCCACATAGATGGAAATGTGCTTTAACCACCAAATGAAGTATGAGGTATGACAGAAGACACTTCAGCCAGGAAAAGTGACTGGCTCTTGTCACTGTTGAAATTGCTGATTTTCAAAACCAGCACATCGTGATAGTTTTGGAAATCATCATCTGGTTGTGGTCTTAACCTTGGCTAGCAAAGACTCACAACTCATCACATATTGGAGAGCAAGGCTAGTTAGGACCCACGGGAGATAAAATCAACCACTCATAGGCTGAGATGATTGGAAAAATGGAGTTGGATGATACTCAGTATGAGCCAATTAGTAGCTTCTTCTATGGCCCATATAAACCACTAATACATATTTGACTATTAATTAACTGTACCCTTCACAGTTATAGGCTTTCCCTCTTTCATCACAGTCCTACAAACAAAAAGTTGCAGAGACTTTTTTGTGGAGTTGGCAAATAATTATCCGTGCAGAGTAAAAACCTTTCAACCTTTGATCCCTATGTTAATCTCCATATAAAAGTATGAACCTCAGTCACCTATTAACTATGTGTCGGGGTTTAGGCTCAGACGGCAACAAAGAACGACGTGCCGCTCGCTTGGGCCTTCCCAATACGGGAAGAATCGGAAGAAAAAGGCAAGACTCTTGGGTTGAGACAAAGGCAGTTTAACAGAACAGCAAAGGGAACAAGCAAACAACAACAATAACACGGATAGAGGAATGTACAAACACGATTACGGAACCGCAGCTCCCCGCTCACCAACCGGATGCGGGACGCCCCAGCCTGCCCCAAGCGGCGACTTCCTGCCCCCTCCCCCGGCAGCTCAGGGTGGGCATGGCTCATGTGGCATGGAATACCAGGAAAAATTAACCCTATCCCCGCCGGAACCAGGACACTATGCTGCAGCGCTGGGAAGTTTTGTGAAGCTCGCACTGAACTCTGAGTTATTGCACTTAAATTTCTTACTGGTAGCATGAAATAAGCTTGTATATGCCTACCTAGGCTGTGATTAGTGATGATTTCCAAAGAAGAGAAAGAACACAAAGTCAGCATTAAGGATGGAGGTAGAAGGCTAAAGCTGTGTTATTAACAGAGAAAGCAAATGGCATCAAGCACTTTGAAGAAAGACCTTCTATAACACAGCACTAGAGATGTTTTCCAGCAATTGAAGACTTCTTTTTTTTTATTATTTTATATTTCTAATTTAAATAGTTCGCTCAGCTTCTCACAGCAAATTTCATTTATTTCTAATAGTTACCTGTACGCTTGTTATCAGCTGAACCAGATTTCAAAAATATAAAATCACAGAATGGTTTGCATTGGAAGTGACCTTAAAGATCATTTAGCTTCAACGACCCTGCCATGGGCGGGGACATCTTCCACTAGACCAGGTTACCCAAAGCCCCATCCAGCCTGACCTCAAACACTTCCAGAGATGGGGCATCCACAACTTTTGTGGGCAACCTCTTCAGGGTCTCACCACCCTCACAGTAAAGAATTACTTCCTAATATCTAATCTAAATCTACCCTCTTTCAGTTTAAAACCATTACCCCTCATCCTATTGCTACACTCCCTGATAAAGAGTCCCTCCCCATCTTTCCTGTAGGCCCCCTTCAGGTACTGGAAGGCTGCTATAAGGTCTCCTCGGAGCCTTCTCTTCTTCAGGCCTAACAACCCCAACTGCCTCAGCTTGTCTTCGTAGGAGAGGTGCTCCAGCCCTCTGATCATCTTGTGGCCCTCTTCTGGACTCATTCCAAAAGGTCCAGTCTTTCTTATGTTGGGGGTTCCAAAGCTGGATGCAGTACTCCAGGTGGGATCTCACCAGAGCAGAACAGAGAGGCAGAATCACCTCCCCTGACCTGCTGGCCATGCTTCTTTTGACTCGGCCCAAGATACGGTTGACTTTCTGGGCTGCAAGTGCACATTGCTGGGTCACATTGAGCTTCTCATCCACCAACACCCCCAAGTCTTTCTCCTCAGGGCTGCTCTCAAGCCATTCTCCGCCCAACCTGTATCTGTGCTTGGGATTGCTGTGACCCAATTGCAGGACCTTGCGCTTGGCCTTGTTGAACTTCATGAGGTTCTCATGGGCCTAGCTCTCAAGCCTGTCCAAGTCCCCCTGGATGGCATCCCTCCCCTCCAGCATGTTGACTGCACCACACAGCTTGGTGTCGTCAGCAAACTTGTTGAGGGTGCACTCAATCCCACTGTCCATGTCATTGTCAAAGATGTTAAACAGCACTGGTCCCAGTAGTGACTCCTGAGGAATGCCACTCATTGCTGGTCTCCACTTGGACATTGAGCCATTGACCACAGCTCTTTTGAGTGCGGCCAGCCAGCCAATTCCTTATCCACCAAGTGGTCCACCCATCAAATCCATATCCTTCTAATTTAGAGACAAGGATGTCATGCGGGACAGTGACAAGTGTTTTGCACAAGTCGAGGTAGATGATGTCAGTGGCTCTTCCCTTATCCACTGATGCTATAACCCTGTTGTAGAAGCCCACTAGATTTGTCAGGTACAATTCGCCTTTAGTGAAGCCATGTTGGCTGTCACCAATCACCTTCTTATTTCCCATGTGCCTTATCAGAGTTTCCAGAAGGATCTGCTCCATGCTCAGTCTTGCCAGGCACAGCTGTGACATTGACTCGCCTGTAGTTCCCCAGGTCTTCCTTTTCTCCCTTTTTAAAAATGGGGGTTATGTCTCCCCTTTTCCAGTCAGCAGGAGCTTCACCAGACTGCCACGACTTTCTCAAATATGATGGATAGTGGCCTAGCAACTTCATACTCCAGTTCCCTCAGGACCTGTGGATGCATTTCTTTACATCTCGTGGATATGTGCACTTTCAGGACCGCAGATGGTCTCAAACCTGACTTTTCCTACAGTGGGTGTTTCCTTATTCTCCCAGCCCCTGCCTTTTCCTTATGCGACTTGGGCAGTGTGGCTAGAGCACTTGCCGGTGAAGACTGAGGCAAAAAAATCGTTGATTACCTCAGCCTTCTCCATATCCTGGGTAACCAGATCTCCTGTTTCCTTCTGGAGAGGGCCCACATTTTCCCTCGTCTTCCTTTTATCTCTGACATACCTGTAGGAGTTTTTTTTGTTGCCCTTGTCATCCCCACCTAGATTTACCTTTATCTGGGCTTTAGCTTTCCTAACCTCATCCCTGGCTGCTTGGACAATTTCTCTGTATTTCTCCCAGGCTACCTGTCCTTACGTCCACCTGCTGTGTCTTCCTTTTTGTGGTTGAGTTTGTCCAGGAGCTCCTTGTTCATCCATACAGGCCTCCTGGCGTTTTTGCCTGACTTCCTCTTTGTTGGGATGCATCTACCCTGAGCTTGGAGGAGGTGATCCTTGAACATTAACCAGCTTTCTTGGGCCACTCTTCCCTCCAGGGCTTTACGACATGGTATTCAGCCAAGCAGATCCCTAAAGAGACCAGAGTCTACTCTCCTTAAGTTGAGGGTAGTGAGCTTGCTGTGCACCCTTCTTGCTGCCCTAAGGATTTTGAGCTCCATCATTTCATGGTCACTGCAGCCAAGGCTGACCTTGAGCTTCACATTCCCCACCAGCCCCTCCATGTTGGTGAGAACAAGGTCCAGCATATCACCTCTTCTTGTTGGCTCCTCTATCTCTTGAAGAAGAAAGCTATCATCAATGCATTCCAGGAACCTCCTGGATTGCTTATGCCCTGCTGTGTTGTCCCTCCAACAGATATCACCCATGAGGATCAGGGCTTGTGAATGTGAGGCTGCTCCTATCTGTCTATAGAGGGCCTCATCCACTTGGTCTTCCTGGTCAGGTGGCATGTAGCAGACTCCCACTGTAGTGTCACCTGCCCCTGCCCTCCCTTTGATCCTGACCTTCATAAGCTCTTGGTTGCCTCTTCATCCATCCCCAGTTGGAGCTCCATCCACTCTAGCTGGTCCTTGACATAGAGGGCGACACACCCTCCTTATCTCCTCTGTCTGTCCTTCCTAAAGTGCCTGAATGCTTCCATTCCAACACTTCAGTTACAGGAGCCATCTCACCACATATCCATGATACCAATAAGATGATAGTCCTTGCAGGCGTGCGCACATCTCTAACTCCTCTTGTTTATCCCCCATGCTATGTGTGTTTGCATAGAGGCATTTAAGTTGGGCACCCGATGAAGCTGACTTACTGGCTGGAAATATGTTGATTTATTAATTTTCCTCAAGTATTGACAGTCAAATAACAACATTTGTTAACTCTGATATTAGAACCCAGCAAAATATATAAGCATTTAACATATTTCCATGCAGTGATACTGTTTGGGCAGAAGGCTGCAGTAGAAGATCAGGTTGAAATGCCCCAGGAGATATGTAGTTTTTCTTTGTGGATTTTCTTTTCTTACTTCATCTTTACCAGTTAGATTAACAACTACTCAAAAATATTTAGAAATTGCAACAAGCTTTGCTAGCACAGAAGTTGTTCTCAAAGACTCCCATCATTAATTGCAGCTAGGCTGATGATCTGCATCATAAAGAGGTTTTATCAAGCAGCAGTGTAAATAAAAACATAGCCATTCATTAGATATTCTGTCTGACTTGGTACTTGGCAAAAATTAGTCATGCATACTGACTATATTAAACAATACTCATACGTGCAGTATATGTAGAATAAAGGCATAGCGTAACCTTAAAATGAAAACTCATCATGGTTAATGATTAGCATACTATAAATTTAGTCCATAACAGGATTTACCAAGTTACGTGCATGTATAAATGAATGAGAATCAAAATTGCATAGAATATTGGCTTTTTGGTTTTAAGATCGATTAACCAATTTCTTCATAGTTCGGTAACAGAGTAATGAGCTGATGAACATGGTTAACTTTTACTAAAAGTCTTTGCAAGAAATTATTTAGAAAAAATAGTTATAGTAGGTGACGTTTTGGTAATTACCTGGTGTTTGAGAAAGGGAGCATTTTACCAAAAAAGCATCCAGATCATGCTTATTGTGTTTCCTCTGCTCATTTGATCAAATGCACACAATTGCCAAAGACCAGAATAGCTGCACTTCATTCGTATTTGTATGGAAGTGCAACTCCTACTACAAGAACAATTTAAAGCTCTCTTTCATAGCAATGATACCGAACTAATCGCAACATTACTGCTAATAATACCAATCCTTTCTTCTTCAGTTTCACCTTTCATCAGATTATCTCAAACAGATTCTAAACCACTAACTGTGGGGGGCAGTCATTTTTATGCACTTTATACAGGAAATGATGCAGATCAGGGGGGAAAACAAAGGCTTTAATGGGCACGCAGTGGGTAAGTAGCAAGAGCAGTTGTATCAATTGCAATATGCTGCTCTGATCCCTGGAAATTTCCTCAGTGCCAGGTGCTATACAGACATAAAAGCATAATCTTTTTTTCATTACTTATGCTTGTGACTAAAAAAGTAAATAGAAGTTAAACAATATCAAAAAACATTTGTTGAATACATAGCACACTGAAGAGCTGAATGCACAAGGGGAATAAAACCAAACCAAAGACAATCAGCTAAATGAACGCGGTAGTACATGTTCTTAGCTCTATTTTTGGAAGTTCAGAAAGATACAATGCATCATGATGCAGCCTGGTGCAGAGATCCTCAGCTGGCCTTTAGCTAGCTGGTACATGTACTGATACTAGTTACCACCTTACAGTAGGTATAGGTCGGAACAACATATAGGTAACATAACTGATTGGAAGCAACTCTGCTTTGGTTCCTGAGCCGGCTCTTCTGGCATTAGCTTAAGTATTTCCTGCACTGCAGCAGAGGGGCAAGGTCTTTGTTTTTTGGGGGTTTTAGGTCCTACTCCTTAACTCAATGTCTACGTGGTTTTAGCTGTGATGTGTATTTAATGTTGGTGCGGCCTCACTGTGAGTATCGTGTGCAGTTCTGGGGCCCCACAATTTAAAAAGAATGTTAAAGTACTTGAACGTGTCCAGAGGAGGGCAACAAAGCTGGTGAAAGGGCTGGAAGGAATGTCCTGTGAGGAGTGGCTGAGGACTCTGTGTTTGTCTAGTTTGGAGAAAAGCAGGTGGAGGGATGACCTCATTGCTCTCTACAGTTTCCTGAGGAGGGGAAGGGTGGGAATGGTCCAGACCTGGGCCAGGGGAGGTTCAGACTTCAGGAAGCACTTCTTTAGAGAGAGGGGGGTCAAACACTGGAACAGGCTTCCTAGAGAGGTAGTAGATGCCCGATGCCTGCCAGAGTTTAAGAGGCTTTTGGGCAATGCTTTTAACAACATGCTTTAACTTTTGCTCAGTCCTGAAGAGTTCAGGCAGTTGTACTAGATGATCATTGTAGATCCCTTCCAACTCTCCTCTCCTCTCCTCTCCTCTCCTCTCCTCTCCTCTCCTCTCCTCTCCTCTCCTCTCCTCTCCTCTCCTCTCCTCTCCTCTCCTCTCCTCTCCTCTCCTCTCCTCTCCTCTCCTCTCCTCTCCTCTCCTCTTCTCATGTCACACATTATAGGGAGGTTTCACTTCACAAACAGAGCATTGGAAAATGTACTTAAATAATTTTACAGTGCTCATTAAAAAAAATAATTAGTGTAGTATTTTTCTTGTAAATATTTTGGTTTAGAAAATAAAGAATGTTAAAAGGGAAGTGTTTTACCAGAACAGGCCAATTTTAATGGAGGTTTCTAAAGCACGCTAATCTGACTTTCTATCCTCTTCATGCTCTGAAAACTCGCCTGGTCTAAGCTACAGGCTTGTGTCCGGTTCACCTCAGTGACTATGCAGGAGGATGGATGAGAGATTCTAGAATGAAATGGATGTTTTGAAGTTGCTTTTTCTTAGGAAATTACCTACATTCTTTGTTGTTCTAACTTAGAAAAAAAACCATTATTTTTTCATTATGAGAAAATTCCAGTTCATACATAGTTCTTCGAGAAAAAAAAAAAAAGGTATTGTGCTCAAAGTACCATGAATACTTTTTAATGACAAAAGAATCCAAAAACCTAGGGTGGTGGTTTCTTCTTTGTTTGCTTGCTTGTATCGCCTGTACTTGCACTACTTGAGAAAAAAAAAAGACAAAAACAATAAAAGAACCCCAACCCCCCAAGAAAACTAATAGGGATTATTAGGAAAGAAATGCAGCATAAACAAGCACAAACTAACAACATAAACCTATAATTTGGCCACATCGTGCATACTGAAAGCAGATCTGATCCTCCATCTGTATAGTTGGACTGGAGCAGGAACAGAGAAAGGCAATAATAATGCCTTAAGGATGATTACAAAGACAAGAACTCTATCTGGAAAAGGTGTAACCAAGGAGGCATGTTATTGTTATTAATAGATTTATAACTGACTTACAAAAGTGAGTATGAAATTATTGTTCACAGTATTTTCCAGAGCAAGAAGTAGTGAGTATTAGATAAAACTAAAGGTACCTGGTCCAAAACAGAAATGTACATTTAAATTTGTGATTAATCTCTACAGGGTATTCCAAATGTTTGAAGGTTGATTAGACTACCTTCTGGAAGAAAACTCCACTGAGTGGTATCAAATACAAAGACATCTTCTGTGGCTCAAAATCACAAATACCTTGAGCCACAAACTGTGAAAATATTCAGGACATTCAAGTCTACATACTACTTACTGCTGCATACTCTAAAGGCAACCAATTAAGTTTTTTGGTTCAGTTCAGCCATTTTTATGCTTGTATCAATCATATGCACAAGAAAAATACCAATGGACAAGTGGTTAGGGTAGCAGTTTTAAGAACCAGGGTCTCCTGAGTGTATTCCTCATTGCACATCTAGATTTCCTCTGAGACTGAGCAGCCCATCTGTCTGCTCTGTATATCTGTTCTTCATCCATAAAACGGAGAAATTTTCTGTATCACAGGGCTTTAAAAACAAATACATTTATAGTTGTGAATTACTATCATGATACAGATCAGTACAGGTCTACAAAAATCTAAGTTGAGGAGGACAAAAATCCTTGTAAAATACTAAATTCTCCATATTCCTATAATATACATGCATTGGACAGAGAAAACATTCAGCAAAACAAGAGGACATGTTTTCATTGACCATCTAGGTTTAGATCCCGCCTTTCTGTCACTGAAAGAAATGGCAAAACACTTCGTCGCTATATACTGCAGATTCTTCTTTAAAATGGACTACTGCTTCTACTTGTGTTTCCAATGCAATACTGTTAGCACTAGCATACATGGGAAGAAGTACAATTAGCAGAACAGCTGCTTACACTCACTGCAGCACATAAGCTGTCATTTATCTCAGAATTTAAATAAGTCTAGTGGTACAAAAAACAAGCTCTTGCGGTGTTTTCTTTCATCCTTTCTCTCCTCCTGTTTGTGTTCATTACATCTATGAATCTGGCTTGTCTTTCCCTAATTAGGTTGTGAGTTCACTGAGAAATCTTTCTGCAATACCCACAAAATGGTGGTCCAACACTGATCTGGCATATGGTAAATATAAAGGATTAATATAGTAAAGGCTGGCTATTCTCATTAGTCAAAATAGAACTTAAACACCTGTAAAACATGTATTTTCCTAGAAATAGTCTCCCTCAATCCCACACTCACATTCTAGAAACAGAAAGCTTGGCAGACTGAAGTTTTGGTCTACTTTTCTATTTATTTATTAATTTTACTACCCAAGTATACCTCAGGATGCTTCCGGATATGAAATCTAGACCACCTCAGGGGCACATTTTCTTCATAGAGTATTGCTTCCTATTTTCATAGCTTCTGTTCTTAATGGGTGGCAGAGTCAAATCTAAACCAGCAGCAGCTACTGAAGGCAGTTGGCCTCTAAATGTTTGTTTCCTGACAATGAAGTGTGATGCCTGCCCAGAAGAAAGCAGAGTGTGAGGAACTGTGTAGGCTTTGATGGAACACTTGGGCCCAGGGTGTCACATAGAGATGCAAAGACAACCTTGTCATTGAAAAACACTGAACAGTTAAACAAGATTCAGGGTTTTGAATACAGGTCTCAGTTGGCTAGGTCCTTGTTAGAGGTACAGTGAAAGATGGAAAAAACAGTTATGACTTGAAATACAAAGTATTTTGGTCTTTATTTTGACAATGTCTTTTGATTTCTTCCCTTCACTACTTCAGAGAAATTGCAGAGGGAAAAACAGTTTGGCAGCGCATTAGAGTTAAAGATGAAAGCAACTGTCCTTTTTGAGGCAAAGTAGTAAGGGGAGATGAGCAGGTTTTGTGCTGAAAAATCATCCTACTTCTTTGAAGACAGGTGCACAGGAAAGGGCAGAAAACAAAATAAAGAGAGAAGTAAAATGCCATTTGTGTCTGTGATGCTTACTGGTGTTTGTAACCTTGCTGCTTTCGAGAGGCAGCCACTAGACTCCTCTCACTTCAACAGCAGTGAGCAAAGTCGTATCTGTGCCAGGTTATTTATGACAGTGCATGTAGTTGTTTTTCTGGTCACAGAATATATCAGATCCTATTAAACAGAAAACAAAGAAATAAGAAAGAAGGGAAATATGGCAAGGTTGCAAAAAGGTGGCAAGAAGACAGGAGCTAGACAGGAGAGGTTACATGTTTAGCACATGGCCTTAAGCTTTAGCTTGCAGCAGTTCAACATATCAGCCAAACCCTTCCTTGTGGGTTCTTTTTCTCATGATATCTTCCCGGGATGGTATAGAGAAGGTGACATTTCTCATGTGAGGTCCTCCAGAGTGGTGGATGTGATAGATGTCATTTGAAAACTTATTTACTATTGTCCATAAGATACTGGGTTTTATTGGGACCAGTTTCAAATTAGGGACACCCTTATTGACAGATATTTTTTTTTGCTTTATTAGTTATATGTAATGTATTAGAAATCAAGTTGGACTTATGTAGCTTTGCAGAGCTAGTAAGTTAGGCATATGCACAATACTGCAAGGAGTAAAGGAATGGAATAAAAAAAAAGGAAGAAAGAAACACTAAGTTGATAGAAGAAGAGTAGAATGATAGGGACTGATAACTGCCTATTTATATGTCCATTTGACACTTCTAGAAAAATCTGATCTGAAAACAATGAGGTATTTCTGTGGTGTAAAACCTTTCCCTTGATCCTTTTCAAGTACCAGAAGGTGGGAAGATGGCTAATGCAACACCAGTTTGTTATGTTCCTTTATCCAAGGAGTTCTGTGGAACTTCTGACAATTGACTGTAATGCCTGCACCAGGAAAATTGTTTGAAACCGTAATATGGAGCAGAATTTGGTGGATAGATATGATACACTGAGAAAGAGTCAACATGTTTTTTTGTAAGACACATCAAACACATCAAAGACCTGATGGAGTTCCTTGAAAAAGTCACTACATGAATAAAGGAAATCAACCTGTTATAGTCTACTTGGATTTCCAAGGAGTTTTCAACATGATTTTTCATCAATAATTCTTGAAGAAGCTCAATGTCCAAGGAATAACAAGCCTTCACAAAGATTAAACGGTGGTTGAAAGATAAAAGCCACAGAACAAACTATAATTTCCCACAACACAGGAAAGTCACCAGAGGAATCACCACGAGGTGTGCTCTGTATTATGTTCATAATTGATACAGAAATATCAGAGAGGTAGCAAAAGCAATCACAATAGAGAAGACAGAAGCTCATTGCAATGAACTGCAGGAATTACATTCAGGATACTAACTGGGCAAAAATACGAAGCTAAGATTCAGTGTAGATAAATATAAAGTGAGGCACACTGACAAAAACAATTTCAGTTTTATCTGTGCAATGATGTGCTCAGAGCTTCTGAAATATCACAGAAGAGACAGTTCTTCGAGTTATAATATGCAGTCAAATGACAAGAAAACCTAAGTTCAGTAGAGGCAAAAATATAGAATGTTAGAAGCTATTATAAAAATAATAGAAAAAAGAAGAGAAAATATCATTGTATCACAGTGTAGATCCATGGTACATCAAATCTTGAATATTATGTGTATTTCCAGTCCTTTTCTGTCAGAAGGTAAAGCTCAGCAATAATGAGAAAATCTATGAATGGTTCATATACAGAAAAACTGAATAAATGAGGTTTCTTGGGCCTACAAAATACAAGACTGAGTGGCAAATAATAAAGTAATACAAAATTATGAGTGGAGAGGTTGAATATGAATGTGGTCTTCACTGTGTTTTCCAACTCAGGTATTAGGAGTCATGACACATAATAACAGGCACACAGTCCAAAACAAAGGGAAGAAAATACATAGTTAAGATGTGGAACTTCATGCCAGATCACGTAGTAAAAGCTGACTGTTAGTATGGGTTCAAAACAGGACTAGACAGACTAACAGAGATAAAACTCATACAGGACTATTGAATACAGAGGTACGACATCTGGAAGCATCTGAGACACGCATCACTACAATATGAAAGATTACTCAAAAGAAACACATTTGCCCCAGCTTAAATCCTTTGTTATGAACCTGCTAATGACCATTGTTGCAAGCAGGACACAGGAACAGATGGAGTTGCGCTCTGCCTCACTATGGCCTATCACTTTCTGAACCTTTGCCTATACTATCAACTGAAGATTAATAAAAGCATTCAGCAAGACTCCAAGAATGGTATTACCCTCTAAACAAGATTGTTTCAGAGACTTACATTGTAGCTTGCCCTTGCTACTGTAACTTCATATAATTTGATAAGAGGGTGCCCTCTCTTATCTGTGTTGATAAAGGCAACACAATGATGAAAGAAAGGCAAACAGAAGAAGATAATAACAAGTCCTGTGAAGCAATTTCAAAAGTATTTATCCAGCACATCTAGTCATCAATGATTTTGCAGTCATTCATTTTTAGTTGGCCATAATAGGGTTATAAACAGTAATATATAGGTGCTACTATTATTCCAAGCAGTTTACCTATAAAAAATATCCCAAAGAGTTCTCTCTGGATTCACTTACAATTTGTAGCAATTTGGTTCAGTTCTCATAATGTTCAGAATCTGTTCATGATGTCCAGCATCCCAACCGCTTACACAGTTTTCGTTCCCTGCCAAGCCAAGCCATGCCATATAACTGAATCGTTATTCTGAATTAACTGATTCACACTTTCCCCCCTTTAAACTGTGTCTTTGAATCCACTCAGAGCCCCACCTGAGATACATGAATATAACTTCCTTTCTGTGGTGACTCAACAAATGAAAGGATTTTGAATCATACAACCCAGACCATACTATAGCTATATTTATAAAGACTCATTCTAGAAAAAAATTTGCTACTGATCCTATAGTGTTCTGCTATTTGTATTTCTTGGTTGTTTTCAAAGCAAAATCATTTATCATAGATTGGGAGATTGAAAAAATAAATAATTTAGTATACATTTTCTCCTACCATCTATTCACTGTGCAGAGTTGTAAATGTTTTTTGTAAGTAATCACCAATACAGCAATTATTCAGGAGACAAACAGTCAAGATTTTTAAAATGAAGGGACACAGAGTTATTAAGGGAATTTATCCTTGCTCTAAAATGTCCACAAAAAGTTAACATGTTGAGAAATGTATAAATTTGTAGAGTGTATGCATAGTATCTTTTAAAAATCTCTGAGACAATGGTTAACATATTGTTAGAAAGAAATGTGTGCTACTGTTAATATAAGTAATTCTGCCTTTTTATAGGTGTAATGCCATTAGAGTACAAATAAAATTTGTGTAGAAAATATCAGGTACACAGTGCACTTTATCTGCAGAGAGCTGCAAATCATTTTAATCTTTTAAGTGTCAAAAAACCCCTGAACATTGTAAATAAGAACCTAAAATGCTTGTTTCTAGTGCATACATATTCATTTTTAACTCAGATACCCAGAAGCAATAAAACTAGACTAACTGACTTTCAGGAAACTCCAGAACCATTTGTGCATAATTTTATTACTTTGAAAATACCACAAAACTCAAGAATGCCTTTGCCCATATCTTAGGCTGTCAATGTCTAAGTGACTCCATAAAGCAAAGCTTCCCTGCAGGTAGTCTTATATATAGCATTTAATTCTAGCAATTCCTTAGTCATTTTTATAGCAATTTACCCTTGGAGTATTAGGATGAATTTTTTTTAGTTAACTATATACAACCGATAGGCAATACTGAACAACACTGAAATATTCATTGGAGAAGGTATGAGACTTTTGTTTTCAGCACTGTTTCACCACTGATTTCCCAAGTCAGGTTTTGAAACTACACTTGTGTTTTGCTGATATGGCATAACAGCTGTGATAAACTACTGTTCAGAAATTCAAATGATCCAGTAAGACCTGTTAGCATAGAAACTCGTGCTTTGCAAAAGTTTGCAGAGTAAGGAAATCGATGAAAGGCACTCCCCACTCTGTTCCAAAACAGTAAGAAAACTGAGTATTCATTCTTCCATGTGGAATTGGAAAAAAACTCAAATGGTGCAGACTGAAATTCTCAAGTGTTAGTAACTCATTCTGAGAAAGAAAAGAGGTATTTAAAGAGCAGATGAAGCAACAATACTTGTAATTTTTATGAAGGAAACTGAACACCAATATCATGTCTGCATACCTTCCAGCTAAATTAAGGAAAGACCAAGCTACTGCAACGTGCAAAACCAGGGTAGAGTGAGACAGTTTTATCTCTTGGACAGACCGACACACAAGCCACACAGGGAAGGCAACGCCAAGTCTCAAAACTTTCCCTTTTGCAGGAAAGAAAAAGGAAAAAATTACACCTTTCTTACTGATGGGAACACTGACCAAATTTGATATAGTAACAGCCCTGATAAAATCTCCAAAAGAAGAAAAGCCCCCCAAATCCACTTATATTCATATTTGGGCTCAGGAAAAGGTTACTGCTTCTTGCTCTTGTTAGCAAACAACCCATTGGACACTTGAAAGCATGCATTGCAAGGAAGAACTACTTGGTCCACCATCCAAATAATTTTCAGCAGATTTTCCATGAAAAAAATTAAAGAAAAATGAATACACTGAAAAATGATCACTGAGCAAATTACAGTAAATGCAAAATCATGTCAGATTAATAGTAATTTTACAGGATCAAAATATTGCTCCACATCTGTACTTTTTCTCCCTATTCAATAATCCTTTCCTCTGAGGAGGAAAAAAACCAGACAGTAATATATAACAGTTTAGCCATAATGAGTTCCACATTCTTATAAATTAAGTATTGCTCAGGAATGTAGAGGTTCAATTAGAACAAGGCATCCTGCTTTGCTGGAGGCTGTATATGTTCCCAATATAAATCTTTACACTTCACAAGGTGAATATAAAAGGTATTAGTCCTACAAGGCCTATGTTTGAGTAAAAATGTACTATCCCTAGCTACTGGCCTCCAACTAGACTTTGTGCCACTAAGCAGCAGGTGACCAGGTCCTGGTCATTCAGACATTTTCCCACCCGTCCCTCACTGTCTGCTTATCCAGCCCGTGCGTCAACAGCCTGTTTATGAGGATCTTACGGGAGACAATGTCAAAGGCCTTACTAAAGGCTAGGCAGACAGTTGTAGTCTAGGCAGCTACTGGAACATAAAAGCCTGCGGGCAGCTGCCACTTGGTACTGGTGACTGACCACCTGCATGGCCTTGTGCAGCAAGAAAAAAATCTGCAAACATATATTTTTCTTTGACAGTTGAAATAATGAATAGAGACGTTTTCTTGTGAGAAAAATCCTATAGTAGCTCAAATGACTAAAACAGGGGAAACTTTTCTGTGGAGAGGGTCTGCACGGCTTGCTACGCGCTGATTGGAAACCCATTAGATGCTGCACACCTCGGGGTCCCTGGCATGTGGAGGGACATAAAATTATCTCTACTATTCTCTCTTACTCTTACTCAAACAAACACCCTTTTAAAGGACACTTTACAGGGCCTGAGTGCCTTTCATACTAGGATCATAATGAACCGGCACCTCCTAGTGCAATACGGTGATGAAAACTGAATATGAGAGAATCCCCTTGTTTCAGAGGTGGTTTATTTTTCAGCACCGTAATGTTTGCGAATTAATACTCTTTGACAACTCTGTGGTCCTATTTCTGTCATTTTTAATCCTTAAGTAATCATCAGCACCATTTTTTCCGAAATAAATACATTAACAAAAAAACCTCAAACTAATATTCTTTATCAATGATTGACTAACTTATTCTTAACTTGTTCTTCAAAGGAAAAAACCTAAAAGGCAAGTCAAAGACATTACATAATGAATGAGAATGGTCACTGATGTTTCTTAGATTTGATGATAAATATTTAATTGCTCATTACACTTTTCTGCATACTGTCTGGGTGTTTCTTGTAAAATGGCAGTTGTGATTATATCCTGCTGCTGACAACTGTGACTGGTTTAGCATTACAGACTAACATATACAGCATTTGAAAGAATCCTGGGGAGAAACAGCTGTCTTGGGAAGATGTTGTCCACAGAGTCCTTGGTTCTGCCTTCTCCAGGTGGATGATTTCACTTGCACTAACAAGAAAAACCCTTTTATTTACTTTCTGTGGGATAGAATTTCCAGGTCAAAGGCAGAGATGATTGCTAGGGTCTTGCTGGGTTTTCCTTGGGTGGAGAAACTAATCAACTGAAGATCCAGGCCCACATGAAAGTTACTTCATTAGCTGTAAGTCAGGAACTTTTACCAGCAGGAAAAGAAGGAAGGTGACTGTGTTTACCCTGAAGTTGAAGTGCTTTGCATTTGCAAGTAAAGGGTGTGGCCACGAGTAAAGTACCATCTGTTAAGTACATTAAAATTTACTGTGTAGCCCAAACCAAGGCAGCACTGTGTGCATCTGTTGTTACGGACTCCTGCAAATGCAAACATACACAAAGTAATGGTCAGAAACCTCAGAAACTGTAAGTCTTTCCTACCAGTAATCCTAGGCAAAACCCAGGTGATTCAATGGAGGCCATGTCTTCCTTCTGAGCACTCTCATGATTTTCTTGTCTCCAAGGTAACTTTACCATCCACATCAAGCTATGGGCATAGGGAGAAAACCACACACACACACACACAAAAACCCCTCAACCCAAACCAAAACCAACCCCGCAAAACTGAGTATATCTGTCTCTATAAGAACGAGCAGGCTGTCTTGGAAAAGCAGGCATTTGACAACATAACAAATTTATCTCCAAGTCATTCACTGTGACATTTACTGTTATGAGGATGGGTTTGTAACACATTTAGGAGCTGTATAAAAACCAAGATAGCCTGAGAAACCTTCAGCTAAAGCTAGTGACCTGCCTCAGTCCTAATTTTAAAAGGAAGCAAACTTTTCAGTAAGGAGAATTTCTCCATCTCTGATGAAACCTGCAGTTTGGTTCTCCTGGTATTGCCGAGCAGATCTGAACACATTACTCTTACACTGACACATCCTCCTGTGTTTGAAAGGAGTGGACTTGGCAACACCTTTGTCCTACTTGCTTTGTTCTGCTTCATTTGCTTTTTGATCTGAAATTCCTCTGACCATGCCTATTAGTGCCAGCCAGTGCAACTGCATTATTTCAAAGGAACTGCCAAATACTCTGCAAACAAAGCCTTTCCTAATACAGAAAGTTGCTTCTTCTATTCAAGCTTGATTTTGTTTCATTAATGCGTTTGCTCATGTTCTGCCTGTGTATCTATCTGCAAACTTACCAGCAAGAGCTATTTTTATCACTAAAATGCGTGTTCTCAAAGCATGTACTCACTCATCCTGACTTTGGCATCTCAATGGAGAATGCAGAGACACGAGCTCACATAATTTACTCTTTATTGAATCTGGTTGAAGAAATCTAGTAAGAATGACAGCTGCATAGGTTGCTGCCTTTATCATTATACATCTCTAGAAGGATTTTTTAGTTTGTTTGTTGTTTTTTTTTTTATTCATCACAGAAAAGAATGAAAAGGAACAATACTTCTATCATAACATTTCAGAAGCTTGTTTTCCTGCAATCCAAAACCAGTAGCTAGTAACTCTTCTGTTATAAATTAGAAGCCAGGACACTGAAGAGGGCACTAGAATGCTTAGCAGAAAGTAGGTTTAAATTTAATCTAAACCCAAATAAAAGTATGATATTTTTGGTAAGTATTTAATCTAGATCTCTCTGTCCTTTGGCAGGGACAAAACAGCTAGGAGATATCTTCTGCCCTTTAGGTACTTGACATTAAAATGCAGAGGAAATAAAAAATAAGGCACAAAAGCAATGGAGGAAATTTTTGGGTTGGAGACTGGTAAGTAAGGTTTAAGTTTAATTCAAACCAAAATGTCAAGATGCCTTATTTCTTATCATGGTGAAAAAACTATGAGAAAAATACTTCAAGTCAAACAGTATTTTGTTTCTTTTTGACCTATTGAGGAAAATAACGTAATGGTGTAACCTGAGAAGAAATCTGCTGATGTCCCCCTCTGCCCAAATCCTTTGTCACTTGAAGTCACTGGTTAATGTCAGGATTGCTCTATGTCAGGAGCCAATAAACAAGGTATTTAACTTATAAGGGTTAATAAAGGCAAGAGACATATTGACTCCAGGTCTGTGGAGAAGCAATTTTATACCCCACCATATCTTACTCCAACTTGCATTTTAAACCAACTGATTGGCGTGCTGGTAAATACAGTTCCTGTCTTGACTGGAATGTGCGCAAGGAATAATAACATCCATGTAAAAAACCTGGTATATAAACAATTCCAAAGAATCACATCTCTCAGTGTAATACAAGTCACACTGGATCTTCCCTCCAAGCCTACTGGCAGCAGTACATTGTCATTTGTACATGTTTTTCAGACTTGTGTTATTCTAATAGTGTTTACAAGTGGCTCTAGTTAGGAAACTACTTTACAAATAAGTAAAACTATTTCACAAAAGAATGAATCTCAGTAATGAAATACTATATTTATATAATCCCTTTTTCATTTAAAGAAAATGAATGGATTTTGTAACAGTTAAAAGCTAGACAGATGCAGGGGAATAGATACTGTAATCACTCATTCATTTTGAATAAATATTTGAGTTACAATATTGAAAAATATATTGCATTTTGTCTGGTTGGCATTTTAATTGTAATTCATTGATTTTATTTCCTTAGATCACAAGCTCATTGCATTTACTTCTACAAAGTCCCACACAGATGCGTCAGTATGATTTTACTTGCATTTGCTTTATTGTTTCCTTCCCTCAAAACATGCAGATACATAAGAGGAGGAGAATGGACAGCAAGGAGAGAAAGGAGAGAAAAAGAAGAAAAAGGAGAAAACTGATAAAAGCCTGGCTGGTGACAAAATACACAGAGAACTAAGAATAGAGCAGGAATAGGGGAAAAGGGTAAACTGAATGTGGAAAGGAGAAACAATGTGGTATAATAATAATAACACCACCACCACCACATACTGGAAGAACACACAGAAACAAAGTTATTGGGAAAACAGATAGATAGGCCCAAGAAAAAACATTCCTATTTCATGACAGATTTCAAACATCCAAACAGTTGTCTTTGTTCTGTAGTGGTGTGAGTGTGCAAAAAAGATGTGGATTTTTTTCTGTCCTGTCCACCCCTCGCCAACAGCACAAGACCAACCTGAGTGAGAAAATAGCGACTGACCTGCACATTATGGCACTTGCTTGGCAGAAAGATTTTGGTGTTCAAGTCTTACCTCTCTCCAGTTAGAATGGGACAATCTGTACAAATAGTGTACTAGGTTATAGGACACACGTCTTTGCAAGTGCTTTCCCTTTTTCCGTTTGGAGCAGTAATTATTAAATAGCTTTACATGAAGCTCAGACTCAAAAGAACTGGGAGTTTAATAAAACTCTCACAGAACTCCTGTGAGAGTTTTAGTTTTCATTCTGCTGTGCTAGTTTTCCTTACTGCCCGCCTTCCCTTCTTTCTTCCTGCCTATCCTTTCCCTTTCCATTCTCTCTGTGAGAAAGATTTCCTAGTCATACTTCATTGAAACTGGCAAGTTGTTAATAGCAACGTGTTTTGATGAAACTACAAATTTTCAATGGAAAAAAAAACAATTGCTTGGAGACGTTTTGACTAACCTCTTCTGAGGCTGTGATTTCTCAAGACAGAGTGAACCAAACTAACAGCCCACTGCTGCGGAAAAAAGGAAGATCCAGGGCCACCATGATAATTCCGGTATGCCAAGGCCCCCTGAGGGACCACAGGTCCTGGAGTCCCAGCTGCTGCTTGGTGTCACTGGTCTTCTCGTGAAGTTCACAAATACGGTCAGCACTGACCAGGAATGTCAGTTGTGGTTACCTGATTGCAAGGAGTAATTGGAATTCTTTGCTGTGGAAGCAACATGTTTTCAAAAGGGAGTTTCTTTGTGTACTGTTAGCTGGTATTGCTGGCTTGTGAAATCTGGAAGCTTTTGGTTGTGGTACTGATAGGATTCAAATATCGGAAAAAAAGGCTCAGCTCCCACTAGCTGAAACATCTGCCTTTTTCTTCCATCTCTACCATTATTTTCAGAGCCTGTAACAACTCTTATGTAGAGAACAATCCCGTGAGACTGACTGGATCCTGAAAATGAGCTCTCTTATGAAATGTGCATGCTTTATAATCCTCTGTTTGCAAGAAATAAGGACAAAAGGGACTAACTATCCTTCTCTCTTCCAGAAGTGGTAGGATAAGAAGATTTATACACACATACAGTCTCTGAAAAACTCACCTGAATGCAACTGAAATATTAAGCATAACCAATTTTCTGCTTTCCTTATGTCTGGAACAAATTTGATTATTCCATGCATAATTCCAAACAGATCTTCACATCGTGATGCACTCTGCATATCGTGTACCAACCTAATATTCTAGCCACCTTCATGGCACTCCTTACTGTACTGTGCCTAATGCTAGCAAATATTAGAAGTATGCAAATGAGTGCATAACTAATGCTGAAAGTGAAATGTAGTACCTTCCTGAAAGAATAATTTAAGTGCTATCTCACTATGTTCCGTCTTCACTGAAAGCTGACTGATTCTATTGAAAACTGTCAGATGTTACTCAGACGGCTTTCAACCCAACACTTCCTTGACACTGAAAATTTGTAATACTTGGACCAGGAAAGGAAAGGACTGGGAGAAGAGCTAGCCAGCAGAAGTTCAGATGCTTTCCCTAGTGACACCAGCTGAATGTTCCCTAAAAAAAAAAAAAAAAGACACAGAGAGAGTAGGACAGGAAAATTTTAGATCCACCAGAACAATTGTTCTGTTTCAGAAAGTTATCATGGAATAATATGAAAGCAAACATCCATCTAGAGTCACTAAGTTTTTTTGCCAGGGGTGGACTGAAGGAATCTTCCATCAGTGAGTAATATGGTGTAAATTTGGATTAATTCCAATGTAAATATAAAAAAGAAGCACTGTTTCACTTTGCTTGTACAACCCAGTGTTTACAGTGCTAAGGAAGAATTTCTTCTCACAGAGACAATCAATGGAAAATACATTAATTTATATTACGTTTATAGATGTATTTTATTTTTATTATAAATATATGCATGTATACATACACAGATCTATTAAAAAAACTAGAATACACAAGCAAACCTTTAAGGAAGGGGAAGGAGTGGAGAGGGGATGGAGACCTATAACATGGATGATTTGTTAATATCCCTTTTTTAATTCTTTTCTTTTTTTCTTTTTTTTTTCATAGAAATAATGCCCTGGTTTGGGCTGTTCTACACATAAACTCTTCAGAGACAAAGTGTCATACCTGAAGTTGAGTATTAATGCATGTTCTAATTTCACTTGGTTTTAAAACTGTACTAAGTAAACCAGAATTCACAATTTCACAATAAACTGAATATAAAATAACATTATTAAGACAGTTTAGCATACTAATAAGACTATCACTGTAATAAAATAAACATGAGACAGTTAAAGAGGATTATTTTCAGTTCAAAATATTGCTAAATAGGCAAGGACTCATTCCTGGACACTTAATGATTTTCTTTTCCTCTATGGTCTATTAGTATTGCAAAATTTCTGAGACAGATGAAAAATTATGCATGTTAGTTCCACAGCATGTCTCAGAGGAACAGGTCTCATTATTTTACTGAAATGATTTCTTGCCTATCAGCCAATTCTTTGCTTATGTGTATAGTGTCCCACCACCTCACTTTACCTTTAATTGTACTCATGGGAGAACATTAGTGTCACTAAGTTTAATAAGGGACCTCTGATACCCTCTGGTTGCCTTTCCTTCTGCCAGTGCTTCCTCTGTTTTTCAGTCAGGCAGGATAAAATCAGTTTAATTGAGATTAGTATTTTAAACATATAGCAAAATCAAATTAGCCTAACAAAGAGGTGCGAGCATGCAGCTACGTTGTTGTGGTGCATGGGTTAGACACAGTCTAAGTAGCAAGTGATAATGCTGTTTTCGGAATTATCCTTTTGCTATAGAGAATTTTATGGGGTCATCTGTGCATGGCTATTTTCAGTTTGGAGAAGAAATGAACATGGACTGAGGTATTATCTTATAGTAAACTATTTTCTTATAAATGCCAGTCCTGTTTATTCAAAC
The DNA here is from genome assembly GCF_963924245.1 of Chroicocephalus ridibundus. Lineage (NCBI taxonomy): Eukaryota > Metazoa > Chordata > Aves > Charadriiformes > Laridae > Chroicocephalus > Chroicocephalus ridibundus. The sequence continues at coordinate 82,262,821 of NC_086285.1, read as the reverse complement.
AAATGAAGAGGAAATAGATGGATCAAAGACCATGAATCTTCCAACCCTCAGAACTGCAGTAGCTAACTCTTACATGCCATTATAATGGTAGCAGAAAACCTGAATTTAATACCATGACTTCCGTGACAGAAAAAAAAACTTAGAACAGTTACATATCAGGGAATTAGATTCACTAAAATATTTTTAGCTCACTGTCAGCAGAAAGTAGGATAGAAAGAAGTGTGTTTTAAATCTTTTTCTCCAGGACCAGAAAAGAAACTTTTTTCTTAACTGCAAAAATGTATTTCTGCTCTCCAAGATCACACCTCCAATCTTTCTCCTGAATATAGGAACACCTACAAAACTGTGTAATGATTGATTAAGCTTCTTTTCAAAATAGCAATTCCAATTTCAGACTCCTGGGAGACCTGGGGTCAAACTTTTTACTCTGATTGAGGAGTAGAGACTGTCAGAGATCTGAGTTCATCTTCCCCATTCTTGGTCATTTGTCTCCCTCGATTAGGGCCAATTTAGAAAAAGCACAGGTAGTGACCATGAATAAAGCTGCTCTTAAATCTAGAAGACTCACTGAGAGCCATCCTGCCTTCTCTTGGAAGCTGCTTTTTAAGCTAAGACTCTCACCCTCGCCCCATGCCTATGCCACATTTTCAGTTGCATCACAGCCAGCCTTGTGCCTGACTCCATATCTTGTTGATCCAGACCCTGACCTGTAGAATGAGGACCTCATCGCTATGGACGTGCCAGCTGATCACTGGGCTGTGGTTGACTTCAGTTACTGTTCCAGACCTGATCCTGAGCTGCTGACTCAACTTTCTGTCTTGACCTTGGACCTACCTTATCACTGTGGACCTTTCTGATGATCAGGACTCTCCTATGAGGCTAGCTACCATTACCACTCCTGGCCCGTTGCCTCGCTCGGGTGCAAGACCCTTGCTGGTGAGACCACTGCCTCTGATGATGTTACCATGCTTGGCTTCTGGCTCCCCTTCCCTTAAGGAACTACCTGCCCTTGTTGGCAACAAAGACTATGCTCTGTTTGAGATCATGCACACTTAAAACAAACAATCAGGCAAACAAACAACCACCCCACCTCCCCTCAAAACCCCTAAAAAGCAACTTATGCATCAAGCTATAAAACTCCTCTGGGACAAGTTTGTTTCAGTGTATTTTTCAAGAGGGTTGAAATTTATATACTCCTTTTTCAGGTGAAAACCCCAAGCCATAGAGAAAATAGATGGATTTCTTTTTAGTTTTGCTTTAGCCCAGAACTGTGTTAGTATTTCCTTTAAGATAGTTTCTCTTTGATCCAAAGCTGATTAACAGTTTTAAGGTTCTAAGTGTTGCTCTTTAAAATCTACTGAGGCATTAGGTCTAATATTACGCATTGGGTGACTACTCTTCCAGGTGAAAGATATGGAAAACCATGCTAAAAGGAGAGAGAGCTTGAAATCTCTAAGGAAACAGCATCATTCTTTCATATATATGTTTTCAGTGATGTGTGCGTTTGAACTGCCAATGCAATTCCATAAATTTAAGACTGATGGAATGAAATGTCTTCTGAAATTGCTCTTTTAGATGGAAAAGGGATTGAGAACTCTTGTTAAACAATCTTCTATATAAAATTGTCATGGTTTGGGCCGCTCCTCTGTAGTGTACATTTGGAAACTGGAATTTGGAAATTTGGAACTGGAAATTAAATTGAGAATAAAACTGGAATAAAATATTCTAGTTTTTGTTAATTTCTAGATGGAATGGTAACTCTCGAGGTTAATATCAGTATTAGCTATTGCAAGTATTGAACAATCATCTACATTTGAAACAGCAGTTTCACTGATGCCTTGAATATAGTCAGCAAACAATGTATTATTAACTCTTTCAGCTGTGTAATAACGAATCTCTTTTAGAAACATAGCAATTCTATGGTTGAAGACATCACTGACCTTTGAGATAAAAACTGGTAATTTCAACTAATTTTTACTTGCTTTCTCAACAAAAAAACTACTAAATATTAAGATGTGGAGAGCTATGACTTAACCTTTAAGAAAGAAAACACCTATAGCCTTTGCTGAGACAATCAGATGATCCGCATGAATTATCACAAGTAACAGTATGACGTATTTCTGATAACTCTGCAGCAGTCACCTTACTGTTTCATGTAACTTCATAGTCTTTACTGACAAAAAACCATCAAAACTTTCTGCCTATGTGTTGCGATAGAATTTTCTGATCTTTTCCAATTTCCGTGCTTACTTACTTCATACACTCATGAAAAACTGAAAGCCTTTAAAAACTACAGTAAACTTAAGTGCTTACTGTTACCTTTACCAAGCCAATAAAAATTATTTTTCTACTCAAACAAATCAAAAGCCTTTTTAGAGCGTGCACTCTGGCCTCGTGATGGAATGTTTCAATTACAGACACTGTTACAGCCATGACTCTCCTCGAAGGTGTAACTTGACAAAACCAAAAATTGCACAGGCAATACTTAGGTTCGATATTAGACCATGACATGCTGTGAACTGTGAGGTCTTGGCAAATTTGGACAACAGTTCCCAGGCACTGGGTTATATTTAGCCATAAATCAGCCTCTTGTAAAATTTATTGATTAAAGTGATCTTTAGAATTCAAAGGACAATTTATATATATTTTATATATATATACATAAACTCTAGCATGAGGCACTTCAGGCAAGTGAAATAGGAGAGATATTTTGCATGTATATATTAAAATAATTTTATAGTAGTCCAGTGACAATTGAAGTCATTTCTGTATAAAGTCTAGAAGGAAATTTAGGGATTTTTTTTTAAAAAGGTGCTACATAAATATAAACTATATTTGTCTGGCCTGAAGTGTGCAGGACTTGGTCTGAAAAAAAAAGAATTATGTCTGAGCTCTTTCCTGAAGGCAATTATCTTTACCCATATAGTTCATTTTTCCTACCAAGGAATCCTCTGTGGGAGTAGAGAGCTAAAGTACATCCAATTCATTGTATTCCGAACAAGTTCATAAATCAGAAGTACCGGTCTAGGAAGTGAGCAGTCATCACTTTTGACTTTTTTAAAAAGCTTTTCATTTGAGTCCTCTGTTGACAGTCTCACCTTATTTTTGTCCCTGGCATCCAAAGAAACCCTTTTATCTTTCCAAACCTATACTATGAGTTGTGGAACTCTTTCTATAATTTCCTCAACAACTTTGACATATACCAGCAGTACAAAAAGAAAGGCCTTATGAGAGCCTGGCTCTAAAACTTCGAAATCTATCTAGCAAGTATATCTGCAGACAATTTCAAGGCCTCCAAGAAAGAGCTGGCTTTGTACCAAGTCCCAAAGCCTAAGAGTGCACAATGAATTCTTCCAATAAACTTTACTAGTGTCCATGGATGATAAATATATACCATTTATACAGTCATTATTAAATATTTAAAAATAATTTGATTCCTCACAGGACCCTTCCATAGCAGAATAACAAGTGCAAAAGCAGACGACTGAGATAATGTCATGTTTTAACAGGCAAAATTGCAAGCAGTTACATGCCTGTTTTCAGTTCAGGTGTGCAATTCAGAATATTCTCTCAGCATCGCTGAAAACAATTTTTCTTCCTTGTGTTTAATATTTTTTATTAAAGAACAAGGTTTCTTTGGGTGAACTCTAAACTCAAAGATTAATCAAATCTTACTTTAGTAAGGACTACTCTGAAAAGACTTGATCCATTCAATGTCTTTCCTTTATTTGTGAAATACAAATTAGAAAGGAAACACTACCTTACACAAAGAGTCAGGAAATCACCTTAATGCTGAGCAATTCCAAGTATTACCAACTGTGTCAGCTCAGAAAAAATCAAAGTTACTTGGCTTTTTTAAAAGGGAGCAGTATTTTAAGAACGGTCTCTGTGCAGGTTACAGTTTAACAGGACACCTACCACAGTTTAACAGGACACAATTTTAAAGGGAAAAGAAAAGCCAGACTGGAAAAATAAAGAAGTAGTACTGTATTTGTTCAGGTTTTTTTCTTCCATGAAGTAAAATAATAAATATTTGTTAGTTAACCAAAATATGTTGTTTGTCTTGAAATGGAATATTTTCTTTGCTAACCTTAATAAGCCTTTTTTCATTTTACATAAGTTTTTTCAATACTTTGCTTGAAGGATAATGACTCTAAACACATGTGCTACTGTATTCTAAAGTAAAACTTACAAAAAGTCAAGAAGAACAAAATTCAGGTTTTTTGCTTTTTTCCGAGACTGCTGACTTTACATGAATATGTGTATTTTTGTAGTCCTCCATAACTTTCTTTTTCAGTGAACCTACTGTTTACTTGGGAAAAAATGTAATTCTACTTGTCATCAAAAAAAAAAAAAGGTTGTTTTCTCAGCTTGATCAGCTCCTTTCTTCTTTTTCTACAGCTATGCAAAATATGGTTTGTCAACACAGAGGACAGAATGGGGACAAGAACTTGTGGCTGAGGATCAGTGGGTTTACATAGTTTAAGAAGTATTCTGGGAAGGAGTTCTGTCTGATTCAGTCAAAATCCTCCTCCCCTATGTAAAGGTATTTAATTTTCTTTCCACATACCAGAGCTGCATTTTGGGACATTTCACCTGCTTTTTTCCATGGCACATCTCTGTTCCTCTTTGGCTGCAGCTTCTGGTCTTCACCATCCATCCGAACATTTTATCATTCGTGGTATATTCAGGCACACAGTCTATTTTCTGAGCACACACACGGTGAAGTATTCAGTCATTCTGTCCATGTTCATTCTCATTCTCCATGTTCTTGCAGGAAAGGCAATGGACCTTATGGTTTGGGTTCATCCTGTACCACACTGAACGGCTTATTGTTTAAGAACCTTATTACAGCTCCATCAATCACATTTAAAATTTTTCTGGTGCTATAATTCTTTTCCACAGGAAAATGATGACTATTTTCTAAGAAACTGTGAACCCATAAAATTACCTTCATTCTAGAAGTGGTTGTATCACATTAGTTGTATTAACAGCATCAAAAAATGCAATTTGTACAATTCTAGTGTAGAAATAAGGGCCTAAAGATCAAACTCAACATGCTTTATGATTACTTTTTAGAGTTTTAATCGTGAAATACTGTTTTCTTCCCCAGTAACTTCAAGATGAATAGTATTAAAATACTTTCTACAAATATCCCAAACAACACAGTAAAGACTTCGCCTTCGAAATAAAGACTAATTTCTTTAGTACTAAAGAAATTGACATAAAGAGGTTCTGAAAATGACTGCAGTATTTAAAAAATCCCACAATAATGACAATTAAAATCAACCTCATCACTGAATTCTGGTGATCTGGATCTGACTGGCAGAAACTTGTGTTTTAAAACAAATTTTGATATTTTTTCCCCCAAGATGTTGTGTGCTTTTCATTTAACAGCACTGCTTCATGCAGCATACTAATTCAAATTATAGTGAAAAAAAATAATGGCAAAGTCACTTATGGTAACAGATGTAACTCATAAAAATCAGGAGTTCAAGGGAAAATATTAGATTCTGCAATTCTAATACACATTAGTATTTTTTCCATGACACACTTCAGGGTGTTTTGGGGCACAGGAAGTCCACTACTTCTCTCAAGAAATTTTTTTTTTCTGTGTGACTGCTTTCGGTCTCAGAAAAATGTGTCTATCATCCAGCCAGTGCTTTACTTTTTATAGCCATTTCTCTTAGTTATCGCATTTCATGTAATCCTGTTCCGTTCTTCTCCACCCCATCTATTATGCCTTTTCCTGCCTTCAGGCATTGCTTAACCAAGTAACACACTATAAGATTATGCCTCCAGCTCCCTTATTAAATAATCTGTTGCTATTCCATTTGAATTCTTATCTGTCAATTCCTCTGTTGCAAAGAAAAACAAACAAACAAACAGCGTATTCTAGGTATGTTCATGTCAAAATCACAAAAATGGAATTATTACCATATTTTCATGCACATGAAAGCAAAAAATAAAAACTTCAGATTTTGTTCCACGTATGTGAAATCTCCTTTAACAAAGTGACTACTGCTACCTTGAACTTCATTATCATTTCTAGAGCCATCCTCCTGACCCACACTTGTGTGGACTATGTTTCATATTTACCATAATATACCATAATTTACCATACTACCAGTATTCATTTTTCCCATTAATTTTCTCTCCATATAGCAGAGTTGCATTTTGGGACTTTTGACCTGCTTGCTCATTGTTATTTTGTTGCTCATTCTCAACTTACCTTCAGGATATTCCTCTACTCTTATCAGCAGTCAAATCCGTTGACAGGATAGTAGCCAAAAATGTTGTTTATCACCTCTTCCAGGTCATTAATGAAGATATCAAATAGGAAAAGATTCCACAGATGTCACTGTAGTATCCTCAGGAAGTCTGCATTTTGCTTGTTACGCTCTATTTTATAACAATTGTCACATTTCACGCATATTTCACTTCAATTTTCTTTCTATAATGTAGGTCAGCACCTGTTCCATTCAATACCTTGATTTACATCTGGGGCTTGTTGCCTCAATACACTAAACACTGCCAATCACCCTGATTTCAAAAGTTAGTATTTCTCATGCTGGTATCCGAATGCCTAGTTTCAAGCTTGAGATGAAAATGTAAGACAGCATTGGTGGGTTTTCAACCTGCTATGTAGGTGCTCATATTCCCATTTCACATTAAATTAATTTCAAGATGACTACTTAGATGAAAACTGAACAGTTGAAGATGGACTTACAACTTACAAAGGAACTCTAGAGTAATAAGCAAGAAGATGAAAAGCAAATCTAAACTATATTGCATTGCCTGGCTGATATGGAAATGAAAAGTTAACACTTTCTTTTTCTCCTGCTATCTTGAAAGCAATTCTAAATGGCTATTTCAGGCACATTTTTGCTTCAACTGCCACATAATGATCATCAATGATTGCTGTAGGGTAAAGAATGATATTCAGAATGAGGTGTACAAAATATACTCATTAGTTATAAGCCTAATGTTTCAACTAGAGATGTTGACAATCACAAAAAATCCATCGTGTGTAAATAGGATGGAGTCACTATGGGCTGGTTTTATAGACTTTAAAATAGGCTGCCATAGTGTAAATGCTTACTGTGTTTAACCTCTGGGGTCCTCACAGTAGGAACAGTAGCCTATTTTTGCTTCCCAGTCATGGCATTCGTTACCCAGAAGTACTGTCAGGGAGCTATAGAAATAAAACCATTTAAAATTGCCTCTAGCATTATAAAGATGAGTTTCATAACAAAGCACTTGCAAAATTTATAAAGTATTCATTTTCTTGAAAAATTTGCATTTGTTTTATTTTTATTTCCTTGATGATATTTAGAACTAAAAGATATGGTTTGAAAGTGACTGTCCCGTAAGATTCATATGTTCATTGTGCATGGATTACAGCACACCAGAAAATATTGTTAGAGGAATTTTTTTCAATGATCTTTGTCAGCCCTGAGATAATCAAAACTGCTTGAAGCCACTCCCATAAAACAAAATGAAGCTGAGGTGTCTTTCATGAACAAATAATAGGTACGACAAAACTTCAGGTATCCATGGGTAGGACACAGATTTTTTTGTATAGAAATACAAAGGGAGAAAAGTAGCTCTGTATTGTTACTCAGGTCTCCCCTTGTCATTGTGCAAGACAAAACAGTGTGTACTGTGGTTCTTCAATTACAGAGAAAAAGACTATAAAAAGCTGGGGAAGAACAAGGGTGTAGGTCACAGCAAAATTTAGGTATTAATAATGTTCTTGCTCCATGAATGTCCTGAGCAGACTGTTGTGATTGTTCAATACTTTGTGAAGCTGTAAGGAGTCTTTACAACATAGAAGTTCATTTCTTTCAAATATCACATTCCTCTGCACTTCTGTTTCTTCTGAAATGCTTGGACGTAGCTGGCTTTACTACTAAGGCAAGCTACATCAAGATTTTTTTGTGGTTTACTGATATGAAATCTCATGAAAACAGAAAAAAAAGTTCTGTTTTCCTGTTTTTCTAACAGGAAACTGAAAATACTCCTACACAACTATAATTTTCTGTGATGCCCACCAACAGCCCCATTGAAAAGGTTAGGTTAGGCTTAAAGAGATGAGAGGTTTTCAGCACGAACAGGGACTGAGCATGATGTTAGGAATTACAGCTTGGGCTAAATTGATCTTTCACTCTAAAAAGGTGGATGCACTGGTTTCATTGCCCTCGCTTCCTCCCTGACCACAGATGCACGTTGCCCACCTGCTTCAGCTTCTTGAAATGACAGAAGAGCAACCGGACAACACACAGCCAGTTCTTCGCCAGATGAGTGAACTGAACAGTTCAATGAAGATTCTGGCAGACATCAGTCCAATAGGGGAAGGCAGATTCATGTGGTTCCAAGCTAAGGCTGAAGGAGATGGCAGAAAGAGCACTGTTGCCTTCTGCAGGGGAAAACTCTTGAACTGTCTGAGCCATAACCCGTAGATTTTTGCTACGCTACAGGATGAAGGGCAAGCAGGCTGCTTTTCCATGAACATCTTCAACATCTTCAACGGTTACATTTGTTACCTCTGTACTTTCTCAAATCACGTGGAAGCTGACCAAAACCACTTTTTCCTTTTTTCTTTTTTTTTATCTTTTGTCATTCCTGTGTGATCTGTATTGGTCTGTACTTCAGTCACCTGTATTTAGATGGCAAAATTTCTGCACAAGTTATCTTTGCTGATATAACACCTGAGATTCTTCAGCCTAGGAATACAGCTCCTGTATCTTCTGATAACAGAAAGAATTTTTAAAATTAGAAATTGTCCTGGTGTGGGCAGTACAGGACTAATTTCTCTTCTAATACTTGGGAAAGCTGCACTTTTAGAAGGCTCTAGTGCCTGAATTCATGAAAATATTTACTTCATAGCCAGCTAGGCTATGTGGGATTCAAGGTGTCGGTGTTTTCGAGCTAGCCCGGTGCAGGGATGAGGAGGAGCTAGACTCAAGCTGGCCAACAGAATAATTTCATACCATGAACATAACATTCAATATAAATCAGAAATTTTGCTGTGAAGTTTTCTCTCTTCCTTGATGGTGACAATCCAGAGAACCTCCTGCCCTGGTGCCGGACCCCTGAGCCCTTCCCTTCTTCCTGAAGCCGCAGCGCTTGCAGTGTCTGACACTTGCTGTCCACTGCTGGGAGTGCACAGCTTCCTGCTGACAGAATTGGCTGAGTATAATTCTTGTATATCTTATATTGGTATCAGGATCAATACCGGTCCTTTAGTATTATTAATGTTAATTATCTAGTCTTATTCTATTAAATCTGTTTATATTTCAACCCTTGTGTTTCCTTGTTTTTTCCCAATTCCCTTTCCCAGATGGGGAGGGGTCACCAGGTGATAGAATAATTGTCTAAATTACAATAAATTGTTGTGGGTTTCTCAAACAATAACAGAAACAAAAAACAATAAACTATCAATTATTCTATTATTCTATAATAGCTATTGATATAGCTAGTTAGAAATCTGCCAATGGAACATTTACCCAAAATGTCAATTTGCCAAAGTCAGTACCATTCAAAGGAAAGCGTTAAATTCTGGTGATTTTTCCCACCTCAGAAAAGTACCATATAGCTCTGAATAAACAATTATTTTGTAATATATGTCTTAGTTGTTGAGGCGAGCAGCTCCGGTGCTGGCACGACCCAGAGCAGAGCACTCCAGCGCGGTGCACAGGAGGGTTCCTGAACCGAGGAAACCTCAGGGGAGCGGAGAGACCTGCTGGGATCCCACAGCTTGCGTGACTGTGGCTGACAAGACCTGTACAGGGCCAGGAGCAACAGTGGCCAAGCCCCCATACCTAAAAAAGAAATCCCAGGGAGCGCTAGTGGCCAGGGTGTGGTGTGGCAGTTCACACAAAAGGCCATGCAGGAAGGTCTCTGAAGTTTTGCCGGCTTGACCAGGGAGCAATGGTATCCACCTGGAAGAAAGCCATGGCTTCTCTAAACTCTGCACCTGCCATGACTGATGCAGCTTCCCAGACAGAGCTCTGATGGGAGCACGTTGCCACCTAGGTGTCAGGCTGCAGTTTATGCCCTACTGCTAGGCCAGAACCAGACAGCAGCAGTGAGCACACCTGTGGGAGATGCGACCAGGTAGAGGAACTCCTCAGCTTAGCAACAGAACTCCAGCAGGAACTAAGTAGGTTGAGGAGTATCAGGCAGTCCGAAAGAAAGAGAGATTACTGGAACTGCACCCTACCTTGTGTGGGACAGGCCCCACAGGCAGACAGGACACATGATATGGAGGATTACCCATCCTGTCTCCACCCAGTAGAAAGTGGTGACTTAAGGGATAGGAGGCAATGGTGACAAGTTCCTGCTCCATGCAGCAGGCACATCTCCTCTGTAACTGTCCCACCTTCCCCAGTGCCCTTGCGCAACAGATACGAAGCTCTGCAAGTGGAACCGAACAATGCCGAGGACGATGGTCCATGTAGGTTGGAAGTGTCAGCAAGGTTAAGTCAGCTGATGCACCACATCAAAACCACTTCCGTAAAGAAAAAAAGATGGGTCATTGTCATAGGAGACTCTCTTCTGAGGGGAACAGAAGGCCCAAAGTGCTGATCCGACCTGCTTCTTAGGGAAGTCTGCTACCTTCCTGGGGCCCAGGTTAAAGATGTGATGAGAAAACTTCCTACCTTGGTATAGCCCTCAGATTATTATCCATTATTGATTTTTCATGTAGGCAGCAACGAAGTTGCAACAAGAAGTCCAAGGGTGATCAAAAGACTTCAGGGCCTTAGGACGACTGGTTAAGGGATGAGGAGCACAAGCAGTGTTCTCCTCTGTCCTTCCAGTTGCAGGGAATGATGAGGGAAGGAACAGGAAGATCCAGCTGATCAATACCTGTCTCTGTGACTGGTGTCACCAGCCAAATTTTGGGGTTTTTGATCACAGGTTGGTCTACATGACATCAGGCCTCCTGGTGACAGATGGTATACACCTGTCTCAAAGGGGGAAAAGGATCTTCATGCAAGAGTTAGCAGAGCTCACTGAAAGAGCTTTAAACTAGATTTGAAGGGGGAAAGAGATAAAACGAGGCTTGCTAGAGATAAGCCTGGGGGCACCATGCCAATGTTTGAGGGACAGTGTGCTAGTGAGGTCCTTCAGTCTGCTCCATGATGTGCTCAGTACGCTGCAGCACATTTGAAATGTCTCTATACTAATGCACACAGCATGAGGAATAAACAAGAGGAGCTAGAAGCTTTGGGCCAGTCCTAGAACTACGGCATCGTGGGCACAAGTAAAACCTGGTGGGATAAATCCTTTGACTTGTGTGCCATGACGAACTCTTCAGGAGGGACAGGCAGGGCAGGTGAGGCAGGAGGTTGGCACTGTATGTCAGGGAGGGGTTGGATTGTATGACGCTTGCAGTTAGTGACGACACAGTTGAAAGCCTCTGGGTAAGGATGAAGGGGAAACTAAATAAAATAGATGTTATTGTGGGAGTCTACTACAGACAACTCAGACAGGATGAAAACATCAATGAATTATTCCATAAGGAATTAAGGGTTAACTCTAAATCAGTTGTCCTTGTCCTTAGGGATTTTAAGATTTTAACTTTCCAGATGTCAACTGGGAATATCATACACAAGAAACAAACGTGACCAGGAAATTCCTGAAGCACATTGAATATAACTTCTTGGTGCAGGTACTAAAAGATCCGACTAGGAAAGGTGCCCTCCTAGATTTGTTGTTTGTAAACAGAGAGGGACTCATGGGTGAAGATGTAATTGGTGGCTGTCATGGTCACAGTGACACAAAGTAGTTGAGTTTGAAATTGTTAGCAATAGGAGGAAAACTGCCAGCAAAACTTTGACCCTGTATACGGGGAAAGCAGACTTCAGGCTGCTGAAGGAGCTAGTCAGTAAGGTCCCCTGGGAATCTGCTTTTGAAGGTATTGGAGTCCATAAATGCTGTTCACTTTTTAAGAGACATCTCTTAAGAGCACAGGAGCAGGCACTTCCAAAGTGTCGAAAGTCAAGCAAGCAGTGCAGGAGGCTGGCTTGGCTGAGTTCTTCTAGAACTCAGGTTTTGGATGTTGGAAGCAAGGACAAGTGACATGGGAAGACTACAGAGACGCTGTTCACCACTGCAGGGAGAAAATTCATGTGGTCAAAGCTCGAGTTCAACCTGGCCATGACTGTGAAGGGCAACAAAAAGGGCTTTTTAAAATATGTTAATAGCAAAAGGAGGATCAGGGATAACATTGGTCTGTTACTTGGTGAGGTCGGTGACCTCACAAATAAGGAAGTAGACAAAGCAGAGATGTTTAATGCCTTCTTCACCTCTGTCTTTAATGCTGATGATGGCCCCTGGGACGCCGGAACCCTGTGTTGGAAGACTGTGACTGGGGGTGATGATAAACTCCCAGCCAACTCTGAACTTGTTTGAGACTTGCTGCTCCAGCTGGATGCACATAAGCCTATGGGTCCCGATGGGATTCATCCCAGGGTACTGAAAGAACTGGCCAATGTCATCGTGGGACCTCTCTCCATTATTTTTGAATGGTCTTGGGAGTCTGGAGAGGTCCCAGTCAACTGGAAGCTGGCAAATGTCCCAATTTTCAAGAAGGGTAAGAAGGAAGACCCTCGTACTTACAGGCCTGTCAGTCTCACTTCAGTGCCTGGCACAATTATGGAGAAGGTTACTCTGGGAGTTATTGAAAACCACTTGAGAGACAATGCATTCATTGGTCACAGCCAGCATAGGTTCGCAAGGGGAAAGTCCTGCTTAATCAACGTAATTTCCTTTTATGACAAGGTCACCCATCTAGTTGACCAAGGGAAACCAGTAGATGCGGTGGTTTTGGATGTTAAGCAAAGCTTTTGATACTGTCTCTCACGTCATCCTTCTGGACAAAAAGTCCAGCATACAGCTAGACAAGTCTATAATACCTTGGCTGAACAATTGGCTGACGGGTTGGGCTCAAAGTGTTATAGTAAATGGTATTACATCAGGCTGGTTGCCAGTAACCAGTGATGTTCCCCAGGGCTCAGTTTTAGGGCCAGTGTTCTTTAATGTTTTTATAAATGATCTGGACACAGAAATCAAAAGTACATTAAGTAACTTTGCTGATGATACTAAATTAGGAGGAGCTGTGGACTCCCTCGAGGGTAGAGTAGCCTTATAGGAGTAAAATGACCAGTGACAGGACACAAGGAAATGGAATGAAGCTGTGTCAGGGGAAGTTCAGATTGGACATTAGGAAAAGGTTTTTCACTGAGAGGGTGGTTGGTCACTGGAACAGGCTCCCCAGGGAAGTGGTTACTGCACCAAGCCTGTCAGAGTTCAAGGAGCAGTGGATGACACTCTAAGTTGTATAGATTAGTTTTAGGTAGTCCTGCAAGGAGGAGGGAGTTGGACTCAATGATCCTTATGGGTCCCTTCCAGCTTGAGATATTCTATGATTCTAATTTTTTGGGGGGAAAAAGAAAAAAGGTTTGATTTCAGGGATTAGCTGTCACTGAACTAAATATATTTTCAAAAGATCAGAGTATAGAAATCTTTTTAATATGAACCTTGATTTTCTGAAGAAAAAAAAAAAAAAACACCATAAAAATTTACATCCTTTTGGGATTTTTTCTTCAAATTCCAGAAACAAATGCACTGCTGCAGTATAACTGAAAGATGTACTGGAAGCCAGTCCCAAACACAGTATGCAGCCAAATCAGTTAATATCCTTTCCGTTTCCAATCTATAGCTAGTAATGAGCTGCATATATTCATTCCATACACAGGTTTGTATAAATAATGAGTGATGATTTTCACAATTGAAAAAAGATCTATTTACATCGAACAGCTTCATCCTGGGACTTAAATTCTGTCTCACTTGGGAGGGACAGGTGTTAACTTAGTTTTGTCAAAAACAGCAGAGCAGGAGAAAGCACCTGACCTGACAGTAATACTAACATTTAAAGAGGAGAGGGTGGATCATAATGGGAGAGTGAGAGCACTGGCACCATCTCAAGAATCAATAATCTATGTAGAAAACTAGAATTGAACTGCATACAATCCAAGAAAAAGAGTAGATATAAAAGCTAACATCCCTCTCTACTCCAGGATTCTCTCCTGCAGAGGCTGAGCACAGTACTGAGTCTCTGACAATGTTGGAAAATAAGCTTACTATCTAGACAGAAAAGGAAAAGGAGATGATTTGTATTTGGTTTTAGTGTAAGTAGATTAAGCATGACTTTCTTTCAGTTCCACTACTTTCATCTTTATAAACCCTTTGTAACTTTTTACTGCTTTGGAGTGGGTAATTTTCTCCAGAACATCATAATGGTAAGTGGATACCTTTCCACGCATCCAGAAAGGCAACTTTGAGAACTGATAATGCAGGGGTGGAAAAAAACTTTTTTTTTTTTCTGGCCATCTTTACCAATGAAAGCTCTGTGCTTTATTGGGATATAGTTGGGAGCACATATGCACAGGAGAGTTTAGCATAGCACAGATGAAAGAGTTTGTTAAAAGGTAGGAAAAATGTTAGCGTATATCTTCTTGTATAGCAACAAAGTTCTGTCACCGGCTCAAACGTTGAGCAGTATGTCATTTCTGATTGTATATAGTATGCTTACTTCACACAATAGAAAGCTGCGTGCAAGTCTTTCCTCACATTCATCCCACAGATTCATTTTGCGTGCACAAATCAGCACTCCAGAGCATTGGGAACATTTTCCTCTCTCTCTGGCCTACTTAATTTTTCATTCTCTTCTGCCTAGTTACACAGCTTCAGCAGTGCTGAACAGTTTGTAAGGTAAGTGTCTTTCCTGGGAAATAACAGAATGTGTTTGAAGTTCCTTAGGCAGGCAGGAAATTATACCTCTATCTCCTACCATCTGGCCAAGTCTCTGACCAATACACTGTTAAAAAAAAAGGGAGGGAAATCTTCCCTTGCCATATTTGAAGAAGTATGAGACCAGGTGTGTTCTTTGGAAGAAATAAAAATAGCAGACAACTCCTAGGCCATCCATCCCACATGACAGACAGATCACCACAGTATCTAGTGAGGCATGAGAGATGAAAAATTTAAGATGAATCCTGATAAATCTTCAGAATGTTTGTATTAACTAACTACAGACAGCTGTACTTAAGGAACATTCAGAATGATTACTTAGGGAATGTTCAGATACCAGCTGGTTCATGCTTCTTGTGAAATCCATGTTGAGACATCTATCCCTGTGTTGATACGTGCTTCTGGTTTCCATCCTGGATGTTGGTACCTAAGACTTAGACGTTGCTGTAGCCCAAATATCCTTCACTTCTACAAGCTTTCTTTCCTAACAAAAGAAAAAAAAAGATGTCAATACTTCACTACATTCGATGTGTTGTCATTTTAAATGCATCAAAAATTTTAGAGATGCTTGAGTATGTAGGGGGAAGACACACATAACTGCATATGAGAAATAGGTATTATTTATTTAGTGAAAGAAAGGAACTTTTATCAAAGGACTTATTGATGTTGCAGATGAACAAATTTGCAGGTGAACTCCTACAAAAACATTTGTGTTTTCTTACTGCTTCTTTCAGAGGAACAGTCCTGTGCATGAACTTTGAAAGTGCTAAGCACATCATGCTAGACTATAAAATCAATTTCATGCCATACTTGAACTCAGATACACCCTGAATATGGAATTTATTCACAGTTAGTTTAATGAAACTGAGTATAATTAGGATGCTTCTGTAACTAAGAGTTTGCTATTATGAACACTGGCATTTTTCTATGTTTCTGTGAACAGCTTCCTATGAGAATTATTACTCTTAGTAGTAGAGATACATTATTAGTAAGATATGGAGTTATTGCACAATAAATCTGACAAAATGAGCTGTCAACACATAAGAAAAAGATATCATTAGCCACAAACATAATATTTAATGAAAGACAGTGTAATGATAAAAATATATTCAAATTTTGCATAATGAAGTAATATAATCACTATTTTTAGCAGATGGCTGCTTTAAATGGGAGACAAAGTATTTTGGGGAGAGGAAGGGAAACAGAGGAGAGAGAGGCGCATTAGGTACAGAAATTAAGACAAGTTAGCTTTGAAATGTTTCCCATTACCATAGTACTGAAGTTCCAGCCAAATGTTGTTCTATAACTGAATAAAAACCCTAAATTAAATGTTTGCTCTTGTTTCCATATTAGCACTTTTCATATGTATTAGTGCCTTTTAGATGAGAATCTTTGAATGCCATGGCAATGACGATGAACTAATGTTTGGGAAAGTATCCTTGCTATCTAACACCTAGAATAAGAATGATTCTGTTACATGCTAGTAACTGTATGTTGCTAAGTGGTAAATTTCCTTCAAATTAAGGTATATTGCCTTTTCTTCTCCTGTGGAACGATATAAATTCTCCTCATTTAAATATTTCATTTGCTAAAGATACCACTGTGTCTTTACTTGTATTTAAATATTTGTATTGTATTTAAAAACTTGTATTGTATTTAAAAACTTGTATTTAAATACAAGATATTTCTCCACAAATATTTTTGTCAATGATCACCTCTTCCTAATAGCCCTAATTTCCACTGGATAGTTAGAGTCCCAGTTTTTCATTTGGGCTATTAAAAACCTGAATACTTACATTGTATTTACAGGTTCAGCATTTTACAGCATCTCGCTTCCGATTTCAAACAGACAGCATCTGATAAATCTGTAGGTTTTTTGCAGCAAAGTCCATTCCAGCCTAAGCATGCTGTTAAATCTGAATAAAAATGTTATAATTCTCTCCACAGATATTAACAGAAAATATCTTGCCATGAAGTCACCTGTTTGGGCTACGTCAAAACAGAAGAATTTGGAAAGGAGTTCTAAATTCTCAGGTAGTATTACGATAATCCATCTTATACCAAAACCATCAATTTTGTGTCAGGGAACAAGAAAAGAAACATTCCCTCTGGTAGCAAAAATGAGAGTATAATTGTACTGTGGGTACATTTTATGCTTTCACAGTGAAAAAGCACCAGCACAGACTTCACCATGAGCTAGTTACCCAATATCCATGGTCTAGGGAAGACCAGTAAAGCACCAGTTAAAATATATTTTACGCAGTTTTAGTGTTGTTTTTCATATCGGCTTGTTGGATACACAGGAACTATGGAAGAATGAATACTACAGAGAATTTTTTCCCCTTTGATTGATAAATAAGATTTAGGGGAATACAGTTTTGATAGGGTATTTTTTATTTCTCATAATAAACTTGGGCTCAGCAGAAGTGCCAAAAAAGGAGAGCATATTTTTTTGACAGTGTGTGTCAGATCATGCATAAAGACAAAATATATATGAGTTTACCAGAATTGCTCAAATTCTGAGGAATATCCCAATTTATGTATCCTTGGGTACACAAACATTCTTGAAAGTTTTAAGTCTCTTTCACTATGCCGAAGCCTGGCCTATCAGTGGAAGTCCACTAAAAGTATATTGGACTACATAGACTTGCGTTTACTTCAACAATCTGGTTGATACACAGCACCTTCAGTATCAGTAAATAGTGTTTCTATCTTAGGATAACATGACTTTGTGCATGTTTCCCCCCCCGCACCCCAATTTACAATTCAGCAAGCACCTCACTGATCTTAAAAACTTACATCAAATGATTTGAGGAGCACTAAGATGCAAAAATCAAGAAAGCAAAGGAGCTGAAAAGAAGCACAGACTTACTAATAAGTAGCTAAAATTTCTTTAGAAGAAGTCCCTCACAGATTTCTTTACCATTATTCCTTGTCACGGCCACATGACAGCCACACACTTGTTACATCACTACCAGAACAAGCCTTTTGAGATGAATTATTAATCTCAATTTATGATTTATCATCATTTATCATCATGATTTACGATCATCAAAATCTATAATTAACAGCTCAATAGCCTCATTGGCCTCACATAGAAGATCAAGGAAAAAAAAAAAAAGAAAAACAAACCTCATCAATCAAAAAAATAAGAATGTTAATGAAAAGTGGATATGTATATGAATTTTTTCAAACTAGTAAACAGGTGCCCTATACTTCTATGGTAAAAAAATGAGTAGGAAGAAATAGTTTCTGTAGAGAACACTATTATTGTCCAACCATACATTTATTAAAGTGACTCTTAGAACAAATTATTACATAGCATAGGTAAATTAGAAAATACATTTCAAAGTTTGCAACACAGGGGATTAAAATCTGCTACGTCTCTTGGAGGATTGCATGACTAGCAGAAACGCTTGACAGATGTAGGGAAACCTCATTTGAAGCTGAGTAAAGTTCAAGGAAAGAATCCCATCAATAATAATGGTATTTGGATACGGCCCAGCAATTCTAGGAAGAAGGTTAAAAGACAAGAGTTCTTGTGAGCCCTCCACCTTCTCCAAAACCATTGGAAAATACCTTTTTTTAATTATTAAATTGCATCTTAGCATCTGGCCTTTCCACCTTCACTAATATTAACTTACGTTTTTGAATACTTCACATTCATTACTCGTGTCTGCTACATTGCATTGCTTCCACATACATTTCCATTTGAACATTGAGAAGTGCGCTTATTGTGTCAGTGTCCAGTGAGTGTGAAGCACAACTGACAGACACACAGTAATTTTTAAAGCTCTTTCTTTCTACAGACATTATGGAAAGGTAATGTATAGTAATAGTTTACTCGTATTATAATGTCTTAACATCAATAATTCCCTCATTTCGTCTCATTATCAAATACCGACTCAGAGTGTAAAATTGTTGCCATTGTTAATCAAAGTATAAGGTAAGGTGTGCAGAATTTGGGCAGCTTCTTATGAAATACACAAAACTGTTCTTAACATTTCTCAGGAGAACCTTATACCTTAGAGGATGCTGAAACTGGGGGTGAGGGGAGGGGAAGATGACCCACACAAAACTAAGCATTCAAACTGTGAGGAGTTTTAATAGCAGACCTTATGCTCCCAACTTCAGGTTTTGGTGTGAAAGTTTAACAAAGCTGACAGTTCTGAAATTCCTTTGCAGTTCCCTAGTTAGTCTCACACTTGACATCTCATGTCAACTCATTGTTCATGGGAATAATGTCTTTCCAGAAAATTACTCATGCTAATTTAAATCTGGGATCTGCTTCCAGCTCTCCAGCCATCCTTTCTTGACAAGTTTAAGCTTTTCATAGCAACTTTCTTAAGAGTCTGACATATAACAACATCCTCGTATTTGAAATCTTCTGTAATGCACAATAATCAGGATGAACTGTAATTGGGATCTATAGCCACTAACAGGAATGTAATAGCATCTCAAGGATGCAAAACATTTTGGAGTGACTACAGAAGCATTTTAGGGATGTCACAATGTAATGTCCTCAGTTGTTACCACTGAGTATCAGACTGTTGCCCAGACACACTCACTTGCCTTCAGAAAAGCACTCCCCAAGCACCTGATATGGGCAAAACAGCCTACTGTCAGGGAAATTTTACTTCAGTGCTGACAGCCAGACTTCCCAGCACTGATTACAGTGTGAAGGAAAAAAAGAACACATACATAGAGAAAAACTTACCCTTTCCTCTCCCTAGTCTGAAGTTCCCCTATTTTCACGGCAGCGAACACTGTTAAAATTGCTCGTAGGAGGTGGCCAGCAGTGCAGGTGGGCAGGGTGCCCCGCGTAACCACTACTCCTCTCCCCAGCACTATTGCTCCCGCCGTTCCCCTTCTCCATCGGACCCTGCGCAGGCACAGCGTCAGCTCCTGACAGCAATTCCCTGAGAAGCTCTGTCTCCTCCCTGGAAATGCGTGCCCCATTCTCTGACAGGACAGAGTCCACGGCACCTGGCAGGGTATCTCCAGCAGTGGTGCCACCACCTCAGGGCTGGCTCGAAAAGGTTTTCACAGCCACAGGGAAGTTCGCTGCGCACGTGTTTCCCCCCACCACTGGGCACACTTTTATTCCCTGCCTGTGACATCCATCCCTTACAAATTCAACCTCTCACTGCTGCAAAACACATTTTTAAGGCTGAAGTGCTTAGAAGTCTGAACAAAGGCTGATTGCAGTGCCCTGCTACAACTCCTGACCAAAAAACCACAAAGAAGTAGAGGCAGAAGATGGCCTCCATTTATCTCCTTTTAGCAACATATAACAAGTATAAAGAGGGTTTTTTTTCCCCCAGGGAGTATATAGTTTATCTGTACTGTAAGTAGGCTTTTCACAACCCTGACACCAATATTTTGAGCTAACGACTAGAATGACTGTGGTGAAATTTTATTATTTCTTAAGCAGGCCTTATCTTATAGTGGTTACACTATGTTATATTAAATTTTATTATATTAAAATTCCACATTGCAATTAAGCAATTGTAAACAAGGTCATTTCTTGGAAAGGCAGGCAACCAGGAGAGCGCAGGGCTCTACCTCGGCATTGCAGGGTGGCTGTGTGGGATGTAGGAGGGCAGGAGGAGCTGAAGAGAAAGGAGGCCAACACAAAACAACAGCTTCCTTCAGGCAGGCCTGAAGCACAAAAATATAAATACATATTCCAGCTTGGAAGTACAAGGTAAACAAAAGGAATGTGTTAAGAAAATGCAACTTCAATGGGGGGATGGGGTAAAAATAAGACGAAATGATCTTGTGTTTTCTGCCTACATTTGGCCAAAAGTAAAATGCTATTAGACCTCTGTAACTAAGATGCATGGGAAGTTTTACAAGGTGAATGTAAAATATCTTTATGTATTTTAAAAATGAATATAAGAATTTCTGGCATGGGCATTAAAATAAACATAGGATAATGAGTTAGCTATTCTGATGACAGAGGATGAACTGACTATCCATAAAGTGAAAATTAGAGGTGGCTAAGAAGAAAGCAATAATGACTTGTTACATTCACATAAATCTACCCTTAGCTCTCATTTGGTGGTAAAAGCAGCTGAGTGAAACTGGAGATTAAAGTTATGTCAGACAGTTGAGGACAATCTGTGTGAGTTACTCAAGAGCAATCTGCTATAAGCAAAAGCTATGCTTACAAAAATGACATTGAAACTAATTCTGGTTTTGTAAAAGAAATAATATGGGGGGGGAGGGAATCACATTTTCTTACTGTCCTTCTAATCATTTGGGATAAGAAATATTGCCTAGCTCTTGCAGGTGAAGAAGTCCATCAATGTTCTCTGCAGAGGACAAGAATAACAAATATATACCAAATTTTGCCAGTAAGGTGCTTCAGGCCATAGTTGCATGAGAAGATTTCTACTGAGACCTGTAGCTTCAGTGTCGGAAGGAAGTTCATACCTCCTGTGGCAGCCACTTGCCAATAGGCATGTTTACAAACTGCTTCCCCTGATCATACTGTAGCAATATTATGGGAAGGTAAAGGATCAAAGTGAAGACAAATAGTAAACCTCTTCTCTGATTAGGTAAAACCAAGTTCTACCAAAATATCCCACGGCTAACATTTCAATACCAACCCCCAAACCTTACAGGCCTACCATAATTTTTACAGGCTTCATCCTGCCCCTCCATCTTTTTCAGATTTAAAAGAAATAGTAGTTGAGACTGAGAACTGGACAGAAAACATTTAGAAGTATCCAGCCAAATTAAGTTCAAGGAAAAATTAAACTAGCAAAGGCATGCATCAGAGATGAAAGCTGCACTGAATTGCTATATTCTAGGCAATAAGTTCACATTGACTGAGTTCAAGATGAGGACGTTCTGACCTCTTTGCTTATAAAATAAAATGCTTCTGAAACTAACTGTCTGTCTTCCCTGCCAAGGCCTGTAAGTATAATCACGGTGAATTTACCAAGGGAGAAAAAGAAGGTAATGCATCTTAGACTGACACTAAGTTCTCCAGGCTAAGAGAGGCAAATTATTTAAAAATAGACGTTGAAAGCCGGCTGGCCTCACTGCTTCCTTTTGACTTCCAGAATGCACTGAACATTTTCCCAATGGTGGGCTTTTAATAAGCATACTGAGTGGATTTTAACAGCAGGTAAATGAAGCAAATTAAATGAAATTTTAAGAGATCAAGCTAATGAAACATTAAAAGGAGTCAATTTTTAGATGCCATGGCTTTCTGAAATCGTATCTTTTGATCTGCAGCAGGCACCTCATTTCACAAATAGATCCTGTACTGGGTGTGGGTGCCCCAGTGCCGGCGCCGCGGGGAAAGCCTGTGTCAGAAAGGGCAAAACAAAAAAAAGGCAAACGTCATGTAACTTGTCATGATCGTTAACTCCTTAAATACACCGAGAAATACATTTATTTCTTGAACTCTGACTTCTGAACTCAGTTTTCCTGAAAAGTGGGTCTGCTTGTAAAACAGATGTACCTAAGAAGAAAAGGAAGCACTGCGTCTCCCTCACCTTCCAGCAGTGATTCCTTGCCTGGAATTCTGCAGAATTGAAGCTTTTAAGACCAAGACTCCTTTGTCGAAATTAATCAGCAATGTATATTATCCCAAAAAATGCTGATTTCTCTCCAGAGACCATAAACAAAGACTTGAATAATACGCTAAGATGTATTGCCCTATGCTGTTTCCATACATTTTTCCTTCTTTTGTTCTTGTTTACACTGTTTGCTTGGGCTTTTTTTTTTCCTTTTTTTTTTCTAAACCTGTTCCCTTCTTGAATCCCTTCCTCTGAGCCTTTTCTTTGCTGCTCCAGTCTGACATAAGCAAGTTTATCCTACAGCTAACTCCTCTATTTTTTAGCCTATAATACAAGGACTGAATGAATTCTAAAATGCTTGGCACAGACGTTTTTCTCACAATATTAGAAACAGGGTTTGATCTTTTAATCATACCATATTTGCTTCACAGTAGTACCATAGGAAAGAGGAGGAAGGTATTTTAATTGGTGGAGACAGAGCATCAGACCTAATTCATTTAATTAATCTGTTCGGTTTGTTTCCGTTATTGCAGCATAAACATTGTACACATGGAAGTCCTTCTCTACACAAAAATGAATTCCAGGCGCTATGCCACAGTATGAATAATAAATGAAATTATCCAATGCACAACAAAGCTGGTATAACATCCTTGCTAATCTCTAAGGTTAAGAGGAGTTATTTTTTCTCACACACATTGAAACATGAAATATGTGACCTTTAAAAGCAGTGACAGATGCTTTAGAAGGGGGAAAATAGTGTGTAAAGTGTTTTGCTGATAGAATTGCTTTTTATATTGTGCAATCTGTCACAATCATGTTAAGATGGTTGAAAGAAATCAGTGCAACCTTTTTTGCTGGAAAATACTGTTTTGTCAGTATTTGTCAGCATGTAAGACAAAGATTCTAACTGGCATGGGTATTTTTTTAATTCTTTTGTCATTCTAATAAAGCTATTACTTAGTTTTTAGCATTAAATACATCTGCTCAACAATATTTTGACATTGCTGAAATTAATTGTTGTTATTTCCCCGACAAATGGCTTTTGAATTTTACATCTGTATTAAATCTAACCACATTTTAGGTAAGATTTTTATTTTTTTCATTTCACCAGTTAAACACAGGAAATATCCACCAAGGTGACTTCCTGGTCTCTCTTTGTATTGGTCTTTCTAAAGCAGTTTTCAAGAGTGCTAAATTGATATCCTGGGCCTAAAAGTTCACAACCTGAACAATGTCTCGCAGAAGCCAGGTAACTGAAAAAGGGACAGAGATTTTTAACCCCCACTAAGATTAAATGCCCGGTCCTGTTTAGAACATAGGCAACTAAGGTGTAACGTGAGTATTTCCATTGTGTGAAATGATTACAACAGACGATAGCAGGTTTCTCTTGTTTACCAGAAAATAAGTCATAATTGGCTTAATTTGTAATAAAGGAGATTTAGTTTGTCTGTTAAGAAAACAACATTACAAGACTGGCAAGTATAAGAAGGTGTCACCTTCCAAACAAGTCACCAGAGGTTTACAACCCAGTAAGTCAAATATCCAGTTAAATACGCCTGATGCTGCTCCTGGGCTACTTCTAGTCTGACCCTACTACCACCATCCCTATTGTTTGATGGTGGCAGCAAGAGCAACAGAGGTTAGACATATTTGCCTCTTAAAGTCAAAACCTGAATGGAACTCCAGGCAAGTACCCATCTTGATGAATCCTTTTGTTATTTCTTTTACAGGGAAAGAGTTATAATTTAGTTCCTAGGCTGTACTTTACAATGTATCTTCCTGAGATGTTGAATTGTTATAATCTGAACTAGAAGTTCTGCTCTCTGACACTTCTCTATGAATTCTTCACTGTCTGTTTCAAGAAACAAGTCGAGGAGAGCTGCAAGCCTGTGTAAGTGCTTCTGAAGTTCAGTTGGGAGTAGAGTGTGCTGCTAGCTCAATTCACCGAATTTCTATGATCTCACTTTCACCTAATTTCATGAAAGGAGGAAAATGTACAGTTTTCTGTCTTAGCTGCATGCGAAACCAACTGTTATTCTTTCACTTGTTCAGGACCTCTGTCAGTCATCTCTGTAGGCAGTTTACAAATGTGTAATCTACTGATAGATGTGCATGCACTAGTACATACTTTTTTTAATATATCTATAAATTTCACTGACTTTTACTGTAGCAGGAAGTTTTAATTCTGCTTTCTTATCAGTTTGCCTTTAGTTTCACTGGGGATCTACCTAGAGTTAAAAAGTCCATTTTCAACTAATATGAACTACTATATTACTTTTCCAAAAAAGAGTCAATTTTCACTTACAATATGACCTTAAAATATTCTTAGAATTTTTCATGTCTATTTGAGAAAGCCGTGTCTCTTTCTTAATGGTTTCTGAGGAAGTAATGCCTCTTTTCCTGAAATTGTTTAATTGATTCAATAAATATTCATTTGATTCCAATAAAAGACAGAGGTATGAATCTGAAGAGGAGACAAGTGACTTGCAAGTTTAACATCTACAGTTATCTTTGATATAGTGAGAACTTTTAAAATAATTTTTAAAGGAAAGCTAGAGTGGTGTGTTAAAACACACTTTACAAAAATCAAAAATTACCTTAAAATCACTTAAATTAATAAAAGGATCCACAGCTGTTGAAGGCGATTACATCAGCAGATCACATCACCATGACATGAAAACTGCATTTATTCAACGTTTTTTTGTATGTGTGGTGGGTTGATCTAATCTGGCAAGTAAGCCCTCAGCCAGTCACTTGCTCACACCCTCTCAGCAGGACTGGGGAGAGAATGGGAAGGGCAAAGCAAGAAAAAAATCATGGGTCAAGACAAAAAAGTTTAATGATTGAAGGAAAAAGAAAACTAAACAAGTGGTGCTAGAGCAGTCACTCACCACCAGCAGGTCAATGCCTGTCCTGTCCCCAAGCAATGGCTCCTTTGGAAAAAGTCCTGCCTCAGTTTTGTTGCTGAGCATGATGTTGTATGGTATGGAATATCTCTTTGCTTAGTTTGGGCTAGCTGTTCTGACTGTGTCCCGTCTCAAATCTTGCTCCCCAGCGACCTACTAGAGTGGGAAATGGAGGCAACCTTGATGCCATGCAAGCACTGCTTAGCAATAGCTAAAACATTGCTGTGTTGTCAACACTGTTTTGGTCACCAGTCTAAAACCAGCACCATGTGTACTGCCATGAAGAAAATTAACTCCATCACAGCCAGAGCCAGTAGAGTACGAACAATCTTCATGAAATACTGACACTGAAAACTTATGCTGACGAATCTGTCTCCTCACCCTGTAAAATATTGTGCAGGATTTTTAAAGTTGCCATTTAAGGAGATAACACGGTTAAATTGTGTCCTGCCCAAACACTGCTCTTAGTTTTCTTTGTTGTTCTATGGACACTACCTTTATGCAAATAAATCTGTACCACCCAGCTTGACATAAAGTGATTAAAAGTAATATTTGAATAAAATTTCAATAAAAAAATAAGCAGGCAAGTGTCCTGCTTGAAACGTAGCCAGAAAGATGTACCAAGTAAGTGAAAAATGTATGCATTTTGTACACAAATACAACAGAGTGGATAAGACAAAGCGGTAAGGGCTACAGGACAGGTCATTTTCCTATGCCTTCCTTTCCATTAAAAATATATCTTTCTTTTTAAAAATAGGAAAAGGAATGCTCCAAAACATGAATTTTAGAAAAAAGATGACTCTCTGAAAGTTTTGATGTCACTAGAATGCAAGTGCTTGTCAATCACCTAGCAATTTCTAACTCGTGATTATAAATATACTTGCTATAAAGATTTGTTATTATTTTAGCACATTATGCAGCCCTCAGTCACTTTTATCTACCCTTGCTCGCTTATACTTTTATCCCTATTTTCAGTTTTCAGGATTTCTTGGATATCCTGGTCCCTTTTGCTAGTATAAAAATGGACAAACAAAAATTGTAATGCTCCAAAGCATCTGGTATCATTGTTTTTCTTTTAAAGAAGATAGATAATTGGAACCACTTCTAAAGAACCAAAGTTAGATGAATACAACAAACACCTTTAATAAAAGATTTTCCAAAAGCAAATTTATGTCTTACTTGAAAATGACTTAGAATACTTGTAGAAAGAATTTTGATAAAAACATTTATAGACTGTTAATCTGAGGCAGACACCTATGAAGGCAAGTAGAGAAGGCCTTCTTTTGTGATACTGTTTTTGTCCTCTGATAAGTGGTCCTTAGTGTTGCTAATTTTTGATCATGAATTGAGTGAATTTTTTCAATCTGAAGCCTTATAAATTGGCTTGGGAGATATGATTGAACCTGTACCAAACTACTGTTTGGTTTTGAAATGACAGATGTATGGCTTTTCTATTTTTATATGAAAATAGTCTTTGAATTTATGACCTACCACTTGCACTGTGTTTGTAACAAGCAACTAGAGAATTAAATGTGTTGTACAAAACACAAATCACAATAGCTAGTGCTAATACTACATGTTTTAAAGCACAGAGTCTATAAGAAGTGGAAGCAAAAATGGGACGATTATAAAAGCTGCATTATGAAGTGGGTGCACATCAGGGTAATAAAGACGGGTTTTCATTCAAAGAGGTTATTTTTCCTGACATATTGCTCTTCCCTTAAGAAAAAAAGAAGAAAAATATTGGAAAATCTTTAGTAAGCTTGTCCATCTTGCTTACTAAAGGAAGAAGTACAAAACACAGATACATATGCACGTGCATGAAAACAACTGTTTTAATTCACTGAGGGCACAGATAGAATAGTTCAAAAGCAATGTACATTGATCAGTTTTACGCCCTTCCAAGTCCCATCCACTGAGCTACATGATCTCAAGGAAGTGAATTATATTCTTGTATTTTATACATAGGGAGTTTTAAGATGTCTTTTTTTTTTTTTCCCCAAGAATTAAAATAAACACAAAGTATGTCCTTGTTTTTCAGGAAGAAGTAGTCATAATAGCAGGAAGCAGTAGTAAAAGTAACTTTCTACATCACAGCTGTTTCATATAAGTTCTAACCAGCACTGTGGTTTTTTGGGTACGTTCGATGCAGAAGAAGTAGTCAAGGTTTGAGTGTGCCTGAGCTCTTAAGGCCAGACCTGCCAGTTTCACCTGGGGACTCCATTGACATACACCATGACCATTGTTCCAGAGGCTCTATTTAAGGTCAGGCCTGGACCTTCAGTCTCAGTTTGAGCTGTGTTGTATAACTGCTTCTGGCCCTGTATCCTAGAGGCAGCTCAGACCTATGTCACAGGTAGCCTGATCTCCAGCTTGTCTCCCAGATGGACCTTGGCCCTACACTGTGTGTCTGTCTCAGCCTTGTCCTCTCCTTATGCTTATTTCCTCATTCATTTTGCTTGATTACCTCATTCAACTTGCTAGATTAGAGGCATGTGTTTACCCTATCGTATGATCACCTGACGGTTGATGGGTCCTATCACCACCCTGGACCTCCTTGGGTGCTGTAGGACTGTGCCTGGTTGGTGAGGGTACTGCTCTACCTGCACTGGGATCACCCTTGGCTTCTGAATTTTTCTCCCTTATGGAGCAGCTCCTGCTGCTCCTAACAGTGAACTCTGGTAATGGCTTGGAGCCTAGGCACGAGCTGAAACAAAACTTCTGGAGAAACTGACAGTTGTGACCAGCTCCCCTACTCCTAGCCGCTGGTGCACCATCTTGTGGGGTGGATGGCCATTGGCCATGGACTCACTTATCCTTTAAAGGGGATCCAGGTGCTTTGGCAACCAGTGACACATGTTGCAGAACAGAGAAGTGTAAGACCACATGGTGCCCTGCCTATAAAATGTGCAGTAGCAAGTCCTAGTCAGATGTGGGCTGGAGCTGCGGCGTGGCAGGAACATGATCTCCTGGTGGTCAGGGATGCCCTTGTTGGCTGCTTCTTCTGAGGAATGAGTTTTGTATGTGTACTTTGAACTCAAGTTAGGGTTCCCATGTAAAAACAACATGATCTGAAGGAGGGGGGGGGAGGTTGGATGTTAGTTAAAATTACCTGATCTGCAGAAGTCTTTGGTGCTAGCTTTGTAAAAAACCCAATTTGCAGAGGGCCTAGGTTAAAAGAAAGCTTTGAATACAATAGCTGTTTTGTTTTGTCATCGTTCTACCCAGGATCCCAAAGCAATATGCCTGTCCCCAGAGCACTGGGTGACAGCAATGTGTGTGTAGGTGAAGGTCCCGAAAGATGCTGGTCATGGCAAATAAGTCCCAGTGGGTCATTCAGTGCCCTAACAAGGAGTCTGAGATCTTATTGTAGTACTGTAGAATTACAGTGCCTGTGAATGTGAAATGGTATGTATGAATGGGCTATTTTATTCTCTGAAGTACTACATTCACTGATTTGGACATGTACCTGAACATAAATGTTGGAACCGATAACACATAATAAAGGACTAATTTGAGTCCTCTAGTCTTTCAGGTAGTTAAACTAAACTTCAGAGCACAACTTCTTGGTTTCAGGGTGGCAGCATTGTAAAAACTACTGTTATTAATAGAAAAAATAATAAAACATGATGCTACACACCATTCTTCAGCCCCTATCAAAGGATACTTTGAAGAGTTTGATTTAAAATGTCCTACAACTCTTAGACACTAAAAAAGGCAGGAATATTAGTTTTGTAATGAAGATTTCTCAAGAATTCTGGGCAGTTGTTTCCCCATAGAATCACAGTTCTGTCAATCAAGTGATAAGCTAAGTACTCTGTAAATCACTGAGCTGTCATTTTGTCTTGTTTTCAGTGGAACACTTTGACTGTTTCTATTGTGAAGAACATTCCTTTCAAATTTAAGACAAAATGCTTTTCAGTGTAGGTTAATTGCTAAACTTGAAGTTAAAAACTAGGGCAATTTGTTATTTTTTCTGTTAAATAATTGTTTGTTATTAGTGTTATGATATCTGTTTTGCAGAATTAGGAACTTATGCTGCTCAGAAGGCAATTGCTGTATTACACTTGGGAATAGGGAGCGCTCTTGCAAAGATGAAGGTATCTCAACTTTGGCATGCTACTGAAAAGCAATAGTCAGTATGGGCTTAAAGGAAATAAATGAGTTAACAAAGCTAAGATATTTGTAGAAAGTTCTGCCCCTGTCTTTCAAATACAACTTTGGGTTTGCATTTAGGTTCTGGAATTGCCTGTCTTCAGCTTTCTGATAGCACATAGGCACAATTCACTGTCAGGAGACCTTCCAATTAGCATTTGGCTTGAATAAACAATCCAATTTACATTTCCTGCAGATTTACCTTCCACTGGGCTCCAGCCCAACTAAACATTTCCCAACATATGTAAATTGTTGGATTTTGCTTCATTTTGTAGTGAGTCAGTGAGGTCTCCTCTGCAGTGACTCATTCTGTGCTAATTACAAGGCAGATTGCTTAAGGCATGACCCACTAAGTTAAATGAAGGCGTGAAAAATGACAAAAGTGCTGTAGGTAACTAGAGGAAGGTTAAGAAAGTGCACATCAGAACAAGCTTTGCAGGCTAGGGAAGTTTCTTGCAGATTTGTATTCATAGCTTTCATAGCTGTAGCTCCACATCTCAATTCTGCACAAGCCAGAGAGCTTTCTGAACCTGTGCGAGAAAAGAGTTCAACTCTCATAATGCTTTCAAGCCTGAATACTGTACATCTAAGTTTGAAGCTAGCCAAGATCAAACAAAAAGAATATGGAGAAGAGGATCCACCTTCCCATACTGAATGTTGAGTTACTTACAGTGGGTTTTGATCCTATTCAATTTGTGCTAGTATCTGCAGAATTTGATCCATCCACCCCCTTAGGTTGCATGCTGACAACTTTCTTAAAGATATCACTCTTCCTTTACTATTAGACAGCATCTTCCAAAGCCTATAGTACCTCAGCCTTCATAAGTGTCTCAGCTCACTGGCCTCTTTCTCTTGACTGCATGTTAGCTATCCTGCTGATTTGTTTCCCCTTCTGAAAGGTCTTGTTTTGTACTTCTGCCAGCAAGCTATAGTACTTGAATGACAAAGGTACTTTTGACATACTGACCTTTTTTGCCTCTACTGTTCACTGTGTGTGCTACTGTACTTCAAGCTGCCTTTTGTGCTTGATTCAGAAATGGTTTTACTGCTCCTTTTGATTCTATAAATATTCCAAATGCACAAACTGGTTGTGCTGTTGTCACTCATTTTTATAGAATTTCTCCAGTCTGCTTCTACTGTACTGAATGTTCCTGGTATCTCTCACCACCTCTGAATTTCCTTTTTGTGTTTGTGTATTATCAAAAAATGAGTGCAGACTAGCTTCCCACCACACTATTGCTTTCTGACATATTACCTCACTTGCCTCTCAGTCTTAAGAAAAAAAAAAACTTTCTTCTTCAAGTGAGGTAACCTGCCTGTGTATTTGGTGCAACTGTTCTTCATTACTTCTACTTCAGAGGCTGCTATAATGCACTTTTCCCAGAATCTCATTTTGTCTCCCTTTCTTCCACTGTCCCTGAAGTTTCTTGTTCATCCATTTACGGTTGATTATGGTATGATACACTGGGAATCCAGAGGAACAGAATGTTATGTTGTAACTCTTTCAACAGTTTCCTTTTGAAATCTCAAACTTCCCCATTTATTAATGTATTCCTTCACTTGACTTACATTGAGGCTGAAGTGGTAGGTTTTCTACCACCACTTCTATCCCTTGCCATTTTTACAGAGTATTTCTTTCAGGTTTTTAAGAGCATTCATAATAAAACTCTACTCAAGCACCACTGAAACCCATCAATTATTGACACCTGTGTGAATTAACACCAGTAGTTACCACTAACCAGAAGGTGGTAAGAGTTCTCAGCTGCCAACAATGAAAGCAGATACATCTCTGAAAAAGGCTTTTACTGCAGTAATGTGTCTGCCTTTTTGAAAATCCCTACAGATTAAATAGATTTCAGAGCATGTTTGGGATGTCATATAATGGGCAGTACTTCAAATGAGCTGGGGAATGGCCCAACACCTACCTATTGAGCTTTTTTGAAGACCTTTCTCTTATTAGGAAACTTTTCTTTTTCCTAACCGTGTCTGTGACAATTACTGAGAAGTATCTGTCAGAAGTAATTGCGTGGCTTCTGGCCTCACTAGGTGTGAGCAGCTTTTTCATGCCATGACCTCGCTGGTTGTCAGAATATCTTGTTGACAGCAGCAGATTCCTTATGCTAAAAGGCTACTCAATCTCTGAATGTTTTCGTCTTTGCCAGGCAGGCTGGCTTAAGTCTGGACACTTTGAGCTTATGAGATATCAGCTTTCATTTGATCTTTAAAAGTGGTTTCCATGTTTGCCTTGCCAAGCTTTTGATTAATAGCTAACTTCATTTTGCATCCTGAGGTAGACATCTCAGTGAGGAGAGTTTTCAGAAAATCTTCTGAATGTTGAGTGTTATATAAGGTACTAAATAATCAGTTTATGATACACGTTGTTAGCAATTTTTGCTTCACTGTGTCTTTATCTTTCTTTGAGCCATTGATGTTTTATCCTTATGGCCATGTCTAAACTTCATGCTTGTATGTCAGATTTTTTTTCCGGTGGGAATATGGCTGCAGTTTAGGTAAAGCCAATATTTTCTTTCTGTAAAGATGTGAACTTTTAAATGGCATTTCCATTGACCTAGATTGTAGGGAATTGCATTCTCATGTTAAAAGCTATATTTGTACAAGCTGAAAACTTCCACTGAGTTTTATTTGTTAGCTAATGATTTAATTATTGCAAAACCTCACTAAAATGATCACTTTTCATTTCTGATTTCATTTTCGGTATAGCAAATTTAACACTCAAAGCATAAGGTTTTGTTCTAATCTATACCTCTCATAATTCAGTCAGGAAAATAAATACAAAAGTTTCAATTACACTGTTATTATCTGTTAGACTGTGTGACCTACTGTATCCATCTAAAGGAACAGGACAAATGACACTTTTTTTTCTCTAATTATGCAGAAAAGTTTCAAGACTTTCAAGTCTACCTTATATTGGAGGATAGGACTGGAAATTCTGAAGAACCTTTCTTCTCCACTACTACATCTGTTGGAGTAGGGTACCTGTTTGCTGACCAAAATAACAACAAATGTTTGTTAACTACTCAATTTCGTCTGAGAGAGAAGCCTCAGATGGATCCCCTGGGACACTTCCACCTAGGCCTAAAAACAAGATCCCTCCTTCCTCAGAGGGATCGTATTGTGTTAGTGTTGTATTAAAGAGAGAGAATGAGTGCTGAAATTACTTTCCGCTGAAGTGTTCAATACAAAGTGAATTAGCATCTAGATAGCAGTTGTGTCTTACTGTCAGTTTATCATGTGTGTCAACTGCAGGGCCAAAATTGTTTTTAAATCCATCTGGATCACTGCTACTGAGATTTTGTTTTATAAATGTGCTGAGACAAATTGGAACAGGACAGATAAAGTTAAAATTGCACAACAGAGATCATGTTACGTTATGCAGTGAGGGTTTGAATACAGGAAACAGGCAAAGGGGGGCCCCAAAAATATGGTAAGGTTTTTCTTTATCTTTTCTCAGTAACCAACCATCTTACAGGTTTTCCTTCTTTTTCTTGGATATCTAAATTTAGCTCGAGTTTGATGTAGGATTGCAGAAGCTGGCAATGAGGAGAATTACTTAATCATAGCTGGGTTTTTTTTTGTTTTGTTTTTGTTTGTTTGGTTTTTTTTTCCTTCTCAGATTCTGTTTCCTTCCCTTGCTTACAGTGTTTTTTTTGCCTCTGCATTTGACTGCTTGGCACATCTTTTGGCTGTAAGAAAACAGGAAGAAGTGGTGGATCATGGCTACTGACATTGCTTATGACTGACAGCTACTTGGCTCCTTTGCATTGTGTTGTTTGAGACTTGTTCGTTCTGTCTGAATAATTATTTTAGCCCTTATAGTTGAATAGGGTGATTAAATGAAATTCTATTTTCTATTAAGTGATGCTGTGTCAATGGAGAGACTCAGAAAAAGGATAGTGATGACATTTTTCTTAGAAAAATAATACTTGTCTTCTGTTTTTTTATATGTGTTGTATTTTGAATGCTTTTTCTTTGTGTCAATTTTTGGAAGAGATACAACAGTAAGTCATTTCAGGCTACAAAAACAGAACCAGTAACATAGTGACAGCAGTCATATACAGGTGTTTGTTCTTCAAGAACTAAGCTCTTCTGGGAGGAAAATGCTTAGTGGGTTGGAAAGCACACATATAATACTGATATTATATTTATTGAAAACAGTTGTCCTGAGTTGTTAGAGTCCAATACTCCCTGACCAAGTTCTTTTAGATGCTCCACGCATGGAGGGTGTAATATTTAATATCAAATTTACTTATTTGAAGATATTTGACGTATGGGATTTCTGATTTAGCAGAGCAATACAAAATATGCTGAAAACACAATATATAATGACAAATGTAAGTTACGCTTAGCAAAATATAGCAATTGTGATATACTGTTCAATCATAATGCCAGTGTGGTTCCCATTATTGTCCTCTATAATATGTTCACCATCACGATACTGGGGATCCACATTAGCTGGGGAAGGAATACATGGGCTGAAGCCAGCTCAAGCCCGTTGTTCTCTTTGAAATACTTTTACTAGTTGTCTAGTTTTTATACTCTGTGTTGCACTGAATCATGTATTCACTCCACCCCTCCATGATAGTCTGTCTAACTCAGGGAGTTCACGCTTTTTTGATGAACTCAGGGAACCACCAGTTGATCCTCTCAATTGCTGATAGGTGTTTATATAAAACAAAGGTCACCCTCTGGTCCCTTTTGTGTTGAGGTAAAGTCAGCTTATTTGTAAAAGCTGTGGTCAGTCTTGCCCTGAGTTACTCCCTGAGCTTCATGAGTATGTCACCCTTTCCCATCCCCTCTGAGCCTTCTTCCATTTGTAGTGTTTTATTGGTCAGCCACAGGAGTTGAGGTACAAAACTGAAATAGTATGTACTTGTGAAGTGCAAAGCAACAAAATGCTTTGGGTCAGAAGAAATACTTAATTTTAAGAATTTTCGTAATTGTTTATTTTAATGCTGACCTTTTTTTGATTGCTTTTCATATAAGCTCTGTGAAACTTAAAGGAAAAATGTCACAGAAATTATTTTATTTTATATTTTATTTTATTTTATTTTTTACTTTAAGAAATGTCAAAACAAGTCACTTGTGTTACTTACAGATATGTTCTTCTGATGCTATATATTAAGCCAGAAGTGTAGTCTTTTCTAAAAAAATTATTTTGCTTTTGTCCAATTAGAAATTTATTTTTAGTTGTCCTATCTCCCGGACAGCTGGAAAACCTCCTAGCCAGCTAAATTTGGAGTTAAAACAGTTAGAGAAAATGTGCTACTGGTGCACACAGGAAAAAGTAATCTTAAGCCATTTACTTAATCAAAATTAACCAAATACTATGTTTTGCTGTTCAAGAAATGAACGGTAATGGTAATTCTTCTTTGAAATT
This sequence comes from Chroicocephalus ridibundus, assembly GCF_963924245.1. Taxonomy (NCBI): domain Eukaryota; kingdom Metazoa; phylum Chordata; class Aves; order Charadriiformes; family Laridae; genus Chroicocephalus; species Chroicocephalus ridibundus. The sequence goes on along the minus strand of NC_086285.1, from coordinate 82,228,007 downwards.
ATATTTAATGTATTATGTTACTAATATAAAGGTAATATTTTTCATTTAAATTTGAAAAGCTTGATGCAATTGACTGGTCAATAACACAGTAGACTTTAATTGAAACTGACTTTCTGGCACCTACTGTGATTCTAACAAAGTAATTAGGGTCTTAAATCTTGTGCTCTTACATGTGACTAAATCATATTTTCCCCTGTTAAAGGGTTTGCATGATGGGGAAAAATAGATCTTCATCTAACATGAAACATAGGCAGCTCTGGGTTGCTTCAATTTATAAAATGGTACACAAATAACATTAATGTTGTCACTGTGCCTGTCTCATTTCCTGGGAACCCTTCCATTGTATGTAGGCTTTCTTGTGAAACCTGGAAGATTTGTCCGGATTGAAAAGCAGCAGAGATCCTTGTGACTGTAGAGAAAGTCATCAAATGCCCCAAACAAAACACAGATCTTGATGTAGATAGATATCACTGATCCAGAATACACGTACTCTCTGTTCGGTCAGAAAAAGGGAGTTGTAGAACATTTTGCAGACAAACAGTACTTTTCTGTGCTAGGAACTGACTTCATCAAAATCAAGCTTCCGTCAACCTCATAAGCAATTACAGAAAATGTCACATTCCTGATAACATCAAGGGAGCTGGCTGCTGTTACAAAGTGTGATAAGTAGCATACATGATAGATGGCAGTTTAATTAATATACTGGAAATCTTTCCTTGATTAATCTGTAGTATATAAATCACATTAATCAAGAAGGAGTCTTTCTACTAAGTTTAATTTTATAGGCGTTATACTGTCAGAAGAGTTTATTAATGGATATGCGCATCCTTGATTATCACAAATGCTCTCAAGGCCAAATGAGAAAGGTAATAGATTCTTTCTCCTTCATCTTAGTTTTCTTGACCTTCTGGCTGTACTGGGAGGAACATCAACTTTAACAAGACTTTGAGAGTAAAGGACATGGTCTCACTGAAAGAAAGGGTTAAAATTTACTTGTGGTGTCAACTGGTTCTTAAGTAGCACTTTTTATTGCAATGAGCTGCTGTGTAATACATTAGCTGAGTAAATTTTGTTGTGGGGATGTGTAGAATTTTTCTATAAATGCTTTTACTCTAAAACAGTAGATAGATTTTTCTGTAGTAATTTGTATGGTGTATTATGACCAAGAATAATATTTTTCTTTCTTTCGAAAGTATAATTTTTCTAGCTATTTAGTATACGTGTAAGTCAATATCACTGTTTCACACTAAAAGGGATATGTAGTCTTATATATGCTCTGTTTGTGCAAATACTTAACTAAGCATTATTTTCAATTCTAGCTTTCATTAGTGAACACGGTGTTAATTACAATATTGCAGAAAAATCTGCATAAAATGGATGTCTTTTTTTGCTTGTTCTACTTGTAAGAGTAATGGTTGAAGATTTGCTGCTGTGTCTCTTAAGACATTGGTGTCAATTTAGTTGCTCAGATGCTAAATTAGTTTTAAATCTTTACTGTCTCTCCTGGTCATAGTTTTCATTAGTATCTGAAACAATGTAATACAGACAGTTGGACCATTTCCCAAGGACTGCATTTGGCACAGCTGTCTTCTCCATAGTATGGGCACCGTGGGCCATATTCAAGTGATCTTGAATGCCACTGAGATGCCTGGGCCTCAGGTACTCGTCCCCACATTTGTTCACCTCTGTTGAGGGAACAGGAGCTTAACTGACACAGTGTGAGTGCATCAGCTTCATCAGTGAAACTGCTCTCTTCTTTTCTACCAGTACTCACAGAATGTTTTGTGTCAGGGTAGACTTATATTCACCACTTTACCATATGAAAACATTCCTAAGTGGAATACGGAGGTTTCATAGTCCCTTATCCTAGATAAAGGAATCAGTAAAAGTTCAAAATCAAAACTGAAGGTAGGCAACCTTTTGACAGTTGAGTCTAACTTTCACAAATACTTTATTTGTTGAACTTCACCAGGCTGAATATTTTTTAAATTGTAAAATTTAGTCTTGAACATTGAACATGAATTTTGTGTTTTCCTCTTAAGTTTTACAGCTCTTTTGTGTTGGTTTGTTTGTCACTGCCATCCCATTAAAGAAGCCATATGTGACTTTCATAACTAACAAAAATCAGTCAGATAGCAACTAATCATAATGCTCACCAGAGATCTGCATACCAAAATCTATTTATTCAGATATGACAACTTGGCATAGCCAAAGAAGACAATCTGAAAAGCATGTGTTTTATTTTCCTGAAGGATTTTATTTTCAGTGCACTTGCCTCAAGATTGAGGCAGTTTGGGAGACTATGGTTTGAAGCCTTGGAAGTGGCTTCTAGTTTCTCAAAATCAGTCAGTAGGATTGGTTCATTAAAAAAACCCTAAAAAAGAATAAATTTCTGAGAATTCATTTGTGTAAAAAACCAAAAACAAACAAAAAACCCCCAACCAAAACCCAACAACCCTTAAAATAAACAAAACCTCACCCTGTAATCTCTGTTCTGCGGTGTTTCCACAGCAGTGAAATAGCCAAAGACAGAGGCACAGTGCAGATGTTTTACCATGTTTTAGCATTTTGAAATATCTTTTATTCTGTCAAACCTTATTTTGGAAAAGGCAAAATTCTTAAAAAGTAAAGGCTGGATCCCAGTGCACACAAGAAAGTATTTGAGCCTCCTTATCTTTCGTCCCCTTACTGGTGGTGCTTTAGAAGCAAGTTTGGTATGGGTAAAAACACTGCAGCTGTTAAGGTGAATACTAGAGAAGCTCAAAGCAAAAGAGCCTTAAGCACGCCTGCAGGGAGATTCATTTTAGCACAGAGAATGAGAACCTTCCACAGTGATATATTACAGCTCGCAGTGCTGTTATATCATAGGGGACCAAATCAAGAGTGGTTTCATTGAAGTCAGCAGGCAAAATTATAACTGACATTTGAAGAGGGTCCTTAATTTAGTCCCAGGATTTGCTATGATGAATGTATATACATGCTTATTTTTAAACTAGCATCTTGTTTCTTTTCTGGAGCTCACCAGGTAAACAGGTATTTTGCTGACCTTAAAAAGGTTACAGCCAGGCAGTATAACCTCTCAAATGTAATAGACGTTTCAGGTGAATACAAGCAACAACTCCTGTGTGCCCTCACAATGTGATGGTGATCTCTTGAAACAGGACACAGAAATAAGTTATTGACATATGCTGCTGCCCAGAGGCAAGCAGGAAAAATGAAAGCAAGGTGTCAGCTCTTCAAAGGTTACCTCAATTGATTGTCAGTTTTGTCCATTTCATACCTTCTTTCTGAGTACCACTTCAAAAGAAGGCAGGTGGATATCACACTCTCTGCCAATGTAAAAAATATTGAGAGGCTACAGAAGCTTGTTTCAAGTGGAGCTGAAAGTGTAATTGTAATACAATAAACAGAAGTTTCATCCATTTAGGCATAATGCCTTTCAAAAGGAACGTAACAAATGCGTAGCTTCGATGCCCTCCCTTCCTCTCTCGTAGTAAATACTTCCACATAACATTGAAATGCTCTTACTTTGATCCCTTGCCTCAAGGATGAAAGGAGCCTCAGCCTCATATCATACAGGACATATATATATATATTTTTATATATATATAAAAAATATAATATATATATATTTTTATATATATAAATGATAGAATCATCTTAGGGATACCCTTTAGGGAAGTGTTTTAGTAAGAATTATTTTCTTTTCACCATAAAATTAATAGAATTTAATTATTTTCTTTTCACCATAAAAGTGAAATAGAAAGTTCGTATCATGATAACTTTACTTTTGAACCAGCTTATGACAGTAATTCCTTGCTTAATGTCACTGTTCAGTTAGTTGCTATGTCCCCATGGCCACTATGAGGATAGGTGGTAGGTATGTACTTGAATCAATACTGTCATTGTAAAGTACAGTGGCTTATGCTCTTAGTCCACTTCTAGCTGCTCCAGTCTTTCTCATAGAGCATGGTCTTCCTCAGCCATGACAACAGTGAATTCACTATGCAGACTGCTTACTTAGGATAGTGTTAAATTACCATGTAGAGATCGGGACAGTGGACTCATGGTCCATCAGATTAATTTTAAATAAAGCCACCATCCTCCTTTCCAAGAGTTTCATAAGTTTTTATATGTTGTTTCTCATGTTCGCTTACTGGTTCTCATCCTCTTTAATACACATAACCATTAAAAAAAGAGTGTAACAACTATTATCATCAATTCACCAAGTTCCCACACTCCAGTTGTTAAGAAAATCTCATATTCAGTTCCTGCTTTATTTATCTTTAAAGACACTTTAAGTATTTTGCAGTCTGTACAAAGGTATTTCATATGAATTTTCATCAGTGCTTTGATGGACGACATTCATTTCTCCTCACTGGTCTTATTTTACAGTCAATGTATCTTGGTACAGTCACATTCCAGAACTTTACTTGTGTTGTACAGCTACAATAGTTTACACATCATACATTGGACTTCAGTACCTGTTCTTTATTGCATTTTCTGTCTTCGCACTAGCTGTAGCGCAAAGCATAGAAATTTGGGAGAATTCTCTGTCATAATAATGTTCATAATATTTTATATTAATAATGATTTTTGAACAGCAACATGGATATGGCTTATACTCAGGTATTGTATGCTACTCATTGGAGTGTTAACACAGTATATTTTTGGTTTGTTTTGTTAATATATACCTTGAGAAAATAACATTATGGATTAATATAACTGATGAATAGCTTGCATGGGTTTATAGGAGGGGTATTACTTGACTAGTATTGAGTTATGCCTGGTCTGAAGACACACCCCACATAAGCCGCAAGCATCCTTTCCAGTGCAGACATTCATAGTTATCTCACATAAGGGTGATATTTGTTAGAGAGTGCCTGAAGTTCGTTGTTACAGCCTGCCTATTGAAGATCTCTAAATCACAACAATGCTGTCTTTTTCAGGCACATTTCCTAAGACTCAAACTGTTCTTTGTTCAAATGATTATCACTTAACAGTGAATAATAAGGTGTCTGTAAGCAGATAAACTGGTTGGCTACGTTTCCATGTCAGTGGGAGGGATCTAAACCTACTGTGTTTACGCATCTCAGCTGAAGCAGATATCTTTGTTTGGTGTCCATTAAAATAATTCATAGTAAAGAAAATCAGACCAAAAAAGTATTTCATTCAAAAACTGCTAGTTTTTTTGCTATTATCAACACACTGTAGGAAGGGGTGTCAGTATCTGAGAAAATGCCTGGACCTCATAGAATGCCCCTAGCTATAACAAATAGCCTGCTGCTTATCAGAAGAATGTTGTTTTTCTAAGTGTTTAAATAGATATTACTTGAAAGAGCAAAACCCCCATTAATTTACAGTAATCGGAGACAAAGTTTCTAGCTTGTATTTAAACAACTATATTTGGTACCTAACATGATACTTCCACTTTTATTGTTCTTACTGGTATTCAACACGCTTGCCAAACCTAAGGTCGAAAACAAACATTTTCCTGAAGAGCATATTATTAATAATTACATTTTCCAGATGGCATCTCCTTTCATTCTTTCAATAAACATTCCTTCTGGTAGGAATAGTTTTTCCTATCATCTCTTTTACATATCTGATTCTGTAAAAAAAGCTGGGCTTTTACTTTTTCTTTTTTTTTAGTAGTAGATACTTTTTTCTCCCTGCTGTTTTCTCAAATTCTAGTATTGGACACATCTCTCCCTTTAATAGAAGATCTAACACAAGTGGAAAGTTATGAAGTAGATATGTAAACAAAACAGAATTTGTCATTTGTCATTGAATACACGTGTTTTCTAGGCTGCTGGTGCAATAATATACCTTAGACAGATTTTCTGCTTTGTCTCTCCTGAAACACACTGTGGCTTATTCTGTGGGTGATTGAAAATTATATAAACACCTTCTTTCATTCCCATCTTTCTTCCCTCTCCAGTGAACACATTCAAATAATTCATTATCTAAAAGTTACTGTGCTCACTTACAGAATAGAAGTGATGTTCTGAAAAGCTATCACAGAAATTAAAAGGATTGTTTTATCTATCATGTACAAATTTACAAAATGCTTATTCTACTAGTAGTAAATAGCTATAAGAAGGAGACAAGTTCAAATACATGTAAGAACTTTTTTTGGGGAGAAACGATTAATAACGTTTAATGAATTAAAATTTGAACTAATAAGATGGATCCTTAAAAGAAATTATTGACACCTTATATATAGAAGAGACTTAAATATAACAACGTGTTTACCGTGAATATTAAATTTTTTTAAATTCTGTGTACAATTCTCAGCTGCTTCTTCTGTAACATGTCCCTGGTACATATCAAACCCTGACAGCTATTGAAGTAGGCTATGCATACTCTAAATATACCCTTCTGCTCAAGAAGTTGAATTGACCCAAAACAGGAAAGTGAGAAGCAATGTGTGAGTCTGAGAGTCATTATTATGGCCGTGGTTTTCATTAAGAAAGCCTAGATTCAGTTTTCTGAGTTTTGCTGCCCCACATTGGGATTACAAGAAACTACTTCATAAAAACCTAACCGGAAGGCAAAAAGCAGTGAAAAATGCAATGTGAAGGTATATGAAAGCCATGCATTTTGTAACAGTTTCATGTAGTCTCTATAATTCTACCGTATTTCCTCTATCCTTAGTTGTAGCACGGCCATGCTAACGGTTTTTGCACTTGTGAATTTGTGCTTTTAACTGTTTACCAGAGCTTATTTAGTTCCTAGCTTCCTTCTTTGCCATTCCCATTTTCTCTCATACAATGAACACTCAATTGTATTTATTTCAATTAGTTTTAAACTTTTATAATTTTTAATCTATTTAATTTATTTTAGTCCTAAATTACATAGGCTTGGACTCAGTCCTGTAGTTCTGTATTCATTCTAAACTGCATGTGTAAGTAGTTTAAATAGGTCCAGCACCATTAGTTGCTTTTTCTAATTCATTATACATACCCTGTGATTATCCAAGAATTTTTATATAGGACTGATGGCTTGAAGAACACTGGGCTCTTCTGACAAATAGGGAAGGAAAGGATTGAATGAAACTAATTCCAGTTTCTATACAACACAACTCATTCCTTCTCTGTCAAATCATACTTGCTTTCTATTTTGAACTTTCCTGCTGTTCTTGTGTCCAGACTCTGGCATATTGTATAAATACTGAAAAGATTACTTTTGTTAATGGGTAGGTGCTGTTATAAAACTAATTATACTCCTGAAAGTATAGATTTTGAATTTATCAAAGCATTGACAGTATTTTCTGAGTGAAGTACTACTAGCTAGGCATTCCTCAAGACATATGAGCTTAGGTGCCTAACAGATGTATCAGTTTGTTCTTTTTATGGGCTCACTTTAGACATTATGCTATCAACAGAATTGTCCAAACTTTAAGAAATTTTCTGCAGGACTCTATCCCAAAAACAGTGCTTGGCCCACTGATAAAATTACATCTCGGTCTCTGTTCCACTTGTGATCATGGTAAGTCTCTGTTCTAGGCCCACTTCTGATGTCACATTAATTGTAGCTCAGTCCTTGAATTATTATGATGATAGCCAAGTCTCTTGACTGGATGAAAGGACAAAAATGGGAGCAGGAGTTCCAGAAGACTTTTCTTTTTGGTCAAAATGAGATAGTAGAGGCAATAATAGCACAGTGCTGACCCACAGGTCTGGATGTTTTCCTGAACAGCTCTCACAGGCTCTATTCATTGTCATTATTCAGAATTCATAGTTATGGCCCAAAACATCCTGCTCAAGTGTTCAATCTGAACAGTTGGTTTCATGTGATTAAATCACAGGTTGGGCTAATGACGAAGACTAATTAAATGAAGCAAAATCAAGACAGGACTGACTGACTAGGGCTAATGGAACAAAGAAATTAAATACTTGAAATTTAAGGGAGGGATTGCATCTTTTCCTATAAGGGAGGTCTTGGGTTCATTACTTTCTGTCAAGTTTGGATTTATCTAATGGGATTCCTCCTCAGTTCTCAGTGGTTGTTACCAGGAGAGGCAGAGACCACGATACACACCTGTGCTTAACTAGAAAGCTGTAAAATCCTTTCCACTTAGAACTTGGTAAAGTTATTGATATATTTATCTTTGGGATTAGAACATCAATGTCCTTTATATGGAGTTTAAATTTAAATCAATGTGCAGATGAAAAGTAGTGTAGGTGTGGTAGTTCCCTTATTATACAAATGTCTCATCCTGAATACCTATCAGTCCTCTGTGATCCTTCTATCAAATGGTGAACTAGGATGGGTAAAGACCTGTTTATTTGTTAGACTGTCTTTTAGGGCATCCTAATTTTATTTTTAAACTCTTGGTTAAAATCAGAGGAAGAATTTATCTGTTTGTCCATACATTTTTAGGTAAGCTTTCTCTTCTCCATCTTCAGTTTAGAAATTGTCTGAAGGTATGTCTTTTATGAATGCATGGATATACCAAAGAGAGATTTTTTTTTTTTTACCCACTGACATTGTAGAGATAGCAGTGCTTTCAATTGTTAAGTCCCTGCAGCAAGACACCTTGATAATCATGCTTCTAATGTCTAGATCAATGAAATAAAATATAAGCTTCTATTGCATTACTTCAGTAATGTATTCAGTTTTATCTGAGTAAAAAACCTTTTTCCTTGTCTTGTTCATCTCACTGGTTGACATGATTCTAATGACAAGTAATGAAAAGACCTATTTATACCAAGCTGCAGCCTTATTGGTATCTTACAGCTACCACTCTTTGCAAGGGCGCACCCAGAAGTAAGAGTGAAGGCAACCCTAAAATACAGACCTTTCACCCATTTTGATGACTTTACATGGGATGAAACAGTAAGATTTGCTTCCTGTTAGCACAGCATAAAAGATTTAAACAAAGCACTGTTCTCTTAAATTCAGTTGATATCTCACACCACTAAAAAATAAACATGAATAGGAAAAAAAGAAAGAAAAACTTATCAAAAGAAACTTCTTATTCTTTAGTGCAGGAGTTAATACCTGCACTAAAAGACTGTTCCAGTCAAGATCTCAGTCTGGTCTCTAGAGAGGTACATGTTTAATTCCAGGTACTTCACTATTGCGTTGACTGTAGCAGTCAACGTTTCCTGGTTTGATATTCTCAAGAATATAAAACCAGAGATTAACAGTGAAACGGAAATTATTTTTTAAATATAGACTTTAACTGTCTTCAAAATTAGGTTAGCATAGGCTTTGAGATTTAATGGTGGCTTTATACTGTATGAATCCTTAGTATTAAAATAATGCAAAATTAGAAATATCTCAAATTCACTGTTTATAGTGGTTTATCGGTTCTTTGTCAGTAGTTATGATTGAAATAATAGATCTTAATTTATTTTTATTTTATTTTATTTTGGGATGTTACTACTAAACTAAAAGTTCTAAAATTAATTTTTAAATGAGGGAAGGTCTTGATAAGCGTAAGTATTACAAAATTCCAGTAAGAGAAAGAGCTTAGGTAGAACTTAATCAAAACCTTTATTGCTTATGAAATCCTACTTAACATCTTCGGATTTGGTCTGCCATCACTTCCATTGGTGTTCTCCAGTACATCAGGAAAAACTTTTCTTGACACATGCAGGTGTCTAACCATTGTTACTGAGCATTTTCAACTTTCCAGTCCATAGATGGGGCTTGATTTACATCCATAGACTTGCTGGTCAGTTTTTCAGTTGCTTGGGTCGTGAAATGCCAGGTTCTTGGATGAAAAGGTGCTTATCTTCCCTGAGCATTCACGGAGACAGCTACCTCTGCAGTACATCCTCCATGCAACCTGCCTGAAATCTAATGACTTGGCTGCCAAGAAGTCCTTTCAGATTTTGCTGCTTTTCTTGCTTTCTTTCATCCCACTCCTGTTTGAAACATATCAGAATGAGTATGTCTCCACTCTTCGTTTTCACTAGTTTCTGTGACAAATGTGAGACTTCACTTTCTTAGATGGTTTTCTTCTAGAGATACGTTATACAATAAAACTTTTGAAAGAGAAGTCTTTATTACCAGGGACATAACTTTATTGAGTGAACTTGCATAGGAAGTGTGCAAGTTAAGGAAGTTTTTAGCTTTTAACAAATTTCCTATGCTTTTAATTTGGCCTGTTTTGTGCTCTGGAGAAATGAAAATGATTGTTTAGATGCAGCACAAATGGTCAGACATGTTCGCTCCTCACTCTGAAAAATAATGTGATTTTTTTTTTTCAACTAACATTGCCATTGCATTTAATAAGCCTGCATATTAATTTTTCATACGTTTGTTAAGAACTTAATTTCTCTCTACTAACTGAACAGGGGAGGGAGCAAAAGTACTGTTCTGGTTTTCTTCATCACTAATTCACAATGACCTAATACATGGGGAAACTCAAGTCAGGATTACTATTTAGATGCACTTCAAAAAGAAATCAATTTGTTCTTCTTCCCCTTCCCTTTTTACAACCCTACTTCTCACCCCAACATCTATTTCTGCTTAGAACTTATGCATCATCTATCCCAGCAAGTTAAGATAGGTTCCATTTACAACTTACTTGGATTTATACCACGTTTTTTGTCACAGGAATAAGCTTGCTAATTTGACTATCTCATACCAGTGGTCCAAATCTTTGTCCTCATGACACACAGTGAAATTTTGAATGCTCAGCTGTTCCAGTGAAACTCAAACTTACACAGACTGATAAACATCTACACTTGCCAGTCACTTGCACAAAATGTTATTTTTGGTATTTGGAGCATAACAGTCTAGCCAGAGAAGAGATATTCCTTGATTGCTGCTCAGAAAACCACTGTTTAGCTAATGATGAACTTGACCAGGCTATAAGAAGGAAAAAGACAGGCTAATTGTTCCTGCCCCCTACATGTCAGGGAGGATAGTTTCATAGGAATTTTTGCTTCCTCATAAATTAGAATCCCAATTAGAATTAGTGTAAGACATCCCATAAATAACCTGGGGAACAAATCCAAGGGTTTGTAATGTCTGGTACAATGACAAAAGCATGGTAATGTATGAGCATTTTCTATAAATATGAGCAACATGACCTTGAAAAGGTCTTGAAAATCTATGTAGTTGCATTTGAATGCAAGCAAAATGCAGCAAACAAGTGAATATTTAGAAGATAAGAAGCAAGATAAACAAAGTGAAATTGGAAAATTATTTTTCTGAATACAGTAGAAGAATGGTTAGCAAAACAATAAAAAATGTAAGCAGCATCGGAAGCAGGCTTGGGAGATGGGTAGGTAAGTAACACAAAAACATTCTGCATGAGGACAGAGAAGAAAGAAGACAAGCCTGCTTCAGTTCAGACTTTTGCTCAACAGCCCTCAAGTTCGATCACCTCAAACTCTGCAGCTAAGGCTACGAAAGAAAGCATCTGTCATTGCTAACTATATAGCATCAGCTCTTTGTATCTTTGGTATCTGTGGTCTTTATATCTTTACAGCTAATTTATATTCTAGGTGTTAAAGACAAACAGTTTTGTACAGAGAGTGAGAATGTGTTAATAATATATAAAAAATAAACATTAGCATGAAGTATGTTGATAATCATAGCATAGTTGGGGTTGGAAGGGACCTTAAAAGGTCATCTAGTCCAACACCCCTGCAATAAGCAGGAACATCTTCAACTAGATCAGGTGGCTTAGAGCCCTGTCCAACCTGACCTTGAATATTTCCAGGTGTGGGGCATCTATCACCTCTCTGGGCAACCTGCTCCAGTGTTTCCCCACCCTCATTGTAAAAAATCTCTTCCTTTTATCTAATCTAAATCTACCCTCTTTCAGTTTAAAACCATTACTCCTCATACTATTACTACAAGCCCAAATAAAGAGTCCCTCTCCATCTTTTCTGTAGGCCCCCTTTAGGTACTGGAAGGCCACAATAAGGTCTCCCTGGAGCCTTCTCTTCTCCAGGCTGAAAAACCCCAACTCTCTCAGCCTGCCTTCATAGGAGGGCTGTTCCATCCCTCTGATCATTTTTGTGACTCTTCTCTGGACCCACTCCAAAAGGTCCATGTCCTTCTTATGTTGGGGGCCCCAGAACTGTACGCAGTACTCAGGTGGCGTCTCACGAGAGTAGAGTAGAGGGGCAGAATCATCTCCCTTGAGTTGCTGGCCAGACTTCTTTTGATGCAACCCAGGATGTGTTTGGCCTTCTGGGCTGCAAGCACACATTGTTGGTTCATGTCCAGCTTTTCATCCAGCAGTACCTTCAAGTCCTTCTCCACAGGGATCCTCTCAAACCCTTCATCCCCCAGCCTATATTGATACCAGGGCTTGCACTGACCCAGGTGCAGGACCCTTTAATTGGCCTTGTTGAACCTCATGAAGTTCACATGGGCCCACTTTTTGAGCTTCTCCAGGTCCCTCTGGATGGCATCCCACCCCTCAGGCGTGTCAAACTGCACCACTCAGCTTTGTGTCATCTGCAAACTTGCTGAGGATGCACTCAATCCCACTGTCCGTGTCATTGATGAAGATACTGAACAGCAATTCTCCCAGTACGGACCCCTAAGGGACACCACTTGTCATTGATCTCCATCTGGATATTGAGCTGTTGACCACTACCCTCTGGATGGGACCATCCAACTGATTCCTCATCCACCAAACAGTCCACCCATCAAATCTGTATCTCTCCAGTTAAGAGAGAAGGATATTGTGGGAGACGATCTCACAGGCCCTACAGAATTCGAGACAGACAACATCTGTAGCTCTTCTCTTGTCCACTGATGTAGTCACTCCATCATAGAAGGCCACTAGGTTGGTCATCCAAGACTTGCCCTTGGTGAAACCATGCTGGCTGTCTTAAGTCACCTCCCTGTCCTCCATGTGCCTTAGCGTAGCTTCTAACAGGATCTGTTCCATGATCTTCCCAAGCACAGAGGTGGGGCTGACAGGTTGGTAGTTCTCAGGGTTTTCCTTTCTACCTTTTTTAAAAATGGGTGCAATGTTTTCCTTTTCCCAGTCACCAAGGACTTCACCTGACTGCCATGACTTTTTAAATCTCATGGAGAGTGGCTCAGCAACTACATCAAACAGTTCCCTCAGGACCCTGGGATGCATCCTGTTAGGTCTCATAGGCTTATGTATGTCCACGTTCCTCAGGTGGTCTTGGACCTGATCTTCTCTTACAGTAGAGGAGACTTTGCTCCCCCAGTCCCTGTCTTGCTGTCCCATCCACTCGAGAGGTGCAAGAAGAGACATTGCCAGGGTCGACTGAGGCAAAAGAGTTGTTGAGAACCTCAGCCTCCTCCTTGTCCGTTGTTACCAATATGCCAGTCTTGCTCATCAGGTGCAATATCTTTCTTTGACTTTCTTTTTCTGGCTGACATACCTGTAGAAGCCTTTCTTATTATTCTTTGTGTCCCTTGCAAGGTCAGCTCCAGCTGTGCCTTGTCCTTCCTGACCACATCCCTACACAACCGAGCAGCATCCCTATACTTTTCCCAGGATACCTGTCCCTGTTTCCCCTGCATGTGCATTTCCTTTTTGTCATTTAGTTTGACGAGCAGGTCTCAACTCATCCACACCAGTCTCTTGTGATGCAGGGAATAGTCCTTTCTGACCTGCCAACACTTCTACTGTAGACAGATGGTCATTGACCTTATCTATTGACTGGCCTTCCACATCCAAAGCCTCATACCTGTTGTACAGAGACACCTGGGAAGGTGAGGTGGGCAAGGAGGGGGTTTGCCTGATGCCCCGAGCATGGACTTGCCTCCACTCACTCTTTTCCTTTAACCTACTGCCTTCAGCCTGGTAGGGGGAGGATACAGGATCCCCTTGATCCTATATTTTTCTGGTGGCTGTTCCTGTTTCTATCTCAGGAAGAGCAGAGCATGGTTCCACCACTCTATCTATTTCTCAGACTCCCTGATGCTCCTTTACCTTTTTACTTCCTCTCATAGCTCTGCCACCAGGCTGAGCAGATCATCCACCTGGTCACTCCTCACAGCTGTTCTTACTCCTGCCATCCATTGCCAGTGAAAGGCTCTGGCACACCCTGCAGCCTGAGACCTGGATGGTTGCCTGTTTTTGTGGGATCTTTGTCTGGGTTGCCACATCCCTTCCGTTGAGTGCAGAGGACATGGCTTTCTGCTGGGTGAATACCATAGCTAAGCTCCTTCTGAGAGGGTGACAACCACCATTTGAACTCACCTCCCGAGGTGGTAGGGTGACTATGCCCTTCCTGCACGTTCTTCTGCGTGAACTGCCGCACAAGCTGCCGTGTCATGCCCCGGCTGATGCACTACGTCCTGATTGCCCACTCTGTTGTCAGCGGTCCTGGTCAGTGGCGCTCTCTCCCGACTGCTTGTCACAGGTGTGGGGGTGGTCGCAGTTGCTCTTCAATGCCCAGGCCTCATCAGCACCTCCCGCTAGAGCTGACGTCTCCTGGTGGTTCTCTGCGCTGCCCTGGCATTTCCCTGCCTCAGGAAATACCCCTGTGCACCCAGATCTGCTGCTCCACTGTAGATCAGGCTGACTGCAGAGCACTCCCATCGGTGACTGACATAATGAATTAATATAGTAAGGTTTTGTTTTAAAATTTAAAGCTGCTGTGATTTATCTATCTTCTAAAAGCTCCCATCACATGGATCTCCAATTCTCTTCCTGATAAACACATATTTACACAAAAATACATTGTTGCAGAAGATCTGCAAACAAGCACGAGGTGTCACTGAGATAAACCTTTTAAATCTTGTGGATTTTTAGTGCATTTTTTCTTAAAGCCTTCTAACAAGTGATCTGGAGGATAGATGACTCTGGTCACTAAATGAAAGCTAATTTACGAAGTTTATAAACTTGGGAAATGTTCACATCTTTTGCTTCTGGGAATTATGCAGGACATTTAAGTATCTTTTCTGACCTGACAAAATACTGAGGTTCATCATTTTTCATTGTGTTCGTACTGTCTCAAAAATCATGCTGAAATGTTCCATAGCAAGACAATTCTCAGACATCAAGCTGTCACCGTCGTAACAGTTTTGGACTATATATAGTTGCCTATTACTAACAAGTAGAGGCAATGCAAAGTTTACAGTCTACAGTGTTTTTGCAAACTTTCTTGGAAGACAGAGATAAAAATTCAGCTATAAGTTTCTCAGTAGTTTTTTTTTTTTTCTCCTCTTTATAACAGGCATTTTCTGGTAGAAGCCACCTGCATTCTCTCTTTTGTATAAAATAGAAGTCTGTCTCCCTCACTTGAGTGTATCACTTTGAAACTGCTTCTGAAATCATTTAGGTCTACTGGTTTGAAACCAGTAGAAGAAGAAACAGTAGATGAGTGTCTGTTTTGCCCTGCAGCAGGCGATGGTGGTTGCGGTGGTGATGAGAGGGAGTGAGCAAGAGAGCTAGTGCAGGGCTCTTTCTGGATCTCAATAAGAAAAACCCAACAACAAATGGTTTAATAAGATAACTGCTTTAATAAGACAGAATGAGAAGAGAAATATAGACAGCAAGAAAGTCTAGCATCTCTTCAGATGCTGGACGCCCCACATTCATGCAGCATCCCATGGAGTCTAGATGGATTTTTTCCCATGGTGCTGTGGAGAGTATATGCTGTCCCTGGAGAGAGGATCTTCAATTTGGGTATCTGAGCTATCACGTAATGTCTTCACAAGAAAACAACTCTGTTTCTAAAGGATGCTCTCATGAAAACTTCCTGTTGCACAGTTAGATAAAGGCCAGGCCAGGGAGGTGCTGTAATCACAGGTACCAAGTGGTAGCTGCCTGCAGGCTCCTTGATTAAAATAAGTTGGCTAAGTTTGTCCTGCAGCCAAGGGATTTTGCAACACATCCCAGCCTGAAGCCACGCTGGACAGGCATCACAGCACAGGCCTGTGCCTGCTCAAGTTAACTGTTATGTGGATCACTGACTCCTACAAGTGCAACTGCTTCTCAGTCAGGATCAATACGCTGTTAGAGCGGAATAATAAAAGGACTGTTTTCGATGAATACACATTGAAATTTGTTAAAGGGCCAAATTAAGAAGAAAAGATGTGTATCTTAAGCGGAAAATACAAATATACTTCAGTGCCTATGTTGTCTCTATAAATCTGAAATCTCTTTGGACAGAAAACAGGTACTAAAATATCTTGGCTTTGGTGGGGACAGTTTTGGGCATGATCGGTAGAAGGGCTTAAGGCACTTCAGTTTTTGCTATTTTGTAATAGGAGGCGTCAAGCTGCCTAACGGGCCCAGTCCCGTAAGTGTACTAACAGCATTCATAGCACTGCTTCACCACAAAGCACAAAAGATTTATAAATTCAGAAACAAGAATAGGAGGAAATTAATTCAAGAATACCAGAACCTTTGTTTTTCCTTTTTATTATTTTTTGTCATCCATCTCTAACAAAAAACTGTGAATTAACTGGTTTCAGGGGGTATGTCTAAGGCAGGCATCTAAGTCTGATGGAGAGATTTTTCAGTCTATATTTTCTTCAACTTTATCCATTGGGTGGCGCAGGCATCCTCCCAATTTATCATTCTGTGAATGTTATAAATCCTATTCGGGGTATTCAAAGGTGCACCTGGCATTGTGTTTCTCAGACAAGTAAGAACTTTCTGCCTATATTTCAAGCTAAATGATACAACCCAGCTCTTAAAGGAAAACTGTATAACTGTGTCAGTTGTAGCTATGCTGTGCTGGAGCTGAAAATCCCTGGTGGGAGGATAAAATGACAATACAGCTTTTGGAGTGAAGCTGATTTGTGCCTGGCTAGTGTGGAGGTGGACAGAATGGTCTTGGGTTTGTTTGTGAATCATTCTGTGATTTTGCAGTTACTGAAGTATTCTGGCCTTACTAACAGCTTATTTCCATGGTCTTTCCCTATAACTTCTTTGCTTTTTCTTCCCTGTTCCTGAGCGTACAGTCATACCCCTTCACTGTGCTACTCTGGAGCTTGCTGGATCCCTCAGCTGGCTGTCCACTTTGTGCTAAATTAGTCTTTGAGCACACTAGTTTGTTGAAGCATCTCACAGGAGATCCGAAACAAGGTAAAAGAAAACAATGAGGTAGGAGCTGAATGGGGAAAGAGGAAGGGTGCATGATCTCCTCCTCTCAGTGTGTCTGTGAGTTAGTCATCAAACTCATATTTAATAATGTCGATCCTAGAGCCACTTACCTCAATCTAACATGGCTGCCATTAATATCTTGCCCAAAAATATTTACTGTAAGTGCAAGAAGATTATGCTTTACCAAAAAAAAAAAAGAGAGAGAAAAAAGAAGAGAAAAATAAAATAAAATAATATCAAGGATTAAGGACACCTGGCTTTTGAGGATGGCTTCCTAAAGAGTTGGAAGACATCTACTGCACTTGGTGAGCGGGATGGACAGAGACACTGGTTCTTTTGAAGTCAGTGCATTTACAGAGAATGGTTCAGGTTGGAAGGGACATTAAAGATCGTCTAGTTCCAACTTCCTGCCATGGGCAGGGACACCTCCCACTAGACCAGGCTGCTCAAAGCCCCATCCAGCCTGGCCTTGAACACTGCCAGGGATGGGGCACTGACAACTTCCCTGGGCAACCTGTTCCAGTGCTTCACCACCCTCACAGTGAAGAATTTCTTCCTGATATCTAATCTAAATCTACCCTCTTTCAGTTTGAGGCCGCTACCTGTGTCCTATCATTACACTCCCTGATAAAGAGTTCCTTCCCATCCTTCCTGTAGGCCCCCTTTAGGTACTGGAAGGCTGCTATAAGGTCTCCCCAGAGCCTTCTCTTCTCCAGGCTGAACAACCCCAACTGTCTCAGCCTGTCCTCATAGGAGAGGTGCTCCAGCCCTCTGATCATCTTTGTGGCCCTACGCTGGGCTCGTTACAACAGGTCCATGTCCTTCATGTGCTGAGGGCTTCAGAGCTGGATGCAGTACTCCAGGTGGGATCTCACCAGAGCAGAGTAGAGAGGTAGAATCATCTCCCTCAACTTGCTGGCCACGCTTCTTTTGATGCAGCCCAGGGTGCGGTTGGCTTTCTGGGCTGCAAGTGTGCATTGCCTGCTCATGTTGAGCTTCTCATCCACCAGCACCCCCAAGTCCTTCTCCTCAGGGCTGCTCTCAAGCCATTCTCTGCCCAACCTGCATTTGTGCCTGGGATTGGCATGACCCAGTTGCAGGACCTTGTACTTGGCCTGGTTGAACTTCATGATGTTTGCACAGGCCCACCTCTCAAGCCTGTCCAGGTCCTTCTGGATGGCATCCCTTCCCTCCAGTGTTTTGACTGTGTCACACAGCTTGGTGCCATCATCAAACTTGCTGAGGGTGCACTCAATCCCACTGTTCATGTCACCGACAAAGATGTTAAACAACACCGGTCCCAGTACTGACCCGTGAGGAACGCCACTCGTGACAGGTTCCCATGTGGACATTGAGCCATTGACTGCAACTCTTTAAGTGCAGCCATCTAGCCAGTTTCTTATCGACCAAGTGGTCCATCCATCAAATCCACGCTTTTCCAATTTAGAGACCAGGATGTTGTGCAGGACAGTGTCAAATGCTTTCCATAAGTCCAGGTAGATGATGTCTGTTGCTCTCCCCTTATCTACCAATGCTGTGGCAACATCATAGAAGGTCACCAAATTTGTCAGGCATGATTTGCCTTTGGTGAAGCCATGTTGGCTGTCACCAATCACCTCCTTATTTTCCATGTGCCTTAGCAGAGATTCCAGGAGGATCTGCTCTGTGATCTTGCCAGGCACAGAGGTGAGACTGACCAGTCTGTAGTTCTCTGGGTCATCCTTTTTTCCCTTTTTGAAAATGAGGGTCATGTTTCCCCTTTTCCAATCAGCAGCAACTCCACCAGACTGCCACAACTTTTCAAATAGATTGGAAAGCGGCTTGGCGACTTCATCTGCCAGCTCCCTCAGGACCCATGGATGGATTTCAACCAATCCCATTTACCTTCAGGTTCCTCAGATGGTCTCAAACCTGGTCTTCTCCTACAGTGGGCAGTTCTTCATTCTCATAGACACTGCCTTTGCATTCTGCAACTTAGGTGGTGTGGTTGGAGCCCTTGCCGGTGAAGACCGAGGCGAAAAAGTCATTCAGCACCTCAGCCTTCTCCATATCCTGGGTGACCAGGTCTCCTGTCTTCTTCCTGAGAGGACCCACATCTTCCCTAGTCTTGCCTTTACCCCTGACGTACTTACTGAATTTTTTTTTGTTATCCTTCATGCCCCTAGTCACATTTAATTCTATCTGGGCTTTAGATTGCCTAATCTGGTTCCTGGTCACTTGGACAGTTTTTCTGTATTCCACCCAGTCAACCCGTCCTTGCTTCCACCCTCTGTAGGCCTCCTTTTTGCTTTTGAGCTTGTCCCGGAGTTCTTTATTAATCCATGCAGGCCTCCTGGCATTTTTGCCTGACTTCTTCATTCTTGGGATGCACCATTCTTGAGCTTGAAGGAGGTGATCCTTGAATACTAACCAGCTCTCCTGGGCCCCTCTTCCCTCCAGTACTTTTTCCCATGTTACCCTGCCAAGCACGTCCCTCAAGAGGCCAAAGTCTGCTCTCTTGAAGTCCAGGGTAGTGAGCTTGCTGTGTGCTCTCCTTGCTGCCCAAAGGATCTTGAATTCTACCATTTCATGATCACTGCAGCTGAGGCTACCCTTGAGCTTGACACTTGCCAACGCCCCAAGGTCCAGCATAGTTCCTCTCCTTGTTGGGTCCTCTACCATTTGAAGAAGAAAGTTGTCATCAACACATTCCAAGAACTTCCTGGATTTCTTGTGCCCCACTGTGTTGTCCATCCAACAGATATTGGGGTGGTTGAAGTGCCCCATGATGACCAGGGTCTGTGAACACAATGCTGCTTCTGTCTGTCTATGGAGGGCCTCATCCACTCTGTTGTCCTGGTCAGGTGGCCAGTAGCAGACCCTTACCATAATGTCCCCTGCCCCAGCATTTGCTTAATCTTGACCCATAAGCTCTCTGTTAGGTCTTCATCCACCCCCAGGTGGAGCTCCATGGACTCCAGCTGTTCATTGACATAGAGGGCAACACCCCCTCCTCGTCTTCCCAGCCTGCCCTTCCTGAAGAGTCAGTATCCATCCATTCCAATGCTCCAATCATAAAAGCCATCCCACCATGTCTCTGTGATGCCAATAAGATCGTAGACCTGGAGGAGTGCGCACATCTCCAACTCCTCTTGCTTATTTCCCATGCTGCGTGCATTTGCATAAAGGCATTTCAGCTGGGAGTCCAAAGAAGCTGTCTCACTGGCTGGAGCATTTGCTTTTCCTTCATGCTGCTCTTCAGATGGTCTTCCTCTGGGGTGTTTTATCTGTGACTATCTCCTCAGGAGCCCCTGGCTTGTCCCCATAAGACTTCGAGTGTGCTGCAGCGTACCCAGCACATCTCAGAGCAACAGGTTGAGGGCCTTCACTAGTGACCCACTCCTCAGGCCTTGGAGCATCGTCCCTTGGCTTGTCACGAGCAAGCTGGGTAGTACCTCCCTCCCTCAACAAGCCTAGTTTAAATCCCAGTCAATGAGCCCCGCTAGCTCATGAGCAAACACCCTCTTACCCCTTTCAGAAAGATGAGCCCTGTCCGATGCCAACAAGCCTGGTGCCGTGTAGGCCATCCCATTGTCGAAAACCCCAAAACTGTGGCAGTGACACAAGCCATGGAGCCACGTGTTGATAGATTGCACACATCTGTTACTTACAGTGTCCCTGCCTGTAACTGGGAGAACAGAATAAAAGATAACCTGTGCCCCATTTATTTACACTATGTACAAGATGTATTAAACTATCCATACCAGGTGTATATAGTACCCACACATTTTCCCTCCTTTTCTAAGGTGGGATATGTCTATAGATGAGTAAAATCAGTCCTATTGATATAGGATTACCTGAAGCCCTTTATCAAGCCATAGCAGCCAAGTTGATGTAAAAATATATTGTAGCGAATGAGCTTTTTCTTATGTATTATTTTCTATCTTCCCTTCTGCATCCTATGCTGATGGCCTTTCGTTTTTGTTAGATCAAGAACTTACCAAACACTTTGAGTATTTAGAGTATTTCATTCATTTAATTGGCAGTAGCCCCTTTCTTTTCTCTTTTGCGGCTCACTTAGCTTTCTGTCATCTTAATGAATTTAAAGGGGCTTTGATAAAGGCACAAGAATTAAGTACAAAGTAAGTGATGGAAGCATGCCATGAAATATAAGGAGTGGAGATGGAGCAGAAGGGTAGCTTATCACTGCCAGGAGGGACAGATCTTCCTGTGTTGGTTCGCCGGATTTGGTGAAACTGTTCTTCAAAGAGATGGGAGTAACTTGTGCTGATGAATGTCTTGAAAATTATTATTCAGCAGACAGAGGTGGACAGTGCAGAATAAGATTCACCAATTAAGTGCATTTTGAATGTAAGAACTGCTCAAGTTGAGGGCAGCTCCTACACTGTTCTGGAAATATAATCCTGGAGGGCATTTCAAGGTATCTGCAGGTCTTATCTTCACTACTGAAACAAGCTTAAACATAACTGCCGTAACTGTCATGCACCTTATTCTTTAAGTCACATGAACATATTTGTGAGTGGCCTGCACAGAGAGACATTTCTTGTAAGTGATAAAGCTTTAGAGTTAATACCAAGATTTTCAGTGTGAATGCTGGTAATCAGACATTTAAACCAGTGTCCTGTTTTTGAAAGTTTTGAATGCTTATTATATCCCAGTTTCTATTAAAAATGCTTCCCTTCCCTCAAACGACACTACAGAAAATAATTTTTCACCCTCTCTCTGAATTTTACTTCTTTACTGGCTCTAGAACTTCTCAACCTGGCAATGCTAGTCTTGGGCATGGAAGGTATCATTTACTATCTCTTCTATAAAACCAGCAATGACTGAAGCTTTCTCCTTGTCTCCAGAGCCTGACAGATTGATCCATTTAAATCGACATGTTTTTCACCTTTACTCTATTAATCTATGCTTCACTCGTCTCAATGTCTTGAAAGCTATACTGAGTTCTCAGAACATCTCAATCAGGCACTGATGAAATTGTGAATAGCCACCACCATTGATCTTGGGAATTCATATAGTGTGTTTTATTATCAGACCTTGAAAATAAAATTCTTTTGCAGATGCTAAAGGTCTCATAGCATTTAGTGGGACCACTCACTGAGTTGTGCCACAGTCCTTTGCCATAACTCTCCCGTGTCTCTAACTGTGTATACTTTTCAATGCATCAACTAATGCCCAGCCTGTTTAGAGGTGGCTGAACGTCACTGATGATGTATTGGCTTATGCATAGCTAGCAAGGACTTACAGCCCCTTTTAGTAGTAAGGTGTTTTGTAAATATGAAATGTTACTAGTGCCTGTTGCTTTCAGTTTGCATACAGATAAGCCTAACTGTTTTCAATGTATCTGTAAATGTAGCCATTTTATTACACGTCTTTTAATTAAAAGCAAAGGAGAGGCGGGGAAATCTTGGTAAACTAGTTTACAGAATACAGAAACAAGCAATTATTTTGTAATTACATGGTACTTGGTAGATGCAAGAAGGTCCTTTTTATGATTTCTCCAATTCAATTTTCATGTAATTTTCAGAAAATAGATAACCATGTCCTTAAAATAATTACATTGCTATTGTCAAGATAAACATTAAAACATTTTTGTTTTTTCCTGATTTCTCTAAGACCTCTTCTGAAAGGACTAATGCAAAAGAAATAATAATAATATAAAAGACCTATCAAAACCAGAAGTAAATTATATGGGGAAAATGGGCAACTTAGGTGACAAAAATGAATTGGTTCATGTCTGTGAACTCCTGTACCATAGAGTCAGAATATATTTGTGAAGTGCATTATAATCTGAAAATATTTTTCTGCTCCGGTGTGTGTTGAATCAAAGTCATTCATCTTTGCAGGAAGATTCTTATTTGCATTCACTGAGTAGTTATATTTTCATTATTTAGTGTTTGTGGAGTTTTCTACTTCTCGTCTGTGTAGAACTTTTCGGAGGTCTGCAAAAATGACAAGGATGCTTAGCAGGCTTCAATAGTGTAGATGTGGATCTGCTATCATTACTGAAAAATTCTAAGAACCTATATTGAAATGCAGTATTTAAAGAAACATGGGTCTGACCATTTACATTTAGTCGAGCATGGTGAATAATATACATATGATTTCATCACATCTGACTATCAAATCAGAGATTCTTTTTGTTTTGTGAATACCCATCCTGCTATATAACAGGTATAAAATAGATGTACGTATTCTGAGTGGATCATATTATGAAAGATTTCTAAAGGGTGTGACTTTTTGTTAATATTATTAGCAAAGAAAAATTATTTGGCATCTTTCACTGTTAGGTTACCTGATAGGGTTGGAGCTCTCCCAACTTAACAGACACCATAACTCAATGTAACAAAGCACTGGCTAACAGAAGAAACAGCTGCCCTTCTGTGACTGTTGCATTCGAGCAGTTAGCTTTTTGAATACTGTTTAAAGGCTCGTTGAGTTACAAAGACTGTTTCTGACCATCCAAACACCAGGAAAGAATAATGCTACGACCTATACTATAGGAAACGGGTGGATGGATTCTTCTCCTCAACAGTTTTTTAAAACAAATCAAAAAAATAATTTCTTCTGTGGGTTTCTTTCACACACACAAAAAATATGTATTTTAAGACAATTGCATAGATATTGTGCTGTGTAACTACCTTGCCATTCCTGTTGCTGTACATGTATTATGTCTCTTGCTCCACACTAGCTCATTCCCAAACCCAGATTTTATTAGCCTTGCAGTGTTCCCATTGCTACTTTGTTACTCTGGTTCCCTTGTGACTCTTAGGACAAATTTCCTCCTTCCTCTTATGACAGGAGGCTGCCCTGCTTCACTTTCTGCCAGTGGAAGCATCTCGCGCTGTCACAGTCTAACTACCAAGCTTTCTGCTGCATGACATTCTCAAAGTTTGAATCTGTCACTTGAGTCTCAGTAGAGTATGCTTCTAATTTTAAAACTTGCTGCTTTCTCTTCAGGCAAAGAAATGCTCAAGTAGCTCTTTTAAAGGTGGGATGTCACTGCACACAGTGGTAGATGTAGAATTAGTAATTATCCTTTAGGAATTAGTCTAGTAAAACAGGGAAAAATCTATACTCTGGTTTGCCCTCACTGGAGGCTTTAAATATGTGGAAGACTATCTTCATCTTCCTTTTTCTGAAGATTTAGTGACTAGGTTTAATTAATCTCTGAATATGAAACCACAATGAACTTTGAGACCTCTGAATTCAAACTTCTGTGCCTGGTTTTATGAGGAATAGTTGAATACTAACAGGAAAGCTGAGACACTATACTGTTTAGGCAATTGTGGAGCATGCAAGCTCATCTGTGGAAGAAAATGCTCTTTAGACTCTTTCTTAAGAAAGTGAGTCTTAGAAAAATCATATAACCATATAATTCCTCCCTATAAATTTTAAATCTCTTGGGCTAATTTCAAAGGAATTTGATGGAAGAATAGTAGTCCCAATTAACTGAGTTCCTGCAGGCTGTCTAAAAATAGCATACGTAAGGAAAAGGAAAGAAATCAGTACCACCAGTGCAAGTTTAACAGGTAACTGGCCACAGGGCTGGCTAAAACCCCTCATCATAGAAATATTTGTCTGATACTGGTATGGAATGTAGCCCCAGAGTTGGCTGCTGCTTGCCCAGCCAGTAGAAGGGCATTCTGAGTGACAGAAAAGTCCATCAGGGCTGGAAGTCACAGGGTGACTGAAGGAAGAACCTGGAATATTACATGTATACGAATATGAATCCATATCTCCCCAGGCTTTATTTAGTTTTGCACTCCATGTAGTGGCAATATGTGGAACAAATTTGCAGGGAAGTTACTGTATTTCAAAAACAATTACCATGTTTTGGTATTTTGTGGTTGGGTTGGGTTTGTTTGTTGGTTTGTTTGTTTGTTTTTTGGTTTGATTTTTCTTTCAGTAAAAGTGTGTGCTATTCTGATGTTATGATCTTTCATTTACTCTAAAGTGAACTGGATTTATTGCTCTCTCTTATGCTTTGCAGAGACACTTCAGAGCCATTTCAGCTGAAAGGTAGGCTCCTCTTTTCATATTAAAAAAAAAAATAAAATATCCAAAGCGTCTTACTGCTGCTGGATGACAAATCTAAAGACACACTCAATACTCAGTTAATTTTTTTTTTTTTTTTGACAGAGACAAATTTTGGCCATATTTATCAAAAAGAGAGACAAGGTAGTAATTCATTTATGAACTAACACCTAAAAGAACTGGTTGGAAATGAGTCTGTTCTGTATACTTTCTTTCCCTAAACAAGTTTTTCAAACACTATTAAGTTAGAGGAAGAACTATTCTTTGACAGTGGAGTAAAGGATGAAACTACAAATTTCTCTTACCAAGAGAGGTAATATTTATTATCTTCATGCTGAATATAATAATATTGGCAATTTTTTTCTTTGTTTTCATTTCCTGTTGTTCAGAAGATGAGGAAGAAATAACATTGTGCCACCAGATAGGAGATAGGATATTTAAATTATTTTCCTTATTCTCTCTAGATTTGCTATATATTTTTAGCCAATTTCCTTAATCACTCTGGAAAGCAACTAAGTATGAATTTGTCCACACTGCGTGCTTGATTGGCAATCTCATGTAACTACAGTATGAATTGGAATCTTGTCTACTAAATCATGACTCTGCCACATTTACTTACATTTTCTGTGCAAGTAGCCAGCCTGAAATGAAGTATGACTTCCCTTAATCAGAAAGGATTCTGGATCTAAAGAATTTACTATCATGTGTAATTACAAATAACATTAAGGCCTTTCCCTGCATGTGCTTTCAAAGTGTATGCTTGAGTGAAGAAGAGAAATCTTTCTGCTATTATAGAAATTAGTCTGTTAGCCAGTTAGATTTCTTTAAGAACACTTATGCTGATATTTTCCTATGGAAACTGATAAACACCAATAAGTCGTTAATTTCCTTTAGATAGGGGAGGAAGAAAATAAATTTATTGCTCATTACTGACATTAAGCGCTAACTTACTACAATATGCCTGGAGCCAATATTAGCTTTTGATTGGTTTCTTTATTTAATATATAAGAATATATCATATAACAGAGAGTTGTACAACATAGGTTGCATTTAAAATATTTTTAAAAGATTCTATTCTCTACTTATCTTGCTGCATATAATTATTTTGTGGTGATTCACTGTAAATGAATTAAAATGCTTGGGTGCTTGATACATTGTTGAATAGCTAACTTACCATGATCTTATAAAAAAAGTCATTAACATTGCAGTGAATTATGTCTGAGTAACCTGTCAAATCCTAAATTACTGATGCTTTCTATCAGGGTCTGAAAAATACTGTTACTGCTGTCTGCATGAACAGAAACCAGGACCAGATGAGTAGGAGCGCTGGGCAGAAGCATAGCTAGGGATGCTGGTTTCTTCCATTCAGTGAAAGGAGCAAGACAGGGAGCCAGAAAGCTTGGGGTGTATCTCCTGAAAAGCCGTAGAAGGTGATATTCTTTAACAGCTGTTTTCAGGGTAATAAGAAAATGGCCCAGGCACTATAGCAGTTTATTTAGGTGAAGTAATATGGATCAATAAAAAAAAAAGCACACAGTGCTAACACAACCAAGTTCTTTGCCACAGCAGAAGTATAGATTTATCTGTTCACATTAATAAACTACCATAAAACAACTTCTTAACTCATGTACCGCCATATCCAACACAACCACCAACTCTACATCTTATTGATTTTGTGTGAACAGAGGCCAAATACTTACTATGCAGTTGGTCAGTGGATTACGGAAACATGTGGTCCAAAATGACTACTCAGAAGGCTGGAAGTTTCTCCTACAGAAATGAGTTAACATTAGTATTAATGTTGTTTAAAAAATTAAACTGGTAGCTCTGTAACGAATAAAATGTAATTTCACCTTTCAAAATCAGGTTAAAAAACCAAAGTACAATAGATAAGTAATGAGAATTTGTAAGAGGGAACTAATCTTCCCAAAGTAATTCTGAGAAATAAATTGTATTAAATACTTGGAGTTAATTTCTTGTACTCTGCCTGTAATCACAGGAACATGATAATATTTCATGTTTTACCTAAGACTGTTATAATTTGTGATTTTCTGGACAAAAACGTCCTAATTTAGAAAAGTACTTAAGTAAGTTTCTAAGCTCCTGCTACTTAATATAAAACTAGGAATTTATACTTTTGAGCCATCAAGCATGCCATGTAATAATTGGACTACATGCCTCAGAAGTGTCACTTTGTAGATGCCTATAAGTATTTCTTTTAAATAAGGATGGAATAAGAGCTTGGCATTAAAATCTTTAAACAAGGAAAGATGTGACCCAACAAACATTCAACAAACATTCAACAAAGTATCTGTTGCTACATCTCTACTTAAACTCATAAGTAGTCTTGCTTATAAGGCTTTTTGTTTGGAAAACTTTCCCGATTTGCAGAAATGCCTCCCATATTTACAGTGGTAGGAAAGGAATTCCTCTTGTTATTTGTTTTCCATTGTCCTTGGAATATTCCAAGGACACTTAGTTTCTCCTTTCTGTAATAATTTGTACTTTTGTCTGTATCATATGCAGTATACATCTAACTTGCATTTGTTTCTGATGGTATCAAGATGACTGCCATTAGTATAAGAGGCTTCATCTCCTCTTTTTCCGTATGGAGTTGAAATAATAAACAGTGCAGACCAGCAGTAACTGGGTGGAAATATGCAAGGAACTTGGGGAGGAAGAGCATTGAGGGAAAGATGAGGGAATGGAAAACATTATATATGGTAGATAAGAGAATGGAGCGTGAAGCAATTTAGTATTATGTAGGGAATTGTTCAGAGACAATTGGAAGACTAAAAAGCAAAAGAATGTGTGGAAAAAACCACTTCATTTACTTATAAGGAAGAATGGCAAAGTGTGAAAGATAGTAGTAGTAGACAAGCAAGAAAGAGGAAAGCCTCTTCTGCTTGTGTGTTGTATTCATTGAAAGTGACATTTTAAAACATAAACTGATGAACTGCAAATTGAAGATGAATATTGCATGAGTTGGGAAAAAATTGAAAAGAACATAATCCATTTTGAAACCCATTGCATACTATTGAATTAGTCACAATAAAGGTGCATAGTGGCAGTTAGCAGAGAGACATTTATTTAAAAAAAAAAAAAAGAAAAAAGATCAGAGATCAGTGGATCCCCACAGTATGTTTTTTACTTCTCAAGTTAACCATGTGGAAAATCTCACCTACCTATAAAGACTGTTTAAATTAGTTTTTAATGTGTATACAACAAATTACATGCTCTTAGGGGCCAGGGACTTTGATTTAAATGATAGATGTAAAAATCTGTTGCTCAGCTACCACATTTAGACAAAATGAACCTGTAATTCTAGGCACTATTGCCGTCTTTTGTCTGAGAGGCATATAACAAGCAGTGAAGTGAAGACTTTTAAAAACTCATTTGAAGTTTATAGTTACCTAAAAATATGTAAAGTATTGTTTAATCTGCTTTAATCTGTTCCTAAGCTTGTTAATATTTCTGGGGAAAAAACAGGAATTTTGGGAGGATTTAGTTCCCTGAAATTAATTTTATTCTTATTTCCATTAAAAAAAAATTGAAGATTTGTATGAGAAATTAATGGTTTAAAAACAATGTCATTTGTGTGGGTAGTCTAAAAATATTCATGAAATACTGAATATATTTTAGATTTTCCTCCTTCTGTAATTTAAAATTTTATGGTTCGGAGGGACTTTTACTGTTCCTTCCTTCCTTCCTTCATTTCTCTTTCCCTCCCTCCCTCCTTTCCTTCTTTCCAATTTTTGAACTTCAAGAATTTCTTGGATCACACAGTTTATTTTCCTCCATACCTTTGCTCCAGGATGTGACACTTATGGAAACGCACCAGTTACCATGAAACACTTGACAGAGTCACTAGAATTGACAGCACTGATGCTAGGTAGCATATTGGAAATGACAGTCATTGACGTAGTACTGGAGTGTTTCTGTACATTACAATAAAATGTTATTTTGGGAGATATTGTCAAGTGCTTCCACCACAACATTTGCGCTTTTTCATTTTTATTGTGTTTGAATAGCCTCTCCAGTGCCTGTGAGTACTGCATTAGGGCATTCTGTTAGAAAATAAGTGTAGTGACTGGAATTGGAAAGGAAACTCTCAATAGAGCAGTGCAGTTACTTTAACCACGGGGAGTGACATAAAAAAGGCTGAATACAAAACTCGATAAATTTTTATGTTCTGTCTTTTCTAGGAGGAGAAGGATCAAAGTCATCGTAATGCTTAGAATGATTAACTTAAATAAGATATGACCATTTAAATAAAAGAATATATGCATTGTTACTGAATATTAATGTTAATATGGCTAACTGGTCAAGAAAAGAATAATTGAACAAAATAAAGAATTTAAATTGTTTATCAACAACACGGTTACTGAAAAATGAATTCTGTAATATTCATATTGGTTTTCTTCTGCTCTGACTGTGACTGTAGTGATCTGGTGCAGCTCCATGCTGTCAATGGTACATCAGAGCAACACTGCACAGTTTTTTCAATAACTTTTGATGCAGAGTGATCGACAAAAAATGTTCAGGATTAAGAAAGTTCCTTTAGGGCAAAAGGCTTGGAATCATTGACATTGAATGAATATAATCTGCAAAAGACGGACTGCATCATTAGCACCCAGTTGTGTTATTGATTTCAAATAGACCATGCTTGGTTTTCTACCACATGCCTTAGCAGTGCTTGACTGACCTTGATCAAACATGCTGGTGGTATGAGGATTTTATAGTTCTATGGGTTCTACCTAAACAGAGCTTTAAAATGAAGGGTGAACTATGTGCTCTCTCTTTCCAGCTAGTTGTATTAATGTTTGTCACTGTAGTAATTAGGGTAATGTAATAGATTTCTCCTCATCTTAAAATCAAGAATCATAGCATAGTTTGGGTTGGAAGGGAACTTTAAAGGTCACCTAGTTCAACACTCCCTGCAATCAGCAAGGACGTCTTCAACTAGTTCAGGTTGCTCAGAGCCCCATCCAACCTGACCATGAATGTTTCTGGGGATGGGGCATCTACCACCTCTCTGGGCAACCAGTTCCTGTGTTTCACCACCCTCATTGTAAAAAATGTCTTCCCTTTATCTAGTCTAAATCTACCCTCTTTTAGTTTAAAACCATTATTCCTTGCACTACTGCAACAGGTCCTGCTAAAAGGCCCTGATTGACAGATGTCCTGGTTTGACATAGAACAAAACCAATTTTCTTTTTAGTAGTTTTACTTTTCAGTTAAGTCTCTTCTAACTAACTGCACTCTCTGAAATTAACGATATGTTTTTCAGACAGTGACTGCTTCTAACAGTGATAACGTCTGATGTTTATAGTTAATACTAAGGAATGGTATGCAGAGAGGCTCTTGCTTATACTTGTTGCTATAACAACCAAGGTCAGACAACTTTGTTAAGTACCAAGTTGGAGGGTCAGAAAGCGGAAAATGTAGAGGGGTCCCACCTGCAGGGAGGAGTGGACAGGACAGGTGACCCAAAACTTACCAATAGGGTATTCCATCCCATCTGCATCATGCTCAGTATAAAAGCTGAGGGATCAAGGGATAAAGTTTCTTCTTCTACAGTAGCCGGTGTCTGAGGAGGACTCTGTCCACTCTTCTGCCTTTGAGACCAATCTGTGTGTTCCTGAATCAAGTTCCCTTCTGCCACTAAGTCTGGTCCCAGTGCTTGCCAGTGAAGTAATCATCATCCTGGGAGCTCAATATTGGATTTTTTTATATATATTTGTATATATTTAATTCTTTTTCTTATTAATATTATTATATTTTCTTTTTATTGATAATATTTCATCATAGATGTTTCAGGGTTTTTTTCCAACCCATAACTCTCTCTCCCTTCCCCTTCTGTGAAGGGAGAGGGGTTAATAGAGAGCATCTGTCATTCGTTTAGTTGCTAGCCCAGCCTTGAGAGCAGAATAATAGCCTAGCATAACGAGAGCTTTGCTTTCTGTAACATTTAGTTGTGGGTTGTTTTTAAACAGGGGATGTTGTCATGGACAATGGAACAGAAGATTGGACTGCTTCTCTTTATTTTTTTCCTTCCTTCTCACTTTTAATTAAAAACTGGGGAAAAAAAAGTAGATTGTATAGCAGTTGTGTTTAACTCCCACTTACCTCTGTTGAGTTAAGAAGGGTGCTTTGGTGCCCCTAGTGGTCACGACAATTTTGTGGAGTCAATAACTTCTGAAATACAAAGTCGCTTGAGTTAACATTTATAAATGTAAATGTGATGATTTAGCAACAGTGCATAAAGCACTGATAGATCACACTGTATCAAGTGATGCAGTGCCTCTTCAATCCATTGCCACAAAGACAAATTAATGCTGCAGGAGCACAGAAGCACATAATTGTTTCAGGTGGCATTGTATTTCTGACATGTCAAAACAACAGCGGCAGAGTATCAGATTTAGGGAAGAATACAATGTCAAGAGAAAGCTGAGATTCAGAAAGGGAGGAGAAAATACTATTTTTGAAACTTAACAATGGCAGAAAATACAATGCAGAGTTAAAATGAAAAGAAAAGCAAGGCTGTGAAGCTGCTATTTGGAAAGAAATCTGAACTATATGAGACTATGGAGTTAAATTTGTACAAAGAAATTCATCATAGCTTAGCATGTTTAATTGATCACAACATGAAAAATGTGCATGCGTGTATGCTGAAACTTTTTATGCTTTGTCTCTGCTAATGAAAGATTCTTAGAAGTCTGAGGAAAATAGGTTGAGGTTTTTTGTTTGTAAGAAGGTATTTTCTTGACGGAATAATACAAGTATGTTTGCTAGCACATTCACTCGCTCTTATTTAGATGTAGAGTAATTGCAGAGGGGTTTTTTATTATTTTTTGATTTAAATATAGCCTGTAAAAAAACTTGACTAAATTAAGTTCTCTCTTTTTAAACAATTTTAAAAAATCAGGTCCCTGACATACAGTGTGCTTGGAGGACATGCTGCACAGTACATGCATGTGCATTGTGAGTGTGTAAAACAATTTGTTTGGGCTTATTTAGCAAAAGTCCGCAGGATTTGTGAAGTAGTTCTTCCACACTGCTAAGCAAGGTTAAAGCCTCAGATGGAATACTCTGTTGGTTTTTAGACATTGAACTTTGAAGAAGACATGGATCAACTGTAAAGAGTCCCAGGGAGATCGAAAAGAATAATCAGAGGTCTAGAGAATATGGCGTCATTACAAAATGTGAAATAACTGGGGATAGGCAGAGAAGCCCAGGCAACAGGATGGAAGAGAGAGCAGGGTTACGAATGGGGAGCTGAATTTAGTGACTGTTTTGGATGCATTTAAAACTGCTGCCAGCAGGCAGAAAAAGGAAATAAACCAGGTTATCTATAGCCACGTACAAGGACTAGTGAAATTAACACCATCAAGAAAGATTCACGTTAGACATAGACAGAATTTTCTAATGGCGACGACATAGATACACTGACACTAACTACTTTGGGAGGTTTTAGAATATCCATCACTGTAAGCTGTGTTCTCTGAGACAGCCCAATATTGGTTGGAAATAATGTTTGAATAGTAGATGGTACTTTGGCGAGGGGAAGGAAGGATAAAATAGACTATATGAGCTTAGAGATGACCTCACAGTTAGAATCTGACAGTTGTTAAAGTAAGAGTAATGCTATAGGCAGAAAAAAATGCTTTGTGACAGCTTGAAGTGTGTATTTTGTAGATTGCTGATGTCTGAGAAGAAAACAATAAAAAACCCCTGTGTTTGTGACTTTTTTTCAAGATATTTTTTGAAAATTAATTATCAAAACATCGAGAATCATGGTTTGTAAAAGAAATGCCTGTTGTCTATACCTATGTTCTCCAGGCTTCCTTGCTAGGACAGATTATGGCTGGATGATTTCACATAAAAGGTGTAACTGTGTTGACATAGTGGGTGGAAAAAAGTATATCTATTCCTTTCAATATGTTTTTAATTGAATTGCAGCACATAGACTTGGGATTAAAATATGTTAATATCTAGTTATTTTGGTGTTGGGTTTTGGTTTGTTTGTTTGTTTGTTTGGATTTTGTTGTTTTTTTTTTTTCTTTTTAGAGGAAGCCAATGGGTAAAGAGTGCATAGGAAAGGTTACTAAAGCTAATGTAGTTTTTGGTACCTGAATTTATGCTGAAAACTATTTCATGTATCAACTTGCCCACAAAGATTCTGCAGATTTGGAACCTTAGTTTGGTTTTTTTTTTCTATAATACTATTATATGTAAAATGTAGATTAAAATTATATTGATTAAAACTTAATATAATATCTTGAAGAATACTAATGTGGCTTTTGTTTCTGTTTTTCATTGAAGAAAAAATACAAGGATGAGCAAAAGAATGGGTTTGGGGTATAGTAATATCCTTTTGACCCTAGATTCTGAGTTGTTTGGAGGTGATCTCCTTGATCAACAGGTTATCTGTGATGCCAGAGGGGTGTTAGCAACTGTGTCCAGGCACCAGAGCTTGGGCCCTGGCATCAGTGATCACCACCTGTGGGGTCTCTCCTTACTGTCCTGTAAACACACTGCAGCTGCCCAAGCAACTCCAGCCTATTACTTCCTTTTTCCCTGTTCCTTGCATGTGCATGAGTGTATTTCATCCTTGCAGAATTGCATGTCCTGTTGGCCTGCTCCTCCAGCCTGTCTCAATCCCTCTGCATGATATTCCTTCCTTTAAGCATGTACTTCTTCCTCCAAATGCATATCACGTGCAAACATGACAACAGTGCACTCCACTGCCTCCTCCCAGGACATATCTCTGTAGTACTCCATTTCTTGCGGATCTCCAGGTAGAATATAAGCCATTAACCACTAACCTCTGAGCCTGATTGTCCAACCACATTTTTACTGATCAGGTTGTCCACCTATCCAGGTCATAATGCCCCAACTTGTGTCTACTATCCCTAAATCACCCACTACATTCAGCAACAGACTCACATTTTCCTTGTTCAGCCTTTGATCACTGATGTAGTGGTAGAAGCTCTTCTCGTTGACCCTGATGTCC
Source organism: Chroicocephalus ridibundus (assembly GCF_963924245.1). Classification (NCBI taxonomy): domain Eukaryota; kingdom Metazoa; phylum Chordata; class Aves; order Charadriiformes; family Laridae; genus Chroicocephalus; species Chroicocephalus ridibundus. The sequence goes on along the minus strand of NC_086285.1, from coordinate 82,193,931 downwards.
TCAATTTCTTCTTTGTTAGTGAAGAATAAAATTCTGTTTGGAAATTTGATTCAATGAGTGGCACATGATCCTAGACATGGATACACACAGGATGAAAGAATATGTTCTAGTTGGAGTCACTGAGAAAAGCTATTCAACAATAACAATACGACTGTTCCTAAAACTGCATTCATAATGAGAACTACATCTGTTGTCATCATTTAAATGCTGCAAGCAATAAATTTTCCTCTCTTAAAACTTTATGGGAGTAATTACAGTTTTTTCGTGAACCCATTAGCATTACATGGGTGAGAAAAAGCAGGTTTTCTGCAATATTTCACATTGCCAGAAAACTGTTATGAGTATATGCATTTTTATAAAAAACTTCTATAGAGAACAAAGTGACTGAGAAAAGGCTTTTTCTGTAGACTTACTTCTTGGTATCAGCTTCTAAAGCTGAGTGAAAACTTACCAGCAATGCATGAATAGATAGAAAATTCAAGTTATGACAAATAACACTTCTTGCCATATTTCTTTCTTCTCCTAATGCCCCCTTCCTCAACCCCATCCCCCAAGTTAGTGTTTTGTCTGAATTTTGAGTGTAAAGCTTCAGGCTGTGATTTCTTGTCAGGTTTTGAGGCAAAAAAAAAAACCAATAGTTTTTATTCCTCCTCCCCCTCCTTCACTTTTCTACCTTTTTCAACTGTTGCTGTCCAATCTGTTGTTTTTGGTTTTTTTTCATTCATATACTAACTGGTAACATCCTACCCATCCTAAAAATTGCTATATGCGTAAGTATTTGAAGCATTCATGTGTTGTGCAATTATAAACAAATGCTTAACAAGTGAAGACTTTGTATTCTATGCTTAAGACAAATTCTTAAAACTTCCTGAATAATATTTTTTAAAGAGTAGTATACTTGTATATTGGATATGCTGTGGGAAATTACCTTTTTTCTTTTTAAATGGGTACTGCTTTGTCTTTGGAAACAGTAGGGAAAACTTCCATTCCTACTGAAAATTTTAGAATTTTAAGCACTAATCTCTCAGCTTATAAAGTATCCTCCAAAGTAATATGTTTATCTGTTTATCTGATGAAGTGACTAAAATACTTTAGTTATTCATGGCTGTATCAATAAACATAGTCAGTACATCTTCTGATAAGTCTTTTGACGGTACTAGGCTTTTTCTTTGGCATTCATTTATGTTTATTTGCTTTAAGACTTTGAGAATATTATGGAAAATTAAGGGAAATATCTCTTTACAATATATTTTTTTTCTAAATAGGAAGTAGTCCATTACATTTAGAAATGAGTTGGAACAATTGCAAAACCAGATGCTTCCCCTCCATTCTAGATGTTGGCAAATAAAAGACACTCTACTGCTTCTACATATAAATTAATCTAGATGTGCAGTAAATGAATCTTGACGCAGTCCAAACTTATTGATGCAAATGACACAAGAAAACAAATCTACAAGGCAGAGTAATAGTTTCGATCCATTTTATTTTCTGCTGCCTCCATTGGGTTCAGTTGGCAATGAACTGTTATGTTTATCATTGCCTTTTTCTGGCCTACTTGTCTTTTAGTATAGTTACTTTTTTGCCTTTAGATGCTTGCTTTTCTAAAAAAAAATAAAATCAATATTTAATCAAAAATATAAAATGATGGCATCTTTTGGAAATAAGGAGAAAAAGTAATCCTGTCTCTGAAACCCAAGTGGTTACCACGTTTCCTTCCCTGTCAATAGGAGGGAACTTTGAGGATCTTTCTATAGGGATAGGGTTGGGGGGGGGGGTGGGCTGGGGGAGGAGGTGGGTGGAGCGCAGAAATTTCACTTTTAACCCTCCCATGCCCTGGGCTAGTGAGTGGAAGTCTGTCCTAATTCAAAAATAGTGTGTTATGCTACTGTGTCATTGTGCTTGAGCTTTAACACTAGATTATGAAAGCAGAACTAGCATATATCAGGGCAAAAAAGGAATTTAGGCTGTGTAATTGCTCATTGGGTGTGTCTTTCCCAGTAGCCATCTTGTATCACCAGCAATCAGTGTCCCATCACTGTTGTTATTCTAGGGACCCCAAACCTCCCATTCTCACCCATTAGCTGCAAAGAGTTGCACAAGAGTCTATTTCAGATTCCACTTTTCCAGGAGCCATATAATGTAACCCCAAAATATTGCTCAATTCAGAACAGGTTTGATCAGTCACGTTCCTACATTCAGCTGTTACATCAGATAAGAATCAGCCCATGCCAGTATTTTGCTTAATCGGCTTACAGTGTGGATACTCTGTTGTGATTCTCTTTCTGCACAATCGTTTTCTGCACATTAAATTGCACCGTAGTTGATGGCCAATAAGAAAACTACCATATAAGATTTTTAATATTTCATCATGCTTAGCCTGTACGTATTACTGATGATTGCTTATAAATTCAGGTCCTGCTTAGTGCTGTATTTGTATGTTTTCTGCTGCCTGTATTTATTTCTTTCTAATTTTTACACAGCTGCTAAAAGCTGGATGCTTTAGGCTGTTTTGGTTGTGCAGATTTAACGATCCAGATGCAACAGAAGGTTATTTTTTGCACAACTTGAAAGATCCAGAACATAGTTTCGGTAAGATACTCAGGTAGTCATCAAGTGTCAGGCAGAAAAGATCAAGGAGAAACAGTGAATCCTGTCCAGTTCAAGATGGCACCTGAATGCCGCAGAGTCTGTATGTGATTTTTGGTTAAGTCACATCCTTTTGAACATTCCTAAGGTATTGAGACCGCTATGATTTTGTATAAAATCTCTTAGCACTGCAAGGTCTAATTTGAAGCCTGCCCAGAATTGCTTCCATGCCAGAACAGATGATCAGCCCAGGGAAGTTTACAAACTGGCTGTTACTTCATGGACTTTTTTCTGTGCACAAAAAGTTTTCAAAAGACTAATCTGAGATGTAGGATCTCAGAGGTCCAAACAGTAGCCCAGCTGAAGTGAATTTACATCAGGTACTTATTAAAGCAGCAACTAGAACCCCTTGTCTCTCTATTCTCACTTTTTATACCACTGTTGAAGCTACTGGCTATCATTCGCAGACTCTGGCTTAATATATATTTAATGCTGCGGGGGAAACAAAAATCATCAGTGGGAATAGGAGAAACTGCATTGATTCACATAATCATAAACCAGTGGTTGAGCATACTTCTCTGGAAGATGAGGTAGGGTTTCAAATTCTCACCAATTAAAGAAACAGAATCCCAACCTTCCATACTCTGTGCCCAGTACATTGCAAGCCTTGAGGGTGGCAGGGAGCTCGCAATGTTTTCTGCAGATACAGCTAGGAGGCTGAATGGGGAAAATTCTTGCTGATTTTAAAGAATATTGTTTAGTTATAAATACTGTGTCTGGAGTCTAAATGTTGAATTTGAGGGGCTGTAGTTCTATCAGCTAAGTATTATTTAAGAACAGTAATAGGTGAACACGCATGTCTCTTTTTGTAAGACAGCTTCTAAAACTTATTTCCTATAACAGCATCCCATAAATTATATCCTATATAGTCCTATAAAAAAAAAAAAGGAAACTTTTCAAAATCAGTTGTTTTCTCTGACTCACAAACTTACATTCTTCAAGCCGCCACTTTAGCTGCCTTCATCTGCCATCTTGTGGTATGTTGGCTTAATCTCAGGTGTATAGAAATGCATACACATTACTTATTCTATTTTATAAAATTTTCCTGCCTCGCATTAGTAATTACCAGAGTCATACAAACTGATTTTAATTCTGTGAGCTAATGCATTCAGTAAATGAATTTTCATGCGCTATTTTCCTTTAATATTGGAAAAGTAAAGAAAGACTGAAAAATCCGCCAATTGCAAAGTAGTTCTTGTTGAACATATTTCTGCTTTACCAGAAATCATATATGTTAAAAAGACTTTTGAACTTTATCTTCACGTGTCTCAATAAATTAACACTTTTCAATAAAATAAAATAAACAAGGATCATTTTTGTCAAAGTTTTCAAAAACAGCTACGGGTAAAACCAGTAGAAAGGCATTGTGAACACGTTTAAGCTTGTAAGTAGATCCTTCTGTCTCCCTGAATTGTTTATAAGATCCAGGTACACTTATAGAAGAGAATTTAGTCATTGTAGTGACTCTGAGATATTGGTGTACTTGTTAATATCTGTCAAACCTACTACCTTTCTTAGTAGCAGAATTTTCACAGGAAAGGACAGGGAAACTTCTACTGGAAAAGCAGTATGGAATAAGCTGTCACATGGAATGAGGAATTGTTTTGCTAAGTTCCATTAGTATTTAGCTTCTGATAAATTTAGAGATATGTTTATGTAAAATACATATTAAAAATGCAGATATATTCAAGAATTTGAGGTTTTTAAGAAAATTTTGCTAAAAAATAATATAAGAAAGTTTAAAATAGAAAGATGAAAGGAAAGATGTAAAAGCCCTTTTAAAACTTATGTAATTCAGAGAGCCTTGATGCCGCAGTTGGTTTCAGGCTGAATTCTGTTAACTTAATTAAAATGATATGCTGTTTATATTTTTTGCTTATTTGGATTTATCTAAACTATTCACCTAGCTGATAACTTTAGATAAGTTAGCAGAGATAACTTTACAGTTAAGAGCTACAACTTTCCTTTCGTGGATCTGCCGTGTGTATCGGTATAGAGAACACACAAACTACATTGAAAAAATACTTGTGAAAATATGTAAACATTACAAGTTTTTTATTCAGTTTCTTAGGCTAACCTTGAAAATACTACTTAAAAGCATATCATCGAGAAACCGTACCAGTAGCACACAGTGGATATCATAAAAACAAATGACAAGTGCTTATAGTGGGTGACTTCTCTTTTAAGTGGCACTGATGCGCCCATCTGCCGGCCTGACAGGGAGTCACGAGAGGCTTGCTGCCTTCTGGGAGCTAAGGTCCGAGATGTTGCTGAGAGGGTGCCACAACTTGTCAAAAGCACAGACTACTACCCATTGCTGCGCTTTCATGCGGGCATGAATGACACCTAGAGAAGTATTTTCAAGCCAGGAGAATTCGTGAGAAGTTGTGAAACTTACAAGTCAGAAAAGAATGTGTTTACTTGCTATAATCCTGAACCAAAAAGTGTACCTAAAATCAAGACTTGATTTCATGTTGTGCTTTTTAAAGGAAGCTGTGGATCCCTGTAATGGCTGTTTTTGTTTCCTTATGAAAATACTGTCAAATTTCGCTTTTTTTTTTTTAATTTAAGGAAACTGCAACAAAAATGTTTATGTATTGTGACAGTATATTTCTGCTTCAGCTGTACAGTATCACTGTATGATGACTTAATTAGGTCAGTCAAAACAATGTTATTGAGGTTCTGAAAGATCATGTGGAGTGATTTCTAACTCCCTATTGGCTCTTCAAACTTGTGGATAGATTTAAGCTTCGTTATGAATCCCTTGACAATAAGTAACAAACATGACACTGGAAGCTTTCTAAGGCAACATGGGGAACTTATGGACTTGTCACACTTCGAGGGTGTCGGAAGGTGCCAGCTCAGCTGTGATTCACTGCTGATTGTTTTTGCTATTGCAGAATCCTTTAAGGTTTCAAGCCTTTGGGGAAATCTCACATATTATGCTTGGCAAGATGTAAAGTGTCAACTAATGCATCATGTAACCGGGTAGATAATTTGGTAAAAGCCAAGCTGTTTGGGTTTTTTAATGCTTTGTTCTTAACCATTGTTGTTCAACATTTTTTTTTTAATTAAAGTAATTAAGGGGGTGGTTGTAATGAAACACCTTTAACAGTTTGTTTTCTGATAAAGAAACAATCTGAGAGTTCTCAATACTGATTATTTTTCTCCCCTTTCCCTCTAAGAAATTTCTAATAGTTCATAGGCATTGAGTTTAGCTATCTGAAAAACTGGGAATCTACTGAGATCAACATAATTTAAGAAAAATCTTTGGGTAAACCAGCAGGATGCTGAGGGAGTTTTATGGGTTGCTGAAAGTTTTGGTTTTAGAAGAAAAGGCTTCTTACCTCTTGTATCTGTTTATTGGATCATATTTGTACATACTGACAAAGGTTTTGGTCCATAGTGTAGTGGTATAAACCAGACACCGTAAGGTTTCCTAAATGACTTTGGACTGCATAGCTGAGAACATAATTTACTGCTGTATGAATATTCCAGGAGGTAAAAAAAAAAAAAAAAAGAAAAAAGTAATGCATAGTTATAACAATAAATTCCAATGAACTATTGGATTAAGTCTGACTAGTCTGACTACAAAAGCTGATTGTAAGTTCCTAAACGTTTTTAACCTATGTCTTAATAAGAAACATGCCTTCATTTAAAGCTATCAGGTTCTTTAACATGTGGAAAACCTTTAAGATTATTAACACAATAATTTTTATTCTGTATTATTCACTGTAGAATACTTCTCCATGTACAAGGATGTAACAAAGCAAACTGTAAATTGTTGGTTCCAAATATTTTGGTTAATAATTGGTTAATCAGAAGAGAGCTGGAGTAGTTAGTAATTTTTAAACCTGTTCAGTATTTTAGAAAGATAAACAATTTTTTGTTGTTCTGTTGCCCAGTACTGACTGCTCAGTTGCTGACAGTAAGCAGTTATTAGACACTGAACAAGCTTTGAGAGACAAACCGTACAGAAGATCTGATATTGTTTCAATCTGTCTTCCTAAATGTCACATGCTCTTATTTAAAAACCCCAAATCTGTTCTCTTGGCAGAAGACACAGGCGGTTTAGCTTCACCAACAGCAACAATATTTTAAATATTTTAAATAAATATGTAATGGGAGACATGAATGTGTCTGGGCATGACTGGGGCACCCCTATTTTGTAGTTTCTAATTTAAAAAAATTAAATAAATATATAGATGCTGTATATTTTTTCTGGCATTACGGCTTTCTTCCATACTCTGTTATTTCCCCACAGTAAAAATTCCTACATAGGCATTGATGTGATAATCATAATCATATGTTCATGACAAAGTGACTGGGCTACTGTTGGAAGGCCTTCTGTACTATAAGGCATATGACCACAGCTGATAAAACTTTAGGCTTGGCCTGAAAAAAATCTGACAATACTTGCTACATAAAATAACCCTAAGAAGATCAGATAAAAAGCAAGAAAAGAAGTAACCTGAGGAAATAGGTTAGTTGTCTGGATGACTGATTATTAGCTCTGCCTTAAGGGACAAGACTAATACCCTGAACAGAAACCTGTTTAGCTGGGAAAGTCAAATAACTATTCTCTGAATTTGGAGTTCTCATTCCTCTTAGAAGAAATAAGCAACTCTGTATTCCTCAAGTCAAATGTGGACTTGTTTTTAAGCCATCGCCTGCGGAAATAGGAAAGATTTAGAAATACAGTGTGTTTGTCAGCAGAGGAAGACTGTGAACTAGACAGAAGAAAATTCAGCTTAGTTACAGTCTTGACAGATAAATATAAGAACGAAGATGTTATCCATCAAAGTGAACAAGAGAATATTACGCACTGTTTGTTTGTTAGTGAGATTTTTCATTATGAATTGATACAGATAATCAGAAGAAGCTGAAGTAAATGTCAATAATCTTGAGTTATAAAACACCTGTTTCTTTTCACCAAGGTGTAAAATGTACACCAGTATAACTTGACCTTTCATCTGTTTCTTCAGTGCTATATGTGCGCTAAAAGCTCTTCCCCTAAAAATCCTCTTCTTTTGTCTTACAAATGTAATGTTATGTTGAAAGTAATAGTATTTTTTTTCAGACTAAGGAGAAAATGGTCACGACTGAGGGAACTGATGGATTGGCATGTCACGTTTCCATGTTTTACTACTATTCTGAACCTGATCAGCAATTTCATGCTTTCATTTAAATTGTGAAAGAATCATATAGATATGTATTTAGAATCTGCTTTTGCACTAAAGTTGGTGTTAATAGGGACATGAGATGAAAATAAACTAATTTTGTTAAACTGGTATCAGCCCTAAACTGTGAAGTAGATCCTTGGCTCATTACCAGCAGACAAAGGTTTACCTGAATCATGCTATCAAACTTTGACCTTAATATTCACACTACTGTGCTGCTTTTGGCTGGGATAGAGTTGATTTTCTTCATAGTAACTAGTATGGGGCTATGTTTTGGATTTATGATGAAAACAGTGTTGATAATATGGGGATGTTTTAGTTACTGCTGAGCAGTGCTTACACAGCGTCAAGGCCATTTCTGCTCCTCACGCCGCCCCACCAGTGAGTAGGCTGAGGGTGCACGAGAAACTGGGAGGGGACATAGCTGGAACAGCTGACCTCAAATGACCAAAGGGATATTCCATAACATATGATGTCACGCTCAGTAATACAAAAGCTGGGGGAAGAAGGAAGAGGGAGAAGTTTGCAGTTATGGCATTTGTCTTCCCAAGTAACCATTACACATGATGGAGCCCTGCTTTCCTGGAGATGGCTGAAAAGCCACCTGCTGATGGGAAGTGGTGAATGAATTCCTTGTTTTGCTTTGCTTGTGTGCATGGCTTTTGCTTTAGCAGTTAATCTGTCTTTATCTCGACTCATGAGTTTTCTCACATTTACTTTTCCAGTTCTCTTCTCCATCCCACCATGGGGAGAATAAGCAAATGGCTGAGGGGTGCTTAGTTGTCATCTGGGGTTAAACCATGATGATGACTTCTATTGTCATCCTAAACTTGTGTTTGTTCTAACCAACGGGGTCTTAGCATGAGAACACTTAAACAGAGCCAAGAAAGCTGCTGACGCACCAACCCTTAACTTCAGAGACATGTTTTAAGCCTCCTTACGTTAGTCCATCTGTTTCTCGCAGCCATAAACTTAGTATTGGCGTAGGCAACTTGTCTGCTTTGAGTATCTGAGAGTTGAGCCAGGAGTTAGGCTTACAGGACTTCATAAGAGAACAGAAGAGTTTACTTCACTACATACTGTAGTCCTCTATTCTACAGCAAGGATAAGGCTACAAATTCAAGTTAGACATGTGGTTCAACTAGAGAATATTGTTGATGAAACATAGATGGACTCTAAATCAGGTCGATTAAAAAAATAAAAAGTTGTTGAAGATTTTCACCAGCATAACTCATTTGTTTATATTAGCAGATGATAGTGGTAGGTGTAATACTTTTGTGTAATATGAGTCTTTATACAGAAGATTACTATAAAGATATACACTGGATTGAGGGGGTCATTTGGACTAGCTTTTTGGTTGGTGTTGAAACCTTCCCTCAGGATATCCTCACTTTTACACTTTGTGGACATGACTGGACTAAAACTAAGCCTGTAATTCATTTAAGGCCTAGTTTTTGTAGAGACTGGTTAAAAAGTCTGAGATGTCTGTTATGTCAGGCAGTCTGTTATGGTTGCATCATGATAGGCTTGCCCCACAGCTGTCTTCAGCCTTAGGCTGCTGTAGATGTCTTTGCTAAGACATAAATCTAGAGTAAATCTGAGGCTGTGGCTGAAGTCAATAGGAAGGAAGAAGGACAAGGGAGTTAACAGAAATTGCCCGTGTGTAGTGTTGACTAATATTCTGAACCTTTGGATAGACAGTACAAAAAAGTAACATTCAGTTACCTAAGGAGAAGAGCTTTAACTTTGTTGCTTAAATCAAGGTAATATTTTTCACTATTACACTGTTCACGTAATTTATAGAATAAGATGAATATGACAGCAGATCTTTCAAGTAGAGATTAGGAAATTTTAGGGAAATATTTTAGGGAATGTTTTAGGATAAGCATTCTGTGATTTAGCAACAGAAGATACATTGCAGTAGACCTAACTTTTTCCCTTCTCAAGTAATATCGTATTTAACTTTTGCTTAGGTGAAATCCAGTGATGAACTCATTGTTTTTCAATTATAAAGGATATTTAAATATTTAATTTGAAGGAATGATTAATAATCTTCATGAGTTGGAAAGATGACTTGCAACTCAGGTAGCTTAAGCCATACAATCAAGTTTTGTTTGCCTATTTGCATATCCTTGTAGTGGATACTATGGATATTTTGACATGTGATAATACTGTATCATCGTATTTAATGTCTATGATTTTTTCCTTCTATGTTTTCTGCTGTAGTATAAGAAACTGACAGGAATCAAAAGCATCGCAAAACTCTCTCTCTGCATAATGTGCACTTTTTTGAAGAAGAAATTAATCCTAGTCTTCTTGACAATGACTATGATGATAACACATAACACAGTAGTGTGTCAGTATTTGCTAAAAGCATTAAGAGATTAATAAGATGTTAGCCACTCTTCCTCAGACCTTTGAATTATAAACTTATGCCCTCATTCTTTATTCCTTTCTCTTCTCAGACTATTTCTAGAAAGGGAGAGGTTCACGTTTAATGACGATTGTTAGAATATATTATGAATGCTATGTATCTCACATCTATAGCTTATTATGGGATACCAGTGATCTTTGCCAATACGTCACACAAACATACATGTGAACATATGTATTCAGAATCGTATCTAAAAATACTAGTGGAAGCTAGGAAGTAAACTAAAACCTAAGGAATCCAGGTCATATATTAACCTTACCCATAGTGACCCATAACTGCAGATATCAGGAGCGTTGCTTAATATTATCATGACAGCTAAAGCAAACGTAAGTCCTTATCTGTGTGCCCACACAAATTTTGAAGGTGGCTACTGACTCCTCCCTCATCGACTTTAGTGGTTTCTTCACTGCTAATTGCTCAAGAGATCTCAAATTTGTAAGGTATCACTTACTTCTTTTCATATCAAATGTGATGTTATTTGAAATATAGACAACCTGTGTATAAACTCATGTTTGCATTCCTTAGAGGCAAGAATCTTGCAGATTCTTACTGTAGTCATAGTTTAAACCCAGCATAACTAAATGTTGGTTTTGTACATGTTAAAAACATATCTGCTTTAATAGCAGCAATGGCTGTTCCAGATGCACAACAAAATTTCTAGCAATGTATGTGCTCTGAGTTTTTATAGACAGTTACAAATAAAACTGTATATGGTATATTTTCTGAAAGCTATTCAAGCTTATTTTATTGCCAAAGATAGTAATTTAGTCAATGCATTGTGCAAAACATTTTTTTGGAGGGAGGAGCTTGCATGATTTTCAAATGTGCACATGATAAACACTTAAATGAACTAGAATACTCAGCATAAGATGAAATGTTTATTTGGGCTTTGGTAGCTCTCACATGATTAGATTTTAATATTTTCAGATTTGTTTATGTATATTATAGTTTTATTTTTAATGCTTCCATTTCATAAACAGATGAACACCGTATATAATTGTTTGCCAACAAAAACTTCTGGAAACTGTTTCTAATACTGAAGACTGCAGGATATTTGTCCTTTCTCCTGCCCCCATAAATAGCCAACATGAAAAGAATTTCATGTAGTTTTTCCAAACGCATCTATAGATTTCCTCCACACTGCAATGTCTTTGGGGCAGGTTACTAATATATGTATGACGAAAGTTGAAACATCTTCTTTCTCTTTATGGTCTTGGTATCATAAATTGCTACTCAATTACAGAATAAAAAGCACTATACCTTTAAAAACCATTGAAGGGGTTTTGTTGGTGGTTGGGGTTTTTTGAGTTCTTCCAGAAGAGACAAGTTATACACAGCCTTCTAGCCAGTGATTGTGAATGAAAAAACATAGTCTGTGAGGGAGACTAGCTATAGAGTGTGAAGGACATAGTGACCTCAGTACCAAATGCCCTTGTCAAATCTGCTTTGAACTGTGCACACCAGATTGATTGCCCATTTCAAACAGGATGCCCATCTGGCAGAAGAATGAGATAGCTATTGCTGTACTATGGAAAAGCATTGAGAACCAAACATGTGCCTTGACTGCTTTTTCTCCTATTGCCAATTAGTTGTAGCTTCCTCTTATTATAGTAGCTCTCATGCAATACTGACACAGTTTTGCGGCCCTTATTGTTATGAATTAAATTAAACTTAGTGTGACTGACTGCATCTATAAGGTTTTGAAGGCTTGCCCTGGTAAATGTTTCAATCTTAGAATTCAACAAAAAAAAAACCAACCATAAAACAAAAACAAAACAAAACAAACAAAAATCCCACCCAAATTATTAAAAACTCAAGGGACTTTTTCCTCAGAGTCCATAACTGAAAATGTGATGTCATACTTGGCTAACAGCAGCAAAACATGCAAGTCTAGGAGGGATTTTAGAACATAATCGACCAGCAATCAGTGTCACAATATAATTTGCTTCAATCACATTTATGGATCAAGATGTAAACTCAAGATGTAAACTTCTCTGAATCCATGAAACAGAGCAGATAGACCTAAGCTGTTTTCATTTACATGTTAGTTTCTCTAGTTTAGGCAGAACTCTGCAAATGTCTATGGTCTGTTGTATAAAAAGCTGTTCTATCCCACTGTTGCAGAGAGGCCACACATCATTGGGACCGTGCCATTTAGAAGGCCCGGTGATAATTACCGGCCTCAGTGTAGTGGTTCCTTGGACGTTTCCTGTGTTTCCAGAAAGAAGTGTCATAAAAAAGCTAATGTAATGAAAGGCGGAGAAGAGATGCATGTAGCAATTTTTTCATGTATATTCATTAGCAAACTTAATACTCTAGTGAAATATATAATGTTCTGAAAAATTACCATCATTCTTAAGCAAAATTTTACAGTAGTATTCTTCCCTGTGAATTCTTTTTTTGTCTTATTACCAGAGTTTTTTTTTAAACTATGACTACTTCTGTTCTGCATTGTGCTGGTTTTGGCTGGGCTAGAGTTAATTTTCTTCACAGTAGCTAGTATGGGGCTATGTTTTAGATTTGTGCTGAATACAGTGTTGATAATACAGGGATGTTTTAGTTATTGCTGAGCAATGCCCACACAGAGTCAAGGTCTCTTCTCCTCACACACCACCCCACCAGCGAGTAGGCTGAGGGTGCACGAGAAATTGGGAGGGGACAGATCTGGGACAGTTGACCCCAACTCACCAACTCATTCCATACCATATGGTGTCACGCTCAGCAATAAAAGCTGGGGGAAGAAGGAAGGTGGGGCCATTTGAAGTGGTGGTGTCTGTCTTCCCAAATAACCGTTACACATGATGGAGCCCTTCTCTCCTGGAAATGGCTGAACACCTGCCTGCCGGTGGGAAGCAGTGACTGAATTCCTTGTTTTGCTTTGCTCGTGCATGTGGCTTTTGCTTTACCGGTTAATCTGTCTTTATATCAACTCATGATATTTCTCACTTATACCCTTCTGATTCTCTCCCCCATCCCACCGGAGGGGGTGAGCGAGTGGCTGCATGTTGCTCAGTTGCTGGCTGGAGTCAAAACATGACACACATGTTCCCAGACTTTCTTCGAAAGTATTACCGTTTCTGTTGAACACTTTCAGTATGACTGAGCTGTTACTGCCACTTTTGCAGTTCAAAATCGCTTCAGGCGTGGTGAATGGTGTACTTGTTTTGTATTTACTATAGAATAATTAGTATTCAACTCCATCTTATTCAATTAAAAAACTACTGTGGATATTCTCATGCAATTTTTCTTAACGCCTGTGTGTTATCATTTTTAATTCAAAATTTATTATTGAAAGAAAATAAATAGGTGAGGAAAATGGAAGCAGTGAAATAAAAGAAAGAATTAAGTTAGCTATTTTAGGAATGAGATGCTAGGATTTTTAACACTTTTCTGTGGTTTCCAAAAGACTTAACATGCTGCAACATTGATACTACTTAGCAATTTAATTGTCTTCATTGGACCATACGGGTAATTTGTAACTAGGTGTGACCATTAAGCACTCAGTGTGAATTAAGGAGACAGTATTTGGAATGAGGATGATGTCTTAGTCTAATAGGTTTAGTTCTGATAGACTGCTTGGCTTTCTGCACATATAATTGGCTGTGTACCGCCTGTCAAAGTGACAGGGCTAATGTCATTAGTTTCTTCATCTTAGGCGTGTCAGGCAGAAAGACAATTTTAGTTGTGGGAAGAAACAGCCAAGTATAGTTGTGTTGTTTTTTTTTTCCCCGGCCTTGACTTTTGAGATAACCTTGGACTCTTTAACAGTATTAAGTGCCAAGTGGGAGGGCAGAGGCTGGACAAAGCACATGGATGGGTTTCTGCAGTGTGTGGGCCATGATCCTGTCTAACGATGTGAGGAAGTTGTTTATGCAGTTATGTAATGCTAGATTGGCTGCTCGAGATAGCAAGCAATGCATAAAGCTGAGACTATGCTACACACCCAAACAGTACTCTTTGCTAGTCATGTAAAAGCTAAGTAGGAACTAGGGATATGACTTACCATCCTAACTCTGTAAACTACATTAGGAAACCCAGGCAGAGATCTTATCTTTACTTTTAAATATATATCAGCTGCCAGGGGACATACATGTGATTCAGACACTGATTCATCTTGCTGAACTGAGGCATTCAAGATAGGAGATTAGTCACCCCAGGTCTTCACCTGGTCTGTGAAAAGGTCTGGGTACTACCAGACTGAGAACTATGGGGAGTGAATTGTTTTCTGCAGGTGTTCTCTTGACTGATTCTAAAGTCTTCAGCAGGTTGATTAGATGGTTTGGTTTGGAAAGGATCTTAAAGATCATCTAATTCCAACCCCCCTGCCATGGGCAGGGACACTTCCCACTAGACCAGGCTGCTCAAAGCCCCATCCAGCCTGGTCTTGAACACCTCCAGGGGTGGGACATCCACAACTTCTCTGGGCAACCTGTTCCTGTGTTTCACTGCCGTCACAGTAAAGAATTTCTTCCTAATATCTAGTCTAAATCTCCCCTCTTTTAGTTTAAAGCCATTACCCCTCATCCTATTGCTCCACTCCCTCATAAAGAGTCCCTCCCCATCTGTCTTGTAGGCCCCCTTTAGGTACTGGAAGGCTGCTATAAGGTCTCCCTGGAGCCTTCTCTTCTCCAGGCTGAACAACCCCAACTCTCTCAGCCTGTCTTCATAGGAGAGGTGCTCCAGCCATCTTCATGGCTCTCCTCTGGACCCATTCCAACACGTCTGTGTCCTTCTTATGTTGGGGACTCCAAAGACACAGTACTCCAAGTGGAGTCTCACAAGTGCAGAGCAGAAGGGCAGAATCACCTCCCTCGACCTCCTGGCCATACTTCTGTTGATGCAGACCAGGATGCGGTGTTGGCTTTCTGGTCTGCAAGCACATTGCCAACTCATGTTGAGCTTCTCATCCACGAACAACCCCATCTACCACCCCGCTGTCTTAAACTAATTTTGGAATTAGGATAATGAGATGAAGTCTCTGTGCTCAAAGAGCAATTAAGACTGGCTTTGCTATCTCTTGTGCAACCAGGGGAGTGAAGACTTGTCTGGCTATCACAGGATACATAAATAACGGGGTAGCCTTCTGGAGCCAGGACAGCCCTGCTTTTCATCAGCAAAGACAGTGAAATCAAGATAACAGAGACTTTTTGTAGTTCTTTGTTTCCTTGAGAGGCTACCATGCCTGATAATTGACCTTTGCCTCATTACCTGTGAAATGCATATTAAAGTTGACACCCCCGTATATGCTAATGAAGATTTTAGAGATCATGCTAAACGTATATGACTATAGCACTCGTCTCTCCACCAAAATCATACTACACGTCACCTAGGGGAGAGAAACCTCGTAATTTTGGGGACAAAAGGATGTGGAAAATGACTGTGAAATTGGGAGAGTAGAAACTTGATAACTGACAGACCAGTCGACAGTCTGTTCTCTTCCTCCACCTCAGGCAGGGACACCTTTCTGGGTAAGCGCTGCGCCTTTCACCCTCTTGTGAACGTTACCCCGGGTTGTTGTACTACCATTATTTTTGCTAGCAATATTAACCTTAATTAATTAGCGCTATTGTAGTCAGTGAATTTATCAACGGCAATCTCGAATCTGCTTCTGTCGCTCTCAATAAAATAACTAATTTCGATTACTTGTGAAACTGATTCAGTGAGAGTCCTTTGGTGGGACTCTGACAGACAAATACTGGAACTGGTATTATTTTTGGACTTGCTAGGAAGCTGTGTGGGAAGTTATACAAGTTAGAACAAGTGAGGACATCCTGTTTTCTGGTTACCTTCAAGGGGATCCATAAAGAAACATATGTATGTAGTAAAAAATAAAATAAAAGTCTTATTTTTTATGAACAGAAACTAAAAAAAGAAAATAAATCTATCAATGGCTTTGAGGGACAAGACAGACAAATTACCGGTTGTTTTAAATATTCTAAAATGGACTATGATAAAGGGTTCAATTCTGACCAATCAGTATTGTGTAGTCTAGCGAGTAAAAAACATGGACTTTCCTCAGAACTTCTAGAAGGAAGTGAGGTTCCACTGGAACAGCACAGGTAGATGTGAACACCAAAGAAGAGTCCACCACCAGGTTCTGAGGCAAGGCTAAATGGAGTGGAGAGAGACATAAACACTGCTAGCCTGGCGGGTCAAGGATGTCAAAGCTTGAGGCATGAGCAAAGGACAGCATGGGTTTGTTGTCAGAATTGCAGTTCCAATTTAAGACTAAAAAAGCATATATACTGATGACTTTAAAAGAGATAAAAGCAGACATTTGCCTGATAATTCTTTTTTGTAGCGTTTTTTAATATGTTATAACAAGCGTTATGTGTCTATAGGCAATTTAGCATAGCCAGATTTAGGTAACTTTGTGTGTTGCCTCTATAGGTGCTCTGAAGCATTTATTTTGGCATGGGAGCTATTTAGATGCATAAATACATGCATGTCCCTCTAATGAAAGTTATTTGTCAGAAAAAAATATATGAATTATTTTGTATTTTTTATTACAGAGTTTGTAGGAATAAATGCATCGCCATGGTTCATATCTTGCAAATGTATTTCATTGATATGAATCAACACTAGTGATAAATTATTATTAGATTTGTAACATCAATTTTATTACATCATTCAATAATACTTTTTTAACTGATGCTTTAATTTATAACGTACATTTAATTTAGCTTCAAAAAAAAAGTATTTTACTGCGAAAGTCCTCAAAATACCCATAAATCCTTTCAGAACTCTTTCTTCCTATCACCACACTCACTTTTGAAGGTCAAAGATACTTTCAACAGTTTTACAGGCCAGATGGTAATGCTTTCGCATTTGTACCTCAGACTTTCACGCTGTGCCTCATTCCCATTGAAATTAGAAGGAACTGGGCATCTTGGCATGAATTCATAGTGTGTTAGTAAGGCACATATTAGAGAACAGAGATTGTTCTCTCTTCACATTAGTAATATCATTCCTATTTGTTTTGGTGCCTGTGCCAAAATACTGTGTTTCCCTTACAAAAAGTAGATTCCAAGCAGCCGTCCTTTGCCTTTTCAAATAGAGGAACAGGAGAAGCATGGAGAGAGAGTTTGGTATGACTCTTTAGTTTTATGTCACATTCAAAATTTAGTTTCAAAGATATTGAATTGAAGATATTACTCAAATGTTTAGGCTCATACACCTTTGGACAAAGTCCAAATAACTAAATTATGTCCTAACTTTTGGAATTTTGGGGAATTTTTCATATTCTTGTGGTAGGGTTTATATTTCCAAGTTGCATTAGAATGAAAAAAATAATAGCATATGAGTGGATTTTATTTATTTACTTCTTTATTTTGCAACTTTTTAGCTGCATTTGCTATGAGGCATAGCTGTAATACCAATGGTAATTTTAATCTTTTCCAGCTTTCAGTCCTTGAAGGATAACAAAGCCAGGAGTGCAAAATTTACTATGGTGAAAGCATCTCAGAAGTACACAGATTAAATGCTTTATGATTAACAGCTGCTGGAACGCAGTTCATAATTGATCACTAACATTTCCAGTCTCCTTTGACTGTATTTTCAGACATTCAATTTTGTTTTTTAGTATAGATGAGAATTCCATGAAGCTACAAGACTTTGAAATAATGGGTTTTAATAAGTCATGTTTTACCATTAGCACTGTTACTTCTTGGAAATCATCACAATTCCAGGAGTGATTCAGAGCCAGCACTGATTTTTATTGGTCCCAGGTGCCTTCCCCTGGCTGCAGGTTCCAGGTGCCCTCTTGCCTAGCTGAGACCACCCTGCCATTCCATGTGATTCCCACCATGCTCAGTGACTCAGGGAAGGAGATCTTGTTCAGCTGACAAAAGTCAAACTAGGCAGCATCCCTCTTTGCCTACCACCCTCACTGTTCTTGCCAAAATGCACATTAACTGAACAAACAAAACACAGTAAGTTCTGCTCATTCTGCAGGAACTTCTTAGAGATTGCTAACTTTGGCTGTGTTGCCTCAAAGCAACAGCAGAGTATGAATGAGAGTGCAGATCCCATACTTTCCTGGATAGGAAATCAAGGCTGAACTTGTTATGTTTTAAGAAAAAGCCTGAAAGAGGTCAAGGTCAAACCACTGTGTGGTTTCCCATTACACACTGAAAGCCACTTTTAAAAGCTCTGAATTGTACTTTATCTGGGACTTTACTTATTTACTTATTGATTACAGTATCCATTTGCTCATTTGTACAGACGTTTCCTTTTGGTTTGTTCTTTATCTTGTTTTGTTTACTGTATCTTTAGAAAGTACTCATGGAATCATGGAATGGTTTGGGTCGGAAGGGACATTTAAAGATCATCTGGTCCAACTGCCTGCCATGGGCAGGGACTTCTTTCACGAGATCAAGTTGCTCAAAGCCCCATCCGACCTGACATAATGATAGGGTACCTTTTAATAAATATAGTTCCTATCAGCATCTTGCAGAAGTTCTACCTGAAGGTTGATAAGCTCTGATACAGAATTGCTAATGTGAGGAGAGGTTAGAATGGATTTACAGGACTTGTGCAAGCTAAATAAAGTTCCTGGAGCCTGCCTGGACAAGTTAAGGAAAACATTTTCAGATATGCTTGTCATATTTTAACATTTTTAAAAATATTTATTGTTTGAAAATTTGTGTGGCCACTTGTTCAAGCCACGTTTTAATTGACTGTTGAGTTTCCAGTAAGATTTAGGAACATAGTGGATTAATAGATGTGTTTTATTATTAATGGATATCCAACTATTCAACAATCGCAACACAGTTAACTGGTAGGGCCATGAATCCTGTGAAAAGTGTATGCCTTTCTGTGCCTAAATCCAAAATTGATATCTGACACTGATAAAGATTTGATTTAAAATTCCTTACTGAAGAGATTAGAAAGTAAGCCAAGTTGGATCCATCTGTAACGGTATCTATTTTTATTCTAACTGTCCTCCAAAGTTGTTTTTTTTTTTTTACATCTAGGTAAAATGTAGCTGTAACAGGTTGCATATTCAGGGACTGAGAAGCTATGTTTTAATACTTTGAGTCTGATGCCAATACAATAACAGACAACATTCTAATGGCTCACTACTCTGATTATCTGTCTATCTAGGGCAATAAATTGCATATAAAACTTATGAATTTACTGATGCTTTAAATGTAGTGTGCTTAAAAATATATCAAAGTATATTAGCATTTCTTTAAATGCTTCATTCTGTGGGTAAATGGAATTACATTTCAAAACTATAAAATACTCCACCAAACAGAATTTTTACTTTCCCAGTGAGCCCCAAGTTAAAGGTCAAAATTGATTGATACATATGAAGGCGTAGTTTTTATGTCAATCATTTCTCTAATAGAAATGCTCATTATGATGGTAGTAATGGTTTATGTACAAGCTTGTATGTGCCTACATGTGCAAATACACTCATCGCAAACTTTTCTATTTTATTTTTGTTCCTCCACAGCTGTTACTACATAAATTTCTGCTATGGTAATGAAAGAGAAGTCACTGCCAAGTCATCCTGGATCTGAAACTGTAAATTAGGCCCCTAAGGAATCACAGAATCACCACTTTAATTTTCAGACTTTCTATGGAAAGATACATAACAGCATTCCTAGATCATATCCCAATGCTTTATAACACCACAGTGATCAACTTGAGATAGCCATCCCATGAAATATAAAATCACTTCATCATGTTTGACTTCCAAAGTATTTAAAATTACAATTGAGACAGAAAATACAAGAAGAAATGTTTGTGGTTATGTTTGGGATCATGCTGGTTAGCCACCTGCTAACCAATCTATGCCTCTTTAGTTGAAATATTTTCTTCTCCAGTAAAGTATTTGTTAAGCCTGAGGGCCTATCCGTATTTACCTTTGTTGGGTTATAACTTTTCTACATGCTGCACTCAGCTGTGGGAAAAAGAAACTGTGCTGCAGTGTATTCGATCTGCCCTTGTGGTAACCTACTGTGTAAGAGCCATCTAGGGAGTAGCAACTACTTATATTTATTTTATAATAATATTTTATTCACACTTTTCTCTTTGTTAAATGTGGACATTTAAGAAATGTTAACAAAGGTTTTTCTCTTTTTCATGTCAAACATTTAATGTTCTTTTTATAGAATTTGAGGTTTACATAACCAGACTTAGACATTTCATACTTTCATAAGGCCAAGTAGTTTAGCATATCCTTTTTGTATACCCTTCAAATTAAAAATAGAGCATCAATCCTGTCAACATAAAAAACTTAATGTCTGCCTATAAGAAATGCAATTATCTAGTCACAAATGTCTTAGGCAAAGAATAGATGCAAAAAAAAAGCTTGTAAGCCATCATAATGTTATGTTACTACTTTTTTTTTTTTTTTTTTTTTGTAGCAGCACATAAAATTAGCTCTTTAATGCTTGGATTAATAACTTTCTGTTTCTAAGATATTTTTACATTTTTTTCTCCCCAATATTAGGTGAGCAGCTCATTCATAGTGAAATACTTAAGATTTCTTTCATCACAGAAAGGGTATAGCGAGCGCTTAATACATATTTAAAAGCTCCATCTGCCAAAGTAAACTAGCACAGGCAAAGCTTCCATGTCCTCTGGAGCTATTTAGCCCAACATATTCCACAGTAAGTCACTGTTCTAGGAAGGCATATCCTGGGTCTATATGTGAATAAGCTGAGTTTTGTAAGGCAATCAGTTATGAATTACATGCTTCAATGGCAATAAGGTCTTCATAGAGAACGCTATTCCTGGGAAGTATGAATAAAGTAGTGAATGGTATCACCTGGCCAAAGCAGTTTAGGAGCACAAAAGGTGAAATGCAGGGAGTTGTCATTCGACTCAGCTTCATCTCGCCTTGACAGATGCTTATCGATCCTCATCTATGCAGAGATACCTTGGGAGGAGTGGTGGAAATGGCTCAGCCCGGGGTTGTCTCAACACTGCATGCTTTAAGATCATGATTAGTGCACTTTTAAGGTATTAATATCTAGAGCGCTTGTGGTTTGTGTTGGTACTTTTTGGGATCACTTATAAGTTGAAATAGTGTATTCTGTGAACTGTTTGTTGTTTGTTTGTTTGCTTTGTTTTGTTTTGTTTTTTAAATTGCAATATTGCATTCTCCATTGTATCCATAAAAGTAACAGACCTGTGAGTGAAGTCCAAATAAATTGTTAATTTGAACCTCTCAGTGAAGTCTTTTCCCCTCCGCCACAAGTAGCAAAAATAACACAAAACAATTTTTTTTTCTCTGATTCTATTGGTGTAAAAAAATATTGCCTGTGTAGTTAGCAGAGTAGATTATAGTGATGGGGTTAATTCCATCCAGGAAAGAAATCTAAGGTTTCTAGAGAATATTAAGAATGTGAGGCTAATAATGTGACACAACAGCTTCTTGAGAAATCTTTTATTGTGATATAGCTAGCTCTGACAAATGATGGCTATATTTGTCACTTCGCATTCTTGTTCAAGCAGTATCTTTTATTCTTCAGTTTGTTCCTTGGGGGATCGCTGAGGTGTGTGAAATCTTGAGTGTATTTGGAAGGATTAGACTATCAAAGGGTAAAGTTATCTTTCATATGAATGTCATTCTTCATAGGATATATAAAATGTGAAATATATCAGGTGGCCCAGAGTGGAAAGAATCCAGAGAGATGCTTTTTCCATCAGTGGAGGATAGTTGTTTTGCTTTCCGGAATGCCAATGAGTTCATCAGCAGTTGCTGCTCTAGCAGGTGTTCTTCAAAGCACCTTTAAAAACAGGGAGCCGATGGGAGGAGCTTTTTTTTTGTGTGTGGACTTTTAAATGCCATAATAAAGTGTGTTTGTCCAATTTCACATTATTCCATTTCACATATGGATTGGATGTAGAAATAGTTAAGCTAAACTGCCAATACTCTTACATTAAAATTATAGTTCTATAATCAGCTGAACTAAATCTGAAGACCAGACTGACACAGAGATTACCGCTAAATTGTAAAACCTTAGTTTAAGACTTGATAGTATGGAGATTTTTTTTACTTGCATTTACTGCACTCTTTGAGATGGCCTGGAGTTGAATGAAAAACTTATTGACTGCATGATTCTCCATCTTTTAAAATATTACATTTGATCAGGATTTTTTGCCTATCCTATCAATTTAAGCAGAAGTGATAAATGGTGCACCACTTCATCCTGTTAATGATCTGAGGAAAGAAATATGTGAATAATTTTGAAATGTGTTGGAAACACTAATTTCTCTGGGTTTCGTTGACTGAAAGCCTGGAGTGAAATCTGACTAAAGAATACACTAGATTGTGCAAAATCATTTCTTGTTAAATATGGGCATCAGACACTTGATCTTTGTGTAGGAATAAGGAGTGGTTTATGAGACACATTCAACAGGGCGTAGGGCGACAGCCAGGGAGCAGTGCAGCGGTTTGTGCGGAAGGACATAATCATCCTACCAGCTTGAGAGGGGAGTTCAGTTAGTGGCCATCACCCTCTCAGAGGGAGCTTAGATATGGTATTCACCCAGCAGAAAGCCATGTCCTCTGCACTCAACGGAAGGGATGTGGCAACCCAGACAAAGATCCCACAAAAACAGGCAGCCATCCAGGTCTCAGGCTGCAGGGTGTGCCAGAGCCTTTCACTGGCAAGGGATGGCAGGAGTAAGAACAGCTGTGAGGAGTGACCAGGTGGATGATTGCTCAGCCTGGTGGCAGAGCTATGAGAGGAAGTAAAAAGGTAAAGGTGTCTGAGAAATAGATAGAGTGGTGGAACCATGCTCTGCCCTCTCTGAGACAGAAACAGCCACCAGAAAAAAAAAACAGGATCAAGGGGATCCTGTATCCTCCCCCTACCAGACTGAAGGTAGTAGCTCAAATGAAAAGAGTGAGTGAGGGCAAGTCCACGCTCAGGGCATCAGGCAAACCCCCTCCTTGCCCACCTCACCTTCCCAGGTGTCTCTGTACAACAGGTATGAGGCTTTGGGTGTGGAAGGCCAGTCAACAGATAAGGTTGATGACCATCTGTCTACAGTAGAAGTGTTGGCAGGGTCAGAAAGGACTATCCCCTGCATCACAACCATCTCCGCGAGGAAGAAAAGATGGGATATAGTTGCAGGTGAGTCCCTTCTGAGGGGAACAGAGGGTCCAATATGCTGAACGGACCCTCCTCTTAGGGAGGTCTGCTGTATCCCTGGGGCCTGGGTTAAGGACATCACTAGGAAACTTCCTAGCCTGGTACGGCCTTTGGACTATTACCCATTACTGCTCCTCCATGTGGATGGCGATGAAGTCACAACGCATAGTCCAAGGTAGATTAAAAGAGACTTCAGGCCCATGGGACAGTTGGTAAGGGAATCTGGAGCACAGGTTGCTTTTTCCTCTTTCCTTCCAGTTGCAGGCAGCGACATTGGAAGAAACAGACAGGCCCAGCCTATTAATACATGGCTCCATGCCTGGCGTCACCAACGCAATTTTGGGTTTTTCGATCATGGGATGACCTACACAGCACCAGGCTTGCTGCTATCAGATGGGATTCACCTTTCTCAAAGGGGGAAGAGGGTCTTTGCTCACAAACTATCAGTGATCATAGACAGAACATTAAAGAAGGCTCAAAGGAGGAGAAAGATAATATCAGGCTTGCCTGCAACAAGCTGTGGGATGACATGCCAAGGTTAGAGGGACAGGGTGCTAGCAAGGGCCCTCAGCCTGTTGCTCTGAGGTGTGCTGGGTACACTGCAGCCCACTTGAAGTCTTATGGTGACGAGCCAGGGGCTGCTGAGCTAATAGAAGCCAACAGGGAAACACCAGTGAAATACTTCAAAGGAATTAAGGGGCCTTCTTCTAAGAAGGTGATATGGCCAACAGCCCAGCTGAGGTGCCTCTTCACCAATGCATGCAGCATGGGCAATAAACAGGAGGCATTGGAAGCCACCATGCTGCTGGAAAGCTATGACCTGGTTGCTGTTACTGAAACTTAGTGGCACGAATCCCATGACTAGAATCTGGAAAAGTAGCATGGCATTCTGTAGGCAATCCAGGAGACTCCTGAAATGCTTTGAGGTTAACTTCTTAAGACAGGTTATAGACAGCCTTACCAGACAGGATGTAATATGGGACCTGCTAGCCACCAACACAAGTAAGCTAACCGGTGACATCAAGAATGAAGGCAGCCTGGGTTGCAGTGATTGTGCACTGGTAGAATTTGCAGTCCTGAGGGATATGGGACACCCAAAGAGTAAAGTCAGGAACCTGAATTTTAGGAAAGCAAAATTCCAGACCTTCAAGGAACTAGTCAGTAGGACCCCCTGCAAAACTGCCCTCAGGGGCAAGGGTGCAGAACAGAGATGGTAGATCTTTAAGGATGCTCTCCATGGAGCTCAAGTGCTCTTGATATCCAGGTGCAGGAAATCAGGAAAGGAAGGCAAAAGACTGGCATGGATGAGTTGAAACCTGCTGGTCAAAATAAAGGGCCAGAAGGAAAGGCACAGGCAGTGGAAACAGGGACAGGTAGCCTGGTAAGAGTATAGGGATACTGCCCGGTTGTGTAGGGAGAGGGTTAGAAAAGCCAAGTAGTGGCTGGAGCTGAACTTAGCAAGGGATGCAAAGAATAATAAGAAGGGCTTCTGCAGGTATGTCAGCCAGAAAAAGAAGGTCAAAGAAAGATATTGCACCTGATGAGCAAGACTGGCACACTGGTAACAATGAACAAGGAGAAGGCTGAGGTTCTCAACAACTCTTTTGCCTCAGTCGACACTGTCAACCTCTCTTCTTGCGCCTCTCGCGTGGATGGGACAGCAAGACAGGAATTGGGGGAGCAAAGTCCCTCCCACTGTAAGAAAAGATCAGGTTTGTGACCACCTGAGCAACAT
The DNA here is from genome assembly GCF_963924245.1 of Chroicocephalus ridibundus. Taxonomy (NCBI): domain Eukaryota; kingdom Metazoa; phylum Chordata; class Aves; order Charadriiformes; family Laridae; genus Chroicocephalus; species Chroicocephalus ridibundus. The sequence goes on along the minus strand of NC_086285.1, from coordinate 82,168,821 downwards.
GAACATACATAAGCCTATGGGACCCGACGAAATGCGTCCCAGAGTCCTGAGAGAACTGGTTGATGTAGTTGCCAAGCCACTCTCCATGGGATTTGAAAAGTCATGGCAGTCTAGTGAAATCCCCGGTGACTGGAAAAAGGGGAACATTGCACCATATCCTGGGCTGCATCAAAAGAAGAATGACCAGAAGTTGAGGGAGGTGATTCTACCTCTCTGCTCCTCTCTGGTGAGACCCCACCTGGAGTACTGCATCCAGTTCTGGAGCAGGTCCAGAGGAGGGACACAAAAATGATCAGAGGGATGGAACATCTCTCCTATGAAGACAGGCAGAGAGTTGGGGTTGTTCAGCCTGCAGAAGAGAAGGCTCCAGGGAGACCTTATTGTGACCTTTCAGTACTTAAAGGGGGCCTACAGGAAAGACGGGGACAAACTTTTTTAGCAGGGCCTGTTGTGATAAGACAAGGGGTAACGGTTTTAAACTAAAACAGGGTAGATTTAGACTAGATAAAAGGAAGATGTTTTTTACAATGAGAGTGGTGAAACACTAGAACAGGTTGCCCAGAGAAGTGGTAGATGCCCCATCCCTGGAAACATTCAAGGTCAGGTTGGATGGGGCTCTGAGCAACCTGATCTAGTGGAAGATGTCCCTGCTCGTTGCAGGGGGTTTGGACTAGATGACCTTTAAAGCTCCCTTCCAACGCAAACCATTCTATGAATCTTACATGTTACATGAGAAGTCTTTTAAAGTAAACTCCAGAGCTTATTTTAGAACCTTTTGTCATTAATGAAAGTAGTTTGGTAATGCTCTGAAAACTGCACAAGAATCACTAAAAAATTAGCTGTCAAAATATCTTATATTCTCCATATTTTTTCAAAACTATTACAGCTAACTCTTCCTCAAGTGATTCTGACAGACAGACCAAGAAATACAAGCTTAAGTCTTACTCTTTCTGCACTAATTCTTTGTGAAAGGTCTTCAAGTATCTAAAAATTCTTGACTCAGAAACTCTTGAATTGCATTGAAAAATCAGGCTTAGAGGAAATCTTAACACCTTAGTTGGATTTTTCCCTCATCCCACAGTTCTTCCGTCTCTCACATTGGGCAGTAGAATAAAGATATTTTAATGTCACTGTCAGATTTGCCTCATCAAGAGATCTCTGCATGGTCACCAGCCTCAAGGGACCTGTTAGACACTGTTCAGAATATTTTTTAATGACTGAGGTCTCGTTATAGCACTTTAACAAGTATGCAACTTAGGTTATGCTAAAGTATTTATTGTCTCTTCAAGGTTTGTGTTTTTTTAGCTTGATGTCCTGTAATTATTCAATTTATCTGACAGAAATAAGGAAATGATGTCCTTTATGAAAATATTAATTGAAAGCTATTATTTTAATTTCAAAGGTTTTTTTGGTTTCCTCCAGTTTACATGCAACAGTTTTTATACTGCTGAGGTTTTTTTCAGTTTCAGACCCTTGCACGTATTTTCTGCTTTGGAATTAAGGCCCGTCAGAGTGAAAGTTGCCCAAGAAATCAATATGTTAGCAAAAGCTGCCATTTAAAGATAGTAGGGGACAGTGAATTTTTTGTGGGTTTTTTTGTATATTACCGATACTCATAGATAGAGTTCATCCTTGTGATTGATTTGGCTCCTTTGCCACATACTGAGAAAGATTAAATACTTTGCACCTCCTAAACAAATAAAAAGGTTCAGCGATTCAATATTTTCCCTAACATTTGGTCATTTAAGACATCTAGGAACAGGTGGTAGAAAAATCTATATCTGTCTTAACCTAGAGGGAAAAATCAAATTAAATTGAATTTAAAAGGTATATCCAATAAGCTAGTGGAGAATGATGTCATAAACTGGAGGCACTGGGGAATCAGTTCAGGGCCCACAACTCCCAAAAACCTCAACGATAAAGAATTAGGGTATTTATTTCATAGACAGAGTGTATGAAGACCAGAGTGAAAAATTAGTATGTGTATTTAGAAGGCATTTGGAGAGTCTTCCACTTTTGCCAGGTGGATTCAAGAGATTATTGAAAGGAAAGCACAGACATTTACTTTATAGACCACAAAGAATTTTTTTAAATCACGTGAACGCTTCTCAATGGGCCCAGAACTAGCTAAAGAATCTCTTGCTGTTGATTTTGGTTTTGTTGAAGTTATTGAAATATTTTTGAAATATTGAAATAAATTATTGAAATATTGAAATAAATATTTTATATTTATTAAAGTTAATGAAGATACAGTCATAGTATGATTAATTTATACCTATATAAATCTACTTACCCTAGAAAATTTATTTCCCTTCTGGTGTCAACAGCAGGATATGTCTATGCTAGTGATTTCAGTTGAGTCAGGGTGTAAAAGGCATGATTTTTGTTTTGCTGAAAGATGTACGGGTAAAGTTGCACTGGGCAACCTTACTGCTTTTTCACTATAGGTATTGATTGGGTTCAGAACCTAAAGCACAAGCAGTATTTTTCCACTTTCCTGGAAGAAAGTTGAGTGTACAGAATATATTTGTATCAGCAACATGGATGTTTCTGATGCAATATACCAGTAAAATGCTGTTTGTGTATATGAACTTATTAGGACTGTTAAACAGATATGGCCGCATTTGCATTACAGTGATCACATCTCACTGCTAGTGTATGATGGCCAGCTGAGGTACTTCCTATGTAATACTAATAACTTTATAGTTGTGGCTATAAACTCACAAGCTGATTATAACGTGTTCTCCACCACCATCTCTATTCAGCAAATACCTAGCTGTTCAAATCTGAGCACAGAAGCAATCTCTAGAAATGTTTTTGTTTTGATGAGGTGTTTTAAATTTTTCCTTATAGATCAAAGGACATGGATTTGTGACTTGATATAACATTTTAAAATTGTTAAGATCAGATTAATTTTAAAATTAATTGTAATTGTTCTTTGTTTGGGACGTAAAATTCTTTGCACTTCTGTAGGTTTCAGACACAAAAAATTCGGTGGATAGGATATTGTCTGTTAACAGTGATATTTCACAATATACATGAATTAAGCAGTCCTTTTTAGCAGTTGGAAGAGACACCTAACAGTTCCTTTAATGTACTTTCTGAAGCTCACATCAAGGGATCATACATCTGAGGAATTTATTAATGCTACATGCAGGAGTGAAAGCTCTTCTCATTCTTTAATCAAGTATGAATATAAAGTTTTAGATATTAGATTTGTGGTGTTCTTGTTTTCCATACCAAGATTATAAAATTTGACTGCAACTCTGCTCCAGGCCAAAGTCCGTCTCAGTAGCTCATGAATGGCAACTGGAAATGCCAAGGAGAACCACAGAAGAAACAGTTCATGCAGGGACTAAGTGTGTCTAGCAATCAGTAGTTTATCAAGGGATTTCTGAGCTATCCATTTCATGTGAGCTATTATTCTCAATATTTATTTTTGATCTGTTTTGTGTCTTTACCTAATCCTTTCCTGATATTCTTTATCTGGGTAGGTTTCACAAGAAATACCTGGAAGGATATCAATACTGTGAAGAATCTCTTTTCACTGTGAAAATTTTCCATTTATTCCAGTCCTTTGCTTTTTATCTTTTAAATCAGTATTCATTTAGAAGTTGACTTTCTTTTATATCTTACAACACTTTAATTGCTTCATTTGTCTTGGTGAGGTATCTCATCAAAATCCTCCAGAAGACCAAGCGTGTTATATCAGCTCCATAACCCAGGCAAAAATGCTGGTTGGAACACTGGAAGAAATACACTGTGAAGTGTCATATCCCTACAATACTTCCCCCTAGTATGATACAACTCTGTTGGTTACCTAGGATGTCTGTACTAACCAGCTATAACTCCTATCAGATAGGTTGATGTAGAAATTCAGTTTTCATACCTGCACTTGCCAGGTTCAACTCAGAAACTATGCTTAAATATCAATGTGGTATTTGCCGTCTTTCATTCCTCTACACCACGTTTGTTTTACACATAGGAATTGATATTTAACCAGGTGTTATGACTGAACATAGACATCAAATTGCTGCAGAACCGTCTGATCCTATTGATTGACTGTTGTTCAATTTATTGAGTTTTGTTTTGTGTTTTGTATGGTTTTTAGTTGTTTTAAAATCTCAGAGCCTTTTCTCTGACAGTCGATCCTGATCCAGGTTTGGTGTGAGAACTCTCTTACCACCACTAGGAATATCAATACCAGTACAAATAATTAGTTTAGCCTTTCTGCAATAGCCTTAGTCTCACTGATTGCTCCTTTTACCTCTTCATTATCTATCAGCTCTTCTGGTTTTGTCTTTTATAGGTTCCAATATGGGAGACTTTTATTATTAAAAGTATAAAAACCGGTAAGCTGCTCCTTAGCCCTTTGGCCTATCCTGTTGTGATATTATATGTAAATTGTTAGAGATTAAGTTGTTAACTATTATTCCTTACCATACCAGGCTGGATGAGGCTTTGAGCAGCCTGGTCTAGTAGGAGGTGTCCCTGCCCATGGCAGGGGGGTTGCAACGAGATGATCTTTAAGGTCCCTTCCAACCCGAACCATTCTATGACTCTATGATTCTGTGTTATATTTCTGATATCTAGTAGTATCATCTTCAACTTCGCCCCCCGCCAACTTCCCTGGGGAACAGAAAAAGGGGAAAAAGTAAAAGGAAGCGGTAAAGGGGAAGCATGAGTCAATATCTGAGTCTAAGTATTATGTCTTTAAATGATCTCCATGTCATCTGCAGGCATTTTACATATTTAACTGCTCATTTTTTATTGATTTCTGAGTTACTTTTTTGTGTAGTTTTGCTTTTTAAGTGCTAAGGACTGAATTACTGAGAACTTCGTGAACTTTGTCATTTCACATAGCAAGCAAGCAAGTCTCCATGTAGTTCCTGATGACACCTTTCATGTCTGTGCTCTTAATAACTGGATTCCCAGTAGTGTCTGTGTCTCATCTTATTGGCTGGTATCCTTGTCTTCAGAGGAGTATGCCTGGAGCAAGAGGCTGCAGGATATATCTATATTCTGATACCAAAACCTGTTTTACCTTTTTAGATCTCATGTTAACTTCAGTCAGACTGGAGTTAAGCTTAGTGTCACTGTCAAACATTTCAAAATTCATATCCGTGGTATTTAATATATAGGACGTATTGTAGCATTTTGGCTTCAAAGGTCATGCAGTTAACTCTGCTGTCTCTGGCAGAGAAAGGGGAATGAGCTTTGTAGAAAGGACAGAGGGATACTTTACTGACAATGTTTGAATATAACTTGATTTCTAAAGGTATACATATACCTTTAGATTAAATGTTCTCAGGCAAATAAATAAATGACCAGCTGCTAGATATGACTATGCTTGAGCTGTTAGCCTGTGATAAACTCAAAATAAAGGGGGTTTACTGACCCAATATCAGTTGGTCACACCTGGTCTGGGATAGAGTGTGCATAAATTGAAATAATGTTTTTCAAGGGATAGACAGGGTCAAAACTACAGTAACATTGCAGTGTTTGGTCATATGCTCATAGCTGCATAGCTAGAGATTTTATAAAGCCCCAAAGCAACATATTTACAACTGTTATGTTTGTGCTTGGGTTTTTTTAACAACTTTCATTGACAATGGGTTCCACAATTTAACCACAAGATGAAAAATGTATACTTTTATTGGTTGACCATTTGTCATCTTTTCATATTGTTGAATATTTCTTTGTCTTAGGCAGAGGGAACATGAACTCTTGCTATAAATTCTTTTACCATTTTTTTTTCCATCTACATTTACTAAGTCACCTCTTCCATCCTCTTCTTTAGCATATCCAATCCTTGTATTTTTTCTATCTTTTTTTTCCTCAGATCCTTGACCTTTTCTATCACTTTTCACTGAATGTTTTATTAAGTTTTGCTTCCCTTTAAAGAGCTGTATAAACATGGTATGATTAAATCTCAAGAAACTACTGCAAGTTAAATAAGGGAAAGACATCCTCATCTGATGAGAAAGCCACAAATAAAAAAGAGGAAACACAGAGATGAGTAGAGAAGGGTTCAGGTACAAAAATATCTAACCCTGTGTGATATCTCCAGATATCCCTTGCTTTTGTGGGATTTAGTCCAGGTGCCTTGCTTAGTCAAAAGCTCCTCCGTGGGGAGCCTGCGTCTTTCCAGTGACAACATAAAGTCATAGATTTAGGAACCTCACATACTTAAATTAAAGGCCTAAAATCAGATGACCTGAATCTCTCTTTCCAGACAGACTCGTAAAAATTTTTTAAGATACTCAAATCAGTAGCTGAATACCTTTAAAATTATAGCTTTGATTTGCTTATGATTAAATAGGACACCTGAAGGCAATTAGGAAATTGAATCCAGGTTGTTTTTGTTCAAAGCTAGCATTGCAATAAATATCCCATTTCTCCATTACATAAGATACGTAAATCGGAGGATTCCTATTCTGGCTTTCATTTTTGCTGTATTATTTAATTATGTAGAAGAGAATATAAACAACAGTGACTTTTCAGAAATAGTCCTTTTATTCACAAAATTACAGATAGATAATACTCATAGTTTCTTTGTATTAATGCCCTATTCGTTGAAAAGATTTAAAAATCTGTTTAAATAATGATTGTTATGGATTTTTTTTTCCTTTTCTTTCCTTGTGCATACAACCTCTCTTCCTGTCATGTAGTGTTTTTCATTTTGGGACCCCCACTTCTGTGAAATCCATGTAAATAACTTTTTTTTTTTTTTTTTTTTAAATAATGGTTTCCGCAGAGGAAGGAAAATAAACCAAAACCATTTGCATTTATCTTAATATTCATAAAAGCTTAGTTTGCTTTTCTCCCCAAATCTATTTTTGGGCCTAATTAAAGTTGTAATATCCCCCCCTAAGCTATTAAATTCCTTACAGTCTCTTTTTAGTCCTGATGTGCCATTTCGTTGACATTTTGGAATTAGTTCAGAGATCACTAATGCCAAAGCCCTTTGATCACGCAGAGCTGGCCCTCCCGCTACTGTTGCTGTTCAGAGCATTCATAGCTACAGCTGCTCAAAATGAGATCAGGCAGCTTACTCTCTGGGCTCTCCGCAAGCTTGCTCCTGTAGCTGCTGTGCTTCCACCTGCTCTACCCTGAGTGAAGCATTTGTATTGCATGAACACACAAGGACCAAAAGAGGTGCCGTAGCTCTCGCCTTCAGCCCCACGCAGCTCCAGTGACCAATTCAGCACCCCGTCAGCAGCATCATGTAACTGTCAATGTCTGAGTTTCCTTTCCATCCGGGAACTGGACACCGGGGGAATCTGTTCCATTACCGATTTACTGTTATATATCTAGTAAAAAGATACTGCTTTGTGTCCTTTCTACTGCTCCATTTTTCTCGTCTAACATAGTAAGAACTTTTTTCATTGACTACAACTCATTAATATCTTACGTATGATAAATAAATGATTAATTGATGCTGTAAGCCTGTTTTGCACTTGAGTTGTATTTATTTATGTAGTGGTACTTGTTACTGATGGTAATACACGAATTAGTAGATGCTTGTTCAATGATGTTCGTGCATAAGTATATGAAACCTACTGTCTCCTGAATCTAACAAACCAATTAGTTCTTGAACAATTTGAAAACCATATGTAAATTATCTAAAACTATACCCTTACTATAAAACCAGACATTACATTGAAAGTTTTATAGTACATTTCTGTGATTAGATTTTCATGGTGTGATTTAGATTTCATACACTCCTGACACTGTCCTTTTTTTTTTAATTTTTCCAAATGAATCCTCCTGAATTTCAACCTCTACGAAATTTTAAAAAGAAACAAACAGCAGGGCAGTTTGGAGTAAAAATGTACCAAAAAATGTACCATCGTGTAGGTATATTTGAAACATCTGTAGTACTAACGGTTCAGCTGCTTGACAAGCAGTTACTCCCATCCCCAGATGTAGCCTATTATCATCCAGTACTGATACTTAGCCCACAACAGTTGTTCATCTATTTTATGCTTGTGCTGCTTAATTTGTTTGGTTTGATATGAACAATATGAACAATAGCAGGGGCCCAGCAGTCTTAGCGTGCAATTTATGAAAGGCTCTCTAACCACTATCTCAGGAACTTCAAATTCCTACATGTGTTATTTCTACTTTTCTCTCTTTCAAATATTTACATTAATGGATCATCTAATCTTTTCAATTCACATTGCAGTAACAAGTTGTTTCTCGTTTAGGTATTTTAACTCATTCTCTACAGTTTAATTTCTCAAAACAGTTTAAGAATGCATCAGGTACAGACCCTGCAATTGTTTCCAGCATGCAGTAATAAAACATGTCCATCCATGAGATATATTTCATATGCCTGATGATTCCATATGTCCTTCTATTTTTTTGTCACATCTATTTTCCTGTTTAGCTTTGCTCTCTTAACTGCCTTCTTTTTTGTTCTACTGGCTCCTTTTACACTCTTGAAATGTGCTCCAAAGCTAAGAGTAGTCCGTGTTTAACTCATTTGTGAGGAACTAAGCAGTGATGATGATTTGTCTTTATTTCTCTGTACGTGCTTTACTTCAGAGCAACACCAAACCAACTGGCAGGTCTTGGTGTTGGTCAGCGAGAAGCTTGTTTGGTAGAATTTATTTCAAAGAGTAAATAAACTTCCTAAATTTATTATTAGGATCAAGTTTTCGGAGTCAGGCTATCCTAAGGCATGTCCTCTTAGTTCTCTTAAGTCTGCATTAAAGAGCCACTATTTTAACAAGTTCATCTAAAGGAATAAAATGGTCAATAAAGAAGTCAAAGTTGTTAGGAATAACTTGGACAACTAATACAAATACATTTAATAGATATATATGACACAAGTGACTGGAATGTCTCATCGATGTTTAATAAATCACCTACTTTTTACCAAGTCTTTGTATCTCACCTTTTGACATGCCCTTCAGAAGTAAAGCATAGATACTTAGCACTGATGTAGGTAAGGACTTCAAGGTTGCATTTTAATTTGCATGATGCTATATTCACTTTATATTTCCATTATTAGGGTTTTGAGGTGCTACACTACATATCTAAATAACACCACAATTTGATTAGGAAACATCACTGCACTTCTTTGGTGCAGCACATGCAAGGAAACTACGGCATCTTAAGCAAGTAACCAAAAGAAGCAAACTTTAGTAACCAACCAAAATCACGGAAGATGGAGTATATATCAGAAAATATTTCTGTATGCAGAACTCTTCTGCTGGTTTTGTTGCTATTTGACTGGTTGGGTGGGTTTTGGTGTTTTGTTTTGTTTTGGGACCAGTGACAAAGTATGAGAAGAAAAGTTTGTAAAATCAGAGAATGAAAGCTGAGAAGTTTGCAGGAGATGCGTTTCCACCACGTAGGTTGCCTGCCTACTAATATTTGCAGCTGTCAGCTTCCAGTAGCAGCTGGTGAAGGAGAAGGTTGTGTTGCAAGGGGGACTGCTGCGCCTGTAGCCTTGTAGCATGGGCAACCAATGCAAGGGACTGTTCCTATGCAGAGGTTTCCTTCACAAAACTTTGCTTTATAAAATGGAGGGATGGCTTTTAAACCACCACCTGTGAGGGAAGTAGCACCTCCATTTCTTGCAACAAAAATTAGAAGAAATTGAATGGGAGGAAAGGACTATGCTGGGAAATAGTTTATTATTAATGGTGAAGCGAAGGGAAGAGAAAGGAAGACAGAAAAAATACTGAAGAGACTGAATGAAGGAAACTTTTTAGCAGTGAAATAGGGACACCTTAGCTTTGACTCAAAAGGGCGTCCATAAGAACATAATTATGTAAATGTCAAGAAGGCTAGAAGTGGGTTTAATGTTGTACATTAAGATATATATTAATAATATGATGCAATTATGAACATAAAAGCCTATACTAAATATCATGAAAAAAAGTTCTGACAGGAAGATACATTAGGCTGTGAATATTTTTCCATAGGGAAGTCATCACTTAAGGGCTTTTTCTTCCATCAGTAAGTTCCCCAATTCTATGAAGATTCATATTCAGCTCTTCATGTCCAAATGGCAAATTATACAAGAGAGATAATTTAAGCAGGTCCCTAAGTCCCTCAGTAATTTTAAGGAAATTCAGTTACATCCTCTTATCAAAATATCCCTTGCTGGGGTTAATAATAGACCCCTCTCTATATATTTTATCAAGTTATGTTTAAAAAATAATTTTATTTAATTAAAAAGTACAGATCTTTCTCCAAGTTTTGATCTCAGGGTTTTTTGTGTGAGATTTTTCTGTCACTTACTTTGTCCTTATGCAAAATTCTGGGGCTTTTGGCTGTATCTGGGTTGCACCAAATGTTTTAAGTTTTAAATACTGTATAAAGTGTATGCTGCATAGACCTTCAGAGTTTGGGGTTCAAAAGAAAAGCTACTTATTTCATTGCAGATGCACAGCTGCATTTCCAACTTGACAGTATAAAATCTGTGTGAGGCAGAAGGCAAACTGAGCCTCAAGTCTGATATCATATCTGAGCTCTAGTCTTGGAGACAAGGTGTCTGTTTTTGTTATTATGATTAAAACGTTGGCCTATGAAGTAATAGGGCATATCCAGAGGTATGGAAACCTCAGGGTAAAAAGTAGGCCTTTGCCAGAAATTTAAGCTTTTTGAATGTCAACTCACACTAAAGTTCTGAAGTTTTTGTTCTTTTTGTGAGATTTTCCTTTTTGTTTTGGGGTTGGTTTTTTTTTTGGACTATCCTTTTTGATGGATGATTTTTACTCGTTTCAGTTTTCAAATAAAGCATGAGAAATATTTTCTTATTTTTTATTTTTTGATGTTACTTTCATTAGCGTTGTGGTTTGGGTTTGGGGCAAGACAATTTTTAAGGTCTATTATTCTTTCCACTGTAACTATTAAAGAAAGGGGGTTCCAGTGCGCTGGCCTGGGTCTGGAAAATAAGCATTTAACTTACTTCTCTGTCATAAATTATCTATATGGGATTAGGCAGCTTGAGATACAAAGACTTTTCCAGTAATATGCACAAGGACTGAAAGGTGGAAGACAGCACTTTGACACAGACCTTCTCAAGCACGAAGAGTAATATAACATGAAATTCCTTTTTGGATGTTCATCCCATGTTCTAAGAAATCTTGAGTAACTTACTCAAATCTCACTTTATTTATATAATAAGGATATTTAATAACTATACCACCTCACTGGTACTGTAGAACAATGCAACATGCCCCTGTAGCAACTAAAATACAGAAAAAGAAAATATTTACTTATGTTTTCTATTTAATTAGACGATTGCAAAATTGCACATGTTTTGCTGAAGATAAATGTTGTATTTCATACAGTTGATGAATTTTGTGGTTTTGTAACAACAACATTTTGTTACCCCAATAGACAGATGTTTGGTTTTCATATTGATGCTCTGCATTTTAATTACTATTTGATCAGTTTATTGTAAAAAATACAGGTCTCATTGTTTAGATTGTTTTGAGTGCACTACGTTTTCTGATAAAAAGATGTTTCCTATAGCAATGACTGAGGATATTAGTTTCTAAACTATCGACTAAACAGCACAACAAATTCTCACATTAAAGGTTTATATATATGTGTGTGTGTGTGTGTGTGTGTATATATGTCTCCCTTAATTGCTTTGTTTATCTTATTTTAATTTTGGCAATCCAGAAGCTACTTTATACATTCTTGCGTGTCCATATACAGTTTTCACTGCATAGTATGCACTACCACTTAAATGAATTGATAAATATTAAGTCAAATAAACAAGTTTAACTTCTCCAAGTAACGGAATTGCACTGAACTGCAGGCGTTGTGAGAGTTTTAGCTGAACTTTTTCTCATCAATAAGTCTGCAATCCTTTGCTAAGAAGCTTTGCCTCTGAAACCCTCTTGGGGTTTACTAAATGAATTTAAAGCAATACAGATACCTTCCAAATCCCAGAACAGAACTCACAAGTAAGCCAAATAAGCTGGAAAAAAATCTGTAAGTAGGGAAAGGCAATTCTTGTTGAATTAATGAAAACTGAAAAAAACTGAATTCTCTGGTTGCTTTTAGCCTAACTCAATAACAGACTCTGAACAAGTAACTTAGAAAAGAAAATAGAAAGTGGTTTGGCCAACTGTAAAATGTTGGCCACTACAATAAATTAAGCAATACAATTAGTTTTAACAAATGTTAAGGTAGCAAACTGTGAAATGAGCTGTTTCAACCTGGAAGCAAACCATAAGGTCCAACAAAGCACAAATATTAAAAAAAAATATTTTTTTAAGATGTATAAATGCTTGTGATTCTTTACTGAAAATGAGGTCACCAGTTTCCTTACTGTACTGCATATAACCTATAAAGGGAAGATGTGAACTAAACTCCAAAACTAAGTGCTATTAAATATAGGGATGGGACACAGAATTTAAAGCCATATTTGAATCAGACATGTTCAATTGGGCCTTTTTTATTTAGTAGTACATAATAGTGTATTGAAAAATTTTCATTGTTGATCTCTGGACACAAAAGACCCTCAAAAACCTTGAGAATGTCAATCTATTCATTCTGCATCTGGGAAATAACTATTTTTAAAAAATAAACAGTATCTTAAAATCTGTGATGAAAAATATAAAGAAATAGACTTATACTGATATAATCTGATAATTTATACTGAATTCTCTGTCCATCTATTGACTGCCTCTAACTGTCCACCTAGATGGACCCTGACCAGACAGTCAGGGGGAAAGGGAATCCAGAGTTTAAAGTAACAGAGTCATTAGAAATAGAAATGAACAGGTACAAGAGGAATGGAGAGCATGCATTGTGTTTGATGAACTATCCCATCAGTATCAGAAACTTTAGTTACGTGTATTCCAGGAAAGTAATGCAGTAGTACACAAATAAGATATATTTTCCCACATGTTTTTCGTTCATCATACATGACCGAGTAGGAAGAATACCTTTGATTAATGAAGTTGTATTTGAAAGGATGGATTCATTTAAATCTAAATGTTGTAAGGTTTAACATTGCTTCTAGGAATATTGCTGAGAATTTTTCACCTGCCCCACTTCTTGTTTGGGTCTGGTTCTTCGTGATGTTTTTGCAGTGCTTAACAGAATTGGTAAGTTTTTGCTGAGAACACAGCAAAAAAAATACAGTGATCACGTTGGCTAGCTATATAGTGGACCTAACTTGTACAAAGTACAAGTTCCTCTCTTAAATTTTGATTTTAAACCTAAGTTCTTGATCCTGAATTCTAATCAAAGATGAACTTATGAAAGACCAAATAGTATTCAGACAGGTTACCAAATATACCTCCCATTCCTGTAAGTTTCAAATGTTCTGCTTTTATACCTCCTTTGCCTTGATGATATTTCCCAACAAGGCAAGTTTTTACAGAAAGATTCGTATTTTTCTGGTTACATTTAGTACCTATTGGATAAAATCAACTATCTTCCCAAAGCCAATGTTTAAGTTTTAGCCACTTAAACAGAAGCATTCTGGCAAAGTTTCCTGTTCTTTTAAGACAGATAATAAAAGAAGAGGATAAACTACTTTTGTTTGCAGTTGGTCTAGAGTCAGTTTGCAAAGCAAGTCTTTGTCCAAAAGCAAGACTGTATCATAATTTAAAATGCCCTCTTTAAGAAAATTACTACTCTTGACAATCATGCCAAATCGTGCTTGACAAACCTAATTGCCTTCTACAACAAAGTAACCTGCTTGGCTGATGTGGGGCAAACAGTGGATATTGTCTACCTGGATTTCTCCAAGGCTTTTGATACGGTTCCCCTCAGCCTCATTGTAGAGAAACTGGTGTATTATGGTTTAGACAAGTGGTCTGCAGAGTGGGTGGGGAACTGTCTGGCAGGTCGCACCCACAGGGTGGTGGTAAATAGCTTCTTTTCAAACTGGCAACCTGTCACAAGTAGGGTGCCACAGTGATCAATACCGGGCCCAATGCTGTTTAGTACCTTCATAAGTGATCTGGGTGATGGGCTCAAGCGTACCCTGATGAAGTTTGCTGGTGACACCAAACTGAGTGGGGAAGTGGACACTTTGGAAGGAAGAGCCACCCTGCAGGAAGACCTAGATAGGCTGGAAGAGTGGGCAAACAAGAACCTTACGAAGTTCAAGAAGGACAAGTGTAAGGTCTTGCACCTGGGAAAACATAATCCAGGAGTGCAGCACAGGCTGGGATCTACCCAGCTGGGGAGCAGCTCTGTGGAAAGGGACCTGCAGGTCCTGGTGGACAGCAAGCTCAATATGAGTGAACAGTGTGCTGCTGCAGCAAAGAAAGCCAACAGGATGCTGGGTTGCATCAAGAAGGACATCATCAACAGAGACAAAGAAGTCATTATGCCATTCTACTCGGTGCTTGTCAGGCCATACCTGGAATACTCTGTTCGGTTTTGGTCCCCACTATGCAAACAAGATGTGGACAGGCTGGCGAGCATCCAGAGAAGGGCCACAAAGATGATCCAAGGGCTGAGAAGTCTGCCATAATGAGGAAAAGAGAGAACTGGGTTTATTCAGCCTTTGAGAAAAGAAGGCTTAGGGGAGACTTTATCACCATGTTCCAGTATTTAAAGGGTGGCTACAAAGAAGATGGAGACTCCCTTTTTACAGTGGGTCACATGGAAAAGACAAGGGGTAGTGGGTACAAGTTACTCCTGGGGAGATTCCAACTGGACACAAGAGGAAAATCTTTCACAATGAGAACAATTGTCCATTGGAATAATCTCCCCAGGGAAGTGGTGGATTCCCCATCATTGGACACTTTTAAGATTCAGGTGGAGAGGGTGCTGGGCCATCTTGTCTATACCGTGCTTTTGCCGAGAAAGGTGGGACCAGATGATCCTTGAAGTCCCTTTGAACCTGGTATTCTATGGTTCTGTGATTCAATTCTAAACTAAGTTTTTATGTTTATGTGGTTATTTAAACAGTTTTGGCCTTCACAAATTGGATTATGAGTAATTTCTTGTTTTAGTTTTCTTGCAAATGAAAATGTATTACTGTTTAATTGCGAAAGTGTCCAAAATCATTATTATCAGATTTATTTCTTTATTAATTTGAGTCGCATACTTTTTCCCTTTTAGAGTGTCCCTGATACTTTGTTTTGCATGGTGAAATAATTATTTAAAATCCCTTGGAAAACTTGTATTTTTGATGTTGATCCCGACCAGAAGTTTTCAGTAGATCTACTATTAAACCATTAAATTGACTACAAAATTTTGTCATTTTTTTGTTGTGTTTTTTTGGGTGGGTGGGAGGTTCCACACAACCAAGTTCTTATAGTACTCTTTGTTCACTCTCTAAAACTAGTTCAGAAAAAGATTGTGGGTTTCTTGGTTTGCTGATGCAGATGTATTTGTTCTGTCCTCTGTGACGCTGAAGATCCGTAAGGTAAGATTCACAGTCTTCCTTTGTTTTTTTTTGGATATCAGATGACATTATCATTAGTAGTATTTCAGTATCATTTCACGCTATATAAAAATAATGGAATTGAGCTTTAGAATTCTTAATTACAGGAACCTTATAAACTTAGAATTTTACTTAACATAATATTAATTACTGTTCTCCTGTCCTGTGATTAGTTGGTTAACAAAGATAGAGCAATGTAAAAATAACTTGTTCTGTAAATTATTTGGCAATTACATTTTAACTTATTAGAAGATTAAAATATTTTTAATTTTAAGCATTTTACCAGCAATTTTTGCAGATAACATGATATGTCTCCTTCAATTAGACAGTAAAGAACAAGCAAAATCCTAGATGGAGAATTTATTTATACATATTTCCTCTAATTGTAGCAAACAAAAGCCTTGTGTAACATAAACACTGGCTTGACTTTAATATGAATTAGCATTGCTCTGAAAGGTGGAAGGAGGCTGATAGAAAGAGTTGACAAGTATGAAAGTAAGATGGAAGAGCTGGAGAGATTTAATTTCCTAGCAAATAATTACCCCCAAGCTGTGTAAACTTGCTTAAACAAATACTTTAAAAAATCAACCCAGCAAACAAAAAAAACAGATTTGGCATTTCAGCATAAGTGACAGTAACTGGAGTTCTTATGTTTACGCAGGCCAGCAGCCTTCACAGGAAGACATCTCTGACTGGCCTTGCTCTCATCAGCACCAACAGCAATAAGCATCTTACTTCTGCCAACTTGTATCCCTTCTGAACCCAAATACATTAAAGGAATATATAGAATATATAGAATAAAATTTTAGACTTGCTTTTGACCCCATTGTATGGTAATGTTTCCTTTTTTGGTGACTCTAACTCCGAGTTTATGATTCTGAGCAGGAAAAAGATTCACTCTGGTACATTGCATACAATATTGGTGGTACAGCACTACATATGGAAGACACCTGTGTTTTAATTCTTCCTAACAGAAGTTTGCTTCTATCATAGATCTAACGTAAAGCAGTTAGACAAACGAGTAACAAACATGCTTTGCACTTATTTTGAGATGTTTCCCTGGTGTCTTCAGGCCTTGTCAAATAGATTTATAGACGTCCTCTTTTTTTTTGGGGGGGGGTAATTTAGTTGTTTACTTATGCATTTTTTATAAAGAAAAAGAAATATTATGTATAGACAAATGCATAAATGGATAAATATATATTTCCATACATACCTTATAAACTGATTTCGCCTTGACAGACAACAAAAAAGATATACTAAGAGGTGGTTTGCAAATTTTGACTCCCAGCACTGAATGGTGAATAAGTACTGCCAAGAGTTTAAGAACGTCATAACTTTTTCCAGAACAGACAATTAAATTAAAATTGGCCAGTTCCAGGATCAGTTATGGAAATTCAGACCTGAATTACATTTGACTACAGGATATAAACATATTGTTTAATCTTTATATTTGAGGTTTTACAACAGATAATAAATCTTAGTGCTGGGTGGAAGTTCCTAACATCCTTGACTGTACAGATCAGCAATTGCTGCCAACTGGAGAAATGTCTCACTACACAAGATATCTCACAAGAAGTGTCTCACCACTGCAAATTTCTTCCTGAAACACCGAACTCTGAGCCATAGCCAAACTAGACAACAGATTCTGGAATTCTTTTTACTGTACAATTTAGTAACAGCAAACAGGATATTAAATCAGCTCCTACTTAATATGGAATATGAAAGATACTGATGACGTGCAGGATTTTTATTTGAAGACATTAAATACAAAGAACTTGCAGTCCAATACAACAGTCACCAAAAGAAGGAAGGCAGGAAATTACGGAATATGAAGGCAACAGCATTTCTTCCAAAAACTTCCATCAAGATGGATGTTGAAATGCAGTGGGGGATTCCTCTCTGATTTAATGTCAGAAGAGCTTGTCTTGTGATATACATTTGCAACTGTTGACAAATGCAACAGATTAAATTATCTCTGTTTTATTAAGATTCCGGAATGAAGAAAGAATGCAATATAAGACTTAAAGTCTTTTTTTGTTTTGCCTAAAAAACAAAAGCAATTGTTTTGTAGACAAAGCCTTGGAGGTAAGCTGGTTAGGTGGAAAAGATGGTACATGTAGGAAGACTTCACAACTGATATTTAAAATCAGTAGATTTATTCTGTTGGATGTCTAGAATAATGAGAAGGTAAGTTAGACCATTGCTTGTAATGTTTGTTGTACCTCAAAAAAGGTGTGTAAAACATCTACACTCTTCCATTGTGTGAGAAGATTTTTGATTTAATATCCAAGTTAGAAATGTTAAATTTTTTTTTAATATGAGTCACCTTGTTAGAACAGCAGCGAATCACATTTATGTTTATTTTCAGTTACTCTGTTAGTTGCCTTCCTCTTTCACATTTCCTGGCTTTAACCTTAAATGATATTTTTTGCCTAGCATAAACTGATTTCTGCAAAAAGAAAAAGAAAATAAAATATAGGAACTGTAGAAATTTTGAGTTTCAACTCTGTGCATGCTTGGCAGATACTAGAGACATAATTGGGGCACAAGTCATCAAACTGTGTTCTGCTGCTTAGCACTGCAGCTGCTTTCTTATTTCTATCTCTTCATGAGATATTGACTCTTGTCACGATATTGACTCAGCTCCTAAGTGCTTACTTTGGCAACACTCACATTGGAGAAGTTCATGGAGGACTGTCTCCCATTGGAGGGACCACACGCTGGAGCAGGGGACGAGTGTGAGGAGTCCTCCCCCTGAGGAGGAAGGAGTGGCAGAGACAACGATTGATGAACTGACCCCATCCCCATTCCCCATCCCCCTGTGCCACTGCTGGGGGAGGAGGTAGAGAATATCTGGAGTAAAGTTGATCCTGGGAAGAAAGGAGGGGTGGGGAAGGTGTTTTTAAGATTTGCTTTCAGTTTTCATTATCCTACTGTGATTTGATTGGTAATAAATCAAACTATTATTTCCCCATGTTGAGTCTGATTTGCCCGTGACAGTAACTGGTCCATGATCTCCCTGTTCTTATCTTGACCCATGAGCGTCTCATTATATTTTCTCTCCCCTGTGCAATTGAGCAGAGGGAGTGATAGAGTGGCTTTGGTGGGCAGATGCCATCCAGCCAGGGTCAACCCACCACATGCTTATATCATGTGTTGAGTTGTATACAGCCATGTTATTAATGTAAATTTTTATTAACCCTAAATAATTTTATTCTGTTCTTTCAAAGACATCCACAGGAGTAAAATAACAACTGGACGTTGTAATAAAAATATTACAAAAATAAAATTATTGCCTTGGGCTGTGTCTCTAAAATCCTGTGTTATGATTTATGGAAATTCATCCTGCCACGTCAGTCCAGTCAGATCTAGTCAGTGGCACATAAATAATTGGTTTTAGCTGATATACGTGTTTTGCTAACTAGATAGAGGAGTTACCTGAACAGACATGAGACTAAAGAGAAATTCCCTCTATGACTGTAATTTTTGGCAGATAGGTTAGAAAAATGTGGCTAGAACAACTTGCTAGTTCATGCTTTTGTGGGTACATGGGTACAGCCCTGAGGAGAAAGACTTGGGGGTGCTGGTGGATGAGAAGCTCAACATGAGCAGGCAATGCACACTTGCAGCCCAGAAGGCCAACCACATCCTGGGCTGCATCAAAAGAAGTATGGCCAGGAGGTCTAGGGAGGTGACTCTACCTCTCTACTCTGCTCTGGTGAGACCCCACCTGGGGTACTGTGTCCAGCTCTGGAGCCCTCAGCACATGAAGGACATGGACGTGTTGGAACAGATCCAGCGGAGGGCCACAAAGATGATCATAGGGCTGGAGCAACTCTGCTATGAGGAGACGCTGAGACAGTTGGGGTTGTTCAGCTTGGAGAAGAGAAGGCTCTGGGGAGACCTTATAGCAGCCTTCCAGTACCTAAAGGGGGCCTACAGGAAAGATGGGGAGGAACACTTTATCAGGGAGTGTAATGATAGGACACAGGGTAATGGTTTTAAATTGAAAGAGGGTAGATTTAGATTAGATATCAGGAAGAAATTCTTTACTGTGAGGGTGGTGAGACACTGGAACAGGTCACCCAGGGAAGCTGTGGATGCCCCATCCCTGGCAGTGTTCAAGGCCAGGCTGGATGGGGCTTTGAGCAACCTGGTCTAGTGGGAGGTGTCCCTGCCCATGGCAGGGGAGTTGGAACTAGATGATCTTTAAGGACCCTTCCAACCCGAACCATTCTATGATTCTATGATCTTCTCCTATAAGTACTTTCAGTAAATATCAGTATAGATTTTGATGTGATCTAGTAGTAAATTAGAAAGTTTTGGCTTTCCTCAATATGTACTACAGTAGTAAAATAAAACCAATAGATATGTAATTGTTTGTTATAGGAAAGTATATTTTTGAAAGATATATGAAACACCTGAAAGGTAACTCATTGTTACTTCCAATATATATTATTTTTCTAACATACAATTAAGATTGTACCACATACTTTTAAGGGCAACTGGGCAAAAAAAGAATTTTTACTGCTCAAGTAAAGAATACTTTCCAATCCCTTCATTTTGACTGGCAAGGTGTTCCAGAATAAATTGATAAAGTACTTGAATCGTTCATATCATTCTCAACTAAATTTAAAGTTCAAGTGATTAATCAATAATGTAGTAATAGAATTTTAGATGTAAGCTGGACCAATATGGATTTTGCAGCATTAATGTCATTATGCGTAAGAGTGAACATTCACCTTAGCCTAAGCATTAGTGCATTTTTCTTTTTAATACATGTATATCCCAGTAAGTCTTGTTACTTATGGAATCCTATCCATAGGAAGACAAATGTTCTAGAGCAGTGACTGATTGGTGAGGGTTAGTTAATCTCTACAGCATGATTTATAATCCCATCTTGAACAGTCAGATACAGTATCTCTAGTTCCTGAGCAAGGAAGAAACACAGTGATATTTCACTTTCAACTTTTCATTTCTTGAGTTGGTACAGAGTTTTCTTACAGGCTCATTTAAATTTTCTTTTTTATGACTTGAAGTACAAAGCAGTGGAACTCTGCTACAGTGGAACAGGTTTCCAGCAGCAACAACAAAGTCACTTGACAAGTCTTCCACCAACAGTTGAGAAGAATAGTCTGTGCTTTACCTGTTTGCTGAATGTTTTACACTCCCACCTCACAACTAGTTTTCAAGTCAGATTGTTTTCTTTGTAGCTACAAAATAGTGTAATTATTCTTACATTGAAATAATCAAGACTAAACTGTTTAGTTTGTGGGGTTACTTGTCCCCTTCTGGTGGGGATCCAAGTTCCCAAGGTTGACCTTGGCTGACCAGATGCCCACGCAGGTGTTCTCTCACTCCTCCTCCTCCTCCTCCTCCTCAACAGGATAGGGGGAGGAAATAAAATGGAAACACTCATGGGTTGAGACAAAGACAGGGAGATCCCTTACCACTTACTGTCACGAGCAAAACACACCCAACCCAGGAAAAATTAATTTAATTTATTACCAATTAAAATAGAGTAGAATGGTGAGACTGTCAGAGTCAAATACTCTGACCACGTTCTTTTTGATATTCAACTTGCGGAGGGTACAAAGTTTAATATCAAATATACTTGTTTGAAGATACTTGATGTTATACAGGATTTCTGATTTAGAAGAGCGATACAAAATATACTGAAAACACAATACATGTGTAAATTAGACTTAGCAAAATATAGCAATTGCAATATACAGTTCAAACACAATACCAATGTATTTCCCATTACCGGTCTCTATGGTACACCCACTGCCATGACTCTGGGCGTCTCCGTGCTCCAGGAGCGAATACGCGGATTGAAACAAGCTCAAGCCTGTTGCTCTTTTCAAAGTTCTTTTGCTGGTTCTCTGACGTTTGTAGTCTGTATCAGGCTGAAACAGCATTCATTCCCCCCATACTGGCCCTGCTAACTCAGGGAGGCATTTACATCTCCAGTTAGTCCACTCAACTGTTGACAGCTGTTCATCTAAAACAAAGGCCGCCCTGTGTTCCCCTTTCTGTTGGGATAGAACTCAGCTCCTTTGCATCATTCTCTGGGCTTCATGGGCACATTTTCCTTGCCCTTTCTGAGCCAGGCTTTCCCCGCGGCGCCCGCCCGTGGCTGAGGGGCTCAGCTGTGCCCTGCGCTGGGGCCGTTGGAGCCGGCTGGAACCGGCTGTGTCCGGCACGGGGCAGCCCCGGCCCGGCAACACAGGGGCCGCCCCGCAGCACCCGCCGCCGGCACCGGGGCACCCGCACCCGGTACAATCCCAAACAAATAAAAACTTCCTATTCAACACAATCCCTGTTTCTAAGGTTTACCTAAGCATACACTTCAGTCCCATTTGTTTTAATAGAATTTGCACTTCTGGTTGAACTAATTTGCCAAATTGCAACTGGAAAACTGCAATTGGATGTGAAGGTGGAGCTTTTTTCCTTCATTTTTTAGGGAATACAGCCCAATACACTTAAGAATTAAAATACTTAAAACTATAAAAATATATTATATGCTTATATGTATTTATATAAAAATACATAAACGACCTAAAAACTCTGTGTGACAATGTAAAATGTCCACTGTGTCAGTTATATCATGCACCATGAAATAGTGTAAGTAGGGAATGACTTCATTTACTTTAGTTTTACTATTAGGAATTATTTGCAATTACAGAACCAGTGAATTGTATCCCATTTTACCCAGAAAACTGTGCATTTAAATGTATCATTCACTGGATTGGAATTTACTCTGCATTTTCACATCACCCACCTGTGCAAGGTACCTGGTATTTCTAAATCACACCTGTGCAGGTGCAGGCATCTGTGAGAAAGGTACTGAAACAATGCTCTATTTAAAGAATCATAAAATCATAGAATGGTTTGCGTTGGAAGGGAGCTTTAAAGGTCATCTAGTCCAACACTCCTGCAATGAGCAGGGACATCTTCCACTAGATCAGGTTGCTCAGAGCCCCATCCAACCTGACCTTGAATGTTTCCAGGGATGGGCATCTACCACCTCTCTGGGCAACCTGTTCTGGTGTTTCACCACCCTCATTGTAAATCTACTCTCTTTCAGTTTAAAACCATTACCCCTTGTCCTATCAGTATAGGGCCTGCTAAAAAATCCGTCCTCATCTTTCTTATAAGCCCCCTTTAAGTACTGGAAGGCTGCTATAAGGTCTCCCTGGAGCCTTCTCTTCTGCAGGCTGAACAACCCCAACTCTCTCAGCCTTTCCTTGTAGGAGAAGTGTTCCATCGATCTGATCGTTTTTGTGGCCCTCCTTTGGACCATTCCAACAGGTCCATGTCTTTCCAGTGCTGAGGACTCCAGAGCTGGACGCAGTACTCCAGGTGGGGTCTCAACAGAGTGGAGTAGAGGGATAGAATCACCTCCCTAGACCTGCTGGCCATACTTCTTCTCATGTAGCCCAGGATGCAGTTAGCCTTCTGACTGCAAGCGCATACTGTCAGCTCATGTCCAGCTTTTCATCCAGCAGTACTCCCAAGTCCTCCACAGAGCTCCTCTCAATCCCTTCATCCCTCAGCCTGTATTGATACAAGGAGTTTCCCCTATCCAGGAGCAGGACCTTGCACTTTGCCTTGTTGTACCTCATGAGGTGTACATGGGCCCACTTCTTGAGCTTCTCCAGGTCCCTCTGGGTGGCATCCCATCCCTCAGGCAAATCAACCACACCACTCAGTTCGATGTCATCTGCAAACTTGCTGAGGATGCACTCAATCCCACTGTCTATGTCATTGAAGAGATTGAACAGCACTTCTCCCAGTACGGACACCTGAGGGACACCACTTATCACCGATCTCCATCTGGACATTGAGCTGTTGACCACTACCCTCTGGATGTGACCATGTGACAGACCCTACAGAAATTGAGATAGATGACATCTGTAGCTCTTCCCTTGTCCACTGATGTAGTCACTCCATCATAGAAGATCACTAGGTTGGTCATGCAAGACTTGCCCTGGTGAAGCTGTGCTGGCTGTCTCAAATCACCTCCCTGTCCTCTATGGGCCTTAGCATAACTTCTAGGAGGATCTGTTCCATGATCTTCCCAGGCACAGAGGTGGGGCTGACAGGTCAGTATCCTAGGGTCCTGCTTTCTACCCTTTTTAAAAATAAGTGCAATGTTTCCTTTTTTCCTGTCACTGAGGACTTCACCCAACTGCAATGACTTTTCAAATCCCATGGAGAGTGGCTTGGCAACTACATCAGCCAGTTCCCTCAGGACTCTGGGACGCATTTCGTCGGGTCCCATAGGCCTCTGTATGTTCAGGTTCCTCAGGTGGTCTTGGGCGTGATCTCTTACAGTGGGAGGGACTTTGCTCCCCCAATTCCTGTCTTGCTGTCCCATCCACTCGAGAGCCAGTGTCGACTGAGGCAAAAAATTTGTTGAGTACCTCAGCCTCCTCCTCATCCATTGTTACCATTATGCCAGTCTTGCTCATCAGGTGCAATATCTTTCTTTGATCTTCTTTTTCTGGCTGACATACCTGTAGAAGCCTTTCTTATTATTCTTTGCATCCCTTGCAAGGTCAGCTCCACTGTGCCTTGTCCTTCCTGACCACATCCCTACACAACCAGGCAGCATCCCTATACTCTTACCAGGCTACCTGTCCTTGTTTCCACTGCCTGTGCCTTTCCTTCTTGTCCTTTATTTTGACCAGCAGGTCTCAACTCATCCATGCCAGTCTCTTGCCTTCCTTTCCTGATTTCCTGCACCTGGATATGAAGAGCACTTGAGCTCCATGGAGAGCATCCTTAAAGATCTACCATCTCTGTTCTGCTCCCTTGCCCCTGAGGGCAGTTTTGCAGGGGGTCCTATTGACTAGTTCCTCGAAGATCTGGAATTTTGCTTTCCTAAAATTCAGGTTCCTGACTTTACTCTTCGCGTGTCCTATATCCCTCAGGACTGCGAACTCCACCAGTGCATGATCACTGAAACTCAGGGTGTCTCCTATTACTTAAAGAACTGCTCAACCGTTTGATAGAAGCTGTGTGATTTGAAGTTATGTAAATACGATTTGTTGATCTGTGTTTTACTTATGCCTGATTTCCATATCCATTTATTTTCATCTCAAGCAGTCAGTCTGTCTATACCGGAATTGAGATGTTCCCAAATGGGGAACGTTGCTCCTCTGATGTTGTAACTTTATATTATAACAGAAATGTATTGAGTACAAACTGTACTCATAGTTATTATTAACATCCACAATATTTAAAAGACTTAAGAGAGAATAACTCCTTTCCAGTGTGCTCAACGTCTTTCCTAACAAGGCGACAGGTGGGCTTACTACTTTTGAGCACATTATCAGCAACCTGTGACTCCTGCTTGGTCTTAAATAGCTGCATCACTTCAGAAAGTTGAAATAGCTTTCAGCAATATAGCTATGTGTGGTGGTCCTGGTTTTGTATGGAATACAGTTAATTTTCTTCCTAGTAGCTGGTATAGTGCTGTGTTCTGGATTTAGGATGAGAATAATGTTGAGTAGACATTGATGCTTTAGTTGTTGCATAGCAGTGTTTACACTAAGTCGAGGACTTTTCAGCTTCTCATACAGCCCTGCCTGTGAGGAGGCTGGAGGTGCACGAAAGGCAGGGAGGACAGGACAAGGCAGGACAACTGACCCAAACTGGCCAAAGGGGTATTCCATAACATATGATGTCATGCTCAACATATAAACTAGGGGGAAAGCTGGCTGGGAGTGGGCTGCCACTTGTGAAAAGGCGGAACGTTGGTTGGTTGGTGGTGAGAAATTGTTTTTTCATTTGCATCACTTGTCTTTTCTTGGGGTTTATTTCTCTTTTATTTTTATATATTTATTTTTATTACAAATTACTATTATAACTTTTATTGTTGTTATTATTATTATTTTATTTAAATTATTAAACTGTTCTTATCTCAACCCGCGAGTTTTCTCAGTTTCACTTGTCCCGTTCTCTCCCCCATCCCACCAGGTGGGGGTGGGGAGTGGGTGAGTAGGTGTCTGTGTGGTGCTTAGCTGCCAGCTGGGGTTAAACCGTGACAATGGCAGCTGTGCTCAGGCAGAGAGGCCTGGGCTGCTTTTGTTCAAACCTGCTCAGGAGCTGGAAAGCCAAAGTCATTTGAACTTGGCTCTGTCACTGTACTAGCCATGCTTAAAGCCACCGCAGTCCGGGTGAGGAAGGTATGTACTGCAACTGTCCAATGTCTAATGTTTGTGTGACTCAAAGAACACTCTTTGGACCAGCTACAGTCTTCTCATTAAATACACATATATATGCTAACACAGACACAACATACTCTGCCTCCAAACACTGCTGTGCTTTAAAGGATGAGTGTTTAATTCAGGTTGGAATTAGTTCAAGCACCATTTTCCAATGCTTGTCAAGTACATATTTGTTGTGAGTTGTTTGGTAGTAGGTAACATCTGTAAGACAATGCAGTACCTGTTTATGGTCTCAGTTTATTCTGGGTCCCTAAAAAGTTGGAGTGGCAGTGGTATCAGAAGTGTGTCAGTGTATTTGTATTTCCACTTGAAAGAGAGACAAAAATCCGGGAAGTTTCTGTACCAAGTGTGTATGTGTAATTGCTTGTCTTCCATAACCATAATTTGCTCCAGGCATCTATGGATATTAAATGTAAAAACAGATATGTGGTCAAAGGTAAGTAAAATGATACTCATATTCTTTCTTTTTTTCTATCTATCTCTCACATTTATATAGTTGTATGAATTTTATGTTCAACTGTATTATTGAATGTTCACAGGGTAAAGAGGTAATGCATGTGGGTGAAAAGCTTGACTAGATAGCTTTCTGTACACCATTAGTTTACAAATATCAATTTATCTCTTCATACGGATGATTTATATTACAGTTATGGACAACAGATTCTTTTACATAACCCACTAAAACTGGATAAAATTAGACATCAAAGTATATGTTTTGTTATTAATGTTTTCTTTATTATTGTTGTTGTTCTTGAGGTTAATATTATCCAGTTGGATAGGTCAGATTAAGGTTGTCAAGGTTTAGGCTGGGCAGGACACTAAATGAATGACAGATGTTTGTTTTAACCCCTCTCCCTTCCCAGAAGTGTCCAGGGAAGTGAGTGAGAATAAAGGAGAGAGACTTAGGGATTGGGAAAAAAACTAAAACAGCTTTAATGAAATACTAACAATAAAAATAAAAGATAATAATATTAATAAGAAAATAATGTAATATATACAAAACCAATATTGAGCTCCCAGGATGACAGTCATTTCTCTGGCAGGCTGGGAGAAAATCTCGTACTGGACTCAGCATCAGACAGGAACACGCAGACCGGGATCAAAGGCAGGCAAACAGACAGAGTCCTCACCAGATATTGGCCATTGAAGAAAGACGCTGATCTCTCTGATCCCTCAGCTTTTATACTGAGCATGAGGCAGATGGGATGGAATACCCTGTTGGTCAGTTTTGGGTCACCTGTCCTGTCCGCTCCTCCCCACAGGTGTGACCCCTCTACACTCTTCCGCTTCCGACCCTCCAACTTGTTACATAACCAATGTTGTTGATACTTTTAATGAATAAAAATCAAGAAAAATAAAACAGTAAAGCGTCTCAGAGTTACATAATTGTGATGTCGCCTATGAGTGAAAGGTATGCTGTTGACATCTACAAGATATTGATAAGGTAGGGACATTCAAAGCATTTAAAAAATTTTTTTAAAGAAGTTAACCGCAAAAATAAGACTGTTTACAGAAATAGTGTGCTAGTCGCATAAGTTAAGAAGTCATAGGGCGTGGTTTACTTTGAAGATTCATTTATATTAATGTAAAACAAAGACGATATGTAGATTATTTTGGGGGTTATTTATAATAGTTGTCTCTGTTTTGTGGAAATGAAGTTACCTTTGCCTACTATTAATAAATAACTAAAATTTAGATTATATGCAATTTTCAAATCTATGAAAGCAGAAAATATTTAAGTTTTCAACAGTGCATCATTCCCACCATTTCCACTGGAAGTAGAATTATTACCAGGTACATCAAGGTTCAAGTTTATAGTGATATATAATCTAAAAATTATAGAGAATGAGAGATGTTAATGATATAAAAACCTTTTATAATTTTAATGTTTAACTTGTGATAAACTTTTCATAGACTCTCTATGTAACATACACAGACAACAAGAGTGATCAGAAGGTAGGGCTGCTGAAACTATGAAACTCCACCTCATACTTCCTTAAATTTTCAGTAACCCTATCCCAAAAAGAGTATTTCTTTAGGAAGTATTAGAAGAGTAGGCTGATACTTCATCTCACAACTAAAACATTATATGATATTTGATTTCTGATACGATCATAGTAAATTACCACAGTAGAAAGAACTGCTTTTAGTCTCTGTCACACAGAAGTAAAATTAATTCCCTCAGTCTATGCCTGATCCTTGTCATGAGCAGTGTAATCAGAATGATTTTGATAGCTAGAGCTTACACTATGAATCATTGCCTAAGTGAAATTCTAGTCACTAATCACTGAACCATTCACTGTGCAGGTTGCATATGGCTTTGTTAGCAATTACATTTATTTTAAATTGAGAAAATTACTTGGAAACCCTGTTCACTGAAGATTCAAACAGACCAGAGCAATTAAGCATTAGTTGCCAAAGGCCTTCAGTTAAAATTATCAGATGGTACTTTCACTATAAATGTTCATCTACCTGATCTCTGGAGATTCCTGGCTGATTTCTAATAAACATTCACATTTCCTCACTAATACCAGTATGAACACTTAATAACTAAAACATAAAATAAAATAAAAAATTAAAAAAATGGAAAAAGAAGAAAAGGGGCTAAGTTCTACCCAGCTTTATTCTGAAGGCAAAAGATAGAGGGTGTTCAGGAGCTGTTTCTTCCAGGCACTCTAGCAGTACAGACCCCACGTGATCTTACAATATTTCCACCTGGTGGGCATCCCTAAGCAAGGTCAAGTAGCTGTAATGTCTGCCGTTGTTAATTGTGACTCCCTCAATGTAAGTAAAAGACAACTTTAATTACTTTTAATTATTTAAAAGTTACTCCTCCTCCAAATTTACTGAATCAGTCCTAATATATTTATAAACAGATGTAATGGACTTGGAAATCTCTTGATTAGGTGTCCTTTGGTGGGTGCCCCTAAAACAACTATTTTCAGAAACCATGAGAAAAAAAAATAAAAGCAGGCAGAACCTACTGGTGTGAGAAGGAGGCAATGGAAGAATATTTAAGCAATTATTATTTTTATCAATAACTCCCAATACAGCTTCCAGTGTAACCCTTGTTAACTCCCAATTAAAGTATTTTGGTTCAAAAAATATTGATTCTCCACCTTTGTATGTCAAAAGGGACATTGCACTTTTGCTCTATCATTGCACAAGTTTTTCTGGTTTTACTTCCAGTAATTCTGTAAGTGGTTTAGATGCACAGACTAAAGATGGGAGGTGTCATCTTTGGCTAGAAAGTATGAGGAACTAACACTATCATATTTGTAGGATTCAGCAGATTCATTGTAGCAAAATTAACTTTTGTTTCTAATTTCCATTCTGGTTGGTGGTTTCAGTGTAATTCTAACAAATGAAAGTGAAAGGAGTTTAATTTATCTTATATTTAACAATTGCTCTAGAATGATGAAGGGGAAAGTATGACTATAATTGCATTTTAAAAATTTAGATTAGCAATAAATCGTGAAATATAAATGTATGTGGTCAGTACATTGAAGAATTTGTTTTTATTTGCACCTATAAGATGAAGAAAAACTTGAGATATGTACTTCCTGGGGAAAAAAGTATAAATTAAAAAGCCATCTATTTAGAAATTATTGGCCAAAAATACATTAGCAATGAATTAAACAGCATTCAGAGAGATTATAAATTCAGTAATTGAAACACAAATTATGCATGCTTATTATTTATGAAATTTTAAGTATTGCTTTTCATCACGAAATGTAAATGGTATTTAAAACAATTAATTATTCAGACTGGTGAAAATGGAAAAGCTGGCAAAGCACTTTACCATCCCTGAAGTGAAACTAAATGAATTGAGAAGACTCTAATTTCTTATGCTGTTTAGACTTAATGTA